>NC_133509.1:15465000-16090000 GCF_049354715.1 Callithrix jacchus
AGGGTGTACAGGTGAGCTGACTCAGTCTGGGGGTGAGCCGCTCTGGCTCCAGACACAACAGTTTTTACTCTTGAGGATATACTTTGGGGAATGAGGCTTGACAGGTTCAAAAGACCAAAACCTCACATAGGGGTGTCTAACTTGGCCATGTGCCATAAATATACAGGTGGGTGGGCTTAGCCTGTGGTGTGGAGCAAAGGTTTCTTCCAAGCTAAGCCCTCTGTGGAACTACTGACAATGTTCTCAGCCAGCCTTGGGCTTTTGGGCTTTGGAAGTAGGGCACTGACATGAAGCTGGGGGCCAAGTATCCTAGGGGCAGGCGTGGGCCAGCTCTCAAAGTTCACAGAGCTTCCTGTCTTCCAGCTGTCTGTAGGTGGTGTCTTTGGTTGTCAGGCAACTCTCTGGCCAGCAGGAAGGGCCATTCTGAGGCTGGGCCAGCCTCCTCGAAGGTCTGATGAAAGGGAAGGGGTGTGGCCCGAAATCTGTATTGCACCCCAAGTGGAGGCTGCGAGCTGGCCTCCCGGTCTCCTTCCCCTGTAGTACTCCTCTCCCGTGGGACATGGGAGGAATCTTCCAGCAGGCATCTCTGCCCTAGCAGAGAACCCTCACTGCCCTCACTGGATGACTCTGAGAGGGAGGAGGAGGAAGAGAAAGAGAAAGAGAAAAGGCACTTCCTCAAGACCCCCACCCAAGGCAGTGACTGGCTAAGGCATGACAGCTGGGCCTCATTAATGTCCTTCAGCCAAGCTCCACCCCTACCGGGTCTTCTGGGAAGCAAAGCAGGGCGGCTTTGCTGGGCCAGGGGGATAGTCATCCTGCTGTGCTCTCACTCAGATACATTCAATAGCTCCCTATTATCAGCATGAAAAATCTGAAACCGCTTAACCTGGCATTCGAGGCCTCCTGCTACAGCCTATCCTAACCTGCCCTCTCCTCCATGTTCCCACTTCTCGCCCAGCACCAGCCACACTCTTCTACTTCTTGGGTCCTGAAATAATCTTCCCACACCTTCTGCCTTTGCTTGGCCCTCCTTGGCTTATTTGAAACGTCCCCTGCGGTGGAGACCTGGGGAAGGCTCCAGCTCCTACACAGTGGGTCCCAAGTGTGCCAGTTCATGGGGCCATGGCCGACCACACCGTTTCTCTGACTCACTTGGAATTAACCTCAATGGCCCTGGGACATCCTCATGTGATCAACCTTGCTGTTGAATGCCTTGTGGCACCCGTACCTGCACCCCCTCCTTGGTTTCCTCACTTTCATTGCAGTGCTGCGGACTTGGGGGGAATCTCAAAGAAACATGAGTGATTCTAGTTTCTAGTTAAAGGGGTGCTAGCCCTTGTTCTTCCAGCATCTTTCCCAGTGTTTGACCATTTGCCAAGGAAAGGACTCCAATCTTTCTCTCTTTTATTTGTACTTTTATCTGATCTCCGACCTCAATTGTGTTGTAATTAACTGTGCACGTGTCTGTGTCTCCCACGGGCCAGGAAGCAGCTTGAGGGCAGGCGCTGTGTCCTGCTCACCATGGAGCTCTCAGAGTATCAACCACAGGTGCTATGCAGTTCCAGTTTAACACCTTGAGAATTAAATTAACATCTTGCTAATTAAACAGAATGCGGGCCCTAGGGCCAGATGCTGTTGGGAAACTTCTAGGGATCTATACTTCTGAATTTTCTTTTTTTTTCTTTTTTTTTGAGATGGAGTCCTGCTCTGTCCCCAGGCTGGAGTGCAGTGGCGCGATCTCAGCTCACTGTAATCTCCCCCTCCCGGGTTCAAGTGATTCTCCTGCCTCAGCCTCCACAGAATCTGGGACTACAGGTGCCCACCACCATACCCAGCTATTTTTTAGTAGAGACAAGGTTTCACTGTGTTGGCCATGATAGTCTCAATCTCCCGACCTCGTGATCCACTCCCCTCAGCCTCCCAAGGTGCTGGGATTACAGGCGTGCGCCACCGCGCCCGGCCACTTCTGAATTTTCTAGCACAGTCCTGATTCCAGCATTGTGGCCTTTTGTTAGCTGAGGGTCCTAAGGTTGGGGATGGAAAATGGTGTAACCACAGTGTGGGCAGAGTCATAGGCAGAGTATTGGCTAAAGAGCTGAGGAACATAGGTCAGGATGGGACGGAGCATTGGAGAGAAGATGGGTACCTGGACAGATCTGCTGTCCACTCTGGGCAGCCTAAGAGCATGGAGGAGAGGACTGGGGTCCCAGGAGGCTTTAATGAGGAATAACGTCACAGATGGTGGACTTGGTTCAGAAACTCAGAAAGACCCAGAGACAATGGGGACACTGAACATCACCCCCTTTGCTGCCCTCCCCTCTGGCCCTTCCTTTAGAAAGGAACAAGCTGTAATTCACTACATAAACAGAACCAAAGACAAAAACCACATGATTATCTCAATAGATGCAGAGAAGGCCTTCGACAAAATTCAACAGCACTTTATGCTAAAAACTCTCAATAAACTAGGTATTAACAGAACGTATCTCAAAATAATAAAAGCTATTTACCACAGACCCACAGCCAGTATCATACTGAATGGGCAAAAACTGGAAGAAGTCCCTTTGAAATCTGGCACAGACAAGGATGCCCTCTCTCACCACTCCTATTCAATACAGTACTGGAAGTTCTAGCCAGATCAATCAGGCAAGAAAAAGAAATAAAGGCTATTCAATTAGGAAAGGAGGAAGTCAAACTGTCTCTATTTGCAGATGACATGATTGTATATTTAGAAGACCCCATCACCTCAGCCCAAAATCCTCTGAAACTGATAAGCAACTTCAGCAAAGTCTCAGGATACAAAATCAATGTGTAAAAATCACAAGCATTCCTATACACCAATAACAGACTTAAAGAGAGCCAAATCAAGAACGAACTGCCATTCACAATTGCTACAAAGAGAATAAAATACCTGGGAATACAACTAACAAAGATGTAAAGGACCTCTTCAAGGAGAACTACAAACCACTGCTCAAGGAAATAAGAGAGGACACAAACAGATGGAAAAACATTCCATGCTCATGGTTAGGAAGAATAAATATCATGAAAATGGCCGTACTGCCCAAAGTAATTTATAGACTCAATGCTATCTCCATCAAGCTACCAATGACCTTCTTCACAGATCTGGAAAAAACCACCTTAAACTACATATGGAACCAAAAGGGAGCCTGCATAGCCAAGCCAATTCTAAGCAAAAAGAATAAAGCTGGAGGCATCACACTACCTGACTTCAAACTACACTACAAGGCTACAGCATGGTACTGGTACCAAAACAGAGATGTAGACCGATGGAACAGAACAGAGGCCCTGGAGGCAACGCCACACATCTGCAACCATCTGATCTTTGACAAACCTGACAAAAACAAGCAATGGGGAAAGGATTCCATGTTTAATATACGGTGTTGGGAAAACTGGCTAGACATGTGCAGAAAGCAGAAACTGGACCCCTTCCTGACACCTTACACTAAAATTAACTCCAGATGGATTAAAGACTTAAACATAAGACCTAACACCATAAAAACCCTAGAAGAAAACCTAGGCAAAACCATTCAGGACATAGACATAGGCAAGGACTTCATGACTAAAACACCAAAAGCATTGACAACGAAAGCCAAAATAAACAAATGGGACCTAATTAAACTCCAGAGCTTCTGTACAGCAAAAGAAACAATCATTAGAGTGAATCAGCAACCAACAGAATGGGAAAAAATTTTTGCGATCTACCCATCTGACAAAGGGCTGATATCCAGAATCTACAAAGAACTAAAACAGATTTACAAGAAAAAAACAAACAAAAGCATCCAAAATTGGGAGAAGGATATGAACAGACAGTTTCAAAAGAAGACACACATGAGGCCAACAAACATTAAAAAATGCTCATCATCACTGGTTATTAGAGAAATGCAAATCAAAACTACATTCAGATACCATCTCGCACCAGTTAGAATGGTGATCATTAAAAAATCTGGAGACAACAGATGCTGGAGAGGATGTGGAGAAATAGGAACACTTTTACACTGTTGGTGGGAGTGTAAATTAGTTCAACCATTGTGGAAGACAGTGTGGCGATTCCTCAAGGACCTAGAAATAGAAATTCCATTTGACCCAGCAATCCCATTACTGGGTATATATCCAAAGGATTATAAATCTTTCTATTATAAGGACACATGCACACGAATGTTCATTGCAGCACTGTTTACAATAGCAAAGACTTGGAACCAACCCAAATGCCATCAATGATAGACTGGACAGGGAAAATGTGGCACATATACATCACGGAATACTATGCAGCCATAAAAAACAATGAGTTTGTGTCCTTTATAGGGACATGGATGAACCTGGAAACCATTATTCTCAGCAAACTGACACAAGACCAGAAAATCAGACACTGTATGTTCTCACTCATAGGCGGGTGTTGAACAATGAGAAACATGGACACAGGGAGGGGAACATCATACACTGAGGTCAGGGGGGAACTAGGGGAGGGACAGCAGGGAGTAGGGAGTTGGGGAGTGATAACATGGGGAGAAATGCCAGATATAGGTGATGGGGAGGAAGGCAGCAAACGACATTGCCATGTGTGTACCTATGCAACAATCCTGCATGTTCTTCACATGTACCCCCAAACCTAAAACACAATAAAATATAAAAAAAAAAAAAAAAAAAAAGGAACAAGCCATGGTGAATGGGACATGGCTGGAGATGGCCAGGTAACTGCTTCTGCAGAGCTGGAAAGTGACTTAGGCCAGCAGGCTAAGGCCTCGCGGCTGGGACCTTTGCCGTCAATGATTTGTGCTTCTCTCTAGATACTCACTTCCAAAGTGCTTCATGGGCAGTGACTTCTGCCTTGATTGTGAACATTAAAAAATAAAAATGAATGCAGGTACCACTCAACCTGTGTTTTGCCTTAGGGAGGCAGGCTCAGTGCGCTGGAACCCTAGTCAGCCTTAAAAGCTTTAAAGGCACAACAATAGCTGACACAGTCTAGAAGCACCAAATGAAACACATTGAAGGGGGCGGGGAGCTGCTTGTCCTTCATTCTACCTATTTATGGAGAGCCTGCTACACGCTGGGCATGGTGCTGGGCATGGTGCTGGGCGAGGTGGATACCAGGATGGAGAGGAAATGGCCTGGGGATGATCTTTGGGGTTGAATGCTTGAATCAGCCCAGAATATACACAGCAGGCCCCTCACCCGTGTGTGGGCTGGGGGTTCTTCAGCCCCTGGGTGCCCTCCCTGCCTGCCACCCGCCACCTCCCCTCATTGTGGGCTCTTACCCAGGTAGGCAGCATGGTTCTTGAGCTCATCTGGGAACTCTTTCAGGTAGGACTCGCGGAGAGGAATGAGCTTCCCGGCACTGGTCTCCTTCAACACAGCTCCGTTCCAGTCATAGGCACCGACGGCTCCCAGCAGAACCCCATCCTGGCATTGGGAAGTAGACACACATCAGCACCTGTCTTCATGGGCCTGTGGCCAGGAGTCACACCAGGTCCTGTGACCAGTGAAGCCTCCGCCAGCCACCTTGGGCACCTTCTTCTGGGTGCATCATTTAGCGACCTAACTTCTGGCAGGGGCTCCTGGCTTTTGAATGAGCCAAGGAGACCTTCTTGCCTCGTCCCATCCTTAGCACAAAATGGGTCAAGCCGATCCCAAGGACAGGAATTTAGGAAAAAAGGAATGTTCTAGAAACAAACTCTAAATCCAGGGCCAAACCTCCATCCCTCTTTGAGCTTCAAAACCCTCTAGGGACCCTGTCGCCACTGTCCACTCCTTCTGACACTTATCAAGGGAGGGAACGTGTTCCCCCCAATTGGCCTTCTTCAATATTTCTTTGCAGTGTCTGAGTTCCTTCTGTGTATGTAAACCCTACTCCTTGGTTCCTTCAGTAAACATTCACTGAGGTCTCCTTTGTGCCAGGCACTTGCTTGATGCCAGGGATATTGTCCCTGCCCCCACAGAGTTTGAAGATACAAAAAAAAAAAAAAAAAAGACTCAAACAACATGCAGTTGCAAACTGTGATCAGTACATTCGGGGAAACCACCGTGAGGCTGAATCTGGATTGAGATGGGGTCATGAAGAGTCTTCCAGGTCGTCACGTGTACCCATGCACCTGAAAGATGGGTGGGGCCAGAGAGAAAGAGGAGCTGGAGAAAAGGGCCAGGAACAGCCCGTGCAAAGGCCCCGAGGCTGGAGAGTGTGCAGAGCCTTTGCACATAAAGAACTGAATGCTGTTTGATGGGGCTGGAGCTCCAAGTAAGTGGTGCAGAGGAGCCTTGAGATGAGGCTGGACGGGTGAGCCAGGGTCACCCCCATGCTAGCCAGCACCCCAGGCACTGCTGCTCGTGCTTGTTTCTCAGGGCTTCCAGGGTCTTGTTCTACCTGCCAGTTGCAGGATAAGAGGAAACTTTAATGCTTGGGCAGGAAGACAGGAAACTATGGCTCCATGAGGGGAAGTTTCTAGGTTATTAACCCCATGGCCCCTTCTTGAGGACTGGGTCCATTCACCCTCTCTCTTGCACCCCCGACCCCTCGATTCAGCAATCCACATAACTAATGGGTACAGGCAGACAAATAGCCAGCACTCAGAAGAGGAAGGAAAAGGATCAGGGACAATGAGGGGCCCAAGGAAGGGGGTGGAAGCAGGGAAGGGCTGCCTTCTGGGTGACCTTAGCCATTACAGGGGTGGAGGCAGACTGTCTGGACCCCAGCTTTGGGCTTTCAAAACACAGGCTGGTAAAGTCACCACGGAGCCCTCCCTGAGCCTCGCTGCCTGGCCGAGCTTTACAGAGTTTCCACCACTTTACAGAGTCAAACTGATCTTACCAAAGTGTTAACAAATCGTAACCCTCGAGAGGTAGAACTGACTATTCAGACAGAAGGTTTCTACAGCTATGAATAAGCTGGTCTTGGGAGAGCCAATGTGCTCGGTTATGTTTCACGCCGCACTTTCCAATTAGCCTTCTTCCTCCCCCTCTGTACTTGAGCCTCTGACAGTCTGTCCCAGCCAGGACGGGAGCCAGGAACTCAAATATTCACTGTCCACAGAGTCACCGCCAACATTCCCGCACGTGGGGAGTGCTCTATTCTTTGCGGAGTACTTTCTCATCCATCTGTCCATTTGGGCCCAGAGGCCCCATGAAATCAGAAGGACAGATGTTCATTATCTGCACTTGACAAATGAGCCGCTGAGGTTCAGAGAGGGGAGGGGACTTGCCCGAGGTCACACAGCAAGTCAGAGGCAGGGCTGGGGCTTCAACCAGAGAGGTGAGTAGGGCAGGGAAGAAAACATGTTTCTTCAAAGTCTGCTGTGGATCCTGCTTTCTTTCTTTCTTTTTTTAGATGGAGTCTCGCTCTGTCTCCAGGCTGGAGTGTAGCGGTGCTATCTCAGGTCACTGCAACCTGCACCTCCCGGATTCAAGAGATTCTCCTGCCTCAGCCTCCCGAGCAGCTGGGACTACAGGCGTGTGCCACCATGCCCCCCTAATTTTTGTATTTTTAGTAGAGACAGGGTTTCACCATGTTGGCCAGGATGGTCTTGATCTCTTGACCTCAAGATCTGTCTGCCTTGGCCTCCCAAAG
This sequence comes from Callithrix jacchus, assembly GCF_049354715.1. Taxonomy (NCBI): domain Eukaryota; kingdom Metazoa; phylum Chordata; class Mammalia; order Primates; family Cebidae; genus Callithrix; species Callithrix jacchus. Next base: position 15,472,577 of record NC_133509.1, read on the forward strand.
TGCTGGGGTTACAGGCATGAGCCACCGCACCCGGCCCCTTCTTTCCATTTTCCACCTGAACCCTCCTGGGGGAGGAATGTGCTATTTGGGGTCTGCCTTCCTTCCTTCCTTTCCTCCCTCTCTCTGCCTGCTGAGTCCAAGTTTGTAACTGCAGACCAGTCTTCTGTGCTCCATGGACAGGCCTTTGAAGATGGATTTCCGGCTTTGCAGATGGCAGGGAGCCCCTGTGATGTACTGAGAAGGGCTGGCTTGGCCCAGGAGCCTGGGATTCAGCCGGGGAAACCCTTCACGCTGACTCTCCTTCTGGGGGCCTGGGGAATTCCGTCGGGACTTTTAGGATTGGCAATGTGGGGCCAGGTGATCGCTTCCAGTGTCCCACATTATGCCACTTTAACCCTGGCAGCAGCTGCAGTCTGGGGCCTGCAGTGGAGGCCCTTTCCTCAGAGCAAATTTGTTGGGGGCAGGGAGAGTCTCCTGAGGATGGGTACACTGTGAGGAGCGGGCAGGTTAATGCCACCTCAAACCTCAGTATGTCAGAATCTCTTCCCAGCTGGGGAAACCCAGACATTTTGAGTTTAGAAAAATCTAGAAGGGTGGGGCAAAACAACAGAAGGGACCAAATCCTTAATAAGAAGTCAGGCATGTGGGCCCAGCTGGCAAACAAACAGTGGGCATTCCTGGGAAGAGCCGTGTCCCCTACTCCGCAGGCCTGGCACGGGCTTCCTGTTTTATGGCCTCCTTTTCTATCTGGGGCCACCCGGGCTCCCGTCAGATATTATCCGGGTGTGCGTGGGTGGCCTTGCATGGGTGGACCTTCCCCACAGGCCGATTTTCCTGGCGCTTTGTGCAGACATGAGGTCGCAGGCTTGACAGCCGTCAGAAGCTCCGGGGCCACGCCTGTGGACAGGCCTTTGAAGATGAATTTCTGGCTTTGCAGATGGCAGGGTCCCCAAGGACACTGTAGCTCTACCACCTGGAGTGTGCGTAGCTCCCACCACCAGACCCTGCCAGCTCAGCTCTCAGCTGGCTTCTGACCTGGCCTGTGGGACAGTCTTGCCTTCCCAGCTGAGCTGCATGCTCCCAGGGCGTGTGACCGTATTTCTCAAAGCTCTGTGTTTCGGCCAGTCCTGCCCCAAGCCAGGGTTGGACCACAGCCCCGGTGGGGGAGGCAGCAAGGTCTATGGGCAGAGGTTCCCAGTTGAATTTCCCAGCTCTAGGTGATGTTTGGTTGTTACAGCTGGGGGTAGTGGTGGGGGTGCTCTTGGCATCTGGTGGATACTAGATGCCACAAGGCGAGGGAAGTTGCTGACTATCCTGCCATGTACAAGGATGGTCCCTTATGGCAGAGCCCAAGATGGCACCAGGGCAGAGGTGGAGTATCTTTGGCCAGTGGTGACAGCAGGAAAAAGCTCTGGAGTCAGAGGCTTTCGAGTTCCATTTCCATCTCAGAGCTTCTAGCTGTGTGATCCCAGGCAAGTTCCTCTGTCTCCTCTGAGCCTTGAGTTCCTCAGCCGTAGAATAGTTCTGCTGTGAGAATCGGCATTGAAAATTCTTAGCAGGGTGCTTGGCAGTCAGTGAGTACTTGGTGCACGGTAGTTTTCTCGTTCGTGAATCCATCAGTAAGCATCTCCCGGGTGGTTGGGAGTCCAAGAAGCGCCAGGTGTCACAGTCACATCCATCATTGCGGTAGTGTGAGAGAAGTGCTGGAGGGAGTCAGGGACCGGCTATTTTGGGAGTCCCAGGGGCAGAGGAACAACAGAGAGAGGGGTGAGTGCACAGAGGGGTTAGGAAAGGCTTGTAAGAAAACCTTGATTTATTAGTAAGTCTCAAAATGAACACTTCCAGTTCCAAGCCTTGATTCCATTTCACAGATATTCTTCAGACATCTACTGAGACAAGCCCCGGGAGGTCAGATGATTTTTCTGAGCCCGCACTGGTGGGCGGTACTTCCCTCCTGCCCAGCAGTAATGGAATCAGGACACCAGGTGCCAGCGGTTCTTCCTTCTGGCTCTTTTTGGCTTTTGCGAGGCATGACTGTGGAGCCAGGTAGAGGTAGTTGCTGGCGGTGCTGTGGCTGGTGTGACGGGAGACCCCCGAGAGGACACCGAGGCTGTCTTCCTCCGCAGAGTCCTGAGGGTCCATGTCAGAGTGGCTGTAGACGCTCCTAAGAGCCCCTTCTAAGGCACATACACCATTTAGAGGGTGGGTTATGTTTTCGCTACTTGCTTGGATTCTTCAAAGCTTGTTCCAACAGGCTGGAAGTGGACCTGAGGCAGGGATGAATAGCCAGAGGCTTAAATTCGGGGTGGGCAGGAAAGGCCCAGACACAGGCCCTCAGCCTTTCTGTGGAGGAGAGGTCCTTGCCAAGTGTGGCGCTGGAATCTCGCAGCTGGGGTGAGCAGAAGGGGCGGCAGGGATGGGGGCACGCTACGCTGACTGCTCACACCCCATCAGAGAGTTAGAGGCCCTGGGAAGGAGGCCCAGGAGTGGGCACTAGAGCAGAGCCTGAGGACATGGGGTCAGACTTAAGAGGACCCGAATAAACCAGAAATGATTCCTACCACCGGAGTCAACTTACAAACCACTGAGACCAGCATTGCCAGAGGACCACAGCCACCATGTCCTAGGGGAGAGGGCCAGGGGACGGTCTTGACTGGCTGCCCAAGCTGGCAGGCAGAGGAGTCCACTGTTTAGGTCTGGGGGGGCGCAGGAGGGATTTACAGCCTCCCTAGGTCAACCCCTCAATTCGCCATTATCGATCAGCTTCTCTCATTTTTTGTTGAATCAGATACCCAACACCAGTTCAAATGGTAAACCCCGAGGGAAGATTACACCTTAGAGAACAGCCAACACCCTGCCTTGTCCAGTCCTCAATCCCAGGATTGGCTGAGCACAGGCCGAAGAGGCAGGAGTGTGGCTGGGGTAGCTCATCTGGGATGCTGGAGGCTCCCTGAACTTGGCGTTTCAAAACAGAACTGAGCCCTGGTTCTATTAGGTCATTATATGCGGGGTAAGAGACCTCACCTTTAGGTACACGAGAAAAAGGATTTCTTCCCATCAAGGATTTTGTGTAGGCAAGATCTATCCTAATAAAACTGCTTCCTTCTGTAAACGTTTGGAGTTGGGGCAGATTTAGGATTTTAGCACAGGATGGTGGAGGTGAAGTCCCTGCAGCTGAGCCCTGTGTGGGGGAGTTCCTCTGCCCCACCGTCAGCAATGCGCATCAATTACTTGCAGTCCTCTTTCTCCCTCTGCATCTTCCCCTCAAGGCCCATGGGATCATAGAGTCTTAGAGTCTAGCCCCCTCTGGAGGTATGAATCCCTTCCCTGGCAGATTCATGCAGCTCCTACTCGATTACCCAGCTTGGCAGGTACTTCACTGCCTCAGCAGACGGCCAGCACTAATAGAGGCCACTCTGGCTCTTAGTGACCTTTGCATTCATTTCCAAATGCTAATGGAAGCACTCATTTAAAAATCTATTCTAAAGGCTGACCAGGGGTCCACAGCTAGCCTTCCTGATGGTAATTTTTGGAATATTTTCCTTCCCCTTTCTGCAAATCAAGACTAGCATTTCTAGCTCCCCGAGTTTTCCCAATGGCTGGGACCTTTTGCCATCAGCCTGGAATGTAATGTTTTGTGGCCTGGGGACTTGGACTCTGTGGGTGTCCAGATGATGTCTTGGGGTCTCCTCTCTACCCTGGGCTTGGTCCCTTCACTCTCCTATTGTTTTTACCCTTTTGCTAATTCAAAGACCAATTCCCTTACTTGTTTAGGGGCAACAAACCAAGCGAGGAGTCATAGGCCTTTCTTCCGCCATCTGAGAGCATTCTACTGGGGACCTCTCCTTCTACCAGAACCAAACAGGCCCGGGGAAGCTTCAGGATCCTTCAGTATCTTTTCCAGCAGCAGCTATTTGAGACCATCTGTGGTGCTTCTGGCAGGGAGGGAGCCTAGGGATTTGCCTGGGAGATGGACGTACTTGGGGCAAAACAGAAAGCTGGACCCATTAGCTCTGATCCCCAGAGAGGTCTGACTGACCCTGAGAGCTGAGGAGCTGGACTCCTGGGGACAGGAGGGCTGTGGCCAATCATGACGGCATCAGCAGATGGGCACTGAAAGACCTCTGTGCTCTAAAATAGCCACCCCGTGGCTGGTCACAGCACCAGCCAGCCTTTGGCACTTGCACCATTCCCGTGCATTTGAAAGTTTTTTTTCTTTTTAATACCAAAGAGTCTCAGATTCAAATGCGATTGTTGTCACTTTTAAAGTCCAATCAGATGAAAATATCAGGAGGGAAGAAAGAACAGGGCACACGGGAGAGGCGAGCTGGGTCCCTCTGCCTGGTGAACAGAAGAGTTGCAGAGCATATGTGGAAGGAGCTGGACAGGGCAGTCATGGCCTTGACTTGACTGAAGTAACGAGCTGGGGCTGTGAGCTCCTGGGTCTCCTCGCTCTGGAAGCTGGGGAACCTGTTGGTCCTGCAGGGACTCACCTTGCTCAACACTGAACTGCGTGGACCATTTGCAAGGCTCAGCTAAAGCTTCTCTGAGTCCCTGAAGCCCATCTTAACGTCCCTTCTTTTTAGATTCTCCGAATCCCAGACAACCACAGATCATGATTTTAGAAGCAGGTCAGTGAACTTAGTATTTAAGAGTCTTTCTCCCCAAGTGGGCTATGAATGGCTGTCAGCTGAAATGTTTCTTTAGTGTACCTGGTACAGAGCCTGACATACACAAGGATGCTCAAAGAATGAACTAAGAAAACATTGGGACATTCATTTTCTCTTCTGTCCCCAACACCAGGGCTGACCTCTGAGCTGTGCCAGGGTGTTACCAGTGTGCGTGCACAATGCTGTCTATTCTGCTTACTGCCTCCCGGGGCTGCCGAAATCCTGGTCCTTTAGGGGATGCTCGAGTGCCAAGCCCTCCCTGCATCTTTCTCTGACCACCCCTCCTCCTCCTCCTCTGTTTTTTGAGATGTTTTGCTCTTTTTGCCCAGGCTGGAGTGTGATGGCAGGATCTCAGCTCACTGCAACCTCTACCTCCCAGGTTCAAGCAGTTCTCCTGCCTCAGTCTCCGGAGTAGCTGGGATTACAGGCATGTGCTACCACACCTGGCTAATGTTTTGTATTTTTAGTAGAGACAGGGTTTCTCCATGTTGGTCAGGCTGGTCTCGAACTCCTGACCTCAGGCAATCTGCCTGCCTTGGCCTCCCAAAGTGCTGGGATTACAGGCGTGAGCCACCATGCCCAGCAATTTTTTTTCTTTCTGAGATGGAATCTTACTCTGTCACATAGACTGGATTGCAATAGTGTGATATCGGCTCACTGCAACCTCCACCTCCTGGGTTCCAGTGATTCTCCTGCCTTAGCCTCCTGAGTAGCTAGGATTACAGGTGTCTGCCACCACACCTGGCAAATTTTGTTTGTATTTTTAGTAGAGACAGGGTTTCACCATGTTGGTCAGGCTGTCTCGAACTCCTGACCTTGTGATCTGCCTGCCTTGGCCTCCCAAAGTGCTGGGATTACAGGCATGAGCCACTGTGCCTGGCCAGATCACCCCTTCTTTTAGCAGAGGCCCTTCCTTCTGTACCACCCTGATCATGCTGCTTTGGTCGGCACTAGATGTTTTCATGCCTTCCCCAACCCCCAGATTGAGCAGGGGGTCTTCACAGGGGGTCTTCACAGGGGGTCTTCACAGGGGGTCTTCAGACGGGGGAGGCCTCCAGGTGTTGCACACTTATACCTAGGAGCCATCTCTAGTTTCTTTCATCCTACTCTCAAAGCTAAGAACTGCCATTCAGGATTGTTTGCAAGTTGACTCCTGGTGGCAAGAGTCATTTCTGGGTCCTGTTGGCACTTGAGTGGCATATGACAAATGCTTATTAGGTTTACTTAAATTGCATTTCCTAACCAGCTCCAACCTCGGAGACTGGAGACCAGGACTGGTTCTACCAGAGCACATGCCTGTGAATAGATGCCCTCACCTCTCTGTGCTGGGCTCTTTACCGTAGGACTGTGAGCTCCTTGAGGGCAGGGCTCCCGCCTCTGATTCTCCTGGTGTCAGGCTCAGGACCCAGCACAGAGGGGGCACTGAAAAGAGTGGCTGATCTAATCCACCTAAAACAGGATAACCAGCATCACCTGCCAACCTCATAGGGCTGTCTGAGCGTGAAATGAGGTGCAGGAATTTTCTGGAGAAGTTTAAACTTCTGTGCACATGCAACAGGGCTGTTATTAGGATAGGGCAGTTACGTTTACATCTTTCTGTTATTCAAGACAGTGGGCATGAAACTGTCCAGATGCGGCTCAGAAAAGTCTGAGTGTGAGTGGCGTTTCTGTCCATCTGCCAGCTGCATGTCACGCACGTGTCCCCCTCCCCTCCAGTCTAGAAGCTCTGACTCAGACCCCCAGAGATTCCCTCTCACAGAGCAGCTGTTTAGTGTAGAGGAAAGAGCATGGGATTAATATTTTTCTGATGAAGTTTACTCCAGCAGGTCACTCAACCTTCTCATGACTTGAATTCTTTATGTGTAAACTAGGAACCAGGAGTCCTGCCCTGTCTGCTTCACAGAAGAGTTAGGAGAGGGCAGTGGGAGGATGAAAGTGACACAGAACTAGGATGCACTAATAGGCCTTTTCTGACAGATCAGGAGGAAGGAGTACACTCCCATGGTGCCGGCCCAGGCAGAACACACCCCCTCCACACACACACACGCACTTGGGACACCTGTCCATGCAAAGCACACCCACAGGAGCACGCATCTATACTGACAAATGCAGTTGGTATGTTTCCCCACGTGGCAATCCTGGGCAGAACTTTACAGTATATTAAGCATGTTCACAGACATCGACTCTTCTGTCCCCCTTGCAATACTGGGAGGCTCCAGCCCCTTCTTATGGACCAGCATTAGGTTAAGCACACAGAGGGTGAGTGACGTAGAGCCCCAGATGTCACGTGTTGCTTGTGACATTACGTGCCCCTCCCTCTGTGGGCCAGGCCCCTGGGACCTCTGCAATCTGATGCAGTACCCACACAGAGAGAGGGGCCCTGTGGGTTGCCTGCCAGAGCACAGCTGGATCATATGGAGACCCTCCCAACACTGACATGGGGACTCAGCCTGGCACATGCAGGCCGCCTCGGGCACTGGAGCTATCCAAGGCACATGCCAGTGGCTTTGCCACCTGCCCTGGCTCTGTGGACTGAATGGGAAGGTGTACCCTGCATCTCACAGACCCTAAGAAAGAGAGAAAGCGAGAAGAGCCAGCCGTCTGTGAAGGTGGATGACAGATCCAGAGAGCTAGAAAGGGGAAGATCGTGCCCTCAAGAGACAGCTAGGGGCTCTGCGCCCATACCACCACCACGTACCTCCACCACGTGCGAGGAAAAGCCTGTCTGTGACATCTCCAGCCCAAAGGAGGTCTCATTCTTATTGGTGCCTGCAACAGAGTAACAGAGATGTCAGCTCCACGCCCAATCACTTAGCACAGACAGAGCTGCCCCTCAACCCACAGCTCCTGCTTTCTGGGGGCAACACCAGGAAGTGAGGCTCTCTTTCGAGGGGGGCTGTGCTTTCGAGGGGGGCTGTGAGGCTGAGGCCAGTAGTGTGCCAGCCTCCTCAGCCCTCCCCAGCACCCTGCACAGTGGGGGGCACCGCGCACCTTCCAGGTGCCAGTAGGTTGTTACTGGATGAACCCACTTCTGAAAAGGGCTCAGAACAAGTTATATCACAGGACGCACATACCGTAAAACTGCTAAAACTGGGGAGAGAGCCAGCAAAAGTGCACGGAAATAGTGTACGTTTTGGGCAAGAAATGGAATTTCCCACTTTGTTCTTTCCTTTTCTTCACCAGCTTTGGTTCCAGATGCCTTCGGATGGATCTCAAACATCAAATTGACCCTCAGAGGGAGGCGTGTCACCACTGCAGATTTGCATAAGAAATCCCATGAGTGCTGAAAGCCTCTCCCCACAGAGGGGGCTCCCTGAACACATCATTGGAACGAATGTTCTCATCACCCGAGGCGACCATTTTGAGGAGAAATACACAGATTTGGATATTTAAGTCCTGGAGTGGGTGTCGAAGCTCACGTTCATGCTTTATATCCGTCTGCCCTTGTTTGTGAGGGCCATTTTAGCCTCTTTTCGTGTGTCTGTGGCTTGTCATTCCCAATGCACTGCACACTGCTAAGCTTTACACGGCCTTCCATTTCTTTTTATAATCCTCCCATATGCCCGAAGCCTGATATTGGAAGGGCCCACTATAGCAATTTATGGTACAAACGAAATTTGCGCAAATCAAAAACAGAGTTTAAAATCACAAGGAGAGAGGCCACCTGAAGGACTCTGCCAGAAGAAGATGCTTTTGGTGGAGTGGAAGCAGCTGGCATATGGGGGTTAAGGGTTTCAGAATACAGAGTCGGACCCCGCAAGCTACAAGCGAGGGTTGCCCGATGAGATACAGGATGCCCAGTTAAAACTGAATTTCAGACAACAAATAAATTTTAACCTAAGCCTGCCACACCCACTGTATTTTATTTTTGCTAAAGTCGGCAACCCCAGTTCAAAGCCCACCACCCTCCCAAGCGGCGGGAGCTTTGGCACCGAAGTCCTTTAAGTTTCAGTTTTCCCAGCGGGAAAATGAGAGCATTAGCAAAGCAACCTGTCAGCATTGTTCATCAAACGCACAGCCACACATCCAGCAACGAGTAACACTCAATCGTGGATATTTACTATTTATTTATTTTGGCAGAAAGGGTCTGGCTCTGTTGCCCAGGCTGGAGGGCAGTGGCACGATCTCAGCTCACTGCAACCTCAACCTCATGGGCTCAAGTGATCCTTCCACATCAGCTTCCCCCAGCAGCTAGGACTAAAGGCACACACCATCACACCTAGCTAATTTTTGCATTTTTTTTTTTTTTTTTTAAGAGATGAGGTTTCGCCTTTTTGCCCAAGCTGATTTTGAACTCCTAAACTATAGCAATTAGCTTACCTTGGCCTCCCAAAGTGCTGGGATTACAGGCACGGGCCCCTGCGCTCGGCCTGGCGTTTATTATTATGGAAGATCCTTGCTAACACATTCTGTTTTGTGGGATTGGGTTGTGCTCTATGGGGTTTACCTGATGATACAGGCCCAGGAGAGAGTGGATCCCCTCTCAGCATGAATTGCTCACCTTCCAGGCTGAAGATTCTGTCCCCCAGGGCATCGACAATGTCCTTCAAGGCAGCCTCATCCGTGACATTGAAGAAATGCTTGTCGTCGGGGTCACTGGCGATGTATTTAATTTCATTTAGAAAAGTTTCCGGATTGATCCCCCTGCGATTGTAGTAACCCAGAACCTGCCAGGGAACAGGGGCAGGAACCGCAAACCAGAACATAGCACAGACTTTCCCATACACCACAGGCCTAGACCTTGGGACCCCACGGCGGGCCGGAGCCAGGGCCAGTGGCCATGAGAATTCCTTGTGACACCATTTGCATTTGGAATGGACTCTCTTTTAGGGGTAAGATAAAGCCCTTGCGTTAAGCTAGGGTCCTGGGAGCTGGGAGCTTTGGAGGTACATTCTAGCTTTCTGAGGTTCCAGACCCTCCCTGGCAACAGAGGTGGGGGAGAAACCCAAACCCATAGCTTTTGTGGATGGATAGGCCAGAGCAGTGCAGAAAGATTCTCAACTTGTTGTTTAGAAGAGGAAATGGGAGGCTCTTTTGAGGGTCTGGACACTTGTGAAATGGTCCTGCCTTGAAATGGTCCCTTGGAGTCCCCGTGGATTTGATGGCAAAGCCTCTGTGAGGCCGTCAGCAGCCCTTGGGCAGGCCAGGACTTACAGCCACCGCGTATCTGGTTACGTTGTCTCTCTCGCTTTGCTGGATCACCTTCTCCAGGTCTGGGCTGTCGTGGGACTCCCCATCTGTGATGACAATCATCACCTTCTTGGCCCCTTTCCTTCCGCCCTTCTGGAAAGCCTCTGAGCTGGAAGCCAAGCACAGGGGCAGGGTCATGAGAGGGAAGGATTGGGGTAGCCCCCGACACGCCCGCAGAGGGGCAGCCACAGAAAACAGGACCAAATCCTCCTGGGGCAACCCAACAGGTGCCAGGACCTTGAACCAAAGAAGTAGCTGGATTGAGACGGCCAGGGCTACTCTTTCACCAACTGCTCAGAGGGGTCTTAGATCTGTTATCTTTACATGAGACTTTGAAAAGCCCCTTTGGAGTCCTGACCTTGCCATTTTGGACAGGCCATAGGGATGAGGTGGACCTGAGAAGGGAGTTCAAGGGCAGGTGGCAACCTTTAGAGGTATTAAGTCAGTGGTTCGCAACCTCAGCTGCTTTGCGAGGAGTCTTTAAAACCTGTTGGCTGGATGCAGTGTCTCACACCTGTAATTCCAGCACTTTGGGAGGCCGAGGTGGGTAGATCACAAGGTCAAGAGATAAGACTATTTTGGCCAACATGGTGAAACCTTGTCTCTACTAAAAATACAAAAATTAGCCAGGTGTGGTAGTGCGTGCCTATAGTCTCAGCTACTCGGGAGGCTGAGAACCTGGGAGGTTCAAGTGATTCGAGATTGCGCCACTGCACCCCCAACCTGGTGACAGAGCGAGACTCCGTCTCAAAAAACAAACAAACAAACAAACAAACAAAAACAAAACTCTTGGCCAGGTGCGGTGTCTCACACCTGTAATTCCAGCACTTTGGGAGGCTGGGGTGAGTGGATCACCTGAGGTCAGGAGTTCCAGACCAGCCTGACCAACATGGCAAAACCGTGTCTCTACTAAAAATAAAAAATTAGCCAGGTGTGGTGCCTTGCACCTGTAATCCCAACTACCTTGGATGCTGAGGCAAGAGAATTGCTTTAACCCGGGAGGCGGAGGTTGCAGTGAGCTGAGATCACACCACTGCACTCCAGTCTGGGTGACAGAATGAGACTCCATCTAAAAAAAAAATCAAACAAAACAAAAAACATGACTGCTGATGCCCAGGCCTCATCCAGATCCCCGAAACTGGAATCTCTGGGGTGGTGGCCTGGGTATGAGTGTTTTTATTTTTATTTTGTTGAGACAGTCTCCCTCTGTTGCCCAGGGTGGAGTGCAGTGGCACAATCTCAGCTCTGTGACCTCTTCCTCCCGGGTTCAAGCGATTCTTGTGCCTCAGCCTCCCAAGTAGCTGAGATTAGAGGCATGTGCCACCATGCCCAGCTAAGTTTTATATTTTTAATAGTGACAGGGCTTTGCCATGTTGGCCAGGCTGGTCTCAATAATCTTCCCGCCTCCACCTCCTAAAGTGCTGGGATTACAGGGGTGAGCCACCACGCCGAGCAGGCATTGGTATTTTCTAACACTCTGGTGAGCATCCAGAGTTGAGACTCACTTTCCTTAGAACTGAAAACAGGGTGTGCTGGGGTGACTCAGCTCCCAGAAAACACTAACCCATAAAAGACATGCAATGAGGCCGGACAGAGCTCTGACTTCCTCACGAGGACTGCTTTGATTCTATTTTGGGAAATATTAAATATCAAATGCCATGACAAAATTTTCTCTTTCTCACTTTTTGTTTTGTTTTCAGTACCTAGAGCATGAGCTGGACCCACCTATCAAGCAGTCCAGCCCAGGGGGCAGCTTGGCTGGCACCTCGATCGTCAGCTTGGCAGAGGCTCTCGCAGCAGCCCATCGGGCTACAAATGTGAAAAAGTGGCTCCCAAACCACCACTGGCCTTTGGTGGCCCTGTGGCCGGCCCTCCTCTAGACCATGAGGTTCTGGGAGTATAGGCGTGGCGTCACCAAGGAGTCTGGCCCAGAAGTTAGAATTTGTCAGGAAGGATCTAAAGATAAATATTCTCTTAGACTCAGAGGGTATTCCTCATGGGTCTCACCACGTCAAGGCAGGACAGGCCATAGAGTTAAGCTCTGTAGTGACAGGTTAAAGCGCCACATGGTTTTGGTATCAGAAGTATCTCTTCTTACACAGCACACTGAAGAACCAAGGTGTATGGTTTAGGAGTTGGGAAATTCATAAAAGCTGGAATAAGTTAGTTTAGAACATCTTCAAACTACCAGCGAAGAGAAAAAAACATCCGTCATTCTCTTAGCAGTGCTCCGATACGCTGGATACGTTGCCTTAAAAAACCCACTAATTTTAGTATGTGCTGTGGACGGAAGCCTGCAGAGGCACATGCCACATGACAAGAGCAAGTTTTGAGCTCAAGCTTAACCAAGTAGTGGGAGAACTCTGCTATCCTTTTCCAAGGAGATTCTAGATGTTTCATGACTGCATGGAAGGGCCAGGCCCAGGAATAAAACACCCTGCAAAAAAGCGTGGCAGGAGCAAAACAGGTTTTATGATATATGGAGCCAGGAAAAATGTCAGGATCATATTTCTATAGAGCGGCATAGTGTGAATGTCTATACGAATCTGTTATCATGTGAATATCAGCATGACTCATCAGATTTTAAGTTCTGATTTTGCACTGGGTAAAGGGACTTGGATTTGTTCCTTTGTAAATTAGATTATACATTCCTTGAGAGCAGCAAGAGCTTTATACTCACAATGGGATCCATGGGCCTAGAAGACAGAGTGGCCCATGGAGATGTGGGCCACATCATAGCTCCTTTCTGCCCAAAGCCTGCACAGCTTCCTCCTCCTCTCGGGGAAAGCCCAGGTTCTGACAGTGGCTCACTAGGCCCTCTGAAATCTGGTCCGCTGCCTCTGTTAGCCTCTGGTCCTGCTCGCTTGCCCCCACCCACACTGGACTCTCCGTGGTCTGGAAGGCCTCAGGCACACCAAGCCTTTGTCTGAGCTGTTCCCTCCCAGCCATCTGCTGGCAAATAACTCCCTCACCTCCTTTCAAGTCTCCAGTCAAAGGTCACCTGTCAGTGAAGCTTTTCCCCACCACCCTGTTCATGCCGATTCCACACCTGCCCTCTGCACCCGCTACCACACTCCATTCTCCCCACAGCGTTCATCTCCTTCTCATGTTATTTATTCGTTTACTGTCTGCCTCCCTGTCTAGAATGTCAGCTCACTATTTGTACCTGTTTCATTCACTGATCTCGCCCTGGTGCCTGAAAGAGTGTGAGGCATGTAATAGGTGCTCAGTAAAGAGTGCGACGTGGAGAGAGGCGGGATCACTCCACATGGTGGTGTCCTCCCCACTTCCCTGCTATGTAGCCCTGCCAGGCTAATTTTCTTAACGTACATATCTGATGATTACACTTTTGTACTCAAGAACCTACAGTGGCCACAGTGCTGGTTTTAACTACACCATCATCACACCCACCATCTTTACATGGATCACTTCCCACCAACAGGAAACTCTTGCTGTGGTCAAAAGAAGTACAGCCCTGAATGCAAGGGCTCCTTGACTTGCCCTCTCCTCTGCTGTTACCAGGGTGGAATGTCTTGTGTGGCTCGTCTTCTGTCCACCTCCTTCTGCTGGGATCCCAGGGTTTTCCCAGGACAGGTCCAGTGCTGCCACCTCCTGACAGTTCTTTTTGGCCTCTCCATGGGGGCCCCTCCCTCTCTCATCCTCACTGAGTTAGGGTTAGGGTTAACACTTGCCACAGCCCCCCCACCAGACTGTGAGCTGCCATGGTTCGGACCCACAGGTTGCCGATGTCTTTATAAGCCCTCGTGTTCATGGCCTGAATCTTTGCTCTTTTGTAGGTACATAGGAAAATGCATTAAGAATAAACTGAGTCTGGGTGTGGTGGCTCACACCTGTAATCCCAGCACTTTGGGAGGCCGAGGCGGGCGGATCACAAGGTCGAGAGTTTGAAACCAGCCTGACCAACATGGAGAAACCCTATCTCTACTAAAAATACAAAAATTAGCTGGGCATGGTGGCACATGCCTGCAATCCCAGCTACATGGGAGGCTGAGGCAGGAGAATTGCTTGAACCTGGGAGGCAGATGTTGCAGTGAGCCGAGATAGTGCCACTGCACTCCAGCCTGGGCAACAAGAGCGAAATTCAACCTTCAAAGAAAAAAAAAAATAATAATAATAAACTGAGCGAGGACAGAAAACCTTTCACCTTAAGAGGCATAAGCTGTAATTTGGGACTTGAATTTGGCAGGCTGGTTGGGAAGAGCAGAATTCCAAACTTCATTTGAGGTGAAGATTGCAACCTCAGCAGTGCCTATGAGTCACTGATGGGTCAAACTACCTGGTGAGTCATATACGAATAACTGACCTGAGGTTGGTAGGTTCTAAAGTGAGGCCCAACCAGTGGGCTTTCTCCCTGTGTGAGTCAGTTAGCTTCGCACTGAGAAAGTGACAGCTGGCGGTTATGTGCTGCCTCCCTTGCCCCATTCCACAAGGGCCTGCTGGGAGTCTCAGGCCTCACCCCGATAAAGGCAAAACAAAAACAGAAAAATGGCCCATTCCTCGTGAGGGTGAGTAAGAGACCCACCTCCGCATGGAGATACGCTCATTTATCAGCAAACAGAAACATGCTAGCTGAGCAATTACTAATTGTAAAGAGTTATGGGTTGGAAAAATCTCGATCTTTTGAGCACATGAAATCACAACATTACTAGTTATTTATTTTTTTTCTTTTCTCTTTTTTGAGACAGGGTCTGGCTCTGTTGCCTACTAAGTGGAGTGCAGTGCTGTGATCTTGGCCCACTGCAACCTCTGCCTCCTGGGCTCAAGTGATCCTCTCACCTCCACCTCCTGAATAGTTGGGACTGCAGTCATGCACTACCATGCTTGGCTAATTTTTGTAGAAATGAGATCTCACAATTTTGCCCAGGCTGGTCTCAAACTGATGGGCTCAAGCAGTCCTCCCACCTCAGCCTCCCAAACTGCTGGGATTACACCGCACCTGGCCTGAATAGCTCTTACATTGTAGAATTTTTTAAAACACATCAACTAATCCTATATAAGGTGAATTATAAGGTAACATGTCTTTGGTCTCAACAAATGTAGCAGAGCTCATATTTATAGGTATAAAATTTAGACATTTAAAATCGAAATGCCTTTGACACAGTCACCTTATGAGTTGAGGCCTTGGCTCAAGAGATCCTGGGGGACTGCCTTCAAAATCAGCTAATTTTAGTGGAGGTGAGCACACTGTTTTGAGCAACATTACTGGAATCAGCATGCAGACTTCTGTGTAGACAATGCCAAGGGATAACATGTATCTGGATGTGTGAGTTCTGGTGTGATGTTTAAGGGACCAGCCTCACCACTCTACAGTCTCAGGGTCACACTTGACTGCATTCTTTACACTCCATTGATGACTAACACTCCATAAGAAGACCCCACCCTCACAGAAGCTACTTCTTACAGTGTCTTCGGGAGAAGCTATTTTCCAAAGTTGGCTGTAACGATATTCCCCATCCTAAATGCTCTTTTGTAAAATGACCTTGCCATTCATCCACCAAGGGGCAGAACTAAATTCCCTTCCCCTTGAATCTGGGATGGCCTCAGTCACTTGCCCAACCAATAGAATGTGGCAGAAGTCATATTCTGGGACTTTGAGACTAGGTTATAGGCAGTCTATCAGATCCTGCCTGGGTCTCTTGGGAAGCTTGCTCTTGGGACAGATAATCCTTCTAAAACTCCAGTTGCCATGTCATGAGGAAACCAAGCCATATGGCCACATGTGGGTGCTCAGGTCACCAGTCCCAACTGAGCTGTCAACCAACAGCCAGAAACAACCGCCAGCCACGTGAGAACCTTTATACGACAACATCTCCAGGTGACACCAGATTACAACCACCTGAGAGAACCTAAGAGAAAACCGACCTACTGAGCCCAGTCAAACCCCAGAATTTTGAGGAATTAAGAAATTATGGCCTCAAGGTACTAAGTTTTGTGGTGGTGTGTTACGTGGCAATAGATAATTAGAATAGCACCTAAGATCTAAAAAAGTTCTTTTTTCTTTTTTTACCGTGCAAATTCAATGCCAAATGCTGTCCGGGTCTCTGTTCCTCCCCTCTGCTCAATGTGGCTGGCAGCTTCCACCACATCTTTTACAGACCTGTAGTCATTGAGGTGAAACTCATGCACCACATCTTCTCCATATTGCACGACTCCAACCTGCAAGGTAGAGGAGAGGGCAGCAGAACATCTGGACACTCTGCAACTTAGCCTTTGAGACTGAGGATCCCAGGAGTGCCTCTGTGTGATGATTCAGGAGGGGGGAAGGCTGAGGACCTTTCCAAGAAAGTAACCACGACCAATGGGAAGTGGGTCCTGCAAAGTTCTGGGAATGAATGAACAGGTTGGTGGGACCAGAAGGGGTGCGTATAGAGAACGAAGACTCTGTGATTGAAATAAAGGCCAAACAATTGTGCTTCTTTCTTAGGAAAACAAAAGCGGAGCAGAGAATCTAAGCCCAAAATATTATGAACAGTGTAGGTGGAAGGCCAGAGTGTTTACCAAACTCCAAAACTGAGGGTCCTTAAAACTTGGAAGAGAAGAGTTTCTTTTATCTCCACAGGTGATAAAATAATGATAATATCAATAGCTTCAAAATAAACAAAAAGCTACAAAAGTTTATAGTAGGAATAGAACGATGAAGCGTTCCTGCTGGATGAGCCCACAGGGTGTATTTGGCACACGTGCCCTTCTGATGCTGGACTTTCACCCATGACACTCCAAAGGATGGTGTTCTGGTTGTGGGGAACTCATAACTTCATGAGAAAGTCCACTCCCTTTTTAACAGCCCTAATTGCTACAATTTCTTAGATTGACTTGAAATCTGCCATCTAGTAACTTCTAGTCTTTAGTCCTCACTCAGACAGAATAAAAGGAAATAAATCTACCTCCACTTTAGCCAGGCACATTTCAGATATATGAGCTAGCAGCTCTGACCTCCTTCCCTGCCATCTTCCCTCCACAATCAATCTGCCTAATTCTCGCCCGTGCCTCACTCAACAGGGCTCTAGTGTTCACTCCACCTTTCCCACCTTCCTTCTCACTTTTTAGCTTTGTCTAAGTCTTCACAGGTGGTGTCTTGTGTCTGACCCATGAAGTGAGACCCTTCCCAAACTGTCCCTTGAAGTCCTACACCAGAGATGGGTGTCCTGGGCTGCAGGGCCCCGGTGCTGGCTGGCCCTACCGCCTCTGCCCTCTTACCTACACTTCCTTCGTGCGTGCAAAGATCTCGCCTAGCCCTAAGGCAGCACCTGCCACGGGTTTGGGTGGCGCCGTTCAGAAGTGGAAAAAGCCCCAGACATGCTCACCTGGATCTGTCCCGGGCCGATGTAAAACTTCTTCAGGATGTTGATGAGGAAGTGCTGAACCTCCACCCAGGGGTAGATGCTGTTGGAGCCATCCAGGACAATGACGATGTCCATATAGGTCTGGCACCCTGGGAAGTGCGGACACAGTTAAGGCTACCCAAGGAGAAGTGTCTGTGAGTCTCTGATTCTCTAGACGATTGTTGCAAGGATGACCGAGTGACTGCTCCATGTGTGTAATTCCCTGGGCTGGGGGAGCTGTCCTTGGACTGGACATTTATTTGGGCACTGTCACACTGTCATTTATTTGGGCAGTGTGAATAAGCCCAGAATTCCTGGCTCTGTTCCACCACTTTGCTGTCTGTTTGAACAAAGCTTAAATTAAGCCTGATCACCTCTGCTCCTAATCAGGGACTGACCACCACCCAGAGGCCAGTGCTTCCGAGGCAGCCGGCGTGGCTCAAATCAGTACCTATCATCGCTTATTTTGCTGTAATGAACCGGCCGGCATTTACCAGTTTCAGCCTAAATGAATGGATTTCTGTTTTCAGGAGGGAGATATGATGTCGTGGCTAGAAATGTGGGATGTGGCATCACACTGACTCCTGGTGTTGGCACTCTCTAGCTGTGTGACCTAGGGCCAGTCACGAAACCTCAGTTCTCTCTTCTGTACAAGAGGCACAGTGATATAAAGAGTTGTCATGAGGCACTAATGAGAAGATGCTTCTATAGGGCTGAGCACAAAGCTCAATAACTTTGAGCTGATCCTGGTTTCATTTTTTTTTTTAAAGGAAACCACTGGGTAAATATGGTAGATATCATCAGGCCAAGCTCTCATGCTGTTATCTCTGCCTCCAAATATAAAGGCTTATGTTCTTGTATCATTAATACTAAATGAGGCTGGGAGTGGTGGCTTACACCCATAAACCCAGCACTTTGGGAGTCCGAAGAGGTTAGATCACTTGAGGTCAGGAGTTCAAGACCAGCCTGGCCAGCATGGCAAAACCCCATCTCTACTGCTAATACAAAAATTAGTCAGGAGTGGTGATGCATGCCTGTAGTCCCAGCTACTTGGGAGGCTGAAGCATGAGAACTTCTTGAACCCAGGAGGCAGAGGTTGCAATGAGCCAAGACTGGGCCACTACACTCCAGCCTTGGTGACAGAGCGAGACTCTGCCTCAAAACAGACAGCAGCAGCAACAAGAAACCTAAATTAAAAGGAATAATAAAAATCAACAAAGAAAATTAAGAAAACAGTGGCTGTAACAAATGTAAAAAAACTCTCCTCTTTTAAAATCTAAGTAATTTCTTTCTGTCAACCGTTGGAGTTTCTTTGAAATATTGCATACACTCTGTGTCTGGGCGTCTGCTCATTTTTATCAGCGAGTTGTTATCCTGTTATGAAATCTACTTTAAAACAATGCTGCACCATCCTTTTGTGTGTTAACTGTTCCAGAAGTTCTTGCGTTGCAAAGAGGCACTATGTCATAGTCAGTGCTGAACAGACAGAGGAAGGTGGGGTGGCTTTGAGTTGGGGTGCCTGCTGCGGGCTATGTGTTTAGTAGAGCATTCTAGAAGCATCTGGGCCACTCGAATGCTCCGCCACTTCTTGTCCCCCCTGCACACTGTGTACAGCATGTGGTGACCTGACCTGGCCTGGCATAGCGTCCGACATTTGTCCTTTTCTGGTTTAGTTCGACTTTAAAACGTGGACTGAGCACCTGCTTTATCCAAGAGCTCTGCATGGTGCAGGTACCCGTGGCGGTGACCGAGGCAGAAATTCCTTGCTTTGGAGGAGATCATAATCTTTCAACAGGTTTTTTTTTCAAAAATTTTAAGCCAGTGTTATTATTAGAATTGTGATTGTTGATTTTTCTTACAATTTCATATTTTTCTTTTTAAGACACCTCGGGAACAAACTAGATTGAGGGCTACGGTTCCTAAACATGGCCGAACACTCCCTTGGTGTAGATGCAGCATGCTTAACCATGCACACACTCACACGCATGCACACATGCACATATATACTCCTACTGAATCAGGACCCACACGGGGTGCCCTGGAATCTGCATTTGATAAGCTTCAGAGCACTGCTGGTGGTCAGCCAGGTGAGGAGGCCTCCATCACATGATGTTCAGAGACTCTAGGGTGGTCACATCTTGGCCTGGAGAGACTAGTTCTAGGGATGGTGACATTCCCCAGTGGACCCCTCAGGTACCCTGACCTCAGGCCTCCTCCTCTGCCTGGGCTCTGCCATTCCCTCTGTCATTTTGTGTGAATAGAATCCATGTCTCCTTATCCCATCAGAGGATCGCCTTTCCGCCCCTGCTGGATTGATGCTTCCTCCTGTTCCCTTCCCCAGCCCCATCTAG
Source organism: Callithrix jacchus (assembly GCF_049354715.1). Classification (NCBI taxonomy): domain Eukaryota; kingdom Metazoa; phylum Chordata; class Mammalia; order Primates; family Cebidae; genus Callithrix; species Callithrix jacchus. The sequence continues at coordinate 15,492,131 of NC_133509.1, forward strand.
CTGGGCCCTGTTGTCTGGAGGGCGGCTGCCCGCAAGCCAGAGGTGCTAGTTGCTGAATAGCAGCTGCTTGGGTGATGGTATCTAGCGCAGAGGAAATAGTGAGGCTCAGAGCCAAGAAGTCTGGGCTTGTGGGAGTCAAGGTCTGAGCAGTAATTCCCCAGGTTTTCTTGGTGGGTGGGCAATGAGCAAGAGGTTTTTATGTGCCGAGAGGCTCTGGACGGGCTGGACAGAGCTCCCTGCTGTGCAGGAGCACTGGTTTGGTGGAATTACTACTAAGGAGACTTCAGTTCTCCCTGTTCCTTCATCTACAGGGCTACTGCATTGCACATCAGGGGCGCCAGTCATGTGGTAGTGTAAGTGAATGATACCCCCAGAATTGTGCAGCGCACAGCTTGCCTGCCACATGTGCTAGTCAGGTAACCTCCTATTTACCTGGGGTGTCTGCAGTGAGCCTCCCTTGAGGCTGGGATTGTCTCCAAAACCTTAGCTCATTTGCTCCCCACCATCACACTGGGGAGAGGGAGGCCAGGATTTTGACTCCCACAGAGGCCCAGAGAGGTGGTGTGATACATTCCAGGTCATCCAGAGATCTGGGGCAGGGCAGGGCTAGAGTCCAAATGCTGCTTTCTGGCCACAGGTAGCGGTCAGGGCCCAAGCCTCACTGGACCTTCCACTGCTCAGCTCGAGGTTGCAGATTTTGAAGCCACTTACTTTGGAGAGCTGGGGCCACGGTCTTGGAGAACCTGAAGTTGGAGTTGACTCTGGAACACATCCCTGTGGTGTAGTAGGAGCTCCCACACTCGTGAGACCAGAGGGGGCTGCAGGCCTGGGGAGGACAGTGCAGACCCCTAGTCAGTGAGGGGGCCTCAGAGAGGATTCAGGTCCAATGGCCTGAGGCCCAGTCCCATCCTCCATGGCCCAAGACAGACTTCCCTTATCTGAGGGGTGAGGGGGTGAGAGGGTGTTCTGTGAGTCTAACTGAACTCTCTCTTGCTGCAATGTGGACTAGTTCCTTTCATTTCAGATCTAATGGAGAAAAACTAACCTTGGAGTCTCTTTCACTGTTTTTTCAAGGCCCCCTTCTCCATCTCATCATTTAAGATGATGATGCTTTTTCGCCTTACCTGCTCACCCCACTCACCCACCCACCACACGGGATCTGGGGAAGCCTTTTCATCCATGGAAGTGGACCCTTCAAGGGTCACTAGAATAACTCCTCTGTCTGAGAGGTCACCTGAAGGGCCTTCCTGGGCAAAGTTCCAGGACTGGGTCCTAAAAACATGCCATGGCTCTTACTGGGGGAGGGGAAGAGAAGAATGTCTGTGAAAGGTTCTACCAAAAACACTGACGTCAGCCCCCACTGAAGGACTGAGTGATGAGATCTTCTCAGTCACTTAAATTAAAAATGAAAGCTCAGCTCCATGCTTCCATTGTTATCCTGCTATCAGGAAACCCAGGGCTACATTTTGTGCTGTAATTTCCTTTGGTTTAGGGGAGTAATTACTCTACTTCCAATCCTGTTCTTTAATTACTTTCTTTTTAAGCCCAGACCTTAAAATTTGTTTAATCTGTGTCCTTTGTTGAAGCTGCTGAACATAATTTTTGGAAGTGGGGGGGATAAAGAATGGATAGATGGATGGATGGATAAGTGGATGGAAGATGGATGGATAGATGGATGACGGACAGATGTGGATGGATGGACAGATAACTGAATGGATAATGGATGATGGATAGTAGATAGATGATGGATCAATGGATGATGAATAAATGGGTAAATGAATGATAAATGGATGGATGATGGATGGATTGGTGAACGGATGATGAATGAATGGGTGGATGAATGATGGATGGCTGATGGATGGAGGGATGGATGATGAATTGATGAGTGGATGAATGATAGATGATGGAGGTTGATGGATAGATGCAGGATAGAATAAATGGAAAGATGAATGATTGCATGGGAGATTGAGGGTGGGTAGATGTATAGACAGATGGGTAGATGAATGCATGGAGGGTTGGATAGATGAATAGAGGAATGAATTTTTGATAGGGGAATGGACTAATGAGTGAATCAATGAATAGGTGACTATTTATAAACCAAGGATTAACCTATTCACAGAGGTCCCAGAGAATATATCACACCATTCCTCTCAGACCTTCATACTGCCTTGTGTGTTAAGGAGCCTGAGAGGGAAAAGGGAGTAGAGACAAAGCCCCTGATGGATATGTGTGTAGACACGGCCAGGGGTCCTGCTTTGTCCCTGGTTATGGCTATTGAAGGGCTGCGGGCTGAATATACATCTAGGCACCTCGTGACCTTCCCTGGCAGGACCATTAGGTACTCAAGTCCCCTTGCATCCCAGTCATCTTCTCATCTTGTTGTCTGGTGACTCATGCCCCAGATGTCTCATCTGTCAGCAGAAATAGACAGACCAGAACAAAGAGTGACACAATCACCCCCATCTAAAAGTGGGCAGTGCTTTCTACTGGACTTTCTGGGGTAATTTTTTCTCTGGAATCTTCTCTTGCAACTGTTTCTAGGAACCATCAGTCTCAGAAGGATCCTGTTTGAACCCCAAGCATCGCCCACACTCAAGGCAGCTCACTCCAAGGTGGTGGCAAGAAGCACGCGTGCTGATCCATCATGCCGCCCACACTCACTGCTATGTCCAGAGTCTGCACGTGCTTGCCTGAGCTCAGAACAGAGACCTGTGAGCAGGGCCTGCTGCCATCCAACTCTCAACGTCCTATTAGACGTTACGCATTTGCTTGTCGCCTCTCTTCCCACCAGAGTGTAAGCTCCAGCAGGGAAGGGTCTCTGTTCACTGCTCAATCCCAATGCCCAGCACTGGGCTCAGCACATTCTATAGTAAGTGCTCAAAAACATTGTTGTTTAAACGAACGGATGTTTCTACCCCCTCCGCCTAGACATCCCCTTTTCTTTCTTTCTTATGAAGGCCTGTTTCTTCTTTAAAACAAAGCAGAAACCTCCTCCAGCCTTCTTCATCGAATCCTGGATAGCTGAGGCGGCTTGTCACCCCGGAGCCCTTCCCTCGGGTGGAGTCAATCTGTGTTGGCCCATTTATCCTTCCAGCCTTCTTTGGGTGTGTGGTGCAGCCTGCTTCTTTTTTCAAGCCTAGAGGAGAGAGTTGACCTCCACCCCAGAAAACTAGCTCCCCACGGGCAGGGACGGTCCCCATCAGACTGTTGGCTATCTGTATTTATTCTTCTTCCTTTTCTGGCTGTTCCTTCCTCCCTCAGGGTATGCACACAGAACGACCCAGTAGTTCCTTCTGCCTGGACTGTCCCTGCCCAAACACCCAGAATGGCGTAAGTAGGGAGCTGGTGGGGGAGCTGCTTCTCGGAGTGCGCGGGGCCAGGCAGCTTGGTGGATGGAGTCGGGAGATTGGGTGTGTAGGATGCATGACAGGGCATGTGAGGAGATGCTCCGCCCCTCCCCCACCCTCACCTCTCCTGGCCCCAAGCAGTGGCAGGTGGCTCTTACCAGGAAGCTGTTGTCCTTGGGGTTGGTGGCGAGACTGAGGCCGAGGCGCATGTTGTCTTTCCGCTCGGACACGTTGGACAGGGTGACCCTTCCTGGGGTGAGGAGAGAAGCTCAGCTTGCAGCCCCCTCCTGGCCGCCCTCTGCCCAGAGCCTGCGACTGCTCTGGTCACCCGAGGTACCTCCCTGATTCTCCCTGACCCTGGGGACCTCTGGCTCTCAGGGTTTACAAAGGCCTTCCCCAGATGTCCTCTCATGACTTCCTCACAACTGAGATGAGAAAACTGTCTCAGAGAGGGCAAACAACCTGCCCAAGGTCACACAGGAAGCACAGGGCCTTCCATCTCCCGGTCCACAGCTTTTCCTCCTCCAGTCCCCCGTGTGTCCCCAAACACGCCCTGGCATCCCACCTGGGCTGGCTTCCTCTGTGCAGTGCCCCAGACACGCTCTCCCCCAAGTCGACCCCCATCCACACTCAACCAGTCCCGTGTCCCACTCTTTCCGTGGTGGTTTCTCTGCTCATCTGAACAACCAACATGCGACACCGAAAGGGTCCCCTCTCATAGGTCTCATGGGTAACAGACAGCCAACTCAACAATAGCCTTCCAGAGCTACCAGGCCTTGCCCAGGAACGCCATTTAGAAGGTGGCTGCCAAGAGAAGTGCTTAGGAGCTGGGTTACCAGTCCGCTGGGAGGAGGGAGAGGGCTGGCTCTGCGGCAGCTTAGAACCATAAAAAATTACACTTAAGGTTTTCCCAGCTCATCCTGGAGGCCACTGAAGGAAAGGAAGTGAGCCTGAATTCCCTAGAAGAAGCTGCGTGCGTGTGTGTGTGTGTGTGTGTGTGTGTGTGTGTACATGTGTATAGGAAGAGGGAGTGGGAGTCTGGGGAGCTAGTGTGTGTCAACCCTAACCTGCAGTGTGGACAGCTCTGGATGGCTCCCTGCCTGGGGGAGGAGAAATTTCTTTTCTCTTTTTTTTCTTTTCCCTCCTCTCTCCTCCCCTCCCTTTCCTCTTCCTTTCCCTCCCCTCCCTGCCCTTCCCCTCCCCTCCTTTCCCCTCTCCTTCTCTCTTTTTTTTTTTTTTAGAGGCAGGGTCTCACTGTGTCACCCAGGCTAGAGTGGAGTGGTATCATCTCAGCTCACCGCAATCTCCGCCTCCCAGGCTCAAGCAATTTCTAAGGAGGCCTCAAGGCTGGCACTGCGCTGTGTCGGTGACTGGGCCTGGCTCCCAGGGCACACAGGTCAGCACGGCCTGCTGCTGCAGGAGTCTGGGGTGGGCCGCTGGCGGAGCCCAGCTTGTCAGACTGCTTTGTAGACCAGAGTGGGGGGCAGGGCGGGCACTGTGTGTGTTGTTTTTTCTTTTAGGTTTTCCTCAGTTTGTAGCAAGGCTCCTTTTGAAATCCTCCCTTCTTGGCTGTGCTAAGAATGACCGAGCTTGATTTCTCTTTTGTTGGACCAAACAGGCCGGAGAGAAAATCACAGGAAAGGCCTGGTGTTTCTGAGACGCCTTATCATCCACAAAGCACCGTGCACACCTGCCCTTGCAGGACCCCTCAGTCCATTTTACAGATGGGAACACTGAGGTGTAGAGAGGGTCAGTGGCTGTCACAAGGTTACTTGCCGGGAAATTAAAGAGCAAGAATTTGAGCCCAGACCATGTGACGTTTCATCCTGAGTCCCGTGTGTTTTTCCCATCTGATGGCATGACGGTGGTAGTGGGAACATGAGAGGCAGCTCCATGGTCCACTGGGCTGGGTAACCCTCGCCCTCTGCTGGCTAGAATTCTGCCCTCCCTTTATTTAAGGGGACCCAGCCCTCAACACCCTGCCCCTGTCTTTCCTTCCCTCCTCTGGGGACTGATGTTTGTAGTGAAACTGGCTGAGGCACAGGGGCATGGGAGGAAAGAGCGCTCTGTTGGAGTTAGGCAGACTCAGGTTCGAGTCCTGCTTTGCTGCACCCCTCTGTGAGTGGGAGAAACTCACGCCTTCCTCAGCAGGTCTGGGTGAGTGTTCTGGGCCCAAGCCCCTCCCCCCAGGGCCTGGCTTTGAGAATCACGCCCCCCGCCCCCCGCCCCCCCACCGCCCACCTCAGCCCCTCATTTAAAACCCTGACTTTGTCCAGGTGTTGGAAGGAAAGTGCCAGTGGAGACTCTTTCCTACCGAGGTGTGAATGACTGACACCCACTTAGCCTTCCCTGGAGAGAGAGGAAAGAACATTCCTGGCACCTCGCTGCCTGCCCGGTGCCTGGAACAGCCATAGGAAAACCCAGGACTCAGGTTTCCCAGCCTTGCATTTTCCAGTGTGGGGCGAAACTGACAGATGTTCTTTCTGCCGAGCGTTTTCTTCTCAGTGGGAGAGAGAGAACCACACCTCGAATGAAAGTAAGTTTCCTCTGTCCCAACTCACTTTGCTACAGCCCCTGCCTCCTGGGCTTGTGCCCCAGCTCAGAAATGTTTTCCAGGGTCTGATGGCTTTATGTCTCCTCCTCCCGCCGGAGAGAAATGGGGTCCATATTGCGACAGACAAAGCAAAATGATTGGTTCACATGTCCACGTCCCTGCTTGGACCAGGAGCTTCTCTCCCGGTGGCTGGGGCCCTGTGCGGAGTGCCCACTCTTCCACTGCCCGCCAACCTCACTGCCTCTGCCCCAACCATGTGGCCCTTCTTTACCTTCCCCAGCAGGGCAGGCTTGTTCCTACCTTTGCACTTGCTCGTCCTCTGTCTGGAGTGCTCCACCCGCATCTGTAACCTTCTCAAAAAACACCTGCTCAGAGAGGCCTCCCCTGACCAGCTTGCTAAGGCAGAAATCCCTCTCCCCCTCCACCGCCCGCTAGACACTCGTGTTACAGCTCCTGGCTTATGGCGCAGCACAGCATTGATCCCTGCCTAAAATTATCCCGCTTCCTAATTCGTCTACCCCACGACTGTCTCCTTTCTCGGCCTCTTGTTCCCCGCCGTATCCCCAGTTAGTATGGTGTTTGGCACATGCTAGGTGCTCATTAAAGGTTCGGGGACAGGTACCCCATCCTGGAATGGATCCTAAGACTTGTTGAGTCCAGCCTCCTTGCTTTACACGTGAGTAAATGGGCTCAGAGAGAGGATGTGAGCTCCCCATGGACACACAGCAAGGAAATCGTGCAGCTGGAAGGGGACCTCCAGCTTGGCCAGTTTCAGGAGCCTGTGCTCCCAGGGTGCTGATGACCTGGACCCATATGCCACCAAGCAGGCATTCTCTTCCCTTAGATGATTTCCTCACTGAAGCTTGGGCCCCAGCTGTGCTAGGTTCTGAACTTCCCACCCACGGTGCTGAGGCAGATGTGGACAGCGGGAGCCTCCGGGACCATGTGACAGACAGCTGGCTGCCCTGGGGGTTCTTCGGGCTTTCTCTTGAACTTCTGCCATTCCTGCCCAGTGAGATCCTGCTGCCCTTCCCATCCCCTATCTCCCAGGGAGCCCCGGCCCAGTGCTCTGGGGTGGAAGCCCCCCTCCTCAAAGGAGGGAGGCCCTGGTTCTTGGCCCTAAGGAAGGCCAGTCTTCCAGGGCAAGGCCTAGAACTGCAGCCTGTCAGCCAAAATGGAACTTTTTCTCCCTTCTGAGAGCAGACTGGTGGCCCAGCTGTCTGACCTTTAGGACAAGTGGGAGCACTTTAGTGGCTTGGTGTGTGTGCTTGGTGGATACACGTTTGCACACACATAAGCAGATACACGCGTGCATGCAAACACACACGAGGGGATTTTGGGAGGGCTTCGGAGGCTGGGGGCTGTTCACAGCTTCTCCCTGTTCCAGAATATGCCCGAAAGCTTGTGGGCAAGAAAAAGCTTGCATTTCTGAAGGGCAGTGTCACATGGTGGTTAGAGGGAGGTCGTAGCCGGTGTGGACTGGACTCTGGGCCCTGCTCCCTGCGAGTTGAGTGACCCCGGGCAGGTCCCTTCAACTCTGTACGCTGTCATTTCCCATCTGTTAAACAGTTAAATCCCATATGGGTGCTGTGAGAATTCAGTGAGTCCAAATGTGCCTCACGCACGGCGAACGTTATCTAAGATATCTGGGTGTTAGCTATTGTTACTACTTCAAAATCAGGAAAAAGACAGGAAGTCCTTTTTTTCTCCTGGGAGAGAAAACTTTGAGTTGGGGGCAGTGGATGAGTCAGAAAGAGCAATGACCTGGGACAGCTGGGGTTTGATTCCTGAGGGGCCCCAGGCAAGCTGTGTGACTGTGGAAAAGTTGCCTCCTCTCCCTGGCCTCTGCTTCCTCACGTGTAAAGTGGGGACAGTGATATCAGCTGGGTCACCTCTTGGAGTAGCAGGGAGGAGCCATGTGACTGTGGATATGGGCGTGGATCAGAGCCTGCCTGGTGTTAGACAACCATTGGCCTCATTGTGCAGAGACCAGCAGCCCACGTTACCCAGGTTGAGTTTGGTGCAGTTCCCGTGGATGACTGGACACTTGTACACATCTCCCGTCTTCTGGTGGCCATTGGTTTCCAGCGGGGCACCCACGACCAGCCTGGGAAGGAAGAGAAGACAAGCAAAGACATTGGGGGAGGGACTCCTTCCTGGCAGAGGATGGAGCCTGGTAGGCAGTGTGGAGGTGAAGTTGGGTGGGGAGGGTGGGAGGGAACCATGGAGGGAATCCTGGAGGAGTGACCACACGCAGACCCTCAGGTGGAAGCACTGTCTCCCTGGGGGAGGGCTGCCGGGCTTTCAGCATAAAGTCATGGGAACTGTGGCCCCTTCCAGGCCCTTGCCTGGGTACAGAGATGAAAACCACATGGGCCCTGTAACAGATGGGATGGAGGCAAATCCCTGGTAGATGAGGGGGTGATGTTTGGGCTGGGTGTTAAGGGATGAATATGAGTTTGTCAAATGGTGAGAGGGTGGTAATGGAAGTCATTCTAACAGAGGAATGATGCTTTTGGAGCCGCAGAGTCTTGGCCACCTGTCATTACCTGAAAGGGGCCTCATTCTTCATCTTAGAGGGAGGCCTTTAAGCTGGTGCCCCGGAGTGGGTCAGGGTGGACAAGGGAGGCTGTGGGCTGAGGCCCCCATGCAGCTGGGACTCGGGCCTTGAGCCTATGCTTTTGCAACCTTATTTGGAAAAAGTGTCTTTGCAGATATAACTAAGTTAAGATTCGTGAGTTGAGATCATCCTGGATTATCTGGGTGGACCCTACATTCAGTGACAAGTGTCCTGAAGAGGAAACACAGAGGAGAGACATGGGGAGAAGACAGAGGCAGAGTTAGGAGTGGTGCTGCCCCAAGCCAAGGAGTGCCCGTGGCCACCAGAAGCTGGAAGAACCAAGGAAAGGTCCTCTGCTGGAACCTTTGGAGGGAGTGCGGACCTGCTGCCTCTTTGATTCGGGCTTGCATCCTTTAGGACCCTGAGGGAATGTGTTTCTGTTATTTTAAGTCACCCAGGTTGTCATAATTGGTTATAATCGCCCTAAGGAACTAACGCACCTTACTTACTTGCTAAGATATGTCTAGGGAAAAGTGAGCAGCTACTCCTTCCTGGTCCAGCCAAGCCCCAGTGGCCGTGCCCTGGTGGAAAAGTCTTTGACCCTGGGGTGTGGCTGATGACTCACCCCCCCCCTTGAGGCTGGGGAGAATTTTATCTCAGACTGGAGGGTCCCCAGGCCCTGTCCTTAGTGCTCCCCAGGTTTCCTATGCCTCATCTCCCACCCACCAGAGAGTAGCCCTGTCACAGGGGCCTGGAGTGCCCAGGATCCTGACCTGTCCATCGGTTCTGTGGCAGTGACTCTGGCACAGCTGGAGCCCTGTAGGCCTTGGGTGCCAGTCTGGCTGTCTGCTCAGGCCATATGCTAACAGTGGCTGAGAACAGTAACCCTTCCCAGGGACAGTGGTGCTGTGTGGGAGGGGACGCCACAGCCCACAAGAGCCCTGGAAGGCTTCTGAGCCCTAGGGATAGAGAACAGATGATGGTGGGACCTCAGGTAGGGACAGGTGGGACTTTCTGGAGCCCTTTAGACCCTGCTTTTCCAGTGGCTTCCCACTGCCTGGTGACACGGCCCAAAGAAGCAGCCACCACATGGTGGTTGACTTAGATGGTTGGGAGGAGGTGGCCGAGAGCCTTGGGCTGCACGGGAGTTAAGTGGCTTCTTGTGGCCCTTTGCTCTCCCCACCCCGATCCACCTTGGTGCTGTCAGGAAGGAAAGCCAGGTCTGAAGTGGGAGTTAACAGAATTCTGTTTGAAATTAAGCATCTATGAAATAAGAGCTGAGGTTTCTCCCCCAGGGAGCCAGATAACGACAGATTCTATATATATCCCCTTATTAAGTGTGCCTATTTTTGACTGGCAGGAATTAATTGGACCCATAAAATCTGCTTGTCTAGACAAGGTGATTTCTGGCTGTTTAATTCTGCAAGTGATTGTGTGGTCAAGGCTGCTCCATTCTTGAGAGAGAGAGAGAGAGAGAGAGAGAGAGAGAGAGAGAGAGAGAGAGAGAGAGAGAGAGAGAGAGAGAAAGGTCAGTAAGAGAAGCCTGGGCTCTAAGCTTACTTCGCTGGGGCTGCTCCAGTTTCAAGGTTAACCTGACACGTGGCCAAGTCTTCCCATGTTCCTCCTGGGCACTGCTGCTGGATGGAGGAGCAGCTCTCAGAGTGCCCCTGGGAGAATCAGGCGCAGCATGTTCTAGATTAGAAAAGCCATGGGTGGCTGGGTGCAGTGGCTCATGCCTGTAATCTCAGTACTTTGGGAGGCCCAGGTGGGAGGATTGCTTGAGTTCAGGAGATAGAGGCCAGGCTGGGCAATATAGTGAGACCCTTGTCTCTACTAAAAATAAAAAAAATTTTGCCAGGTGTAGTAGCGCATGCCTGTAGTCTCAGCTGCTCAGTAGGCTGAGGCAGGAGGATCACTTGAGACTGAGGTGGATGCTACAGTGAGCTGTGATCACACCTCTGTACTCCAGCCTGGGCAACACAGTGAGATCCTCTTTCAAAAAAAAAGAGAGAGAAAAGAAAACCTATGGCCATCTTCTAGAAAAGCTAAACTTATGTGTCTTCTAGAAAACACCCCCAAAGTCTGACAAGGGCAGATTCCTCACAGCTCTACCCTTTTCTAGAGTGGAATTCTGAGGCCCCTCTGGCTTACTTGGATGGGTCCCCAAGAGAGGGTGAGATTCTTGTGCTGAGAATTCAGGGGCTGGTCCTCATTCTGATCTGTCACCAGCTTTCTGTGTGACCTTGATTTCCTTGATTGTGAAATGGAGTGAATAATTCCTGCACTGCTGACCTCCCGGGGTCACTAAGGAAAGTGACAGATGTTAAAAAGCACTGAGAGGCTGGGTGCAGTGGTTAACGCCTGTAATCCCAATACTTTGGGAGGCTGAGGTGGGTGGATCACCTGAGGTCAGGAGTTTGAGACAGCCTGGCCAACACGGTGAAACCCCATCTTTACTAAAAGAATACAAAAAATTAGCCTGGCGTGGTGGTGGGCATCTGTAATCCCAGCTACTTGGGAGACTGAGGCAGGAGAATCACTTGAACCTGGGAGGTGGAGGCTGCAGTAAGCCAAGATCATTCCATTGCACTCCAGCCTGGGCAAGAGAGCAAGACTCCATCTCAAAAAACAAAAACAAAAACAAAAACAAAAACAAAAACCTAGAGGGATCCAAAATGGCCAAGTAGGAGCAGCTCAGGATTGCAGCTCCCAGTGAGAGCACAAAGGGTGAGTGGTCGCCGCATTTCCAGATGGATTTTTATTGCCCACAGACCAGGAGATTCTCAGGCGGAGGAGCCACAGGTCTTCAGTGCGACTGTTTTGGCCAGCATGGTGGGTCTCCGCACAAAAACTCACATGAGTCCGGGCACCATTTCAGCTGGCAACTGGAGTGCCTGGGACACAGTGTCGCCTGTTCAACTGATAAAAAGGGGACTGAAGCAGGGAGCCAGGACAGGAGATTCCTGGGTGAAAAAGCACCACGAGTCTCCAGCATGGCTGTTTCAGCTGGTGTAGCAGGTCTCTGCACAAAAACGCACACAAATCCAGTTGTCTTTTCAACAGGTGACTGGAACACCTGGGAGACAGTCACCCATTCAACTGATAAATAGGGGATGGAAACAGGGAGCCAGGCCAGGAGATTCCTGGGTGAAAAAGTGCCACAAGTCTCCAGCATGGCTGTTTCAGCCGGCACGGCGGGTCTCTGCACAAGAACTCACACAAATCCAGGCACCATTTCAACTGGTGACTGGAATGCTTGGGAGACAGAGTCACCCATTCAGCTGAGAAAAAAGGGATCTGAGGCAGGGAGCCAGGTGATCAGGCTTGGCCGGTCCCACCCTCACAAAGACCAGCAATCTGAAATGCTCTGGATTGAGAGTTTCACAGCAAGCACAGCTGAACCCAGGATGGTCCAGCTCTGTGGGGGAGGGGTGTCAGCCATTACTGAGGCAGTCCACCACTACAGAGGTAATCTGCTATTGCTAAGGTGGTCTGCCATTGCCAAGGCAGTCCGCCATTACTGAGGCAGCCCGCCATTGCCAAGGCAGTTCTAACTATACCTTTATAAACAGGACTGCAGGGAAGTTCACATGGCAGCTGGGTGGAGCTCACAGCAGTGCATCAACACCTCTGCTGGCAGGCTGTGACTAGGCTGCCTCCTAGCTGGGCAGGGCATCCCTGAAAAAAGGCAGGAGCATGACAGAAACTTATAAATAAAGCCCTATCTTCCCGGGATAGAGCAGCTGGGAAAAAAATGGTGGTTATGAGTTCTGCTGCAGCAGACTTAAATGTACCTGCCCAGCAGCTCTGAACAGAACAATGGAGCTCACAGCTCAGCACCTGAGCTCCTATGAAGGACAGACTGTCTCCTCAAGCAGCTCCCCAGCCCCCATATATTCAAAGAGTCACGTCATAAAGGAGAGCTCAGACTGACATCTGTATCCTTCTGGGACAAAGATAGCAGAATAAGAAACTGGCAGCAACCCTTACTGTTCTGCAGCTGCTGCAGGTGATCCCCAGGCAAGCAGGGTCTGGAGTGGACCTCAGCAGTCCTACAGCAGAGGGGCCTGACTGCTAGAAGGAAAACTAAGAAATAGAAAGAAATAACTTCATCTTTATCATCAATAAATAGGTCATCCACTCAGAGACCCCATCTGGAACTCAGCAACTACAAAGACCACAGGTAAATAAATCCACAAAGATGGAAAGAAACCAGCACAAAACGGATGAAAACACCCAAAACCAGAACACCTCTCCTCCTCCAAGGGATCACAACTCCTCACCAGTGAGGGAATAAGGCTGGATGGAGAATGAGTCTGATGAATTGAAACAGGCTTCAGAAGGTGGTTAATAAGAAACTTCTCTGAGCTAAAAAGAACACGTTCTAACCTAATGCAAAGAAACTAAGAACCTGAAGAAAGGTTTGATGAAATGCTAATGAGAATAAACAGCTTAGAGAGGAATATAAATGAATTGATGGAGCTGGAAAACGTAACAAGAGAACTTCAAAAGCATACACAAGTTTCAATAGCTGAATTGAACAAGCAGAAGAAAGGATATCAGAGGATGAAGATCAATTCAATGAAATAAAAAGAGAAGGCAAGATTAGAGAAAAAAGAGTAAAAAGAAACAAAGCCTCTAAGAAATATGGGATTATGTGAAAAGACCTAATCTACATTTGATTGGTGTACCTGAATGTGACAGAGAGAATGAATCCAAGCTGGAAAACACTCTTCAGGACATTATCCACAAGAACTTCTCAAACCTAACAAGGCAGGTCAATATTCAAGTCCAGGAAATACAGAAAACACCACAAAGATATTCCTCAAGAAGAGCAACCCCAAGGCACATAATCATAAGATTCACCAGGGTTGAAATGAAGGAGAAAATGCTAAGGGCAGCCAGAGAGAAAGGTCGGGCTACCCACAAAGGAAAGCCCATCAGACTCAAAGCCGATCTCTCAGCAGAATCCCTACAAGCCAGAAAAGAGTAGGGATGAATATTCAATATCCTTAAAGAACTTTCAACCTAGAATTTCATACCCAGCTAAACTAAGCTTCATTAGAAAAGGAGAAAAAAAATCCTTTACAAACAGGCAATTACTCAGAGATTTCTGAGTCACCACCAAGGCTGCTCTACAAGAGCTCCTGAAAGAAGCACTAAACATAAAAAGGAACAACCAATACCAGCCACTCTAAACATATCAAATGGTAAAGAGCATCGACACAACGAAGAAACTGCACCAACTAAGGGGCAAAACAACCAGCTAGCATCAAAATGGCAGGATCAAATTCACACATAACAGTATTAACCCTAAATGTCAATTGGCTAAATGCCCCAATCAAAAGACACAGACTGGCAAATTGGATAAGTCAAAACCCATTGGTGTGCTGTATCCAGGGAACCTATCTCACATGCAAGGATACACATAGGCTCAAAATAAAGGGATGGAGGAAGATTTACCAAGCTAACAGAGAAAAAAAAAAAAAAAAAAAGCAGGAGTTACAGTCCTAGTCTTTGATAAAATGGACTTTAAAGCAATAAAGATTAAAAGAGACAATGAAGGACATTACATAATAGAAAAAGAATCAATGCAACAAGAAGAGCTAATGATCCTAAGTATATACACACCCAATACAGGAGCACCCAGATACATAAAGCAAGTTCTTAATGACTTATGAGGAGACTTAGACTCCCACACAATAATAGTGGGAGACTTTAACACTACACTGTCAATATTAGACAGATCAACAAGACAGAAAATTAACAAGGATATCCAGGACTTGAACTCAGACCTGGAACAAGCAAACCTCAGAGACATTTACAGAACTCTCCACCTCAAATCCACAGAATATACATTCTTCTCAGCACCACATCACACCTACTCTAAAATTGACCACATAACTGGAAGTAAATCACTCCTCAGCAAATGCAAAAGAATGGAAATCATAACAGTCTCTCAGATCACAGTGAAATCAAGTTAGAACTCAGAATTCAGAAACTAACTTAGAACCACACAGCTTCATGGAAACTGAACAACTGGCTCTTGAATTTTGACTGGATAAATAATGAAATGAAGGCAGAAATAAAGACATTCTTCGAAACCAACAAGAATGAATATACAACATACCACAATCTCTGGGATACATTTAAAGCAGTGTCTAGAGGAAAATATACAGCAGTAAATGCCCACATGAGAAAGAGGGAAAGATCTAAAATCGACACCCTATCATCAAAATTGAAAGAGCTAGAGGAGCAAGATCAAAAAAACTCAAAAGCTAGCAGAAGACAAAAAATAACTAAGATCAGAGCAGAACTGAAGGAGATAGAGACACAAAGAACCCTTTGAAAATCAATAAATCCATGAGTGCTTTTTTGAAAAGATCAACAAAAAAGACCACTATCCAGATTAATAAAAAGAAAAGAGAGAATAATAAAACAGATGCAATAAAAATGATAAAGGGGATATCACCACAGATTCCACAGAAATACAAACCACCATCAGGGATTACTACAAACAACTCTATGCACATAAACCAGTAAACTTGGAAGAAATGGATAAATTCCGGGACACTTGCATCTTCCCAAGCCTAAACCAGGAAGAAGTTGAAACCCTGAATAGACTAACAACAAGGGCTGAAGTTGAGGCAGCAATTAATAGCCTACCAACCAAAAAAAGCTCAGGTCCAGATGGGTTCACAGCGGAATTCTACAAGACATACAAAGAGGAGCTGGTACCACTGCTTCTGAAACTATTCCAAACAATCCCAAAAGAGGGAATCCTTCCCAAATTATTTTATGAGACCAACATTATCCTGATACCAAAACCAGGCAGAGACTCAAGAAAAGAAAACTTCAGGACAATATCCATGATGAATATAGATGCAAAAATCTTCAATAAAATACTGGCAAACCGATTGCAACAGCACATCAAAAAGCTGATCCATCATGATCAAGTAGGCTTCATCCCGGAGATGCAAGGCTGGTTCAACATAAAAACCACATGATTATCTCAATAGATGCAGTGAAGGCCTTCAACAAAATTCAACAGCCCTTTATGCTAAAAACTCAATAAACTAGGTATTGACGGAACATATCTCAAAATAATAAAAGCTATTTATGACAACCCCACAGCCAGTACCATATTGAATGGGCAAAAATTGGAAGCATTCCCTTTAAAATCTGGCACTAGACAAGGATGCACTCTATCACCACTCCTATTCAATATAGTATTGGGAGGCGGATCCAAGATGGCTGAATGGATGCAACTCCAGCACACAACACCCAGCATGAGAGATGCAGAAATCCAGAGATCTCCTAGCTCCAACTGAGGTACCAGGCGCATTTCAATGGGTCTGGTCCCACGGTGAGCAAAGCCTTCTGGGAAGACTGAGGTGGGGAGGGGTACTGCTTTACCCAGAAAGTGCATCTGACCAGCGAGTGGGAGGCTCCCCCTCTGGCACTCCGGTCCAGATACAGCGCTTCCCCCAAAGCCTCAGTGATACATATAACAGGGGATCTTTGCCAGTCAAGCACTGGGAATTACAAGCATGGAGTTGAATAATAATCCAGGACGCTGTCCTGGACTGGTGCACAGACTTAAACAGATGCATAAGCATAAAAGGTGGCCAGGAGAGCCTGTGGACTGAGCTATTGCCCCCTCCCCACACCCAGAGAGAGAGGGAGCTGTAAGCAGGAGCGGCTATGTGGGTCCCCTACCCCATGACTATATATAGAGAGGGAGCTGAAAGTGGGAGATGGCGGGTGCTGCTGAGCAGGTCCCTACCCTCCCCCACAAACCCCAGAGGGCTGAAGCTCTGACTCTAGTGGGTTGCACGGTCAGTGGCAGAGACTGAGCTGAACTCTGAATGATCCAGCCCAGTGGAGGACAGGCACAACCCACCATTAGAGGGGTGGGACAGGGCTACATCTTTCAACAAAAAACATAGGAAGCCCCTGTAGCAACCGGATGGTCTTCTTGACAACCTGGCAGGGCCTACAGGTCAGCAGAAAAGGTGGGCCTAATCTCCCAGTATAAACAAAAAAGTCACAAGAAGCTTCCCTAGTAACCTGAAGGAGTCCCTAGAAACCCAGTAGTGCCTCCACAGGCAGACAACAGACTTCATCAAGCAGCTCCCTGACAACACAGCCAGGTAAACCCACAAAGATGGGAAAAAACCAGCACAAAAAAGATGAAACCAAAGACCAGGACACCTATTCTCCTTCAAGGGATCACAACTCCTCACCAACACAGAATCACAGCATGACTGTGAAGGAGTGAGATGAATAGACAGAAACAGGCTTCAGAAGGTGGATAAAAACTAACTTTTCTGAGCTAAAGGAATACATTCTAACTCAATGCAAAGAAACAAAAAACCTTGAAAAAAGGTTAGACAAAATGCTAACTAGAATAACCAGCTTAGAGAAGAACATAAATGACTTGATGGAGTTGAAAAACACAGCACGAGAACTACGTGAAGCAAACACAAGTTTTAAAGGCTGAATCGATCAAGCAGAAGAAAAGATGTCAGAGATTGAAAATCAACTCAATGAAATAAAAAGAGAAGGCAAGACAAGAGAAAAAAGAGTGAATAGAAATGAACAAAGCCTCCAAGAAATGTGGGATTATGTGAAAACACCTAAGCTACGCTTGATGGGTGTACCTGAATATGATGGGGAGAGTGAATCCAAGCTGGAAAACGTGCTCCAGGATATTATCCAAGAGAACTTCCCAAGCCTAGCAAGGCAGTCCAAATTTCAAATTCAAGAAATTCAGAGAACTCCACAAAGATATTCTTCAAAAAGAGCAACACCAAGGCACATAATCGTCAGGTTCACCAGGGTTGAAGTGAAGGAAAATATGCCAAGGGAAGCCAGAGAGAAAGGTCAGGTCACCCACAGAGGGAAGCCCATCAGACTCACAGCGGATCTCTCGGCAGAAACCCTACAAGCCAGAAGAGAGTGGGGGCCAATATTCAACATCCTTAAAGAAAAGAACTTTTAACCCAGAATCTCACATCCAGCCAAACTAAGCTTTATAAGTGAAGGAGAAATAAAATTCTTTACAGACAAGCAGATTCTGTCACCACCAGACCTGCCCTACAGGAGCTCCTGAAAGAAACACTAAGCATGGAAAGGAATAAGTACCAGTCACTGCAAAAGCAAACCAGTGGGCAAAGACCAAAAATGCAATGATGAAAGCGAGTCAACTAATGGGAAAGAAAACCAGCCAGTAACAAAATGACAAGATCAAATTCACACATAACAATGTTAACATTGAATGTAAATGGCCTAAACACCCCAATCAAAAGACATAGACTGGCAAACTGGATAAAAAGTCAAAACCCGAGCCCGGATCCAAAATGGTGGTTTAGGAGCAACTCAGGATTGCAGCTACCAGTGAAAGCGCAGAGGGTGAGTGAATGCCTCATTTCCAGATGGATATTTATTGCCCACAGACCAGGAGATTCACAGGCTGAGAAGCCCCACAGGTCACCAGCATGGTTATCTTGGCCAGCGCGGCTATTTTGCCGGCACCCCAGTGTGGTAATTCTCCATACAAAATACACTGGTCTGGTTGCCCTTTTAAGCTGGCAATTGGAACTCCAAAAAGGCACAGTTGCCCACTCATCTGATTAAACAGGGAGCCAGACCAGGAGATTCCTGGGCAGCACTGTTGTTTCAGCCGGCACAGTGGGTCGCAGCACAGGAAATCACACAGATCCTGGCACCTTTTCAACAGGCGACTGGAATACCTGGGAGAGAGTCAATCATTCAATTAAAAAAAAAAAAAAAGGCTCTGAGGCAGAGAGCCAGGTGATCAGGCTTGGCGGGTCCCACCCCCCAAAAAAAACCCAGCAATTGGAAATGCCCTGGGTGGAAAGTTTCATGGCAAGCACAGCTGAACCCAAGATGGTCCAGCTCTGTGGGGGAGGGGCATCCACCATTACCAAGGCACTCCACCCCTATGGAGGTAGTCCGCCATTGTTGAGGCAGCCCGCCATTGCCGAGGCAACCCGCCACTACAGAGAGAGTCCACCATTACAGAGGTGGGCCACTACTGCCGAGGCAGTTCTAACCACACCCATATAAACAGGACCGCAAAGAAGTTCACATGGCAGTAGGGTGGAGCCCACAGCAGCTCAGCAAAGTCGCTGCAGGCAGACAGTGACTAGGCTGCCTCCTTGCTGGGCAGGGAAGCCCTAAAAAAAGGCAGCAGCACAACAGAAACTCATAAGTAAAGCCCTAACTCCCCAGGATAGAGCACCTGGGGAAAAAAAAGGGGGGTTTATGAGTTCTGCTGCTGCAGACTTAAATGTACCTGCCCAGCAGCTCTGAACAATGGAGCTCACAGCTCAGCACTTGAGCTCCTGTAAAGGACAGACTGTCTCCTTAAGCAGCTCCCTGACCCCTGTATATCCAAAGAATCACCTCACAAAGGACTGATCAGACTGACATTTGGCGGGCATCATTCTGGGACAAAGACAGCAGAAGAAGAAACTGGTAGCAACCCTTACTGTTCTGCAGCTGCTGCAGGTAATTCCCAGACAAGCAGAGCCTGGAGTGGACCTCAGCAGTTTTACAGCAGAGGGGCCTGTTAGAAGGAAAACTAAGAAACAGAAGTAACTTCATCATCAACTGAACATTCTCTAAGAGACCCAATCTGTAAATCAGCAACTACACAGATGACAGGTGGATAAATCCACAAAGATGGGAAGAAACCAGTGCAAAAAGGAGGAAAAAACCCGAAACCAGAACACCTCTTCTTCTACAAGGGATCACAGCTCCTCACCAGCAAGGGAACAAAGCTGGATGGAGAATGAGTGTGATGAAATGACAGAATCAGACTTCAGAAGGTGGGTAATGAGAAACTTCCATGAGCTAAAAGAACATGTTCTAACCCAATGCAAAGAAACTAAGAACCTTGAAAAAAGATTTGATGAAATGCTAACAAGAATGGACAACTTAGAGAGGAATATGAGTGAACTGATGGAGCTGAAAAACACAGCACGAGAACTTCGTGAAGCATGCACAAGTTTCAACAGCTGAATTGACCAAGCAGAAGAAAGGATATCAGAGGCCGAGGATCAACTCAATGAAATAAAATGAGAAGGCAAGATTAGAGAAAAAAAGCGTAAAAAGGAATGAACAAAGTTTCCAAGAAATATGGGACTATGTGAAAAGACTTAATCTACGTTTGATAGGTGTCCCTGAATGCGATGAAGGAATGAATCCAGGCTGGAAAATACTCTTCAGGATATTATCCAGGAAAACTTCCCCAACCTAGCAAGGCAGCGCAATATTCAAGTCCAGGAAATACAGAGAACACCACAAAGATATTCCTCAAGAAGAGCAACCCCAAGGCACATAATCGTCAGATTCACCAGGGTTGAAATGAAGCAGAAAATGCTAAGGGCAGCCAGAGAGAAAGGTCGGGTCACCCACAAAGGGAAGCCCATCAGACTCAAAGCGGATCTTTCAGCAGAAACCCTACAAGCCAGAAGAGAGTGGGGGCCGATATTCAACATCCTTAGAGAAAAGAACTTTCAACCTGGAATTTCATATCCAGCCAAACTAAGCTTCATAAGTGAAGGAAAAATAAAATCCTTTGCGAACAAGCAAGTACTCAGAGATTTTGTCACTACCAGGCCTGCTTTACAAGAACTCCTAAAAGAGGCACTACACATAGAAAGGAACAACCAGTACCAGCCACTCCAAAACCATACCAAATGGTAAAGAGCATAAACAAAATGAAGAATCTGCATCAGCTAATGGGCAAAACAGCCAGCTAGCATCAAAATGGCAGTATCAAATTCACACGTAACAATATTAACCCTAAATGTAAATGGACTAAATGCCCCGATCAAAAGACACAGACTGGAAAATTGGATAAAAAGCCAAAACCCATTGGTGTGCTGTATCCAGGAAACTCATCTCACATGCAATTATAAACAAAGGTTAAAAATAAAGGGATGGAGGAAGATTTACCAAGCTAACAGAGAGCAAAACAAAGCAGGAGTTGCAATTCTCATCTCTGATAAAATAGACTTTAAAGCAACAAAGATCAGAAGAGACAAAGAAGGACATTACATAATGGTAAAAGGATCAATGCGACAAGAAGAGCTAACAATCCTAAATATATACGCACCCAATACAGGAGCACCCAGATATATAAGGCAAGTTCTTAATGACTTAGAAGGAGACTTAGACTCCCACACAATAATAGTGGGAGACTTTAACACCCCATTGTCAATATTAGACAGATCAACCAGACAGAAAATTAACAAAGATATCCAGGATTGAACTCAGACCTGGAACAAGCAAACCTAATAGATATTTACAGAACTTTTCATCCCAAATCAACAGAATATACATTCTTCTCAGCACCACATCACACCTACTCTAAAATTGACCACATAATTGGAAGTAAATCACTCTTCAGCAATGCAAAAGAATGGAAATCATAACAAACAGTCTCTCAGACCATAGTGCAATCAAGTTAGAATTCAGAATTTAGACACTAACTCAGAACTGCACAGCTTCATGAAAACTGAACAACCGGCTCTTGAATGTTGACTGGATAAACAATGAAATGAAGGCAGAAATAAAGATGTTCTTCAAAACCAACGAAAACGAAGACATGACATACCAGAATCTCTGGGACACATTTAAAGCAGTCTCTAGAGGAAAATGTATAGCAATAAGTGCCCACATGAGAAGCAAGGAGAGATCCAAAATTGACACCCAATCATCAAAATTGAAAGAGCTAGAGGAACAAGATCAAAAAAAACCTCAAAAGCTAGAAGACAAAAAATAACTAAGATCAGAGCAGAACTGAAGGAGATAGAGACCCAAAAAAACCCTTCGAAAAAAATCAATAAATCCAGGGACTGGTTTTTCAAAAAGGTCAACAAAATAGACAGACCACTAGCCAGATTAATAAAAAAGAAAAGAGAGAATAACCAAATAGATGCAATAAAAAACGATAAAGGGGATATCACCACAGATTCCACAGAAATTCAAACCATCATCAGAGATTATTACAAACAACTCTATGCACATAAACTAGTAAATCTGGAAGAAATAGATAAATTCCTGGACACCTGCATCCTCCCAAGCCTAAACCAGGAAGAAGCTTAAACCCTGAACAGACCAATAACAAGATCTGAAGTTGAGGCAGCAATTAAGAGCCTACCACACAACAAAAGCCCAGGCCCAGATGGGTTTACAGCCAAAATCTACCAGACACACAAAGAGGAGCTGGTACCATTCCTTCTGAAGCTATTCCAAATAAACCAAAAAGAGGGAATCCTTCCGAAATCATTTTATGAGACCAACATCATCCTGATACCAAAACCCAGCAGAGACTCAACAAGAAAAGAAAACTTCAGGTCAATATCCATGATGAACATAGATGCAAAAATCTTCAATAAAATACTGGCAAACTGACTGCAACAGCACATCAAAAAGCTTATCCACCATGATCAAGTAGGATTTATCCCAGGGATGCAAGGCTGGTTCAACATACGCAAGTCTATAAATGTAATTCACCACATAAACAGAACCAAAGACAAAAATCACATGATTATCGCAATTGATCCAGAGAAGGCCTTTGACAAAATTCAACAGCGCTTTATGCTAAAAACTCTCAATAAACTCGGTATTGATGGAATGTATCTCAAAATAATAAAAGGCATTTACGACAAACCAACAGCCAATATGATACTGAATGGGCAAAAACTAGAAGCATTTCCTTTGAAATCTGGCACTAGACAGGGATGCCCTCTCTCACCACTCCTATTCAATATAGTACTGGAAGTTCTAGCCAGAGCAATCAGGCAAGAAAAAGAAATAAAGGGTATTCAAATAGGAAAGGAGGAAACCAAATTAGCTCTATTTGCAGACAATATGATTGTATATCTAGAAGATCCCATCATCTCAGCCCAAAATCTGAAACTGATAAGCAACTTCAGGAAAGTCTCAGGATACAAAATCAATGTGCAAAAATCACAAGCATTTCTATACACCAATAACAGACTTAAAGAGAGCCAAATCAAGAATGAACTACCATTCACAATTGCTACAAAGAGAATAAAATACCTAGGAATACAACTAACGAGGAATGTAAAGGACCTCTTCAAGGAGAACTACAAACCACTGCTCAACGAAATAAGAGAGGACACAAACAGAAGGAGAAACATTCCATGCTCATGGTTAGAAAGAATCAATATCATGAAAAATGGCCATACTGCCCAAAGTAATTTATAGATTCAATGCTCTCCCCATCAAGCTACCAATGACCTTCTTCACAGAACTGGAAAAAACCACCTTAAACTTTATATGGAACCAAAAGAGAGCCCGCATAGCCAAGTCAATTCTAAGCAAAAAGAACAAAGCAGGAAGAGTCCACTGCTGGACTTCAAACTATACTATAAGGCTACAGTAATCAAAAGAGCATGGTACTGGTACCAAAACAGAGATATAGACCAATGGAACAGAACAGAGGCCTCAGAGGCAACACAACGTATCTACAACTGTCTGATCTTTGACAAACCTGACAAAAACAAGCAATGGGGAAAGGATTCCATGTTTAATAAATGGTGTTGGGAAAACTGGCTAGCTATGTGCATAAAGCAGAAACTGGACCCCTTCCTGACACCTTACACTAAAATTAGCTCCAGATGGATTAAAGACTTAAACATAAGACCTGGCACCATAAAAACCCTAGAAGAAAATCTAGGCAAAACCATTCAGGACACAGGAGTAGGAAAGGACTTCATGACCAAAACCACCAAAAGCATTGGCAACAAAAGCCAAAATAGACAAATGGGACCTAATCAAACTCCACAGCTTCTGCATGGCAAAGAAACAGTCATTAGAGTGAATCAGCAATCAACAGAATGGGAAAAAAGTTTTGCCGTTTACCCATCTGACAAAGGGCTGATATCCAGAATTTACAAAGAACTAAAACAGATTTACAAGAACAAAACAAACAAGCCCATTCAAAAGTGGGCAAAGGATATGAACAGACACTTTACAAAAGAAGACATACAAGAGGCCAACATACATATGAAAAAATGCTCATCATCACTGGTCATTAGAGAAATGCAAATCAAAACCACATTGAGATACCATCTCATGCCAGTTAGAATGGCGATCATTAAAAAATCTAGAGATGGCCGGGCACGGTGGCTTAAGCCTGTAATCCCAGCACTTTGGGAGGCAGAGGCGGGTGGATCACGAGGTCAAGAGATCGAGACCATCCTGGTCAACATGGTAAAACTCCGTCTCTACTAAAAATACAAAAAATTAGCTGGGTGTTGTGGCATGCGCCTGTAATCCCAGCTACTCAGGAGGCTGAGGCAGGAGAATTGCCTGTACCCAGGAGGCGGAGGTAGCGGTGAGCTGAGATTGCGCCATTGCACTCCAGCCTGGGTAACGAGAGCGAAACTCCGTCTCAAAAAAAAAAAAAAAAATCTGGAGACAACAGATGCTGGAGAGGATGTGGAGAAATAGGAACACTTTTACACTGCTGATGGGAGTGTAAATTAGTTCAACCATTGTGGAAGACAGTATGGCAATTCCTCAAGGCCTTAGAAATAGAAATTCCATTTGACCCAGCAATCCCATTACTGGGTATGTATCCAGAGGATTATAAATCATTCTACTATAAGTACACATGCACATGAATGTTCATTGCAGCACTGTTTACAATAGCGAAGACCTGGAACCAACCCAAATGCCCATCGATGATAGACTGGACAGGGAAAATGTGACACATATACACCATGGAGTACTATGCAGCCATCAAAAACGATGAGTTTGTGTCCTTTGTAGGGACATGGATGAACCTGGAGACCATCATTCTCAGCAAACTGACAAAAGAACAGAAAATGAAATACTGCATGTTCTCACTCATAGGTGGGTGTGGAACAATGACAACACATGGACATGGGAAGGGGAGCACTACATACTGGGGTCTGTTGGGGGAAGAGGGGAGGGACAGCGGGGGTGGGGAGTTGGGGAGAGGTAGCATGGGGAGAAATGCTAGATATAGGTGAAAGGGAGGAAGGCAGCAAATCACACTGACATGTGTGTAGCTATGCAATTATCTTGCATGTTCTTCACATGTACCCCCAAACCTAAAATGCAATAAATAAAGGTCAAAACCCATTGGTCTGCTGTACTCAGGAAACCCATCTAACATACAAAGACACACATAGACTCCAAATAAAGGGATGGAAGAATATTTACCAAGCAAATGGAGAACAAAAAAAAGCAGGGGTTGCAATCCTAGTTTCTGATAAAGTGGACTTCAAACCAACAAAGATCAAAAGAGACAAAGAAGGACATTACACAATGGTAAAAGAATCAATCCAACAAGAAGAGCTAAGTATCCTAAATACATATACTCCCAACACAGGAGCACCCAGATACATAAAGCAAGTTCTTAACCACCTAAAACGAGATTTAGACTCCCACACAATAATATTGAGAGACTTCAATACTCCACCGTCAATATTAGACAGATCAACGAGAAAGAAAATTAACAAGAATATCCAGGACTTGAATGCAGAGCTGGACCAAGTGGATCTAACAGACATACAGAACGCTCCACCACAAATCCACAGAATATACCTTTTTCTCAGCACCACATTGCACTTACTCTAAAATCGACCACATCATCGGAAACAAATCACTCCTCAGCAAATACAAAAAAATGAAAATCATAACAGTCTATCAGACCACAGCCCAATCGGACTAGAACTCAGGATTAAGAAACACACTCAAACCCATACAACCACTTGGAAACTGAACAACTTGCTTCTGAATGTCGACTGGATACACAATGAAATGAAGGCAGAAATAAAGACATTTTTTGAAATCAATCAGAATGAAGACACAACTTACCAGAATCTCTGAGACACCTTTAAAGCAGTATCGAGAGGGAAATTTATAGCAATAAATGCCTACATGAGAAACAAGGAAAGATCTAAAATTGACATCCTATGATCAAAATGGAAAGAGCTAGAGAAAAAAGATTAAAAAAAAAAAACTCAAAAGCTAGCAGAAGACAAGAAATAACTTAAATCAGAGCTGAACTGAAGGAGATAGAGACACAAAAAACCCTTCAAAATATCAATAAATCCAGGAGCTGGTTTTTGAAAAGATCAACAAAATAGACTGCTAGCCAGATTAATTAAAAAAAAAAGGGAGAAGAATCAAATAGCTGCAATAAAAAACGATAAAGGGGATATCACCACTGATTCCACAGAAATACAAGCTATCGTCAGAGATTACTACAAACAGCTCTATTCACATAAACCAGTAAACCAGGAGGAGATGGATAAATTCCTAGACAATTGTACTCTACCAAGACTGAACAAGGAGCAAGTTGAAACCCTGAATAGACCAATAACAAGGGCTGAAGGAGAGGCAGCAATCAGTAGCCCACCAACCAAAAAAAGTCCAGGTCCAGATGGATTCACAGCCAAATTCTACCAAACGTACAAAGAGGAGCTGTTACCATTCCTTCTGAAACTGTGTCAAACAATACAAAAGGAGGGAATCCTCCCTAACTCATTTTATGAGACCAACATCATCCTGATACCAAAACCAGGCAGAGACTCAAGTAAAAAAGAAAACTTCAGGCCAACATCCATGATGAACATCAATGCAAAAATCTTCAATAAAATACTGGCAAACAGATTGCAACAGCACATCAAAAAGGTTATCCATCACGACCAACTAGGCTTCATCCCGTGGATGCAAGGCTGGTTCAACATATGCAAATCCAAAAATGTAATCCATCACATAAATGGAACCAAAGACAAAAACCACATGATTATCTCAATCGACGCAGAGAAGGCCTTTGACAAAATTCAACAGCCCTGCATGCTAAAAACTCTCAGTAAACTAGGTATTGATGGAATGTACCATAAAATGATAAAAGCTATATATGACAAACCTATAGCCAATATCATACTGAATGGGCAAAAGCTGGAAGAAGTCCCTTTGAAATCAGGCACTAGACAAGGATGCCCTCTCTCACCACTACTATTCAACATAGTATTGGAAGTTCTAGCCAGAGCAATCAGGCAAGAAAAAGAAATAAACCGTATTCAATTAGGAAAGGAGGAAGACAAACTGTCTCTATTTGCAAATGACATGATTGCATATCTACAAGACCCCATTGTCTTAGCCCAAAATCTTCTCAAACTGATAAGCAACTTCAGCAAAGTCTCAGGATATAAAATCAATGGGCAGAAATCACAAGCATTCCTATATACCAATAACAGACAAACTGAGAGCCAAATCAAGAGTAAACTACCATTCACAATTGCTACAAAGAGAATAAAATACCTAGGAATACAACTAACAAAGAACGTAAAGGACCTCTTCAAGGAGAACTACAAACCACTGCTCAAGGAAATAAGAGAGGACATAAACAGATGGAAAAACATTCCATGCTCATGGTTAGGAAGAATTAATATCGTGAAAATGGCCATACTGCCCAAAGTATCTACAGATTCAATGCTATACCCATCAAACTACCAATGACCTTCTTCACAGAACTGCAAAAAAACACTTTAAACTTCATATGGAATCACAAGAGAGCCTGCATAGCCAAGATAATTCTAAGCAAAAAGAACAAAGCTGGAGGCATCACACTGCCGGACTTCAAACTATACTACAAGGCTACAGGAATCAAAACAGTATACTACTGGTACCAAAACAGAGACATAAATCAATGGAACAGAACAGAGACCCCAGAAGAAGCACCACACATCTACAACCATCTGATCTTTGACAAACCTGGCAAAAACAAGCAATGGGGAAAGGGCTCCATGTTTAATAAATGGTGTTGGGAAAACTGGGTAGCAATGTGCAGAAAGCAGAAACTGGACCCTTACCTGTCACCTTACACTAAAATTACCTCCAGATGGATTAAAGATGTAAACAAAAAACCTAACATTATAAAAACACTAGAAGAAAACGTAGGCAAAACCATCCAGGACATAGACACAGGCAAGGACTTCATGACTTAAACACCAAAAAACAATGTCAATAAAAGCCAAGATAGACAAATGGGATCTAATTAAAATCCAGAGCTTCTGTACAGCAAAAGAAACCATCATTAGAGCAAATCGGCAACCAACAGAATGGGAAAAAATTTTTGCAATCTACCCATCTGACAAAGGGCTAATAACCAGAATCTACAAAGAACTAAAACAGATTTCAAGAAAAAAACAACCCCATTCAAAAGTGGGTGAAAGATATGAACAGACACTTTTCAAAAGAAGACATATATGAGGCCAAGAAACATATGAAAAAATGGTCAATTCAAGATGACGCGGTAAGAACAACTCAGGATTGCAGCTCTCAGTGAACACGCAGAGGGTGAGTTAAAGCCACATTTCCAGACGGATCTTTGTTGCCCACAGAACGGGGAAATTCCCAGGTGTAGGAGAGACACGGGATGCCAGCACAGCTGTTTTGGCTGGTGCGGCCGCTTCGGCCGGCACCACAGCGCAGCAGCACTCTGCAACACTCTGCACAAAACGCACAGGTCCGGGTGCCCTGTTAAACTGGGAATCTGAGATATGGGAGGGAAGATTAGCATATCCATCTGATTAAACGGGACTTGAACAGTGAGCCAGACCAGGAGATTCCTGGGAAGCGGCGTTTGAGCCAGCGCAGTGGGTCACTGCATGGGAAATCACACAGATCCTGGTGCCCTAACAGCAGGCAACTGAAACACCTGGGAGAGAGTCAACTGGTCAACTTAAAAAAAAAAAAGGCGCTCTGAGGCAGGGAGCCAGGTGAGCAGGCTCGGCGGGTTTCACCCCCACAGGGACAAACAAAACAGCGATTCAAAATGCTCCAAGTGGAGAGTTTCACTGCGGGCACAGCTGAACCCAGGATGGTGCAGCTCGGTGGGGGAGGGGCATCTGCCATTACCAAGGCAATCCACCCCTACTGAGGTACACTCCCATTACTGACACAGCCTGCCGTTGCTGAGGCAACTCGCCATCACAGAAAGACTCTGCCGCAGGGCGGAGACCGCGGCAGCAGGGTGGAGCCCTCAGCAATAGGGCGGACCCCATGCCAGCAGGGCAGAGCCTCGGCAGGCAAATAGTGACTAGGCTGCCTCCTAGCTGGGCAGGACAGTGCAACGGACACTCATAAAGAAAGCCCTAACTCCCCAAGACAGAGCATCTGAGGAAAAAAAGGGGTTTTATGAGTTCTGCTGCAGCAGACTTAAACATAGCAGCCTAACAGCCCTGAATGAACAATGGAGCTCACAGCTCAGCACTTAAGCTCCTATAAAGTACAGACCATCTCCTCAAGCAGCTCTCTGACCCCTGTATATCCAAAGAGTCACCTCAAAAAGGACTGATCAGACTAATATTTGGTGGGCATCATTCTGGAACAAAGATAGCAGAAGAAGAAACTGGTAGCATCCCTCACTGTTCTGCAGCTGCTACAGGTGTACCCCAGACAAGCAGGGCCTGGAGTGGACCTCAGCAGTCATACAGTGGAGGGGCTAGACTGGTAGAAGGAAAACCAAGTAACAGAAATACTTCATCATCAACAATCTGGGCGTCCACTCAGAGACCCAATCAAAAAGTCAGCAACTACTCAGACGACAGGTGGATAAATCCACAAAGATGGGAAGAAACCAGTGCAAAAAGGAGGAAAACACCTGAAACAAAAACACCTCGCCTCCTACAAAGGACCAAAACTCCTCACCAGCAAGGGAACAAAGCTGGATGGAGAATGAGTGTGATGAAATGACGGAATCAGACTTCAGAAGGTGAGTAATGAGAAACTTCTGTGAGCTAAAAGAACATGTTCTAAATCAATGCAAAGAAACTAAGAACCTTGAAAAAAGATTTGAAAAAAGATTCGAGGAAATGATAACAAGAATGGATAACTTAGAGAGAAATATGAATGAATTGAAGGAGCTGAAAAACACAACACGAGAACTTTGTGAAGCATGCACAAGTTTCAACAGCCGAATTGACCAAGCAGAAGAAAGAATATCAGAAGTTAAAGATCAACTCAATGAAATAAAACGAGAAACCAAGATTAGAGAAAAAAGTGCAAAAGGAATGAACAAAGTCTCCAAGAAATGTGGGACTATGTGAAGCGACCTAACCTACATTTGATAGGTGTACCAGAATGTGATGAAGAGAACGAATCCAAGCTGGAAAATACTCTTCAGGATATTATCCAGGAAAATTTCCCCAACCTAGCAAGGCAGGCCAATACTCAAATCCAGGAAATACAGAGAACCTCACGAAGATATTCTGCAAGAAGAGCAACCCAAAGGCACATAATTGTCAGATTCACCAGGGTTGAAATGAAAAAGAAAATACTAAGGGCAGCCAGAGAGAAAGGTCGGGTCACCCACAAAGGGAAGCCCATCAGACTCACAGCAGATCTCTCTGCAGAAACCCTACAAGCCAGAAGAGAGTGGGGGCCAATATACAACATCCTTAAAGAAAAGAACTTTCAACCCAGAATTTCATATCCAGCCAAACTGAGCTTCATAAGTGAAGAAAAAATAAAATCCTTTGTGAACAAGCAAGTACTCAGAGATTTTTGTCACCACCAGGCCTGCTTTACAAGAACTCCTGAAAGAGGCACTACACATAGAAAGGAACAACCAGTACCAGCCATTCCAAAAACACACCAAATGCTAAAGAGCATCAACAAAATGAAGAATCTGCATCAACTAATGGGCAAAACAGCCAGCTAGCATCAAAATGGCAGTATCAAATTCACACATAACAATATTAACCCTAAATGTAAATGGGCTAAATGCACCAATCAAAAGACACAGACTGGCAAATTGGATAAAAAGTCAAAACCCATTGGTGTGCTGTATCCAGGAAACCCATCTCACATGCAGGGATACACAAAGGCTCAAAATAAAGGGATGGAGGAAGATTTACCAACCAAATGGAGAGTAAAAAAAAGCAGGAGTTGCAATTCTCATCTCAGATAAAATAGACTTTAAAGCAACAAAGATCAAAAGAGACAAAGGAGGTCATTACATAATGGTAAAAGGATCGATACAACAAGAAGAGCTAACAATCCTAAATATATATGGATCCAATACAGGAGCACCCAGATATATAAGGCAAGTTCTTAATGACTTACAAAGAGACTTAGACTCCCACACAATAATAGTGGGAGACTTTAACACTCCATTGTCAATATTAGACAAATCAACCAGACAGAAAATTAACAAGGATATCCAGGACTTGAACTCAGACCTGGAACAAGCAAACCTGATAGACATTTACAGAACTCTCCACCCCAAATTCACAGAATATACATTCTTCTCAGCACCACATCACACCTACTCTAAAATTGACCACATAATTGGAAGTAAAGCATTCCTCAGCAAATGCAAAACAACTGAAATAATAACAAACAGTCTCAGACTGTAATGCAATCAAGTTAGAACTCAGAATTCAGAAACTAACCCAGAACCGCACAGCTTCATGGAAACTGAACAACTGGCTTTTGAATGTTGACTGGATAAACAATGAAATGAAGGCAGAAATAAAGAAGTTCTTTGAAACCAATGAGAACGAAGACACAACATGCCAGAATCTCTGGGACACATTTAAAGCAGTCTCTAGAGGAAAATATATAGCAATAAGTGCCCATATGAGAAGAGTGGAGAGATCCAAAATTGACACCCTATCGTCAAAATTGAAAGAGCTAGAGGAGCAAGATAAAAAAAACTCAAAACCCAGCAGAAGACAAGAAATAACAAAGATCAGAGCAGAACTGAAGGAGATAGAGACATGAAAAAACCTTCAAAAAATCAATAAATCCAAGAGCTGGTTTTTTGAAAAGATCAACAACTAGCCAGACTGATTAAAAAGAAAAGAGAGAACAACTAAATAGATGCAATAAAAAATGATAAAGGGGAAATCACCACAGATTCCACAGAAATTCAAACCATCGTCAGAGAATATTACAAACAACTCTATGCACATAAACTAGTAAACCTGGAAGAAATGGATAAATTCCTGGACTCCTGTGTCCTCCCAAGCCTAAACCAGGAGGAAGCCGAAACTATGAATAGACCAATAACAAGGTCTGAAGTCGAGGCAGCAATTATAAGCCTACCACACAAAAAAAGCCCAGGTCCAGATGGGTTCACAGCCGAATTCTGCCAGACACACAAAGAGGAGCTGGTACCATTCCTTCTGAAACTATTCCAAATAATCCAAAAAGAGGGAATCCTTCCCAAATCATTTTATGAGACCAACATCATCCTGTTACCAAAACTCGGCAGAGACTCAACAAGAAAAGAAAACTTCAGGCCAATATCCATGATGAACATAGATGCAAAAATCTTCAATAAAATACTGGCAAGCCAATTGCAACAGCACATCAAAAAACTTATCCATCATGATCAAGTAGGATTCATCCCGGGGATGGTTCAACATACACAAGTCTATAAACGTAATTCACCACATAAACAGAACCAAAACCAAAAACCACATGATTATCTGAATTGACGCAGAAAAGGCATTTGACAAAATTCAACAGCCCTTTATGCTAAAAACCCTCAATAAACTCAGTATCGATGGAACGTATCTCAAAGTAATAAAAGCTATTTGAGACAAACCAACAGCCAACATCATACTGAATGGGCAGAAACTGGAAGCATTCCCTTTGAAATCTAGCACTAGATAAGGATGCCCTCTTTCACCACTCCTATTCAATATAGTACTGGAAGTTCTAGCCAGAGCAATCAGGCAAGAAAAAGAAATAAAGGGTATTCAAATAGGAAAGGTGGAAGCCAAATTGTCTCTGTTTGCAGATGACATGATAGTATACCTAGAAAACCCCTTCGCCTCAGCCCAAAAACTCCTGAAACTGATAAGCAACTTCAGCCAAGTCTCAGGATATAAAATTAATGTGCAAATATCACAAGCATTCCTATACACCAATAACAGACTTAAAGAGAGCCAAATCAAGAACGAACTGTCATTCACAATTGCTACAAAAAGAATAAAATACCTAGGAATACAACTTACAAGGAACGTAAGGGACCTCTTCAAGGAGAACTACAAACAACTGCTCAACGAAATAAGAGAGGACACAAACAGATGGAGAAACATTCCATGTTCATGGTTACGAAGAATCAATATTGTGAAAATGGCTATACTGTCCAAAGTAATTTACAGAATCAACGCTATCCCCATCAAGCTACCATTGACTTTCTTCACAGAACTGGAAAAAACCACCATGAACTTCATATGGAACCAAAAGAGAGCCCGCATAGCCAAGTCAATTCTAAGCAAATAGAACACAGCGTAGGGCATCACACTAGTGGATTTCAAACTATACTACAAGGCTACAGTAATCAAAACAGCATGGTACTGGTACCAAAACAGAGATATAGACCAATGGAAAAAAACAGGCATCGGAGGCAACACAACATATCTACAACCATACAATCTTTGATAAACCTGACAAAAACAAGCAATGGGGAAATGATTCCCTGTTTAATAAATGGTGTTGGGAAAACTGGCTAGCCATGTGCAGAAAGCAGAAACTGGACCCCTTCCTGACACCTTACACCAAAATTAACTCCAGATGGATTAAAGACTTAAACATAAGACCCGGCACCATAAAAACCCTAGAAGGAAATCTAGGCAAAACCATTCAGGACATAGGAGTAGGCAAGGACTTCATGAACAAAACACCAAAAGCATTGGCAACAAAAGCCAAAATAGACAAATGGGACCTAATCAAACTCCACAGCTTCTGCACAGCAAAAGAAACAGTCACTAGAGTGAATCAGCAACCAACAGAATGGGAAAAATGTTTTGCAGTTTACCCATCTGACAAAGGGCTGATATCCAGAATTTACAAAGAACTCAAACAGATTTACAGGAAAAAAACAAACAATCCCATTCAAAAATGGGCAAAGGATATGAACAGACACTTTATGAAAGAAGACATACATGAGGCCAACAAACATATGAAAAAATGCTCATCATCACTGGTCATTAGAGGGATGCAAATCAAAACCACATTGAGATACCATCTCACGCCAGTTAGAATGGCGGTCATTAAAAAATATGGAGACAACAGATGCTGGAGACGATGTGGAGAAATAGGAACACTTTTACACTGTTGGTGGGAGTGTATATTAGTTCAACCATTGTGGAAGACAGTGTGGCGATTCCTCAAGGCCTTAGAAATAGAAATTCCATTTGACCCAGCAATCCCATTACTGGGTGTATATCCAAAGAACTAACTATAAATCATTCTACTATAAGGACACATGCACACGAATGTTCATTGCAGCACTGTTTACAATAGCAAAGACCTGGAACCAACCCAAATGCCCATCGATGATAGATTGGATTGGGAAAATGTGGCACATATACACCATGGAATATTATGCAGCAATCAAAAATGATGAGTTTGTGTCATTTGTAGGGACATGGATGAATCTGGAGAACATCATTCTCAGCAAACTGACACAAGAACAGAAAATGAAATACTGCATATTCTCACTCATAGGCGGGTGATGAAAAATGAGAACACATGGACACAGGGAAGGGAGTACTAAACACTGGGGTCTATTGGGGGGAATAGGAGAGGGACAGCGGGAGGGGGGAGCTGGGGAGGGATAGCCTGGGGAGAAATGCCCAATGTGGGTGAAGGCGAGGAAGGCAGCAAAACACACTGCCATGTGTGTACCTGTGCAACTGTCTTGCATGTTCTGCACATGTACCCCAAAACCTAAAATGCAATAAAAAGAAAAAAAAGAAAAAATGGTCATCGTCACTGGTCATTAGAGAAATGCAGATCAAAACCACATTGAGATATCATGTCACGCCAGTTAGAATGGCGATCATTAAAAAATCTGGAGACAACAGATGCTGGAGAGGACGTGCATAAATAGGAACACTCTTACACAGTTGGTGGGAGTGTAAATTAGTTCAACCACTGTGGAAGACAGTGTGACAATTTCTCAAGGGTCTAGAAATAGAAATTCCATTTGACCCAGCAATCCCATTACTGGGTATATACCCAAAGAACTATAAATCGTTCTATTATAAGGACACATGCACACGAATGTTCATTGCAGCACTGTTTACAATAGCAAAGACTTGGAACCAACCCAAATGCCCATCAGTGATAGACTGGACAGGGAAAATGTGGCACATATACACCATGGAGTACTATGCAGCCATAAAAAGCGATGAGTTCGTGTCCTTTTTAGGGACATGGATGAACTGGAAACCATCATTCTCAGCAAACTGACACTAAAACAGAAAATCAAACACCGCATGTTCTTACTCATAGGTGGGTGTTGAACAATGAGAACACATGGACACAGGGAAGGGAGCATCACACACTGAGGTCTGTTGTGGGGAACTAGGGGAGGGACAGCCGGGGGTGGGGAGTTGGGGAGGGATAACACAGGGAAAAAAGCCAGATACAGGTGATGGGGAGGAAGGCAGAAAACCACATTGCCATGTATGTACCTAGGCAACAATCCCACATGTTCTTCACATGTACCCCAAAACCTAAAACGCAATAAAATATATATTTTTAAAAAAAGCACTGAGAAACAGAAGGGGCCATATCATCTAGGCAAGCTATGCACAAAGACTGGTGGCTTCCCAGAAGTCATGTGTCCTGGCAGTGGCTGAGTTGGGACAATCTGGCAGTAAATTCACTAAGTCACTGCAACCTCAAATTTGCAATGAGACGTGCTTTGTCCTTTTCAAAGAACAAGGGCTACTCACTGGGTCCCATCTCCACTTTCCGAGACCTTAATTTCTCTGGGAGACCATAGTACTTCATGAGGTAGGAGGGCAGGGCTTACTGTCCCCATAATACAGGTGCAAAAACTGAGGCCCCGAGAGGGGAGCTGACCCAGACCCCACAGTTGGTTGGTGGCAGGGCTGGGCCGGGAGTTCTCCTAAGACAGCTTCCTCTGCATTGCCCCAAATGTTCCTTTGCTAGGAAGGGAGGGCCTGGGTCAGCCCTTCTCTCTGTTCTTGAGTCTGGGCATGACGTGTGCCTGTTGGGCTTGAGGTTTTGAGGACATGATTCAGTCTCAGTTTGAGGGGATAACTGCTGAAGAGCAGGGAAAATGTTCACGTCACCACCGAGACCAGACAAATTGCCTGGGGTCTGGCAGCTCCTGCCACCCCCTGCGGCCTCAGCCTTATATAGTGATCTGTAGCCTCAGGGCTTGCTGCTCCTCTCAGGGGCTGGATACCCTACACCTCCTGGCGTGGGCACCAGACGGCACGGCAAACCCCAAAGGTCGCGGCGAGCATCTGGCCCTTTCCGTGGGCTGTGTGCTGTGAATCACTGGCTGTGGGCTCCCAGCATTCTTTCTGCTGAGGCACAGGGAGCCAGGCTTTGGCAGATGGGAGAATGGGTAGCAGACATTCCAGCCACAGCCCTCTAGGACCCTTTCCCCGGTGACCACCCTCTAAGAAGGGCCTTGCCAAGACAGGATGGTCCCTGTGGAGACTGCCACTGTGGAAGGCTGGACGTGGATGGCCCTGCCCTATGCTGGACTCCTGAGGTTCCTGTAGGACCCAGGCTCAGAGAAAGGGTCCCTGGCTCCAGCACCTTCCCACCTGATGCTACCTCACACCCTCTCCATCAAGACCCTTTGGGGACTCATCGTGAATTCTGCTCATCCTCAGCTCCATTCTTCCAGGTGGTTTTGGTCTCTAAACTTTTAAAAGTCAATCTCCTGTCAGAGGAAAGATGACCTGTACCCCCAATTATGTGTAAGTGTATATGTAAATTATACCAGCATAAACTGTCTAATTTTAACAAACTGTATATTAAAATGTTAATTCTATTTTTTCCAGATAAAATATAAGCCTAAATAGAATTAAAATTATTTTATTTCTGTACCCTAGGATATAGTCCAGCACAGTCCCTGTGGTGTGTGTACCCCACCCTGGAGACCATCCCTTTAGAATCCAGCATACATTCATACCTACTCCAGGAAGACCTTGGTGATTACCCTGGGCTTTCTCACATAAACTAGCATGTAATCCCTGCTGCCTGGTGTGGCCAGTCTTGTAGTATCATGATTCCTTGAGGTCTGAGATGTCCTGGTCTGCCCTGCTGCACCAACATAGGGTCTGCTTTGAGGCTGGCAGAGCGGTTTGTGTCTGAAGGGAAGAACGTGGGTTCAGTCCTCTCCCTGAGAGGCCTCACAGCCTCCTTCTGCAAGGCTTCGACCTCACATCCTGGAAAATCCAACGATCATTGGTTATCTTTTTCATCTGAGTGACTCAATTTCAATGCAATTTAATTGCACCTGATTCTGATCTCCAAGACAGCTTTGAGGCTGACAGAGCAGTTTCTGTCTGAAGGCACTTGGCAAAGAGGTGCCCAGAGACGGACCTAACCTTTTGTATGACGGTCTGCAGCAGGCACAAGTGTGGGGGCTTTTGGTTTTGCCTCAGGCCTAAGAGATGCTGCCGAATTTAATCACTGGAAAGAGGGCTGCTGAGAAATCGAGTATTTTCCATGCATAGAACGGAGTGACCCAGCTTCTGCGCTAAAGTCCAGGTTGACTGCTTCCTGGTTTCCATCTCCCCTTTCCCAACAAGGCTCATGTCTGTTTGAGTCAGATCCAGGGAATCTGACTTTATGCCCAGTTGCAGGGATGGATTATACAGCTCAGGTTAGGAAGGTTTATCCCCCAGCCGCAGTGATTTGTCAGGGTGGACCAAAGACTTAAATCTCCCCAATCAAAGTGAATCTCAAGACTCGTGCTTGGGATGCAGGATCAGAGTGGTCTCTTTTCTCTGGATGCCACAGTGAGTGAACACAAGCCCTGAAATTGTTGGCAGTCACCTTGTGAGGATGAGGGGTATGAGCTGACGCACTGGCAGGAGGAGAGCTGAGAGAGGCATGAAGAGAAGGAGCCGACGTCCTGCTGATGCTGTGAACCCCTGGATCAAACTGTACCTGAAGCCTACTACCCCTGGGCTTTTCAGACATATGAGCAATGACTACCTTTTGCTACCTAATAAGTCTCTGAGTTTTCAGGTACTTATAACTGAAAACATCCTAATGTTTAGAGTGTACAAGGCAAGAAAGCGCACATGGTTAAAATTACTCTTAGAAATTCCGTATGTTATCATGCTATAAGAAAAACATGGCAACAAGACCAACGAGGGAGGAGCAGATTCATATCCCCCAGCGCAAGGTCCATCTGGGGCCTGGACTTACTGAGTGAGTGGTGGATGGAATCGCCAGCACCATGTATATTATTTCTCTCTTGTTAACTGAATGCATGAAACTTTCCCCTGGCCCAGCCTTGTGGGAACAGAAACCCTTTTGTTCTGTGTGCATCCTGCTTACAACAGCTGCGTAGACAGGGAACCCTGCATGCCAGATGTTTCTGGTTACCTGGTAATAGGTCTTGAGACCATCAGAACTGGGAGGAAACATGCAGGTTCTTTGGGCCGGCCTCAAATGTGGCATCCAAGGCCAGGGTGAGAAGTGCTGTGTCAGGCCTCAGAGCAGGCAGTGGCAGAACTGGACAGTGCACGGTGTCCTGGCTCCCGGGGCAGCGCTTCCCCCACGCCGTGGAGGGTGGAAAGCCAAGAGGCAAGGGCCGGGGCTCCAGGCCCAGTCAGCCTTTTACAAGCTGTGTCTGCTGAGGCAGGTGGGAGCAGCTTACCTCCCCAGCAGAAGAAATGAGCCCAAGGGCATGAAATGAGCTCACTGGATGCTAGGGGAAGGAAGGAGGAGCCTCCAAGGATGGGCCTGCCTCTGGAGGAGGTCCTGAGACCAGAGGCTGGCAGGGACTGCCCAGGAAGGGAAGAACGTGGGTTCAATCCCCTCCCTGATGGGCCTCATGGCCTCCCTCTGCAAGGCCTCGACCTCACATCCTGGGAAATCCAATGATCATTGGTTTTCCTTTTCATTT
The DNA here is from genome assembly GCF_049354715.1 of Callithrix jacchus. Lineage (NCBI taxonomy): Eukaryota > Metazoa > Chordata > Mammalia > Primates > Cebidae > Callithrix > Callithrix jacchus. The sequence goes on from NC_133509.1 coordinate 15,530,566, forward strand.
GAATGAATCACTTTCAGTGCAGTTTAATTGCACTTGGTTTTGAACTCCAGGACAGCTTTGACAGCTGGCAGAGCAGTTTGCCTCTGAGGCTCAGAATGCAGGTGTAATGAGTCTGCAGGGAGACACTGGTCACTTTCACAGCCAGGACTCCATGCATGTCCTGTGCTCTTTTTCCCACTGGGAAAAAACAGAAGGCCCAGCACCCAGAGCGGGGTGAGGTCTGCCCTTTCTAGGGCCAGCAGGGCCTGTCCCCACAGGGGCCTCTCTTACCCCCATTCCCTTCCTCACCTGTTCCTTTCTCTCAGCACAGACCCTGCCCTCTCAAATCCACATGGGGCTTTTGTCTCTTTTTTCTGAAATCAGATAGGGGCATCAGGGAGGGGTTTCACTGGAGGAGCTGAGAGCTTGAGGGAACAAAGGAGAGATTATTCCTTTAGCGAGGAGGCCTTTCTCTCCCCCTCTCTCCCCATGGAAAATGGAATCTCCTCCAGCCCCTGTGAGTTTGGTGGCTAATGGGTTCAAGATGGGGCTGGGGAAGTGCTGAGTGCAGCAAGTCCAAATGCCTGCCCGGTGGGGGCCCCAGGGCTGCCCTGGCTGGGGGTTTGGTATGGAGGGAAAGTCTGGCTTGGGACCTGCCTGAGGGGAGAAGTTGGCACCTGCAGAACTTCCTGGGCTGACTGCAGGGGCTTATGGTTCACCTTGGCTCACACATCTGGTAAGGCTGGCCTCGTGGGGCTGGGAAAATGAGGGCCTCTGTCTGCACATCCCTTACTCTCCCTGTGTAAAGCCCTATCAGGCACGGGAAGCCTTTGTGTGTATTTTAAACAGGCACATATACATGATGATCAATTTTATGTGTCAACTTGACTGGGCCATGGGGTGCCCAGATATTTGGCCAAACATCATTCTGGTTATTTCTGTGAGGGTGTTTTTTGCATGAGTTTAACACTTAGATCTGTAGGCTGAGGAAAGCGAACAGCCCTTCCTGATGTGTGGGCCTCATCCAATCAGTGGAAGGGCAGAACAGAACAAAATGACTGACCCTGTCTGGAGAAAGAGAATTCTCCCTGGATCCTACCCCACACCATCGACCAAACCTGAAACTGTGGGTGGGTCTAGTGCCTGTGTTTTCACAAGCCCCCTAGGAGACACTGACGCATGCTTAAGTTTGAGAATCGTGAGGAATGTTTATATGGGGGAAACAGAGGCATGACGACTCTCGCTGGGCTCAAAGCCCCAGATCCATGTCAACAAAATCCACCCTCTTCACCACACCTCTGGGCTCTGCATCACCTCATTCTTGTCCTCTCTGCTCCCACTTTTTACCTGGGCTGTTATAAGCCCTGTGCATAGCTGGGTCCTCTCAGTCATCATTTAGGGCTTACCTCCAAGGCCAGCTCCCCCAAGTGACCTTTCCTGAAGACCTGTCACTCCCTGTCTCACCAATCTGCCTTGCATTCCTCAAGTACTTTGCTGTGTCTGATGTTGGCTTCTTTGCATAACTTCTCATTGTCCTTATTTCCCTATAGGATTTAAGCTGCAAGGGAGCTAGGACCTTGCTGGTCAAGGTTGCAGCCGCAAATACCCCAGCACCCAGAACAGTATCTGCCAAGAGTGGATTCTGAAATACAGCTTTTGCATGAATTGGTGAATCACCTGGCTTAGCGGGATGCCTGGGACCCAGTAGCCAGCAGCTTGGGACCACTGGCTGCCAGCTGCTTGCTTCTGTCTTGCAACCCGGGTCGACCTAGCTGGGCATGTAGAGCAAGCTGGGGCAGAAGAAGACAGAGTAACTGCTTTGGGCCTCAGTGTTCTCATCTACCCAAAGGGACTGAATATATCTGGGCTGCTCGCCCTTCAGGGTTTTGAGAGGCAGTGGTTTCCACCCTTGCTGGTCATCAGGATCACCGGGGGAGGTACAAATGTAGGTTCCTGAACCCCACCTGCAGAAGGTTCTGACTCAGCCAGTCTGGGACACGGCCCAGGAATCTCCAGATCCTCTGGGGTGTACAGGCAGGACTTAGAAGGCTCTGCCGAGGAAGCAGGTAGGAGGCCCTCTGGCCAAGTGGGGCAGCACTTCCACCCCGGGAACTTTCACCGCATCTGGGGATCATGACCACAGCCTTCTCTGACCATCTAGCTCACCTAGATTGATTTTATCTATTTAATTTTGAAAAATTTGTTTTTCTTGGTCATAAGAAAATATGTTATAAATAATTCTTTAGTTGGTTCAAAAACATATTAACTTATTTAAAAGGTGTAAATTTTTAAAAATTTTTAAATTAAAAAAAATTTTTTTTTTTTTGAGACAGAGTTTCGCTCTTGTTACCCAGGCTGGAGTGCAATGGTGCGATCTCGGCTCACTGCAACTTCCGCCTCCTGGGTTCAGGCAATTCTCCTGCCTCAGCCTCCTGAGTAGCTGGGATTACAGGCACGCATCACCATGCCCAGCTAATTTTTTGTATTTTTAGTAGAGACGAGGTTTCACCATGTTGACCAGGACGGAATTGATCTCTTGACCTCGTGATCCACCCGCCTCGGCCTCCCAAAGTGCTGGGATTACAGGCGTGAGCCACTGCGCCCGGCCCAAAGGTGTAACTTTTTTTAAATTAAAGATAATACACATTTGTTATCTGGTGTTCACGTTGCAGAACTGTGCAAAGTAAAAGTTTTGTTACATTGTTTTTTGAGACAGAGGCTTGCTCTGTTGCCCAGGCTGGAGTGCAGTGGCGTGATCTCAGCTCACTGCAATCTCCACCCTCTAGGTTCAAGCAATTCTCCTGCCTCAGCCTCCTTAGTAGCTAGGATTACAGATGCCCACCACCACACCCAGCTAGTTTTTGTATTTTTAGCAGAGATGGGGTTTCACCATGTGGGCCAGACTGGTCTCAAACTCCTGACCTCAGGTGATCCACCCGCCTCGGCCTCCCAAAGTGCTGGAATTACAAGTGTGAGCCACTGAGCCCAGCCCAAAGTAAAACTTGAAAGCTGTCCCGTTCCCCTTCTCAATCTAGCCCTCTACAGAAAACTATTCTAGCAGCTGGGGAGCAGACAATCTAGAGGACAATCCAGAATTTAAAAACTGGAATCATTCTACATACCTGGTTCTGTAACACGTGTTTTCCATTTAATTATCTTGTGTGTGGACATATTTCTGTGTTAATATCAATGCCCCTCTTAGACTATGTGACGAGGGCCCTGCTCTTGGTTCCACTCCAACCCTTCTCTAGCTCCACCCCTTCCTATGGGGTGAGGAGTCCTAGGGGTCAAGGGGCAGGACACCTAGAGCCCCTGTCTTCCTACGCTGGGTGGCTGGGATGCTGCAATCTCCTGCCCAAATAGCCTGGGCCTGATTCCAGGGCCTGTGCAGGCCTCTCCTCTAGACCTGTCTTTCTGATAGAGGAGCATACTTCTGATGGTAGTAGCCAAGGAGTGCCCATTTGCAGGGCTGTAGAGAGAGCTTGGGTGTGTGGGCTGGAATGTCTACATGTGTGATGCCTCCCAGTTACCGAGAGAGATCAGTAGGTAAGAAGAAAGGATGTCAGGCCGTGGGCTAGAGCCTCCATTTGCTTTCTTGCCTCAGGCCCCTCAGATGCTAGGGGTGGCCCTGGTATAGACAGATAACACGGTTCTGCCTCATCCTTTATAGTGGCTGGACAGTGTTATACTTTTTAACCATTATCCTGTTCAGAGATACTTAAAATAGTTTCATCCCTCTTTCTATTGATAAATGTTTAGGTGCTTTGAATAATTTTTCTTGAAGCTGGGCATGGTGGCACGTGTCCATAATGCCAGGTACTAGGGAAGCTGAGGCAGGAGCAGCAATTGAGACCGGGAGTTCAAGACCAGCCTGGGCAACATAGCAAGACTCCATCTCTAAAAAATAAAAAATTACCCAGGTATGGTGGTATGTGCCTGTAGTTCCAGGTACTCAAGAGGCTGAGGCAGGAGGGTCGCTTGAGTCCAGGAGGTCAAGGCCGCAGTGAGCTATGATTGTGCCACTGCACTGCAGCCTGAGTGACAGAGAGAGACCTTGTCCCTAAAAGAAAAAATTAAAAAAATTTTCTATTGCATACGTTTTATCCACACTGGTAAATAAAAGCCCTCATGCACGAGTAGCTCTGTGTGGCCATGAAGTCAGCAGATACAAAGCCCACATGTTGTCCTGAAGGCTGGACACGGGCGGCCCCTCTCGGCTTGGACACACACCTGTTAACAAGCATCATCATCGACGCCGGCTTTGTCATTGCCATTCGGCTCTCTGGTTTGCACGTGGCAGCTTTTAGGTTCACCCCAGCGGACACCCCAACAGTGCTTTTTTCCTAAGCTGCAGAAGTTCTTAGAAGAGGGAAGAGTGAGGCAAAAGGACTGCAAGGGAACTTCTCAACCCATTTGGAGGGAAAATGAGGCCACTGACTATGCAGAATACAAGTAGCCAGTTTGTGCCCTTTAGAGTGTCTGACATTCGAACATCAATCTCTCAACACCCGCCCCATCTCACACCCCAATGCCACATGTGGCTGCTCATTCATCTGTTTCGCAACATTGCCTGCACTGTCACCTTCTTACCTCTGCATGAGCAGTCTCCTCATCCCAGACTCTGTCTATCCCCATTCAATCTGCCCTTTAGTGCCTCTTCCTCCAGGAAGCCTTCCTTGATCTCTTAGCTGAAAGCTCTTTCAATTCCTGTGATGCTCTGCCTATACCTTTATTGTCTGTTTCTTTTCTCTCCTCTAGATAATTTGCCTGTAGAGAGCAGAAAGGGGTGAGGAAGACCCTGATCCATCTTCAAATCTCCCCCCTAGTGCTGGTCAGATACCTTGAATACAGTGAAAGCTCAAAAGCTGTGTTGAGTGAATATATGGATGGACAGATGGAGGAGGCTGCTCATTTTGCAAAGACAAGCTGAGTCTTGACTTTGCTTCTTGGGGTCTATCTTGGAGCAGAGCTGGGCCGAGCTCTCCAGGGTCCTGTCTGCAGGTAGACCACCAGCCTTGGTGAGCCGTTGGCCCAGCACTCTCAGGAAGGAGGGGGCTGTGGTCTGTTCCCCAGAGAGGCTGGACATGCAGTGTAACTCTCTCCCTTCTCTTTGCAAAATGCCTGACAAAACTTGCTTATTTTTCCAAGTCATGCTCAGAGGTTTTTTTTTTTTTTTTTTTCCATTTGTAGCAGTTTTCTCTTCCAAAAATGAAATGTAAGCACAGGAATAGTTTGGGCAGATGTTTCTCAGAAGAATGTGTAGCTTTAATTTCTGGTATGTGTGAGTCTGATGGCTTCTCTGCTACTGCGTGGTAGGAAGGGAAGGGGCGTAAGCATTCCCTGCTCTCTGATCCAGGCCAGTGTGCTTGCTTTGGCTCATAAATAGGATGGTTTCTCTTTAAATGTGACCAGTGAAGTGTACATGCCCTACTGTCTTCAGCAAACCATGACCAGGCCAGTGGTTGAGCAAGGAAGATATTCCCATTGAACTGGGGAAGAAAGCAAGGCCCAGAGAATGTCTGGATTGGCCCCAAATCACACGGTCAGGTAGAGGCTGAGGCACAGCTGGTTCCCTCATTCTTCCAGCTATGCCCACCAGCCACAGGGATTTGGGTAACGTCGAGAAAGGAGATGGCCTGGAGGTAAAAGGACAGATACTCTTTTCTCGTTCTTGGGCCTGTTGACATGTTCATGGCTAGCTCTAATCCATCCCCAGATGGGCTAAGTGACCGACGGTGAGCCACCTGCCATCTCTGAGCCTCAGTTTCCTCATCTGTAAAATGAGGGACTTGGACAGGTTCAGTTCAAAGAATCAATGAGCACTTGCTATGTGCTGGGTTCTGTGAACATAAAGATGAATGAAGCAGTCTTACCCCATCCCAGTGAAAGCAGGGAGACCTACACCCGATGAATTTAGTGTGGAGAACGTCCCCCGAGAGGGGTGTCCAGGTGTGGCGGGGCACAGAGGAAGGGCTCTTGCTATGCTGTCTGGGAAGCCTTCCTGGAGTGGGCAACTCCTGGTCAGAGGCTTGCATGATAAATAGGTGTTACTCAGGTGAAGAAGGGCTGGGGCTTGGCTGGGGGCAGTGGCTCACACCTATAATCTCAGCACTATGGGAGGCTGAGGTGGGCTGATCACGAGGTCAGGAAATCGAGACCATCCTGACCAACATGGTGAAACCGTTTCTACTAAAATAAAAAAAAAAAAAAAAAAAAAAAAAAAAAAAAGCCAGGTGTGGCTGAGGCAGGGGAATTGCTTGAACCCAGGAGGTGGAAGTTGTGGTGAGCTGAGACCACGCCACTGCACTCTAGCCTGGTGACAGAGCAAGACTCCATCTCAAAAAAAAAAAAAAGGGCTGGGGTCCCACATGGTGCCAGCGCTCAGGTGCATTATTTCTAAGCTGCTTTCCATGATGAAGGCTGGGCCTGAGGTGGGATCTGGAGGGACAGACAAGTCCCTGCCTTCATGGAGCTTGTGGCAGTCATCCTCGAGAGGTTTATCTCTGTTCCTCCTTCCTGACGTTCCCAGTCCTCTCCCTTTTTGCCTCACTTGTCCAGACAGCTCTACTTAAAGTGGCCCTAAGTACAGACAGATGTTTAGATGCCTACAAGGATGACAAGCACAGCATCGTCCCCGGTCACATCGCCTCTCCCTGCTTTCTGGGGTTCTTAACTTCTTGCCATTGGTCTTCCCACTTTGGATTCAGGTGCTGAGGGCCACTCTCGGTGTAAGCCTGGAACAGAGTTAACCTATGGATCCATGGGAACTCACAGACCTCTTAGGGAGGATTAAGTCAGTGATTCCAGCATCTGGCTCGTTATTAGACTCGCCTGGGGAAATACAGATTACCAGGCACCAGCTCTAGAGGGTCTGTCTTGGTAATTCTTGGACTTGATTGAGATGTCTGCATTCTCTTTGACCTTCATAGGTGATTCTGTTTTGTGGCCAGTTTTAGGAACCCCTGGATTATCTTATCAGGTGACCACGAGGCTTTCAGATGATGGAAAACACATCATATGGGAAAAGAGGACAGGATGCCCAACCCAGAACTAAACACGGGGACATGCGTTCCTCTTCTTTCAAAGCACTTTGTATGAATAAGCAAATAAATGGATGCGTGAATGGATGTTTTAGGGGGAGTTTCTTATGGACCAGGGATTGTGCTAGGGATGTCTCTGACTTTACCTAATCTTCTCAACCCTGAGGCACAGACAGCATTCCAATTTTTTTTTTTTTTTTTTTTTTTTTGAGATGGAGTCTCACTCTGTCACCCAGGCTGAAGTGCAGTGGTGCCATCTTGGCTCACTGCAACCTCTGCCTCCCTGGCTCAAGTGATTCTCCTGCCTCAGCCTCCCAAGTAGCTGGGATTAAAGGCGTCCATCGCTATGCCTGGCTAATTTTTGTATTTTTAGTAGAAATGGGGTTTTGCCATGTTTGCCAGGCTGGTCTTGAACTTCTGACCTTAGGTGATCTGCCTATCTTGGCCTCCCAACATGCTGGGATTACAGGTGTGAGCCACTGTGCCCAGCAACATTCCAATTTTGAAGCTGAGGACACTACAGCTCAGAGAGGCAACGTCACCCAGCTGGTTAAGGGGCAGCTCTTTGGCCTCACTCTCCTACCCAGGCCTTGCCCCACCTCTGGGAGGTGGACGGAGGGTAGGAGAGCAGAGGATGCAGAAGCCAGCCCTGGGTTGCCCCAGAGAGTCACTGTTTACATGGACTCATCTGAAGTCTTTTCTGTCTGGTTCAAAGCTCAGATTTATTTTCCTCCTCTCCCTCTGTGTGTGACTAATAGCCATTCTTGCAAAATTATTCTTATTTCAAGAAGCCATAAAGAAACAAAAAGACTGTGAGCTAGCTTCCTTGGAGGGTGAAGTATGTCATTACATTTTTGGAAATGTCCTCCCCTCCTGGGTTATAAAATCATTGGCTTAGCAGTTGGGAAGTGGCAGAAGGGACACTGCAGAGAAGAGCTGCTGTCACAGGGTGAGCTGTCCTGGGGTTGGGCCAGGCCAGCCACCACTCACCTGATCTCCTGCCTGAGTTCACTTTAGCTGGGCCCTTCCAAGCTTTGCAAGGAAAATTAAAAAAAAAAAAAAAGTCTCAACATCTCCCATCCAGGGGCCATGGTCCCCAGACCCTTTAATACAAGGACATCCAACTTTGGGCTTCCTGAGATTTACTTTGGGTCATATCCAGAGTTCTAGAACCATTCTCTCCCTTCCTTTCTTCTTCACCATCTGTGGGCCTGTGCCAATGCTGAAGAGGCCAAGATGAATAAAGTCAAGCCCCACCCTTGGGGCTCACAGCCTCCCTTCCCTCTTCTCTCTCTGGTTAGCATTTTATTTTCCATCTCATCGTTCCTCTTTCCTTTTCCCATTCCAGTTTCCATTTTGTTGATGGGCTTTTTCTACAACTCTCTTTCCGCGGCTCTCTACATTATTGTCTCAAGGTGACTCATCCCAGATAAACAAGGATTCAGGAGTAAAAGTAGGAATTCAACAGAAGATGACAAAAACCTTGTCAAGAGGGTCTCAGGTTGATAACAAGCATGTTGCTATTGGCTGTGTGTCTGAGTGTTGTGGCTGCTTGGAAGAGAAGGTGCTGAAAGAGAGACTTGAAAGAGTTTGAAATCCCAAGGACCCCTTGATTCCTCATGAAGGAGTCAGGGAAAGTTAGAAGGAGGGATTTTATCCAAGCCTGCAGAAAACCAGGGTTAGGTTACATAGTGATTAACTATAGTTAAGATTAGTAAGAAAAGGCATTTATGGGACATTCATTTGTCTTTCTAATTGTATATAACCTTAAAACATGCACATTACACCTTGCGGTTTTCAATAAGAAATTATGTGTTTCACATTTTATAGCCTAAGTGAATGGAAGCACATGCTACCCTGAGCGACATCTATGGGAAGCCTCAGTGATTGACTAGAGAAGACACTAGAGGGCTATCTTGCTCCCTCTAGTGCTCAATTATCATAATTGCAGAGAATGTGCCAAGGAGCAATTCAAAACAGTACCAGTCTTAAACATTCAAACCTATTCTAGAAAGCCACTCTCAAGATATAGGGAATTTCAACATTTGTTTATTCTCCACCTCATGTAAAAAGCTCCCCTTTCCTCTCCTGCACTACGTTGGGAGGATGCTGACATCACAGAATCAGGAGTGTTGGCTTCAGAAACGGAAGGGAGGTTGTGGGGAGCCCACCGGCTGCTCTAGGGGGAGGCTGGTGGGGGAGTAGGAAGAGACGGGTGGAAAAGAGGCTGAGTTGGCAAACCCCTCTGGCTTCCCTAAACTGCCCACATTAAATTTATTTTCTTTCTTGGAAGCTAGTAACCAGGAGACTTTCTTTTCAGTATTTCCACTACCGCGATTGTGCGTCTTACCCCTAAAAGCATGTGATGGCTGGCCCCCTGCCTTTCCGAGGTCAGCACTAAGGATGTTCCATGGCCCTGAGGCCTGGCCTTAGAGGACGGAGCTGAGATTAGCTCCATCTCTGGTTGACCAGTTTGTGTGTGTATCAGAAGTTTTCTGGACCCTCACTGACATCTCTTCAATTTCTGGGACTTTCTTGTGTGGTTTGACATTAGAAAAACAAAACAAAACAGGAGATGGAATGAAAGAGCAAGGAGAGAAGAGAAAAAAATCACCCGAGAGATGCAAGGAACCCCGGGAGCTGTTTGCAGGCTGCATCCTAAATCCACGCTGCCCCGGACTTCTTGGTTCTGGGGCTGCCTGCTCTCCTTGGTCACTCTTACTGCTGCTTTGTGCTTTTGAGGGCCTGGAGATGCCCCAGCTCCTGCTAGTGAGGACGAGTGTCTGGATTTCCACTCTCCCAGCCTTCTGCAGCTCATTTTCTTCTTGTCTGTGTATGCCTGCCAGGGTCTAATGGGTGGCTTGGCCTGGGGCCCTGGGCCAACATTTCCCCACGAATGCAGTTTTTCCTGTCTCTCTCTCTCTCCCTCTCTCTCTCTCTCTCTCTCTCCCCCCCTCTCGTGCACTGGGTGGTTTCATCCTGTCCTGGGCTTTGCTTCTGTAGTGATTTATCCTTTAACCAGAATGAGTCATGATGCCAGATTTTATTTGTTCCAAGAGAAAATAGCAGATAACATTTATGCGCTGTGGTGTTAGGAGCCTGTTCTTGGGGGCCAGGCCAGGAAAAGAGCAAAATACGTTCCTCAGAAAGGCTTCCACAGCAACAACCAAGGCTGCCCCAGGCCTGGCAGCCTGCACTGTCACTGACAAAGAAGGGCAGACTTGTGTAAGATCCATCTTTCTGCTCAAACAACAGGCCCTGGAGGCCCTTTCCTCGAACCTGTCCCTGGACACCGTATCCAGGAGTGAAGAGGGCAAGGAAGAAAGAGAAGGGATGGGGGAGGAGAGGAGGGAGAAAGGGAGGAGAACGAGGAGAAAACCTGAGAAAGGAAGGTGAAAAACCCAGAAACCCGGAAGTAGAAATAGGCAATGAGAAGGAAAAGGGAAATGGGATGGTAGGAGACGAGATAAGAGGGAGAGAGGGAAGGGGTCTCTGGATGGATCACAAGAATAAAGTGTGAACAGATCGCCTCAAAAATAGTGCCTCTGTCCTCCCCACCCACCTCCAGCCCCAGCCCCGCTGTCTCTGGGCTCTCCGTGGCCCCACACATGGAAGCATCTACATGGTGATTCTGCCTCTGCCTGCTGCCATCAGCTTAAGACATGGAGAATGGCAACCGCTGTCTGTGGTTCTGAGTGTGGCTCGCAGACCTGCAGCACCGGCACCACCTGAGAAGTTCAGGAAAAGAAGATTTCAGGCCTCACTCAGACCTACTGAATCAGAAACTCTGGAGGTGGGGCCCAGCAATCCCCTCTAGCCAGCCTTCCAGGGATGCACGCTAAGGTTTGACAATCATTGCTGTTAATTCCGGACTCTTCACACATGACACACGTGACAGTAAATCCTTGCAAAGACTCGAGATTTGGTGTGCGTGTTAATGTCCGTTACAAACATTCCCTTACATCTGCAGGCTCCAGTCCTGGTAGATGCTGCCCAGCCAGGCCCCTTCAGCTGCCTCTGGGAGAGGCGCTCCTGGCTGCTGCTCTCCCTCCTAGAGCTGGAAGTCCTTCCTCAGAAGGCGGCTCCATTCTTCTGCCTGCAGACACAGCACCTCCTGACCCTTCCCTCTCAGCCTCCTCCTCCTCCCTGCTTACACCTGTGGATGCCCTGCACTCTGCAGTTCTTCCCCACCCCGCTTCCTCCTCCCTGCTGAATGGAGCTCTCCTGATGCACATCTGGGCCTCAACCCTAATCTCCCTGCCAAGCTGAAGGCCCCCTCCCCTACCCCTGGATGGCCCTTGGATCCTTCAAACCAGTGAGTCCAAAGCTCAGCTCCCCTGAACTCCTAAAGCCTGCACCCCATTGCTAGATTTTGCTTTTGTGCAAAGGACCCCACAGTCTTCCTAGTCAGCAAGGTATGTCCTCAATCACTCTGCAGCCTCTTGCATCTCCAGACCTGCCTCCTTCTGCTCTTGCCCTGGCTCACTCTACTCCAGCCACACTTGATCCTTGAACATCTCAAGTATGTGCCTACCTCAGGGCCTTTGCACTTTCCATTCCTTCTGCCTGGAATACACTTTTCTCAGATAACTACGATTCTCTCAGATTCTCTCTTTCCCTCGTGTCTCTGATCACTATCATCCTATCATAGCGGCCTTCCTAGACAGCCTGTATAAAGAGCCCTCAATTCAACCACTGTTCCCAAGCCCACTTACCCTGCTTAATGCATTTCCAATGCATCGATAACCATCGGACAGATGATAGACAAACTAATCAGAGCAGGGACCTTGCAATTCGATTTCTCGTTGAGTTTCCAGAACCCATCACAGGTACTCGGGAGTAGACAGATCTGGGCTCCAGTCTTGCTCTGCCTCAGACATTTACTAATTACGCCATCATTCGGAGTCTCAGTTGCTTTGCCTGTAAAATGGGGACAAACCTACTTCCCCTACAAGTTGCTCCTGTCTGCACACCTGGACCCAGGGAGTTCACCATGGTCTCTCTTTCTTACAGCCCGCCACGTTCCTAGAGAGACTCTTTTTGGAGCTCAGTGGGGACTGGCAGGCTTCTGCTCCCCAGCGCTCTCAAGGAGGGGAGGAGAAATGTTCCGCCTTGCTGAGAGCTGAGGCTTCTCCTCTCTCCAGGGGTGAGAGCTTCAGAGAAAAATGGGAAACTTTTGAGACCCAGCCCCTTTCTCAGCACCAGGAGGCTTCCTGTTTCAGGGGACCAAAGGCTCAGAGAGGACTTCTGCAAACCTGTATCAGAGCTGCTGGGACATCAAATGGTCTTCAAACCCACTGAATTAATAATTTCAATGTAAATGCAATAGAGTCATGTGGATTACATTTCTTTGAAAATACACAAGGGCTTAAAAAGCAGGGGCCGAGCACACTCAGCCCGAGAGGAATTTGTTTTCCCTTTCCTTTTCGTGTATCTGCGCGTGTTGTTATTGTTGTTAAAAGCAAGCCTTGTGGAAAACTGTTCAAGATGTCTGAAGCGTTGGGGGATGATCAGCCTTGCCGAGCCTGAGCTCTGAGCTGGGAGTGAGGCGGGCACAAGGAGAAAGGTTAAGAAAATAAAGTGACTGCCCCACTAGGTCTCTCCTCTCACCCTCCAGCTGTTTACTGCAGGCCCTCGATGTCCAAGGAGGCACACGGCGGGGTAAACGGGGCATATCTCATTGGTGCCTGAGGTGGGAGTCAGTGGTGGGTTCTTCCCTGGGGGCAATGCTGGGACCTGGATTTGGGGACTGTGGCTGGGGAGTGATGTTCTTTCTCACTGGAATCTTTCTGTCTTACATGCTCAGTGGAGACAGTGATCTCGGGGGTCACAGTCTCCCTGCTAGAGCCCCCTGGGAAACTCTTTCAAACATGCAGCTTCCTGGCCTCCCCACAGGCCCAGGAGATGCGGACCCAGGCACGCAAACTCTGCCTGAAGTGTTGGAAGCCAGGTCCACACCACAGAGGCAGGAAGAGCCTGCAATGACTCAATCCTTGTTTACTGTTTTACTGATTACAAAATACAATCATGTTTTGGGTATTCTTTGAGCTTGCCTAGCTCCCTGGGACAGGTACACCCATTCCTGTTTTACACATGGGCAAATAGAAGGTCGGGAAGGTTGGCAGAGATCCGCCCAAGGTTCTTCCCCCATGTGGCAGAGGCTTCACGCTTTGAAACTTTGCTCCTGTCCTTCCTTTGAGGTATGCCCTGGCACGGAGCTGAATCAATACATCTCCCCTGGGGTCATGCTTAATAGTCAGCCAGTGTCTCCTAAAAGATACTGGCACCAACCTCTCCTTCCCAGGATCAATACCTATAGGGTCCTAGGTCTGAGTCAAATTCTTGGAATACTGCCTATACGACAGGGAAGATGGGGCCAGAAGAGGAAGCAGGGAGGGGAAAACCAAGTAGGATTTGTGGTGGGGTCCACACAAGTGGGGACAGAGATTCTAGAAAGGCCCAGTGTGCTTCTGTCCATTCTGGAGGTGGCTTAGCTCTCGGGGTCCCCAAGGCCACCCTGTTTCTCTCAATTTAGTTGTGGCAGTAACATGCTCAGATCTAGTGGATGCAATGGGTGGGACCCTGCCCACCTGAGGTACCAGTTCTCTCCTATGGTGCTCCAGGCTGCACTCAGATCAGCAAAAGCTGCCAGGAGTTGGTTCTGTCATATCTTTCTGCTGTTCTATGCCCAACATCCAAGACCATGTCCAAATGCCCTCTTCTATGGAGCCCTCCCAGAGACCCCAGGCACAGCAATTTCTCATTTCAGAGTCTGGCCAGGTTTCTGCTGTGAGGAAGATGCTGTGTTGACTGCTCTTGGGCTGCAGGGAGATGAAGCTGGTGTCCAATGGGGGGATGGGCCATGGGCCCCCATGACTCCAACACAAAGTGGGAAGTGACATGTGTCATCAGAGAAAAGGTTTGGGGAGGGTAAGGTCATTTTAGGCTAGGAGAAAGATTCGGAAAGCCTTCGTGGAGAAAGTAGCCTCATAGATGCATATAATTAATACCAGGTCATATTTTGTCTTGCATTGGTTTTAAATTATTTCAAGGGTATTAATGTTGCCTCCTTAACTGGTCTGTGACTTATTTGAGAGTGAAACCATGTTTTACTCATACCAATATTTTGCCGAGTCTAGTAAAATTCATTAACAGATGCCTAATAAACAAATATTGGTCAAAATGAATTCTATCTCGGAAAAGTCAGTTCAATTTAATCTTGGACCTTTCACACCAGGTAAACAACATGGATATCATACGTCTTATGTCTGGGCTGCTTGAAAGAGGCTCAAATCCTTAATTCAGTCTGTCGAAGTAAGTTCTTTGAGCACCTACTAAATACCAGGAATGATACCCCTGCCTTCAGGAAGAAAGATAATGATACAGGCAATTACTATCCAATTTGATAAACTCCATGAAAAGGGAAACACAGAATTCTTTGGGGGCAGCTTATACAGTAATGGGAAGGGATGGTCAGAGAAAGTTTCTCAGAAGAAAACCAAGTAGGATTTGTGTGGTCCACACAAGTGACATCTAAGTTGATAAAAGAATATGAGAGAAGACTTTCCATTCTAGCCATAAACAAGTATGTAAACTGTGCAACTATGTTCAGGCACTGGACAGCAATCAAAGCAGAGCTCAGTAGTTGCAAGAAGCTGAACCCCTGTTCATCCCAGCTTTCCCTCTGAGGGCATGTTCCTTGCTGGAGCACAGGGAAATGAATAGAGAGTAGCCGTCTTGGTGGACAGAGAAAACAGGGATTGGAGTTGGGGCTGCAAAGATGACTAGGATTTGGGAGGGGCAGGATACCAGAAAGGAGATAGCAACAGGAAGAGTCTCAAAAGCTCTGTTAAAATTTCCCTCAGATTCTTGGCTGACTCCTAAGCTGTGTATGCGTAGTGTGATACACTGAAAAAATCTATCAGAAAATAGCCAGTGAAAGCAGAGATTTTTAGAGGTTGCCTCCTAGTGTTGGAGGGAGGTGGTGGGGTTCATGCCCAGTCAGAAAGGAGAGACCTTAGTGAATACTCTGGGCTTTCATTAGAGCATCCAGAAAATGTACACTCTAAGAGTAAAGACCACATCTTAGGAATAAGGGCAAAACTAGGTTAGACCTGTCCTGACCAAGGCCCAAATGATACCTTGGTAAGATCTAGATGATTTCACCAGTAATTTAGCTGACTCTCAAAAGAAAACGCAGCTTTCTTTAAAGGAAGGTAACATAATCTATAGCTTCTATTATGTAACATCCACAATGTTCACAATATTTACTAAATAAGTAAATACTCAGGAAACAATGGACAACCATGAGATAAAATAGTCACTAGAAGCAGATCACAGATGATCCAGATATTGGAGTTAACCAACCAAAACTTCAAAATAATAATAATTAACATGTTAAAGTAAATAGAATAAAAGATGGACAAATGGGATCAAGACAGATTATGGTGACAGAATTAGAATCTGTAAAAAAAGAATCCAGTGGAAATTCAGGAGCAAAATAAAATATCTGTAATAAAGAGTATATCAAACAGGGTTAGCCCCACACTGGATACAGCAGAAAGCTGGTTTAGTGACCCTGAAGACAGATGAATAGAGGATACGTACATTGTAGCATAACAAGAGAAAAGTGGAATTAAAAACTGAACAGGAATATGAGAAACATGGCAAGAAGGCCTAACATACACATAGAATTGATGTTTAGAAAGAAAAGGAGAGAAGAAACAGGACAAAAGCTATATTTAAAAAAAATGAAGGTAGAGAGTTTTCCGAATCTTATTAAAAACCACAATGCAGATGCAAAAAGCTTTGGAAACCCTAAGCAGAACAAATACAAAAAAACTACATTTAGATACGTCATAGTCCCACTGCTGACATTAAAGACAAAGAAGAAAACAACCACAGGAAATGACATATTACATTCAAAAGAATGATAAAACTGATGGTTGACATCTCAACAGAAACTGTAAAGCTGAAAGAATGGAACAACATCTTAAAATGCTAAAAGAAAAACTAGATAAGAAATACTTCAAAAATAAGGTGAGATTAAGACCTTTTCAGACAAACAAACAGAAAACCCAACTCCCAAGGCTGAAAGAACTATTGTGAGCAGACTTACACCACAGAAATACTAAGCAGAGTTCTTGGGTAAAAGAAAATTATCTCAAATGAGAGCACAGAATTATATGAACAAGATGAAGAACACCAGAAAGGGTAGCTATGTGGGTAAGTAGATATAAATATGAACAGTTTAGAGCAACAATAACAATAATGTCTTGTGAAATTTATAACATATGCAAAGGTAAAATATATGACAACAATAACACTAAGTATAGGACAGGGAACTGGAATCAAACTGTTGTAAAGTTCTTGTGTTACTTAGAAAGTGGTAAGAATACTAATTGCAAGTAGGTTGTAAAGCTCTATTAGAAATGAAAATGGAGATATTACAGCTGACACCACAGAAGTATAAGAGACCATTCAAGACTGCTATGAGAGCAAACTAGAAAATCTAGAGGAAATGGATAAATTCTTAGAAGCATACAACCATCCTAGCTTGAATAAGGAAGAAACAGCAATTTTGAACAGGCCAATCACAAGCAGTGAGACTGAATCAGTAATTTAAAATATTGCCAACAAACATCTAAGCATTTAAATTATACAGCATCTCTTTTGACCACCATGTAATTGAATTAGAAATATAATAGACAGACAACTAGAAAATATCCAAATATTTGGATATTAAAAACACATTTCTAAATAACCATGGTCCAAAGAAGAAATCATGATGAGAATTAGAAATTATTTTTAACCTGAATGGTAATGAAAACATCAAAATTTGTAGGATGCAGCTAACGCAATGTTAGCGGAAATATATAGCCTTATATGCATATTTTAGAAAAGAAAAAGGGTCATGAAGTCAACAATTTAAGAAGCTAGAAAAAGACAAATTAAATCCAAAACAATGGAATAATTAAAATAATAGAAACCAATGAAAGAGAAATCAGAGATTCAGTAGAGAAAAATCAATAAAGCCCAGAGTTGATCCTTAGAAAACATTAATAAAATTAACATACCCATAGCAAGACTGATCAAAAACAAGATGGACAACACAAATTACCAAAAAGAGAAATGAAAAAGAGGATCTATAGATCGTATAGACTTTGAAAAGATGATAGGAAGCTAATACAAACATTTGTGGATAAAATTGGAATGAAATGTACAAATTACTTGAAAAACTCAAGTTATTAACATTAACGGAAGAAGAAATGGCAAGTCTGAATAATCAATTATCTTTAAGAAGTTGAATCAATGATGAAAAATCTTTCCACAAAACAACCCTAGAGATGCTGTACATTTAAAGAAGCAATAATATAGATATTATGTTCTACTAGAGAACAGAAAAAGTGAAAACACTTCTCAGCACATTTTATGAGGTCTGAATAACTGTAATACAAAAACTTGATAAGGGCATTTCCAAAAAGAAAATTTACAGGTCAAAATATCTCACACACACAAAAAAGCAGATACAAATACCCCAATATAAACAAAAGTCCTGAGAATATGTACATGGACGTATACGGAGTGACCAAATGAGGTTTATCTCAGGAATGCAAGTTTGGTTTAATAGTAAAAAATAAATCAATCAATGTAATTAACCACATTAACGGAATGAAGGAGAACCATATGTCAGTTGTTGCAGAAAAATCATCTGATAAAATTGAGCATCTGTTCACAATTTTTTAAAAACCAACCTAAGAAAACTATGAATAGAAAAAAACTTCTTTAATCTGAAGATATCTACAACAAATAAATGAACAAACTAGAGTTAACATCTTATTTAATTATGAAATATTGGAAAATTTTACTATAATAGCAGAAATAAGAAAAGCATATTCAGTATAGCCACTTATTTTTGACCTTGCACTGAAAATCCTAGCAAGTGCAATTAGAAAAATAAACGAAGGTAGGAAAATTGGAAAAGAATAAACAAAACTGCAATTGTTTCAGATGATCTGACTGTATACATAGAAAGTCCACAGGAATCCAAAAGCAAGTTATTAGAAATAATGACTTTAGTAAAGTCGCTGGATGTGTTTTAAATATACAAAAATCAATTGTATTTTTATATATTAGTAAAAAATATTTAAAAATGAAATAGAAACACAGTAGTGCCTCCACAGACAGACAAGTGACCTCATCAAGCAGCTCCCTGACAACACAGCCAGGTAAACCCACAAAGATGGGAAAAAAACAGTGCAAAAAAGATGAAACCATCAAAGACCAGAACACCTCTTCTCCCTCAAGGGACCACAACTCCTCAACAACACAGAATCACAGCATGACTGAGAAGGAGTGCAATGAATTGACAGAAACAGGCTTCAGAAGGTGAATAATAACAAACTTTTCTGAGCTAAAGGAACATGCTCTAACTCAATGCAAAGAAAGCAAAAACCTTGAAAAAAGGTTAGACGAAATGCTAACTAGAATAACCAACTTAGAGAAGAACAAAAACGACTTGATGGAGTTGAAAAGCACAGCACGAGAACTACGTGAAGCAAACACAAGTTTTAATAGCTGAATTGATCAAGCAGAAGAAAGGATATCAGAGATTGAAGATCAACTCAATGAAATAAAAAGAGAAGGCAAGACAAGAGAAAATAGAGTGAAAAGAAATCAACAAGCCTCCAAGAAATATGGGATTATGTGAAAAGACCTAACCTACACTTGATGGGTGTACCTGAATATGATGGGGAGAATGAATCCAAGCTGGAAAACACGCTCTAGGATATTATCCAGGAGAATTTCCCAAGCCTAGCAAGGCAGTCCAAATTTCAAATTCAAAAAATACAGAGAATTCCACAAAGAATTCCTCAAGAAGAGCAACCCCAAGGCACATAATCGTCAGAACCATCAGGGTTGAAACAAAGGAAAAAATGCTAAGGGCAGCCAGAGAGAAAGATCAGGTCACCCACAGAGGGAAGCCAATCGGACTCACAGTGGATCTCTTGGCAGAAACCCTACAAGACATGAGAGTGGGGGCCAATATTCAACATCCTTAAATAAAAGAACCTTCAACCCAGAATTCATATCCAGCCAAACTAAGCTTCATAAGTGAAGGAGAAATAAAATCCTTCACGGACAAGCAATTACTGAGAGAGTCTGTCACCACCAGACCTGCCCTACAAGAGCTCCTGAAAGAAACACTAAGCATGGAAAGGAACAAGTACCAGTCACTGCAAAAGCAAACCAGTGGGCAAAGACCAAAAATACAATGAAGAAAATGAGTCAACTGATGGGAAAGAAAACGAGTCAACTAATGGGAAAGAAAACCAGCCAGGAACAAAATGGCAGGATCAAATTCACACATAACAATAGTAACATTGAATTTAAATGGCCTAAACGCCCTAATCAAAAGACACAGACTGGCAAACTGGATAAAAAGTCAAAACCCATTGGTGTGCTGTACTCAGGAAACCCATCTCACATACAAAGACACACATAGACTCAAAATAAAGGGATGGAAGAAGATTTACCAAGCAAATGAAGAACAAGAAAAAGCAGGGGTTGCAATCCTAGTCTCTGATAAAATGGACTTCAAACCAACAAAGATCAAAAGAGACAAAGAAGGACACTACATAATGATAAAAGAATCAATCCAACAAGTCCAGGTCCAGACGGGTTCACAGCCAAATTCTACCAGACAGACAAAGAGGAGCTGGTTCCATTCCTTCTGAAACTGTATCAAACAATACAAAAGGAGGGAATCCTCCCTAACTCATTTTATGAGACTAACATCATCCTGATACTAAAACCAGGCAGAGACTCAACTAAAAAAGAAAACTTCAGGCCAATATTCATGATGAATTTCGACACAAAAATCTTCAATAAAATACAGGCAAACAGATTGCAACAGCACATTAAGAAGCTTATCCAGGGCCGGGCGTGGTGGCTCAAGCCTGTAATCCCAGCACTTTGGGAGGCCGAGGCGGGTGGATCACGAGGTCAAAAGATCGAGACCATCTTGGTCAACCTGGTGACACCCCGTCTCTACTAAAAATACAAAAAATTAGCTGGGCATGGTGGCACGTGCCTGTAATCCCAGCTACTCAGGAGGCTGAGGCAGGAGAATTGCCTGAACCCAGGAGGTGGAGGTTGTGGTGAGCTGAGATCACACCATTTCACTCCAGCCTGGGTAACAAGAGTGAAACTCTGTCTCAAAAAGAAGCTTATCCATCATGATCAAGTAGGCTTCATCCCTGGGATGCAAGGCTGGTTCAACATACGCAAATTCATAAATGTAATCTATCACATAAATGGAACCAAAGACAAAAACCACATGGTGATCTCAATAGATTCAGAGAAGGCCTTTGACAAAATTCAACAGCCCTTCATACTAAAATCTTAATAAACTAGGTATTGACAGAATGTATCATAAAATGATAAAAGCTATATATGAGAAACCTATAGCCAATATCATACTGAATGGGCAAAAGCTGGAAGAAGTCCCTTTGAAATCAGGCAATAGACGAAGATGCCCTCTCTCACTACTTCTATTCAATACAGTATTGGAAGTTCTAGCTAGAGCAATCAGGCAAGAAAAAGAAATAAAGGGTATTCAATTAGAAAAGGCGGAAGTCAAACTGTCTCTATTTGCAGATGACATAATTGTATATCTAGAAGACCCCATTGTCTTAGCCCAAAATCTTCTCAAAATGATAAGCAACTTCAGCAAAGTCTCAGGATACAAAATCAATGTGCAGAAATCACAAGCATTCCTATATACCAATAACAGTCAAACAGAGAGCCAAATCAAGAGCAAACTACCATTCACAATTGCTACAAAGAGAATAAAATACCTAGGAATACAACTAACAAAGGATGTAAAGGACCTCTTCAAGGACAAGTACAAACCACTGCTCAAGGAAATAAGAGAGGACACAAACAGATGGGAAAACATTTCATGCTCATGGTTAGGAAGAATTAATATCATGAAAATGGCCATACTGCCCAAAGTAATCTATAGACTCAATGCTATCCTCATCAAGCTACCAATGATCTTCTTTGCAGAACTGGAAGAAACCACTTTAAACTTCACATGGAATCACAAGAGAGCCCACATAGCCAAGGCAATCCTAAGCAAAAAGAACAAAGCCGGAGTCATCAAACTGCTGGACTTCAAACTATACTACAAGGCTACAGGAATCAAAACAGCATACTACTGGTACCAAAACAGAGACATAGACCAATGGAACAGAACAGAGATCCCAGAAGAAGCACCACACATCTACAACCATCTGATCTTTGACAAACCTGGCAAAAACAAGCAATGGGAAAGGACTCCATGTTTAATAAATGGTGTTGGGAAAACTGGCTAGCAATGTGCAGAAAGCAGAAACTGGACCCTTACCTGTCACCTTACACTAAAATTAACTCCAGATGGATTAAAGATTTAAACAGAAAACCTAACACCATAAAAACCCTAAAAGAAAACGTAGGCAAAACCATCCAGGACATAGGCATAGGCAAGGACTTCGTGACTAAAACACCAAAAGCAATGACAATAAAAGACAAGAGAGACAAATGGGATCTAATTAAAATCCAGAGCTTCTGTACAGCCAAAGAAACCATTATTAGAGCGAATCAGCAACCAACAGAATGGGAAAAAATTTTTGCAGTCTACCCATCTGACAAAGGGCTGATATCCAGAATCTACAAAGAACTAAGACAGATTTACAAGAAAAAAACAACCCTATTCAATAGTGGGTGAAGGATATGAACAGACACTTTTCAAAAGAAGACATATATGAGGCCAACAAATATATAAAAAAATGCTCATCATCACTGGTCATTAGAGAAATGCAAATAAAAACCACATTGAGATACCATCTCACACCAGTTATAATGGCGATCATTAAAAAATCTGGAGACAACAGATGCTGGAGAGGATGTGGAGGAATAGGAATACTCTTACACAGTTTGTGGGAGTGTAAATTAGTTCAACCACTGTGGCAACTTCTCAAGGATCTAGAAATAGAAATTCCATTTGACCCAGCAATCCCATTACTGGGTATATACCCAAAGAACTATAAATCGTTCTACTATAAAGACACATGCACATGTATGTTCATTGCAGCCCTGTTCTGTGTACAATAGCAAAGATCTGGAACCAACCCAAATGCCATCAATGATAGACTGGACAAAGAAAATGTGATACATATACACCATGGAATACTACACAGCCATAAAAAACAATGAGTTCATGTTCTTTGTAGGGACTTGGATGAATCTGGAAACCATCATTCTCAGCAAACTGACACAAGAACAGAAAGCCAAACACTGCATGTTCTCACTCATAGTTGGGTGTTGAACAATGAGAACACGTGGACTTAGGGAGAGGAGCATCACACACTGGGGGCAGTTGTTGGGGGGGATAGGGGAGAGACAGTGGGGTGTGGGTAGGGAGGGGAGGGTGGGGAGGTATAACATGGGAAGAAATGCCAGATATAGTATGCACCTAAAGTTAAATAAATAAATTAAAAAAGAAAATGACAAAATATTTTTAATAGCATAAATATAAATAGAAATATAAACATATTTACATTAAATATATGATTTATATTATACATAATGTAAATATATAGTATAAAATGAAATAAATAGTATAAAATGAAATAAGAATAGTTCATTTTTGATAGTATAAAATGTAAATATATTTTATATTTTACTAATGCAATAAGAGATATGTAGAAACTTACACTGAATATTTCAAAGCATTATTGAGAGAAATTTTAAAAACTGAATAAATGGCAAGATATACATGTTAGTGGATTGGAATTCTCAATATTATTAAGATTTCATTTCCCCTTAAATTTATCCATAGACTTGGATATATAAATTCAGTATAACTCCAATAAAAATCTCAGCAAATTTTGTTGGAGGAAAATTGACAGGCTGACTTAAAAATTCATATGGAAACATAAAGGATCTGTCATAGTTAAAACACTCTTGTTATAGAAAAACAATCCCATTAAAAGGGGGCAAAGGAAATGAACAGACACTTCTTAGAAGAAGACATACAAGTAGCCAACAAACATGGAAAAATACTCAACATCACTAATCGCCAGAGAAATGCAAATGAAAGCCACAGTGAGCAATCATCTCACACAGTCAGAATGGCTGTAATTAAAATGCTCCCAAATAACAGATGTTGGCAAGGCTGCAGAGAAAAGGACATGCTTATACACTGTTGGTGGGAATGTTAATTAGTTCAGAGTTTGGCAATTTCTCAGAGAACTAAAAATAGAACTACCATTTGACCCAGCAATCCCATTACTGGGTATATATCCAAAGGAAGATAAACCATTTACCCCAATCACATTTACTCCTTATCACAGTGCTATTCACAATAGCAAAGACATGGAATCAACCTAGGTGCCCATTAATGGTGGATTGGATAAAGAAACCATGGTACATATACACAATGGAATACTATGCAACCATGAAAAAGAAATCATGTCATCTGCGGCAACACGGATGCCATTATTTTAAGCAAATTAACACAGAAACATAAAACCAAATGCCATGTGTTCTCACTTTTATAAGTGGGAGCTAAACACTGGGTGCACATGGACATAAAGATGGGAACAATAGACACTGAGGACTGTTAGAGTGGGGAGGGAGGGAGGGAGGGAGGCAAGGAGGGAACAAGAGTGGAAAACTACCTATTGGCTAGCTCACTGCCTGCATGACAGGATCACTTGTACCCCACACCTCTGCACCATGCAATATACCCATGTAACAAACCTGTACATGCACCCCTTGAATGTAAAATAAAAGTTGAAATAAAAAAGCAGCTTTTTGTTTGCTCAAGTTTAGATAAATAGACAAATGGAATCAAATAGAGTCAAGAAATAGGCCCATATATCTATGGCCATCTGATTTTCAACAAAGATGACACTAGACTTCAATGGGGAAAATAGTCTTTAACAAATTGTGCCAGATCTATTGGCTATCTATATGGAAAAAAAAAAAAAAAAAAAACCTCTGACCTTTATCTTACACCTTACACAAACATTAATTTGGGATGAATCAGTGATCTAAATGGCCAAGCAAAAGCATCAAGCTTCTAGAAGAAAACAGAGATGGCCGGGTGCAGTGACTCATGCCTGTAATCCCAGTGCTTCGGGAGGCCAAGACAGGCAAATCATGAGGTCAGTAGTTCAAGACCAGGCTGGCCGACATGGTGAAACCCTGTCTGTACTAAAAATACAAAAATTAGCTGCGTGTAGTGGCGAGTGCCTATAATCCCAGCTACTGGAGGCTGAGGCAGGAGAATAGCTTGAACCTGGGAGGCAGAGGTGGCAGTGAGCTGAGATCGCACCACTGAACTCCAGCCTGGCAACAGAATGCAACTCAGTCTCAAAAACAAAAACAACCACCCCCCAAAAACAGAAGAATATCTTCATGATATGGGGAGAGGTGAAAATTTCTTAAATGGGACATACAAAAAGCTCTAACTCTAAAAAATATTGATAAATTAGACGTTAGTAAAGTGAAGAACTTTTGTTTATGAAAAGATCAATTAAGAAAATGAAAAGGCGGGAGAAGATCCAAGATGGCCCTTTCGGAGCAGCTCAGGATTGCAGCTCCCAGTGAAAGCGCAGAGGGTTAGTGGATGCCGCATTTCCAGACGAATCTTTATTGCCCACAGACCAGGAGATTCCCAGGCAGAGGAGCCCCACGGTTCGCCAGCGCGGCTGTTTTGGCCAGCGTGGCTGTTTCGGCTGGCGTGGCTGTTTTGCTGGCGCAGCTGTTTTGCTGGTGCCCCAGCGCAGCGGCTCTCCATACAAAATACACTGGTCTGGTTGCCCTTTCAGGCTGGCAATTGGAGCTCTGGGAAGGCAGATTAGCCCATTAATCTGATTAAATGGGACTGAAACAGAGGGCCAGGCCAGGACATTTCCGGGCAGTGCCTTTGTGTCAGCCGGCACAGTGGGTTGCCGCACAGGAAATCACACAGATCCCAGCGCCCTTTCAGCAGGTGACTGGAACACCTGGGAGAGACTCAACCGTTCAACTTAAAAAAAAAAAAAAAAGGCTCTGAGGCAGAGAACCAGGTGATCAGGCTTGGCAGGTCCCACCCCCACAAAAACAACAACAACAACAACAACAACAACAACAACAACAAAAAACAGCAATTGGAAACGCTTGGGGTTGAGAGTTTCATGGCAAGCACAGCTGAACCCGGGATGGTCCAGCTCTGTGGGGGAGGGGAATCCGCCATTACCGAGGCACTCCACCACTACAGAGGTAGTCCGCCACAGCTGAGGCAGACTGCCGTTGCCGAGGCAACCCGCCATAACAAAGAGAGTCCACCATTACAGAGGTGGGCCACCATTGCTGAGGCAGTTCTAACCACACCCATATAAACAGGACTGCAGGGAAGTTCACATAGCAGCAGGGCAGAGCCAGAGCAGCTCAGCAAAGCCTCTGCAGGCAGACAGTGACTAGGCTGCCTCCTTGCCAGGCAGGGCAGCCCTGAAAAAAAAGGCAGCAGCACAACAGATACTCATGAATAAAGCCCTAACTCCCTGGGACAGAGCACCTGGGGAAAAAAAAGGGGGTTTATGAGTTCTGCTGCAGCAGACTTAAATGTACCTGCCTAGCAGCTCTGAATGAACAACAGAGCTCACATCTCACCACTTGAGATCCTAATAAAGAACAGACTGTCTTCTCAAGCAGCTTCCTGACCCCCATATATCCAAAGAGTCACCTCACAAAGGACTGATCAGACTGACATTTGGTGGGCATCATTCTGGGACAAAGATAGCAGCAGAAGAAACTGGTAGCAACCCTTACTGTTCTGCAGCTGCTGCCAGTGATCCCCAGGCAAGCAGGGCCTGGAGAGGACCTCAGCAATCCTACAGCAGAGGGACTAGACTGTTAGAAGGAAAACTAAGAAACAAATAACTTCATCATCAATGATCTGGACATCCACTCAGGGACCCAATCTGAAAATCAGCAACTACACAGACGACAGGTGGATAAATCCACAAAGATGGGAAGAAACCAGTGCAAAAAGGAGGAAAGCACCCAAAACCAGAACACCTCTCCTCTTACAAGGGATCACAACTCCTCACCAGCAAGGGAACAAAGCTGGATGGAGAATGAGTGTGATGAAATGACAGAATCAGACTCCAGAAGGTGGGTAATGAGAAACTTCCATGAGCTAAAAGAACATATTCGAACTCAATACAAAGAAACTAAGAACCTTGAAAAAAGATTTGACAAAATGATAAAAAGAGTGGATACCTTAGAGAGGAATATGATTGAATCGATGGAGCTGAAAAACACAACACAAGAACTTCACGAAGCATGCACAAGTTTCAACAGCTGCATTGACCAAGCAGAAGAAAGGATATCAGAGGTCGAAGATCAACTCAATGAAATAAAACGAGAAGGCAAGATTAGAGAAAAAAGTGCAAAAAAGAATGAACAAAGTCTCCAGGAAATGTGGGACTATGTGAAGAGACCTAATCTACATTTGATAGGTGTACCTGAATATGACGAAGAGAATGAATTCAAGCTGGAAAATACTTTTCAGGATATTATCCAGGAAAACTTCCCCAACCTAGCAAGGCAGGCCAATATTCAAGTCCAGAAAATACAGAAAACACCACAAAGATATTCCTCAAGAAGAGCAACCCCAAGGCACATAATCATCAGATTCACCAGGGTTGAAATGAAGGAGAAAATGCTAAGCGCAGCCAGAGAGAAAGGTCAGGTCACCCACAAAGGGAAGCCGATTAGACTCACAGCAGATCTCTCTGCAGAAACCCTACAAGCCAGAATAGAGTGGGGGCCAATATTCAACATCCTTAAAGAAAAGAACTTTCAACCCAGAATTTCATATCCAGCCAAACTGAGCTTCATAAGTGAAGGAAAAATAAAATCCTTTGCAAACAAGCAAGTACTCAGAGATTTTGTCACCACCAGGCCTGCTTTACAAGAACTCCTGAAAGAGGCACTATACATAGAAAGAACCAACCAGTACCAGCCACTTCAAAAACATACCAAATGGTAAAGAGCATCAACAAAATGAAGAATCTGCATCAACTAATGGGCAAAACAGCCAGCTAGCATCAAAATGGCAGGATCAAATTCACACATAACAATATTAACCCTAAATGTAAATGGGCTAAATGCACCAATCAAAAGACACAGGCTGGCAAATTGGATAAAAAGCCAAAACCCATTGATATGCTGTATCCAGGAAATGCATCTCACATGCAAGGATACACAAAGGCTCAAAATAAAGGGATGGAGAAAGATTTACCAAGCAAATGGAGAGCAAAAAAAGCAGGATTTGCAATTCTCGTCTCTGATAAAATTGACTTTAAAGCAACAAAGATCAAAAGAGACAAAGAAGGTCATTACATAATGGTAAAAGGATCAATACAACAAGAAGAGCTAATGATCCTAAATATATATGGACCCAATACAGGAGCACCCAGATACATAAGGCAAGTTCTTAATGACTTACAAAGAGACTTAGACTCCCACACAATAATTGTGGGAGACTTTAACACTCCACTGTCAATATTAGACAGATCAACCAAAAAGAAAATTAACAAGGATATCCAGGACTTGAACTCAGACCTGGAACAAGCAAACCTCATAATTTACAGAACTCTCCACCCCAAATCCACAGAATATACATTCTTCTCAGCACCACATCACACCTACTCTAAAATTGACCACATAATTGGAAGTAAATCACTCCTTAGCAAATGCAAAAGAATGGAAATCATAACAAACAGTCTCTCAGACCATAGTGCAATCAAGTTAGAACTCAGAATTCAGAAACGAACTCAGAACTGCACAGCTTCATGGCAACTGAACAACTGGCTCTTGAATGTTGACTGGGTAAACAATGAAATGAAGGCAGAAATAAAGAAGTTCTTCGAAACCAATGAGAATGAAGACACAACATACCAGAATCTCTGGAACACATTTAAAGCAGTCTCTAGAGGAAAATATATAGCAATAAGTGCCCATATGAGAAGAGTGGAGAGATCCAAAATTGACACCCTATCATCAAAATTGAAAGAGCTAGAGGAGCAAGATCAAAAAAACTCAAAAGCTTGCAGAAGACAAGAAATAACTAAGATAAGAGCAGAACTGAAGGAGATAGAGACACAAAAAACCTTCAAAAAATCAATAAATCCAGGAGCTGGTATTTCAAAAAGATCAACAAAATAGACCACTAGCCAGATTAATAAAAAAGAGAGAATAACCAAATAGATGCAATAAAAAACGATAAAGGGGAAATCACCACAGACCCCACAGAAATTCAAACCATCATCAGAGAATATTACAAACAACTCTATGCACATAAACTAGTAAACCTGGAAGAAATGGATAAATTCCTGGACACTTGCATCCTCCCAAGCCTAAACCAGAAAGAAGTCAAAACCATGAATAGACCAATAACAAGATCCGAAGTTGAGGCAGCAATTAAGAGCCTACCACACAAAAAAAGCCCAGGGTTCACAGCCGAATTCTACTAGACACTCAAAGAGAAACTGTTACCATTCCTTCTGAAACTATTCCAAATAATCCAAAAAGAGGGAATCCTTCCCAAATCATTTTATGAGACCAACATCATCCTGACACCAAAACCAGGCAGAGACTCAACAAGAAAAGAAAACTTCAGGCCAATATCCATGATGAACATAGACACAAAAATCTTCAATAAAATACTGGCAAGCCGATTGCAACAGCACATCAAAAAGCTTATCCGCCATGATCAAGTAGGATTCATCTGGGGGATGCAAGGCTGGTTCAACATACACAAGTCTATAAACGTAATTCACCACATAAACAGAACCAAAAACAAAAACCATGTGATTATCTCAATTGACGCAGACAAGGCCTTTGACAAAATTCAACAGCCCTTTATGCTAAAAACCCTCAATAAACTAGGTATTGACAGAATGTATCTCAACATAATAAAAGCTATTTATGACAAACCAACAGCCAATATCATACTGAATGGGCAAAAACTGGAAGCATTCCCTTTGAAATCTGGCACTAGACAAGGATGCCCTCTCTCACCACTCCTATTCAATATAGTACTGGAAGTTCTAGCCAGAGCAATCAGGCAAGAAAAAGAAATAAAGGGTATTCAAATAGGAAAGGAGGAAGTCAAATTGTCTCTATTTGCAGATGACATGATAGTATGTCTAGAAGACCCCATCGTCTCAACCCAAAAACTCCTGAAACTGATAAACAACTTCAGCAAAGTCTCAGGATACAAAATCAATGTGCAAAAATCACAAGCATTCCTATACATCAATAACAGACTTAAAGAGAACCAAATCAAGAACGAACTGCCATTCACAATTGCTACAAAGAGAATAAAATACCTAGGAATACAACTAACAAGGAATGTAAAGGACCTCTTCAAGGAGAACTACAAACCACTGCTAAACGAAATAAGAGAGGACACAAACAGATGGAGAATCATTCCATGTTCATGGTTAGGAAGAATCAATATTGTGAAAATGGTCATACTGCCCAAAGTAATTTACAGATTCAATGCTATCCCCATCAAGCTACCAATGACCTTCTTCACAGAACTGGAAAAAACCACCTTAAACTTCATATGGAATGAAAAGAGAGCCTGCATAGCCAAGTCAATTCTAAGTAAAAAGAACACAGTGGGAGGCATCACACTACCAGACTTCAAACTATACTATAAGGCTACAGTAATCAAAACAGCATGGTACTGGTACCAAAACAGAGATATAGACCAATGGAACAGAACAGAGGCCTTGGAGGCCACGCCACACATCTACAACCATCTGATCTTTGACAACCTGACAAAAACAAGCAGTGGGGAAAGGATTCCCTGTTTAATAAATGGTGTTGGGAAAACTGGCTAGCTGTGTGCAGAAAGCTAAAACTGGACGTCTTTCTTACAATTTACACTAAAATTAACTTCAGAAGGATTAAAGAATTAAACATAAGACCTAACACCATAAAAATCCTAGAAGAAAACATAGGCAATACCATTCAGGACATAGGCATAGGCAAGGACTTCATGACTAAACCACAAAAAGCAATGGCAACAAAAGCCAAAATTAGACAAATGGGATCTGCACAGCAAAGGAAACAATCCTTAGAGTGAACCAGCAACCAACAGAATGGGAAAAAATTTTGCAGTTTACCCATCTGACAAAGGGCTGATATCCAGAATTTACAAAGAACTCAAACAGATTTACAGGAAAAAAACAAGCCCATTCAAAAGTGGGCAAAGGAAATGAACTGACACTTTACAAAAGAAGACATACATGAGGCCAACAAACATATGAAAAAATGTTCATCATCACGGGTCATTAGAGAAATGCAAATCAAAACTACATTGAGATGCCATCTCATGCCAGTTAGAATGACGATCATTAAAAAATCTGGAGACAACAGATGCTGGAGAGGATGTGGAGAAATAGGAACACTTTTACACTGCTGGTGGGAGTGTCAATTAATTAAACCATTGTGGAAGACAGTGTGGCAATTCCTCAAGGCCTTAGAAATAGAAATTCCATTTGACCCAGCAATCCCATTACTGGGTATATATCCAGAGGACTATAAATCGTTCTACTATAAGGACACATGCACACGAATGTTCATTGCAGCACTGTTTACAATAGCAAAGACCTGGAACCAACCCAAATGCCCATTGATGATAGACTGGACTGGGAAAATGTGGCACATATACACCATGGAATATTATGCAGCCATCAAAAACGATGAGTTTGTGTCCTTTGTAGGGACATGGATGAACCTGGAGAACATCATTCTCAGCAAACTGACACAAGAACAGAAAATGAAATACCACACATTCTCACTCATAGGCGGGTGTTCAACAATGAGAACACATGGACACAGGGAGGGGAGCACTACACACTGGGGTCTGTTGGGAGGAATAGGGGAGAGACAGCAGGGGGTGGGGAGTTCGGGAGAGATAGCATGGGGAGAAATGCCAGATATAGGTGAAGGGGAGGAAGGCAGCAAAATCACACTGCCACGTGTATACCTATGCAAATATCTTGCATGTTCTTCACATGTACCCCAAAAGCTAAAATGCAATTAAAAAAAAGAAGAAGAGAAATTGAAAAGGCCACAGACTGGGAAGAGATACTTGCAAAGCTTCTATCTCACGAAGGCTGTGCATACAGAATATACATGTATATATTTAACGTCCTTTGATCAATAAGAAAAAGACACACAACACAATCTTTAAAATAGGCAGAAGACCTGATATAGCATTTCACAAAAGGGGATATAAAAATGGCCATAAAATTTAAGAAAAGTTGCTTAACATCATTAGTAAATAGAGAAATGCAAATCAAACCCACCACGAGATACCACCAAACACAACTAGAATGACGAAGATGAAAATGACAGAAAATGTCATGCGTTAGTGAAGACATGCCACACCAGAACTGTTATTTTACTAGAGAGGGTGTACATTGGCAAACCACTTCGAAACCAATGCCTGGTAAGTCCTACTAAAGTTAAACACATAACTGCCCTTTCGCTCAGCAGTTTCTATCCCTGAGTACATACGCCCATGAAAAAACATGTACGTGAATGCCAATAGCAGCTTTATTTGCAATAGCCCAAACTGGAAACACTCCAAATAGAGTAAAATAAACACTAAACTTTAATACCTTGTGTAGGTTAACATAAGGGAATAGGACTCATCAATGGAAGTATGAAGTGTGGTACATTTAACCACGTGTTAAACCTCACAGGCATAACGTTGCATGAAGGAGGTCAGGTACAAATGAGCACCTACTGCATGATTTCTCCTATGCGAAGTTCCAAACTAATCCACGGCGATAAGTCAGCATAGTGGGTACCTGGAGGGGCACTGACTGGGTGGAGTGCTTGGGCACCACCTTCTGGGACACTGGAAATGGTGTGTATCTCTGAGAGGTGATTACATGAGTGTATTTCATCTGGAGGTTCACTAAACCCTACACTCAAGACACCTACACTTCAGTGTATGTATGTTACCTAGGTAGAAAGGTAACAGGTAAGATATTTCTTTACAAAACTCAAAAAGAATATGAACCAATTAGCCAGATGGTGGGGGGGTGAGCAGAGAAGTCAGGAGAGGGTGTCGCAGAAGGGAAGAGCATGTTTGAAGAAGGTCTGGGGAACTGGGAGTGCTGCGATCCTGCCATGTGGCTGGAGCACTGAGCACAAGCAAGGAGGTGAGGGGAGCCCAAGAAGCGGAAGAGGTTGGGGAGGGTAGGCAGGGGCCAGAGTGGGAAGAGGGCAGCGGAGAACATTGGTCACCAGTGTACATGTGGTCACTTGACCGTGCAAGGGCTTCTAAAAGGGCCATGCAGAGGCCCGGCCCCCTCCATCCCAGGAAGGAAGGAAGACCTTGCCTCTGCTGGATAAAGACCAAGTCGGGAGAAGGATGACTCATAGTAAATGTGGTGAGAGATCTTACTGGGGTGATAAAAATATTCTAAAACTGATTTGTGGGGATGGCTTTGTGAGTTACAACATGGGAGATTTTCGTTTAAAAAAACATTGACTTGAATACCTGAAATGAGTGAATTAGATGATAAAAT
Source organism: Callithrix jacchus (assembly GCF_049354715.1). Taxonomy (NCBI): domain Eukaryota; kingdom Metazoa; phylum Chordata; class Mammalia; order Primates; family Cebidae; genus Callithrix; species Callithrix jacchus. The sequence goes on from NC_133509.1 coordinate 15,563,240, forward strand.
ATGCTGAAATAAAGTTACTTTTAAAATTGCAGGTGAATTCTTTCTTCTTCCTAATTGCCCCTGCCCTGGAGGGCTCCTGGGGATCTTTCCTGCCCTCTCCCTCCACTTGGTCTGGCTCTCCCTCCCCTTTGCCCCATCGCTTCCTGGGTTTCAGCTTGAGAACACACACATTCACTCTCTCAGAGACACCTCCAGCAGCTCTCCAGGTAGACAGGACCAGGGGCTAACAATTGGTCCCCAGGTGCCTGCTACCTGCGTTGTCACATAACCCAGAGAAAGAGGGCTCATTCATCCCCATTTCACAGATGAGAAGATAGAGGGCTTGAGAGAGCGAACACTGAAGCTTTCATAATCACGAGCAGAGCCTGTGCAGCCTCTGACCTGCTGGGTCAGAGTCAAGTCACTGGAAATGGCAGTGTCCATGTGAGGGCCAGTGCGGCAGCCTTGGGGCACAGGGGCAGGATGGAGAGGCTGGGTGTGGAATGGTACAGGGCTGGTGTGGGCGGCCGCTCTCACTTACCATTTATTGCCACTGATTTCGTGCTGCTGTACCGTGTAGCCAAAGAAGGCGGTCTTGGAGCCAGGGATGACCCGGGGTTTCCTGGTGTCCATGTTGAAGGTGTCCGTGAACCCTGAGGCAGGCGAAGAGGAGAGAGAAGAGAAGCAGGGGAGTCAGACAGGCAGAGGCGTAGGCCTTGGGCTGTGTCAGGGCCCACCGGGTAGGTCATGAACCTGGGAGGGTCTTGGCTGTGGGGAGAGCATGTTTCTTCATCTTGGGGAGTCCCTGGATGAGGTGGCTGACATGGTCCCTGCCTGGAAGGGCCCACAGTCTGATGGGAGAGATCCCACCCCTGTCCTGGAGGAGCCTGATGTGGTTTTGATGTGTATCTCTTCCAAATCTCATGTTGAAATGGGACTCCCGATGTTGGAGGTAGGGCACGGTGGGAGGTGTCTGGGTCATGGGGACGGATCCCTCATGAATGGCTTGGTGCCATCCCCTTGGTGATGAGTGACTTCTCACTCTGAGTTCCCACAGATCCGGCTGTTTAAGAGGGTGGGCCTCCCCGCTCTTTCTTGCTCCGACTCTTGCATATGACATGCTGGCTCCCCTTTCCTTCTACCATGAGTGGAAGCTCCCTGAGGCCCTCATCAGCAGCAGATACTCGTGCCATGATTCTTGTACAGCCTGCAGAATTGTGAGCCAAAATAAACCTCTTTTCTTTTCCTTTTTCCCCCCCAAGACAGAGTCTCACTCTGTGGCTCAGGCTGGAGTACAATGGCTCGGTCTTGGCTCACTTCAACCTCTGCCTCCCGCATTCAAGTGATTGTTGTGCGTCAGCCTCCAAGGAGCTGGGACTACAGGCACATGCCACAGTATCTGACTGTTTTTTATACATTTTTTAGTAGAGACAGGGTTTCACCATGCTGGCTGGGGCTGTTTTCTTTATAAATTGCCCAGTCTCAGGCATTACTATAAGCCCCACAAAGAAAGGCCTGATACAAACCCTGTACACGGATAGGGGAGGCATAAAACCTGCTCTCATCAACCTGTTTTGACCCTACCAATGACTTGCTGTGCACCCCTGGACAAACCTCTTAACCTCTCTGGTGCTGTAGCATGTGCATCTGCCAAGTGAGGATGATGCTCACTCATTCTTCAAGGTCCTGTGAGAGCAAATGATGGCAGATGTGACGAGGCCCAGAAACCAAAAGTACTATACAGATGTGAGTCATTTTTTTGTTATTTCTTGTGATTTGTCCAAAGGGGAGAAGCACTCCCAATACTGCCAGTTTCCCTCCTTCTCCATCACTCCTTCCTCCCACCTGCTGCTTCTGGCTTTTGCTGGTCTCCTCTTTTCTTTCCTCCTCTCTCCTGCTCTCCTTTCTCTTCCCTCCTCCTGCCCTCATTCCCCTGTCCCCTATCTGCTGAAGAGTCAGGGAGCTGACATTACCCCTCCCCCGCAAGCCTGAGGTCCTAGTGGCCACAGGCTCCAGCACTGGGCTCCCCAGTTCCCTCTGAACAAGCTGGCAAAGCTTTGTTTGGCTTCGGCAGGGGCTTCTGCTTGGCTGGGGCAGCTAAAGCAGAGCACAGAGAAAGCCCCACAACCCCTTCGATCTGGCCCCAAGGGTGGCTCCTGTTTGTTTAAGTCACTGGCCAATTAACTAATTCTTCCTGGCGGGAAGCCTGTGTGGAGCCTGTGCTTTACCCCTTTGGGTAAAGAAATAAAATGGCAACTCACATCTGTGTAGCACTTTGGTTTCTGGGCCTCCTCACATCTGCCATCCTTTGCTCTCACAGGACCTTGGAGAATGAGTGACTCACTTGGCAGATGCACTTGGTACAGCACCAGAGCAGGTCGGTGGTAGCATCAGAACTAGGACCTCAGACACCTACTCTGTGATGCCTCCCCTCCACAAGGCATTTTCAGGGCACATCTGGCCTTGGTATCCATCCAAGTCACACCTCTGCCTGGTTGTCACCACTCACAAGACCACCACACTTGGGATGCATTAAATACGAGGGGTGGGATCCTGCCATGAGCCAAAACTTTTAGATAAGTGAAAACCAGTTGATAGAATAGACCTTTTATCATTGTTGCCCCTTTCACATGCAGGCTACTTAATAAGTGTCAAAGATGATTCACGTGTATGTTATCATTCGATCTCCATGACAACCCTGTAAGGTGGGCCGAAAAGGGAAAACCCGGGGTCGGAGAGGTTAACTGACCTGCCCATGGCCCCAGGCCCACTGGGTAAGGGCTCTGAACTTCAGGCTTGGACCTGTGAGTGCCCCACTCTCCTTTCCCTGGGCACTAACCCGTTCAGTATTCAAGGGGGAAGCCCTGCAGTACCTACTTGAATAAAGCCTATTGTACAGAAACAAGTGACTTTTCCCACAGCCACCCCCTGCCCCTGACCCCGCTCAGCAAACAGACACAGTGGCCAAAATTTCATCATTAGAGTCATAGAATTCAAGTCCCCAGAGTAAAACTGAGGGACCTACAAGTAGGGACGTTAGATACCTGTTACCTTATTGAACATGCCAATTGATCATTAGCATTTCTGGAGCACTGAGGAAAGATTCTGAGGTCAAGTCTGGGCTCCACGGGCAAGAGTGTGACTGATAGCTATGGGTACAAGGGAGGACAAGTGACTATGTAGCTGCCAACTCTGTCTTTGCCATTCTAATCTGCCACATGAATTAAGTGTCACTGCCCTGGAGTGGGGGTTGGGAAAGAGGCGTATGTGGACCTGTTAGTGCCTGGTTTATAAAGCCCATGCCAAGAAGGAACCATGCCTGGTTAGCAGCAGGCAGCCTTGGAGAAGAGGACTCTGGTCAGGTGAGCACAGGGTCGTGAAGAACACAGGTCCCCACCAGTGAAGGCATGTCACAGAGGAGAGAGACAGAGAGGCACCAATGTCACCTGTGGACCTGTTAGTGCCTGGTTTATAAAACCCATGCCAAGAATGAACCATGCCTGGTTAGCAGCAGGCAGCCTTGGAGAAGAGGACTCTGGTCAGGTGAGCACAGGGTCGTGAAGAACACAGGTCCCCACCAGTGAAGGCATGTCACAGAGGAGAGAGACAGAGAGGCACCAATGTCACCTGTGGACCTGTTAGTGCCTGGTTTATAAAACCCATGCCAAGAAGGAACCATGCCTGGTTAGCAGCAGGCAGCCTTGGAGAAGAGGACTCTGGTCAGGTGAGCACAGGGTCGTGAAGAACACAGGTCCCCACCAGTGAAGGCATGTCACAGAGGAGAGAGACCGAGAGGCACCAATGTCACCTGTGCAGAGCTGGGAGCCTGTGGATGCATGTGTGTTCATTCCTGGGACAGATTTGGAGAGAGGATGCCACTTTCAGAAGTAGTGTTGCAGTGGCAGACAGAAACTCATCCTCTCTCCAAATCTGTCCCAGGAATGAACACACATGCATCCACATACACATGCACAACTCATACACTTGCAGACATGCATGTATGCATGCATGTGCACACACACAGACACACGCATGCACAGGCCACATACACCCTGATTGTGGACAACACTTCGGCTTCCTGGTGCCCACTAGAGACTAGGTCCTCCCCTTCCTGCATCTGATCCCAGCAGGAAGAGGAAGGTATATTCCAGCTGTCAGGAAATCCAGACAACCTACCACTTCCAGGCCTACAGAGGGGTGAGGGTCAGTGCAGATGAAGGCACAGATCATGTCTTTGGGGTCTTGTCCACCCCATGGCCTCTATCAGTGCTTCTTGTGCAACTATGGCCGGAGGGATGCTTCCAAGACCTGTTAGACCCCCTCACCCCTCAGCTCCATCCCCCTCTGTGGATGAGTTTCCCACCCCATCGAAACCAAGGCCAAACTCCGCATCGCAAGGTCCTCCATGACCTCACCCCGTTCACTCTGCCCCACTAATTTCTATCCTCTCCTCCTCTGCTCCAGCCACATTGACCCTCACTGTCCTTCCAATGTCAGACTCGTTCTCTGCTCAGTGTCTTTGCTGTGGCTGTTCCCTCTTCCTAGAGTGCTCTTCCTCCCATTACCTGGAAGGCTCCCTCCCTCCAGTCCTACCATCTTTGTTTCAATGCCATCTTGTCCATCACCAGGCCACCACAGCACCCCAGGGATCCCTTCCTGCACCCCATTTTTCCTCATAGCACTTATCACAAACACATGACATTTATTTATTGTTATGTGGCCGATATTTAGAATATTCCCATAGTCCCTAAGTGCCATGGGACTCTACTGTGTCCTTACTGCTGTTATCCTCCATGTCTTGAATGAAGGTCCAGCTTATAGATACTGATTGACTAAAGAGTTAGAGACCATGACCCTCATTCGGCTGGGACAAACTCTCCCCTCAGTGAGGAAAAGGAGAAAGGAAGGAACACTGACTGAGCACTGATATATTCCAGGCACGATTCCAGACATCTAAGCACTAGTTTTACATTAACAATTAAATCTCACATCAACCCTGTGAGACAGATGTGATCATACCTCTGGGAGATTAAATAGTTTGCCCCAAATCACTCACTTGGGAACAGATTAGCTAGAAACATGACCACATAGCTTAGGGTGCCAGGGTGATGTGTTGTTTCCTCTCTAGATCAGCCTTTCATAAGGAGGACTCACTGGGGAGAAGGGAAAATTCTTTTCAGAGAAGAGGGTCTCCGCTTCCTGCCCTAGATCCCATCGCCTCTGCCTCTGGGTTACAGTTGGGAGATTCAATGGGAGAGAAAGCTGGCCACCTGCGTTCCATCCTGTAGCCAAAGTGAGGTGCCCAGTGAGGGGGTGCTGGGGGCCCAGAGGGAGGTGGGACTAGTCCTAGACAGAGCCCCAACCTCACTGGGGACGGGATTGGTGAGATCTGGCCACAAGGAGGAGGCATTAAATTATGAAGTGCTGGTTTCTTTCCCAGAGACCAGTTGGTATTTGCTTCTGACCAAACCGAACCAACCAGAGAGTAGATTTCCTAAAAATGATGTCAGTCGAGTCTGTCTCCGACCTCAGGTCCTGACAGCATCTCTGGCCTCTTCCTTTTATGGTAGATGGGTTTCATGTTTGGGGAATGTGCTTTTCTCAGAGACTGACGACCTCCAAATACCAACAACACAAAATAAAGTTGTTTTGATGGGTATGAAGACATGTTGGGAGCCTGGTTGGGCAGCGTGCCACCGTTCTGCTCTTGATATTGATGACAGAAGGGACAATAAAACCACAATTCCTGGGCTGCTCTCCTGTGGGCCATGGCCAAAGTTACGTCAACTGTTACTCCCTTTCATAGAATCTTGTCTGTCTTTCGAAAAAAGCATCAGTCAGTCTCAAGAAGGGATGGAAACCACAGCATCAAGCCAGAGCATCACTTGGGGCTCACAGATCTCAAAGCCACTCCACTCCTGGCAGGTTAAGGTAGAGGCCGCCACCTACCACCAGGCGGCGGTACTGAGGGTGGCTGACCAATGCATAGCTAAGGCCATTCAACAGCTCTGCGGGAAGCATTCACTCTAGCTTAAGGAGTGTCTGCTCTGCTGTTCCATTTCCCTGCTTCTCCTCCTCCAAAATGCTTCCCAGGGATCTTGGAGAAAGTCCAAAATGTTCCATGGGGCCCTATGGTCCTCAGCCTCTCCCCAGCCTTGTCTTGTTGGAGTTTTCCTCTAGGTTCCTTTTCTGTTTCCCCAGATGCACCTTGCTTTCTCCACCTCAGGGCCTCTGCACGTGCCATTTCCTCTGCCTGAGCTTCTCTGATGAGCTTCCCATCACCTTCAACCCTCAGCGCAAATGCACATCCTCCCCTGGCCTCCCCCGGGAAGCCTCCCTGATACCTTGATTACATCAGCTCTTAATGATCTCATTACCCCTGTGCTTTACTAACAGGTGACTGGTGACCTCTCCTTTTCTTATCAGTCAGTAATTCTACTCTATGGATGTGACTTATCACTCTTTTCTCCCCCATCAGGACCCAGGCTCCATGAGGGCAGGACGGGGTCTGTTCACTATTCATTGCTAGGTCTAGCACTTAGCACAGGGGATGAGTGGAGGGCAAGATAAGAAGAGAGGATGGGTCCTACCAGCTTGGGACAGTGGCTCACAGGAAGCACGTGGAGTGCAAAGTGTGCCCTGTAAGCAGACGCCGTGTTTGTTAGAGAGAAGGACCACATGGGCTGGGTGCTCAGGAAGCTTCTGAAGGTGTGATTCTGGCCTTGAAGGGCCATGTGGAAGAATAGGTGAAGTGGCCCAAAGATGCTAGGCAGGCTTTCCTGTAGCAAATGTGGAGCCAGGAAAAAGCAGCCTATCTGGGTGGAGGTGTCAGGAATTGCCCGGCTCCTCCTGCCATCCTGCCAGGCTCCTGAGAGTCAGGCCAGGCATGAAGAGAGGGGGCCTTCCAGTTCAGGGAGGATTTGGTTAGAAGCCTGGCTCCAGCACTCATTCACAAGTGGGTGACCCTGGGGAGTCACTCCCCCTTTCTGATTCTCAGTTTACTCATCTATAACACAGGAATCATAATATCCGGAAAAGTGGTTGGCAAGACTAAAGGGAGTAGCAAGGCTCTGGCAGTGCCTGGTGCAGGGACGGCACTCAATCCATCTTGGTTGAATTCAACTGGATCACGATGTTTTCTGGGCTGGCCTCAGTGCTTTTGTCCATGCAGTTCCCCACGCCTGGAAGGCCTTTCCTCCCTTCATCCTACACTTCCAAGGCCCACCTCTGATGATACCTCTGCTACAAGATGGTCCTTCCTCTGGGGCCCTCAGCGTGGGCTGCTCATAGCTCTGCCACTGCGTGCCTTGGTTAACAGCTACCTCCCCGTCTGCCTTGCTCTCTTAGGTTATATGCTATTCAAGGCCAGATCCATGAATGGCTTTTATCTTTGCCCAGTACCTAAAAGACGCAGATAGATTTGCCTACTAGATTTCTCACCTTCTGAGAATCTGTTCTCAGAATCAGTACCATGGGCGCCTCCTGCCTTAGTTTACCTCCTAGCTCCCTGACTTAGGAACTGATAGTACCCTACCACTTAGATAATAATAATAAAAATAATCGCACAAAGCTCTTACTATGTCCCAAGCGCTATTCTAAATGCAGTCAATGCTTATAACAATCTTTTGGAGTAAGTATATTATTATTCTCCTTTTAAAGATGAGGAAACTGAGGCACAAAGAAAGTCAGCAACTGGCCAAGGTCATACAGCTAAGAAGAGCCCGGATGACTTTGAGGCCTCATAGGTTCCATGCTGTCTAGCCCATCACCATGAGGCCTTCTTTCTCTCCCCTTTGAGTCACCCACTGTCCTCAGTCAGTTGAATCCTCCCTGGAGTAGCCTCACCCAGGCGTGTCTCCCTCCCACACACTCAAACTCATCCTCCCCAGCCACGTGCTCTAAGATCCTGCTCAATACAGAACTGACTGGTGAGTCCCTGATCACAACAAGTGGTGTACCAGAAGGATGGAGCCACAGTCCCAAGGGCCTTGAAGGTCTGGATGAAGCACCAGGTTGGAGCTGATGACCAGAGGAAGCCACTCTGTGGAAGCTAAGCATGAACACCTCCCAGCAGCCTCCCCGCTGCCCAGCCGCAGGGCTCCATGCTGCAGCTGCACCTGTGTAAGCAAGACATTCCATTTTCCTTGGATGGAGAACACTGGGATGGGGTGAGGGAGGCGGGCCTTATCACTAAGAATCTCTGGTATTATCTCCCTCTTCCCAGTTTTACTTGGGCCCCAGGAATCTTCACATCTAAAAGCAAATCACAGATAGGGAGAGGAGGAGGGAGAAAAGACCATAAACCACCTAAGCAAAGAGATATGGCAAAGCAAACCTCCTGTTGCTGGGGGGAAAAGCCACCCGTCTGAAAGTGAGGAAGAAGTCCAGATGGCTGGCTCTCCACATGCTCTGCATTGCTGCCCCTGCTGCCCTGGCGAGTAAGGAAGATATGGGGCTTCTTGCTCTGCTGCCAGCCAGCCTGCCCTTCTGCCCAAGGCCATCGTTAGTATTTAGGAAGGAAGGCAATGGTAGGTCTGGGAGTATTAATGGAACCCCAGGACCCAAGTCTAGGCTCCTGTAATAGGCCCCAGTGAGACAGAGCAAGGGAGGAATGAGGGGATGTGGTCCCCGCATCAGAGAAGCTCCTAGCAAGAGCACTTAGAACTTCTCAAGAAGGGATGGAAACCACAACATCAAGCCAGAGCATCATTTGGGGCTCACAGTTCTCAAAGCCCTTCCATTCCCGGCAGGTTAAGGTGGAGGCTGCCGCCTACCACCAGGCAGGGCAGTCCTGGTCCCAGGTGCTGAGGGCTGCTAGCCAGCACGTGGCTAAGGCCATTCAATAGCTCCGAGGGGAGCATTCGCTCCAGCTTAAGGAGACTTTGCTGGGCTGCTCCATTTCCCTGCCTCTCCTCCTCCTTCCAAATAGCTTCCCCGGGTTCTTGGGAGAAAGTCCAAAATGTTCCTTGTGGCCCCATGGCCCTCAGCCTCTTCCCAGCTGTGTCTTGTGTGAGTTTTCCTCTAGGTCCCTTTTCTGCTCCCCCAGATGCACCTTATTCCTCTGCCCCACAGTCTCTGCACGTGCCATTTCCTCTGCCTGAGCCTCTCTGATGAGCTTCCCATCACCTTCAAACCTCAGCACAAATGCATGTCCTCCCCTGGGAATCTTCCCTGATACCTTGATGAGGGAAGAAGGTCTGTACTGCAGAAGAGCTCAGGGAACCCTCTGACTCTGGGGAGAAGCAGGGAGCCTGCCCTTGGGGACCTGCTGCTCTCATAGGAGACCTAGTAACTATGCCCTCACCCTGGGAAGCCCCCAGGCAGGTGGGGAGAGTGTGTGAGTCCACCCCCATGGGCAGCTGCTTGGCCAACAGGGAATTCACAGTGGACTATGAGCGTCCCATGGGTAGCAACTCTGCCTGCATCGCCACATGGAGGGTGTTGAGTGAATATTTAAGTAATAGGATTAGACGTGTGTACCGAGCAGAGCTGATTCCTTGCGGTCTTCTCCCCATCTTAGGTCTGAGCAATGTAAGGAGAACTGGGTTCTACTTATCCCTTTATCCCACCATAAGGCCTGGCACACAAAGTGCTCAGGAAAATGTGTTGAGCTAAAGTAGAAAATTCAGAATTCAGCTCTAACAACATCAACAACAACAACACATTCTCAACAACAACAACCCTAGAGTGGCCTCAACCAGGCTTACCCCCCTCCCACACACCCCTTCTTCTTCAAAACTCACCCATCCTGGGCCCATGCCCTCTGCTTGCTACAGCACCGAGTGGTGGCTCCCTGATCACAACAGGCAGAGCACAGAAAACCAGGTATACCAGAAGGACAGAGCAGAGACCCAAAGTCTTAAAAGTCCGGATGACTTTGCAGCAGAAGTGAGGAACTAGAGGCACAGGGATCGTGTAAATCGCCCCCAAGTCACACATCTAGTGGGTGGCCGAGCTGGGATACAAAACCAAGTGGTCCTGCTCCAGCTTGAGTCCTTCTCCATTCTTCACCTCTCTGTATGCACACCCTTTGCCTTGGGCCTTTGCAATTCCTGCCTCTAAAAGAGCAGAGTGTATTTCCCCAACCACTTGACTTTGGGCTAGGCCATATGAGCAGAAATAACGTGTGCCCATTCCCAGTCTGGGCCTTAGGACGCCTTGTCTATTTCCAATTGCTTACACTTGTGGCAGCAGCGTAAGACGGCTAGTCCACTGACCCTAGGAAGAGTTAGAGATATTCAGAGCAGAGCTGCCACAGCTGAGTTGCCCCAGCCCACCCTAGCTGAGGTCAGCACCCCCAAAGCCACGAGCAAGCCCAGTGAGCCCAGCAGAGCCACTCAGTTGAGCTTAGCTTGGATCAGTTCACTCCCCCACCCCCAGCTGACCACAGACACGTGAGCTAAACAATTATTATTATGTGCTGCTGAGATTTGGGGGTATTACTTGTTACAGAACCTTATTAAAGCCATTGGCAATTGATGCAGCTCAGCTCTTAAGTGATGGGCCATCAGGGAGGAGGAGAAACAGTTTCACAGAATGACTGGACAAGGGCGAGGAAAAGTGGAGCTGGGGATCTTTGGGGACTCATGCTTTCTGGGGTAGCACCCCAATTATTTCCTTCTCAAGATCTCATCAGGAAGCCCCAACATCAGGGAGGGCTGGGCCCGGACGTAGCCTGTGGCCTAGCAAGCAAGTCATGGCCTCTTCCTGCCTCAGCCATGCACCAGGTCTGATAGCTGGGTTGTCCTGAATCATTCAGAGAATGGCGGACACAGACCAGCAGCCAGCCAGGCACTCACACGGATGCTGGGCTCTGGAGCAGCTCTGCGCAGAATGGAGCTTCCGTTTTCTCTCTTTCCAGTTGCCAGGGGGCATGACGTGAACTGTCTACCAGACAAGCTCCCATTGGGTCAAAGGTGGTGTGTAGTAAATGTTATTAGGGAGGGGTAACTTATTAGATTATTTTTTTTGAGACAAGGTGTCACTCTGTCACCCAGGCTGGAGTACAGTGGTGTGATCTCAGCTCACCGCAACCTCTGCCTCCTGGGTTCAAGCAATTCTCCTGCCTCAGCCTCTCAAGTAGCTGGGACTACAGGCACGTGCCACCATGCCCAGCTAATTTTTGTATTTTAGTAGAGACGGGGTTTCACCATGTTGGTCAGGCTGGTCTCAAACTCTTGATCTCAAGTGATCCACCCACCTCAGCCTCCCAAAGTGCTGGGATTATGGGCATGAGCCATGATTTTATCTTTAAGAACAAATAGGAATCTTCCAGATCAAATAATCTATTAGCCTCCAAACTTTGTTTTTCTATAGTGAATCCCACATTTTTTGAATAAACTCTATACATTAAAAACAGACACAAAATTGGACGTTGGGGTTAGAACTGGGGGTAGGGAGTTTCCCACCCTCAGTAGCAGATCTAAGACACTTCTTTGAAACCTTAGGGCTTCCTGGAACGCAGTTTCAGAACCACTCTATTGGGTTTAAAACGCTTGTTGCTGTAAGTGAGAAGACTTAGAGCAAGGTGGCAATATATCCAAGGTCACCAGCCTGTCTTCATCCTTATTGATGTTCACTACCCCTCCTGTGTTACTCCCCTCTACAGCCCTTTACATCAAGAAACCTCTGGAGTCCACGAAGCTCCAGGTTCCATGATAGGAAGTGGGGACACCAAGCTGTCTGAGACACCACTTGTGGTGTTCAGAGCCTGCAGCCACTCTGGGTAGGCAACAGACTTGTTTGTAAGTCAACAGAGCCTGAAGCGAGGTCAAGGGAAGTTTGGACTTGGGTGGGGTGATCTGGGTTCTAATCCCAGCTTTGTCATGAACTCAGCCAGATGTCCACTGAGAGCCCCGATGCCTTTCTGGGCCTCAGTTTCCCCATCTGTAAAACGAGAGGCTCCTGCTCCATAACATCGAAGACCCACCCCGGCCCGTGTCAGTGAGGCTCCCTTGGGCAGATGTGCAGCTGACTTCCAGTTGTCGGCACTCGAGCATCTGTCTTGAGTCTCGGCAAACAATTTAGAATTGGAAACCAGGCAGTGTGGAGGAATGCAAACTCATCTTAATGTTGGCCAGAGCCAAGTGCATTTAGGAAGGGAAATCTCCAGGCAAAAATGATAATATTTTGCATTCCCAAGCCAAGGAAAGAACGAAAGAAAATCACCATCAAATGCTCTGCATCATCCAGGCCCCAGTTCTCTCTCTCCCCACTTGCCTGCACCATGGAGACTTGGCCGCAGGGCCCTTCTGCCCTGGCTGGGGCTTCTGGACACACCCAGATATCAGGAAGACAGAGGCCTTGGTGAGGGTCCAGGCAATGTGGTCACCTTTCTATGGAAAGCCCAGCCTAGTCCCAGAGCTGGACTGTGCTGCTGAAACCTCAGTGAGGTGACTTAGGGCAAGTGGGCAGGAGGCGCCAAGGCTGCCATCAGACCCCCTCTTAATTCAAAACTCATGGACGGCGGGCAAGGAGCACCAGCTCCTGTGGCCTTGGAATGACAGAAGCTTCTCTCTCCCTGAGGTCTTCTAGGAACTGTTATTGGGGAGATGGGGCTGGAGGGCAGAATGCTAAGGTCAAAGGCCATAGGCTGAACTTCTGACTTTGGGACAGCTGGTTCCAGGACTCAGCAAAGGGGACATGGGAGTATAACTCCCCCTCTCCTGAGTGCTGAGACCACTGTGGTGAGAACCAGGCCGGACATCAGAAGACCTGGTTTCTCAACTGGCTGTGTGACTGAAACAAGATACTTTCCCTCCCTGGGCCTCTGTCTCCTCTTCTAGAAAATGAGGAAGTGGGGCCAGGCGGTCTACAAACATTTCCAGTAGTGATGTTCTGAGTCTGTGTGTTCTTCCTTCTCTGGACTTATTTCCAAATCTATCTCCCCTCAGAGGGGAGGAGCAGGCAGATGGGCACTGGCACTCCGATGGGCAGCCTGAGGGCCAGTGCCTCTGCAAGCATCTATCAGATTGGCTTCTGGGACTGAGGGTATCCCCTTCTTCCCCTCCAGCACTTAGGTCCAGACAAGTGTCCCTCAGCTTCAAGCCCCTCATGAAGGTGAGCTGTAAGCCCTCTTTCCGAAGTGTAGAGCCCACCTGGGCCTGCCCTGCTGCTAGAGTTGCAGGCTGCCACTGGGGCTGGCCTGGTGATGCCAAGCTAGTTCTTACCACCCTGATACCCTCCTGTGTGCTAGAGAAAATTTGCTCAAACTTGGGTCTTTCCAGGAGAGGAATGCATCCCTCCTCTTTACTCTTGCAAAGTACCTCCCTGTTTTCTGGCTTCTCTATCAACTCATCAGCATCTTCCTTCTCTACCAAATGACCGCCCCTGGGTGGACTGCCAGTCTCTGCTAACTGGGCCTCATCCCCCTGCCTTTTTCTCTGAAGGAAGCTCTGTGGAGTCTCTCCTGCTCCTTATTCTTCCAACTATAATATCACTGTCAGCCACCTTCCTCGTCTCTGGATGTGGCTCTTGGCTTCCCCAGCCTCTGCGCAGGTCAGAACACAGCTCACTGGAGCAGATGGGGAGGAATAACGAGAGGAAGAAATGTTCTCTCCTAATGGAATCTAGAGAAAGGGGAGGGGTTCAAGGGATAGAGGGCATTGTTCATGTGAAGACTGGATAGAGACTGGCCACAGAAAGGAAAGGAGAAGGATTTCAGCAGCATGGGGGCTTCCATGGAAAAGTGCCATCTGTCCCCAGGCCATGAGCACAACACTCATTTCTTAGTGGGATCTCTGGGGGAGATGATCTCATTTGGGAAACAGCACATCCCCAGTCCACACCCACTACTGCTTCTGGCAGGGAGCAGCTCCGAGCGGGCCAGTGGTTTGAGGCAATCCCCTTGTCATGGAGCTACAGCCACAGTGTCCACCTTCCCCGGGAGGAAGATCCCTAGATAGGGAGGTGCTCACACATTCTCTTGAACGTCAAGCATGTGAAAAAGAACACACTGGGAAGCAGAGCCCTTTCTCACGTGTCTCCTATGGGGCTGGGAGCCATCATTAGGTGATTTCCAGGGTCCACTTCCGCTGAGAGTCTTGAAGACTCAGATGGCCTTGATGTGGATGCTCAGAAAGAATGAAGCAGGTGCAGCCACTGCCAAGGGTGAGCTTATCACATGAACTTGATATTCATTCATCCAAGAAGGGCCTAAGCAGAGGGACGCAGGGCGGCCTGCCATTCACCCACTGTCGTCTGTCAATTCTACCTCCCCTCTCTCAGCCGGGCCCTGGAGCATGCTCATCACACACTGGGTGCCTGCAACCTTGGAGCACCCCGGCCCTGGCCTGCCTCCCTCCGTCCTACTTCAGTCTCGTCATCTCATCAAAGCCTTACCTGTTATCTGTCCCTTCCCCTCCATGTCCTGTTCTGTGATAGATAAACTGTTTGTCAATGAGTGACTTGTCACAAGACCCTCCCCTCAGCCACTGAGGCATTTGCAGCTCTGTATGAGGAAGAATTCTCCAAATCAGAAACAACCAACACATCAGGAGCCGGGCAGCCTGTGGAGGAGTGAGGGTCCCTTTGCTGGGGTTGCTGAGGAGACTAAATGCCGGCTAGGGTAGGGGGCACACGGGCTGAAACAGAGATGCTCAGAGAAGCATCCAGAGACGGGGAGGCAGAGAACAAGCAAGTGCTGGTGAGAGCCTTGGCCACCCTTTGTATCTTTTTTCTGGGAAATCAGGGGTTTGCCAATGGGCTGGGTAAGCAGAAGTTCAAGCTCAAAGAGAACAGGCCTCAAGCTTTAAAGCAGCAAACAGCACATTGAGATCGACTGGAATGGACATTGCTTTTCCTCCAAGCCCTGGACAGCCATCTCATGTCTCCAGACAGCGGATCGCCTCCTTCAAGAACCACCGCCATGGCTTTATGAGAACTAGTGTATTTTTCTGTCTTACATCATTTATCACTTTCTCTGTGTAGGCGAAGTGATCGAAATGGACCTCCTTCTTTCAGCTTTCAAGGGCTGCTATGAAGATATGTAAACATCAATATTGATATTATGAATCTCTTCATTGCAAGTTCACCCAAAGTATCATAAACTCCTGACCAAAACACAAACACACATACACACAAGTACAAATGCATATACACACATATGCACTCATATAAACACATATCCACACACACACATATAAATATATATCCATGTACACACATACTCACACATGCACACACACACACACATATACATGCATATGCACACATACAACACACACATTCACATGACAGTCCCCCAAGTTATGCAGAAAACTGAGGTCTCAAGAGATATGACCACAAATATCCACCTGTGGGACCTTGCCAAGACAGGATCTGAGCGAATGTGTGGGGCCTTGGCCTCAAAGTGGCCCTAGCTCCATATTTCACCCCACCCAGCCCAGGCCCGCCCTTTGAGCCCCACAATCAATTTCCTGGCTGCTTATGGGACATTTCACTTGGATATCTCATAGCATCTCACATTTCACATGGTGGAAAAGGAACTCAGGCTTTCTCTTCCGGAATTGGGTTTTCCCCCATTGCAGGAAACAGCATTACCACCCACCAGATGGCTCAAGCCAGAAGCGTGGAAGTCATTCCTCATGATTTTCCTTCCCTTCCCTTCAGCAAATCCTTCAGGTTCCAGCCCTCCATTCCTCTCCAATGTGCCCACTCTTCTCTGTCTCTTTCGCCATACTCGAACCAAGCCATCCTCTTCATTCTGTATCTGGACTTGCACAGAGTTTCCCAACTGGTCCTTCGTTCCAGTTTTGCTCAGCTTTAAGCTATGCTCTTCACTGAAGCCACAGTGATCTCTCAAAAGTGTCAACCAGATCCTGGCCCTGCTTAAAGCCCCCAAGAATCCCTCCATTGCATTTAGAATAGATTCTAGACCCTTCCCAGGGCCCACCAGGCCCTACAGATTTGCCTTCTCACTTACTACCTTCCAACCTCATCACCTTCCTCTCTGTTCCTCAAATACGCCAAGCCCTTTCCCACCTTGAGGTCTTTGCACTTGCAGTCCCCTTTGTCTGTAACAGTCTTCCCCAAGAACTTTGCCCAGCTGGCCCCTTCTCAACCTCCGTTTTTTACATCATGGCCTCCGAGAAGAGAGAATCCATGCTATGGAGAATCCGTTCTCCCTCACAGCATCTTCGTTATGTATTTTACAATTAAAAAGAATTACATGTGGTTTTAAGGGGTGTTTGCTTACTTGGACACTGTCTGCTCTTCCACTGGAGGTGAAGTTCTACAAGGAAAGGGACCGGCGTGTGCTGGAGTCTGCACACAAGAGCGGATTGTGTGCAATCTTGCCATTCAGTGATGTCATGTTGGTAGCTTGAAACTTACCATGGCGGGAGGATTTACATCACAGCTATTGGCAAATATTATGAATAAGAATGATAGGCACGCTTTCCCTCCAATCCCAAGAACCAGGATCCGTGTGTCTGTCTCCTCACTTTATCCTTGGCATCTAGAACAATGCCTAGCACACAATAGGTGAACTATATACATTTGTTAAATGAGACGGAAAGAATGAATAGAAATATTCAGGCTTCTAAGACACTAACCTGCCAACAAGGGGTTAAAGGGGAAAGTGATAGAACCTCAGGGAGGGAAGGAACTTATATGCGATTTGGTTTCAGAAGTCCTGGTTCTATTGCCAGTATGATTTCTAAGTTGCTTTGCAACTTTTTTTTTTTGAGACGGAGTTTCACTCTTGTGACCCAGGCTGGAGTGCAATGGCGCGATCTTGGCTCACCACAACCTCCGCCTCCTGGGTTCAGGCAATTCTCCTGCCTCAGCCTCCCGAGTAGCTGGGATTACAGGCATGCGCCACCATGCCCAGCTAATTTTTTGTATCTTTAGTAAAGATGGGGTTTCACTATTTCGACCAGGATGGTCTCGATCTGTTGACCTCGTGATCCACCCGCCTCGGCCTCCCAAAGTGCTGGGATTACAGGCTTGAGCCACCGCGCCCGGCCTGGACCAATTTCTTACTCTACTTGGCTCTCAGTTTCTTGTCTGTGAAAAGCACACACAGGACTAGATGCTTTAAGTCCCCGTGTCGGATTTTTAAAAGCCCATTTGTGTATACCTTTACCACTTTCTTTCCCTCATCCCCTCCTGGGGTCATTTTACTACATAGCTGCAGAGGATGCTGTTTACATTATCGTTGATGTTAATCATGCAGTGCACAACCAGTACAGCTGTACGTGGCGGCCCTGCCCACACACATTCTGGCTTCAGGCCATTTCAGATGGAGCTGAATTGGACGGGGAGTCCCTCCCTTTCCTGGCATACTAACCATCTCAAAGAGCTCAGACAATTTGGTTTTGGTTTTCCAGCTCCTAAGCTTGTCTCCTGCTTGTCATGGGTGTGCGGATCAAGAGCCCTGTGCAAGGGGGACGAGCCGCAGCCCAGAGAGTGTCTGGGCGAAATAAGAGCAAGACCAGGCTCAGGACATGCAATTTGTGGCAGGGTTTTCCCTCAGACGAGAGGAAGTAGGGTGAAGAGGACCCAGAGAACTACCGAGCCAGTCTGCCCTGCTCTTTGAATGCAAACTAAAAAAAGGAATTGTGGGGGCCCTTCCCTTCCAAGCCTGCAGGGCCCGCCCTACAGTGGATGTACCCACACCCATCTGAAAAGTTCTCTGGCTGCATGGAATTTAGTGTAGATTCACCAGAGGCCATGGTCTAGGCTTGGTGGGGAGGGGGGACTTTGGGGAGCGGAAGTATTTTTGTTCTCTGAGAGTTATGCAGAGGTCTTTTTGGTTTTCAGTAAGGCCAATTTTTCAGGGTTGCAAAATCATCTCGAATGTCTACGGCTACTTTTAGGTTCTTAAAGGAGTCAAGGGCTCATGACTCCATCTGACTTTGCTAGAAAATGAAGGATTACGATGCAAAGTGGCGAGTCCCCGTCACCGGAGGGACGCAAGCCTAGGATGGCCCTTTGTTTGTGATGTTCAGGCTCTGTTAAGGACCCTCCCAGCCAGATACTTGGTTCTGAGGCCTCTCAGGGAGCTCCTAAGGCACAGGACCCCTCCTGAACGTGTGGACGAGGAAGGGGCAACCATGCACTGGGGGGACCCACTGTTTGGAAATAGAGTCCCTGTTGTCAACGTCTATCTCCTGTTACCTCTGTGTTTATAATCAGAATTGAGGCTCTGCCTCAGGAAGTGTTCATGGAAGCATGGAAGCACAGCCCCTCAAGGGCTTTTAGAAACATGAAGGCCAAACGTTGAGTTTAGAAGTGATGGAATGGAAGTCTTGAGAGGTTTGGATTCTGGCTCTCCTGTTTAGCAACAGATGTATGACCTTGGGCAAGACACTTGACCTTCAGAATCGCAGTCTCTGGAGTCAGACTGCCTGGCTCAAATGCCAGGCTGTGACTTTATCACCCGGCCGATCTTGGCTAAGTCATTTAACTTCTATTAGAGCTAGTATTACTGCCGCCATGTGTGTTTATCAAGCACCTCATCCCTGCCAGACATTCTGTTTGTTTTGGGACATTTTTGTTTCTCATTTTTCATATTAATCCTACAAGGAAAGCATTATAATTTTTGTTATACATTCTAAAGAGAAGTGACTTGCCCAAGGCACACTCCTAATAAGTGTTAAGACTAGTGTTGAAACCCCATGCAGTGGAACAAGCTCCTCTATGGACTGCTAGGCTCAGACTCAGTCTCCCCACCTGTGCAATGGGTTTCATGTCCTCTCCCAAGCCACCAGGGCAGATTCTGGTGTTGCGGTTCTCAGGGATTGGACTGTAATTTGCGGTCTATGTTCAGCTCCCACCACCTTCTCTGGACACTTCCAGCTCCTTCTTGGGTGCTAAATGACATGGCCACATTCTGTGGCATATGGATGATGCCTTTTGTGGGAAATGAGGCATTTTAAACTTCTGCTGCATGTCTCCCACGCCCTTGTTTCCTGGGAAGTCCCATTATATACCTAGGTTTTCACTGTGTCAAAACAAGGCCTTTCCACATATTCACTGTGGAACTCTACACAGCCATAAAAAAGGATGAGTTCATGTCTTTTGCAGGGACGTGGATGAAGCTGGAAAGCATCATTCTCAGCAAACTGACACAAGAACAGAAAACCAAACACCTCATGTTCTCACTTGTAAGTGGGTGTTGAACAATGAGAACAGATGGACACAGGGAGGGGAACATCACACACTGGGGCCTGTCAGGGGATGAGGGGCAAGGGAAGGAAGGGAAGAGATAGCATAAGAAATACCTAATGTAGATGACGGGTTGATGGGTGCAGCAAACCACCATGGCATGTGTATACCTGTGTAACAAACCTGCACGTTCTGCACGTGTACCCCAGAACTTAAAGTATAATAAAACAAACAAACAAAACAAAAGGCCTTTCTCCTGTCTCCTTGTGTCCTCTCAGAGCCATAGTAAATAGTGATGAACAGCACAGGGCCAGCTGGGCCGACCTGGACTGCCTGCTGTGAACCAATTTGCCCCTTTCTAAGGTTCCCTCCCTTCCAGAGCCCCTCCTCCCTTCAGCAACTTCCCTTGCCCGGCCCATTTGTAAATGATGCTCAATGGCCCTCAACCTGTTCTTGTTTGGGAAGAAAGCCTTTGATGCCAGATGGCCAGGGAAAAGTCAGGACGGAATGTACGCACCTCGTGGACTGGGGTCCTAAGAAGGGTGATTGGCTTATCTAGAAGGGGTGATTGATTAGTGAATGGGATTTGTAGCAATGGTGACGGCCTGGTAGGGAGATTTTAACCAATCGATTGATCCATTCTTGAAGTATTTATCACTTGTGTACTCTGGCCAAGTGCTGCTCTGGGCCCTGGGGTGCCTGAGTAAACTCAACAGGCAAAACCCCTTGCTGTCAGGAAGATTACATTCCATCGGCGCAGGCAATATACAACATGGATAAATAAAACAGGTAATAATGTGAGAGAGTATTAGAAGCATCGGAGAGGCGAAAGCAGGGAAGGCGGATAGGAGGGGAGTTTATGCCTGTGAGTTCGTGCAGGGGAGGTGAATTTTAGTTAGGAGCCCCAGGCAAGGCCTCCGTGGGAGAAGGATGTTGCAGCGAAGACCTGAGGAAGTGAGAGAGGTTCTCTGGGAGGACCGTTCGTGCAGAAGAAACAGCAAGTGCGAAGCCCAGGGTGCCTGACGTGTGTGAAGAACAGCCTGGAGGCCCTGGGGGTGGAGCAGAGTGAGCGAGTGGGGAAGGCACAGAGGATGAAGTCAGAAAGGCAGGGGAGCCAGATCACACGGGACCTCTTACTCAGAGTAAGCAGGGAGCCCTGGAGGCTTTGGAGCAGAGTGGGGACATGACGTGATGTGACCTATATTCTGGCGGCAGCCCTCTGGCTCCTGGGTACCAGGGCAGATGTAAGCAGCCAGCGAGGGGGCTGTGGCCACAGGCCGTGGGAGCTTTTCTGTCCCCTGACCCCTCATGCAGGCTGCCTCCTGGTGTTTGTCTTTGGGGCTGAGCAGAGTGGGGAAGATGGATGGGAGATCAGAGCCTTCGCACAAGGGTGATGTGGGGCCAACTGGGTAAGGGTTGGAGTGGGGGTGAGGAGCTGGGTTTCGGATGGGCTAGAACGCAGACAGATCCACGCTGAAAAGAGAGGAGGTTATGTACCCCAGAAATATGTACAATCATGATTATGTGTTTATTAAAAAATTGTAAAAAGAAAGTTAAGAGCAGTGAGTGATACTCTCAGTGGCAACTGGGACACGCTCAGGACGATGGTCGGGCCTGCCTGTGCCTTTGCCCCTGGCTGGCCTCACCGTCAGCAGCAAGCACATTCCACAGCTGATGTTTGGCTTGTGGTCTGGCCTGGCCCTCCGGTTGGTTTCTTCTGCTCTGAAAGGCTTTTAAAGTCAGAAGTTGAGTTCTCTTTAAGTCTGGGGCATGAATCACTGCTTCTGGGCCTGGAAAGGGGTGGACGGATGGAGGCTCCATGCTATGGGATGCTCCCTCTCACTCAGGCCTGCATCACTGAGGCACATCTGTGTGAAAGCCCCCAGTCAAACCACTCTGAGTCTGACCACTCACTCGCATGCTCCCAAGCAACATCCCCACTACCTGAGGGCCACCTCCACTTGCCCACAAGCACTGCAAAGTCAGCATCCAGGCCTGACTCGACTTCCCTTCTCAAACCTCTCATCCTCTCACATCTCTCTTCAGTTGGTGACCCACCCTTGGCCTCCCAGATACCTTTCCTTCCCTGGTGACTGGGCCCTGTTAGATTCTGTTCCCCTGGGTTCACTCCTTTTGCATCTCACCACCTCACTTCATTCTGGCGTCCCCTTGCTGGGTCACTGCAATAGCCATCTGATCATTCCACCTGCTCCCCCTCCCATCTGAGGAAGCTCTTCCAAGTACAGATAGAACACGTCACTGCTCTCCCTTAAAAACCTTCCATGGCTCCCATCTGCTAAATCCAAATGCCTTAGCTGCCTTTCAGTTTCCTCTCAGCGGCCTCAGCCCACTGTTCTGTTGTTGCCATTCTTCACAGCACATACTCCAGCATCCGGCTGACCAAACCTCAGGCAGTGTGCCCAGGTGAACTCTCTACCCAACCCTCTTGCTGCCAGATCCGGTTCTTCCTGCATTTACAAATGACTCTCTCCCACCTCTCAAATCCCAGAGTCCTTTATCTGTAGCTCTCTCATAGGCATTACTTCCTCCCTTGCACTGAGTTATTTATCCAAAAGTCTCTCTCCTACTAAACCATAAGCTCCTTGAAAGGCCAGAGTTCTCTCTCCTCCTCTTTTATCCCCAGAGCACCTCCCAGGGCCTGACTCATAAAGGCTATTGTGCTATTATCTCCTGGAGTGCATGTGCAAAGAAATTTAAGACATCTGTCCTGCCCTTAAATCACTTTCCATTTACTTGGCAGAGAGTTCTTTCATTCATTCAACACATCTTAACTGAGCACCTGCCATGTCTGGGCTGGTGCTGTGCAAGACCTGGGATGCAGTGGCTGATTAGAGGTGTGGTCCCTGCTCTCCTGATGCTCCCTCTGCAGTGGGGGAGGGTCCAGGCAGCTGGAATACTGTGCGACGGGGGAAGTACAGGACACCTTGGAATCACACAAGTGGGGCCCCACTTGACTGATTGAGGGGATCAGGGGAGGTTTCAGGAGGAAGTGGTGACCAAGCAGAGAGCTGAGGAATAAGTGTGTTGGGGGGGTAGCCAGGAGAAGTGAGGGGGAGGGTAGAATCAGACAGAGACAGCAACAGGAGTGAAGGCCAGAGAGAGCGCAGTGTGTTTAAGAAACGAAGGAGCTCAGGCTCGTTGGGGTGCTGTTGGGGTGTGCAGCACCCCATACTTATGGCTCTGCTACAGGTGAGTCCTGAGTGTAGGCCAGGGCAGGCCATTCCTGCCTGGTCTGGTTGGCTCTTTCAGAGAGTCAGGACTCAACCCAACGATAGAGAGCCATTGAGGATTTAAGGAGGAAAGAAGACAACTCTGTGTGTTTGAGCCTCACTTTGGCCACTGTGGAGAAAGCTCTGGATGAAGGGGGCAGGAAGGACAATGAAACCTGAGCTGGGGACCTCAGGGAGGTCCCAGGGGTCCCTCTGCTTGGCCTACCCCCCAGGCCAGCCTCCTCCTCCTGGTCGATCGAGCAGTCCTTCCTCACCCTGCCTGGGCTTGGCATTGCCAGTGCCCCATCCTGAGTCAGGTGCTTCCATCACCTGAGCCCTCACTTCAACATGGCCCAGGAGCACAGGGTTGGCATGACCCTAATGGACTTTGACCAACCCCTGCCAACGCCTCCCATCACACCCCACTCCAGTGCTGGTGTATCTGTCTGTGGATGGCTTTGATTGGCATCCTCAGCCAAATCAATCTGTCTATAGCTCCTCTTTGGTTTTCCTGGTCTCCCCCTTGGGGCCACACGGGGACCAGGCAGCTTATGCCTTGTAGGGTACACAGAGAGTATCATCAATGTCTCACTCCCCACCGACCGACTCCAATCTGCAAAGTCCACCTTGCACTCAGCTTCTCAAACTCTCAAGCCCAGCCCAGCTGTGACTCTTGTGGTACTGCAGGCCACAAGAGTGGCCTGAGAGTCAGTATAGCTGGTTAAAACTTGGCTTTACCACCTGTGTTGTGTGATCCTAGGCAAGTCATTTCCCTTCCCTGGAGAGTGTTTGCTTTTTTGCCTGACTGGGGACTGGGTTTAGATTATTCTAGTGATCCTCCATCTTGGATGCCCATTAGAATTATTGGAAAGCTTAAAAAAAAGTCCCTGCTGGGCCCCAGTGTGGAGAGTGATGCTGTGTTCTGGGGCGGGGCCTGGATGAGAGTTTTCCTCTACAACATCATGTTCATGCTTGCCCAGGATGGAGGACCACTGGATCTGCTGGTCCCTGCCTTCCCTCCTAGCACTGACCCTCTATAATTCCATGGCAGAATAAGATGAGAGGCCCATGTGGGCAGGTGAACAGGAGTCACCCCTTAGTTAGAAGTACTGACCCTGGAAAGCCACTACAAATACTTGGGGCTGCCAAACGGCCCGGAATTTTAAGTCCCAGCTTCTCAACTCTGCCAAGATGGAAGCTCCGGAGCCCAGCGTTGAAGATGCAGAGATCCCCTAAAAAGTTTCCCAAAGCAGTCTTGGGGCAGTAACGGGAGACAGAAGCATCTAATTCCATGGTTTAAAGATGACCTCACAGTCTGCTGTGTGCCTTTAGAATTACTCCACGGACACCATCAGTGTTTGGCATGAGCCGTGCAGTCTGTGGGATCTCTGGGGTGCCTTCTCCACGTTCCTTGAGGCAGAGATTATGCTTTATCTAATTTGGAATTCCCAGAACCTGGAGGTGCCTGGGGTTTAGTGGGTGCTCAGCACATGCTGGTGAAATGGACAGGCCACTTGGCTTCTTCATCTGTAAAGTGGGATCCCAGTGTCTTCCTTGCCAAATGGCAGGCCCATGGGGAGAGCCATGTGGGCAGGGCTGGTTTGATGAACGATTGGCATGGGCAGCGGCTGAGGGCCTTGCATTCAGAAAGGCCCTGCGCTGAATGAACGCCCTGCTGTGGCCATCTAGAAATTCTTAATCATTTTAAAACAAGGGGTCTCACATTTTCATTTTGCACTGGGTCCTTCTGATTAAGTAACTGGTCCTGCATGTGTTGTATGTGGTTTGAATAAACTCAGAGAACCCTGTCTACAAACTACTGATGGGACTTTGAGGGCCACTGATCTCTGAATGAAGGGCTACGAGTGCCAGGGAGAGAGCAATTCCAGGAGATGGAGAGGGAATGGAGACTGCATTGTGCCCTTCTGCCTGGAGGAGGTGGGGGCAAGGGCCTCAGTTTCTCCATCCATCTAATGGATTCACCTGTCTCAGCAGGACCTCTGGCCTCAGCTGGCCTGGTCTGACTCATAGAAGGAACATCTGGGAGCGCTCTTTGCAGACTGGTGAGATCTACACCCCTTGCCCATTTCATGATTTTTCCATGGCCTTCCTGAGGCCCAGTCCTCTGATCTGCAGGGAAGAAACGGGCCCTGAAAATCCGCAGGGTCAGGATTTCTGGTCGCCTGGCCCAGCTGAGTGATGCTGCCCGGGGAAGAAAGCCGTCAGCCCCAGCTGTGTAGGCAGGAACCCCTTCTCTGTGTCATCCTGTTTGGAATCCCGGAGTGCATTGCTATAGCAACTTGCCTAATTCACCCCACATGCCACGTGGAAAAACCTCTGCCCGCTTTAGAGCTGCATCACCCAAGCCACAAGCTGGGTTCTTCTACGTTATAGAACGAGGCTGCCCATCCGCAACGAGGGCTGTGTAGGTCGCATCTGACCAGTGATAGAGTAGGGGGCTGAGTAGTTTCACTACACCAGATAGGTCCAGCCTCACCTATTTAACCTGCTGGCTGGCCCTGGTGCCTGACATCCCACCATTAGCTCTTCAGTCCTCGGGCTCAAGGTACAGCCAGTTGAAATGGAAATCCCTCTGGGTGGAACACATCACATTGTCATCACTTATTAGTGCCATTCAGCATGCCATTAGGCCTGAAGCTCAGAGCAGGTTCTGATTAGGGGAATGGGAGCAGGCAGGGCAGGGAGGAGGAGATTGACCCTGAGAGTGGGCTGGAGGGACAGTTGGGCAGACGGCGTTCTAGGGCATTGGGCATTTGGGAGCAGGTGTCAGAGCCCAGTGGGCCCTGAGCCCAGTGGGGAGATGGGAGGGGGACAGATGTTCTCACATAATCAGGCACTATAAGAGGACCACTTCTACCAAGCCAGCATCTTGTTGGAAGAATCACTGTATAGATGAGCCTGGAAGCCAGTGTCCCTGTGGGAGTGGTGTTTGTGTACTGATCTCATTTCCCCTCAAGACATCGCCTTCAACAAGGACCACTTATTGTCTGTCTGTGCGGTCCATTTCTTTCAAAGAGTATGGTGCATGGATTACAAGCAGTGGCCCTTGTCATCCCAGAACTTTGGGAGGCCAAGGCGGGTTGATCACCTGCGGTCAGCAGTTCAAGACCAGCCTGGCCAACATGGGGAAACCCCAACTGTATTAAAAATACAAACATTAGCTGGATATGGTGGTGCAGGCCTGTAATCCCAGCTACTTGGGAGGCTGAGGCAGGCGAATCACTTGAACCCGGGAGGTGGAGGTTGCAATGTGCCTAGATCGTGCCACTGCACTCCAGCCTGGGTGACAGAGTGACACTGTCTTTAAAAAAAAAAAAAAAAAAAAAGCAGTGGCTTTGGAGTCAGACAAATCCCGACAATGCGCCTTACTCTATGGACGTGACCTTGAATGAGCCATTTAACTTCCTATGTGTATCCCGGGAATGGCAGAATTGCAGTAGTGACTTCGTGCAACGGTACTGAGGCCTTACTGAGATATGAGAAAGTGCTTGACACAGTGCCTGGCGTCAGTTAACTGAGGGGAAGAGTACTAACGCTTCTGGGAGCTGAGGGCTTATTGGGTGTCAGAAGTGTTCTCAGCACTTGAACAAATGAATTACATACGGACCATTGCACCTCATGGTTGGCCTACGAAGTCGTTATTCTGCCCATTTTACAGCTGAGAAACAATGAGGCCCAGGGGGCTCATCCAGGGTCACCCAGCTAGAAAGGATTTGTATCCGGGCAGTCTGGGTCCTGATCCCACACACACGCCGATTATTTCTGCTGCTTGGTGCGTGCTTCGGCGAAGGAGGAAGTGAGAGACAGCAGGGAGTGGGTTTGGCCACACTGACTTCCTCCAGGTGGGATTTCACATGGCTTGTGACTCAGGTCTTAAGTATACAGTATGAAAACCCTCCATGGAATTTTTTGCAGCTCATTGATTTTTGATTTACAAGATGAACACCACCGGCCTCCTCCTCTCCTCCTCCTGTCACTGGTAACAAACTTCTGGGTGTCTGATGAAGAATTCACACAGTTAGGCTCTGCATGCTGGGGTTGGGGAGGGTCGTCCTTGAACCACAGCTCCTACAGCAAGCACTCCATGCTGAAGGTGTGTGGGTGTCTTTGGAGCTCACAACTGCTTAGGGGGAAGTTTCAAATGCCTGTGAATCCTTGCTGGTAGCCCTCAGTTGGTGGGGAGTGGGTGGGCAGGGAGGGGGATTTAAGTGATGAGGATCAGCAGCGATGCCATTTTTTTAAGGCTGATTTTGTAGCTGACCCTCCCTGAGTCAGCCAGAGCCCATCGCTGCCTGGGGAGGGTTATGGTGGATCCTAGAACTGTTTTCAACTTTGAGTCCCAGAGTCAGCTTTGGAAGCCAGGGTGAGACAATAACACCCAAAGCCAGGCACTGTGAAGAAACAGGGGCGTTTAAAATTCCCCAAATTCCCTTCTACATAGCAAGAGCCAAGCCAGCGCAGCTCAGAACATAGTTTTATCCTAAGTGATAGGATCTGGGGGTGTTGGTGGAAGGGAGGGAGAATAGAAGGGAATGTCCCTGCTGTTAAGAAGGAAGAACTCCCACTACAGCAGGGTAGGAAAAGAGGCTCAGAGAGGGCAGGTGGAGGTAAGATACTGTGAGTTCTTCCAGGGCTCACAGCCCTGCTTGGATGGGCTGGGAATGGGGGGAAGAGCATGGAGCTAGACATCCCAACTCTGGGGCTCCAGTGTGGGGTAGAGATGGGCGCATGGTGAGTAAGCAGAAAGAGTGAGACTCACTCCAGGGTCTGTTTGTGATACGGAAAGATCCAGAAGCTCTTCAGCTAATGGTAACTGAGGCGCTTGGCTGACAAGTTCCCAGCAGGTGGGCAACGGGGTGGCAAAGTGACAACCTTCCCCTTCTTCCCTGCTGTCCACTGGGAAGGAGAGGCTGGGAGCAGGACTTGGACCTCTGCAGCTTTTGCACACCTGTGGTGCCTAGCACTGTGCTTCTCCACAGGAGGTTTTCTGTTGGGTAGGACCCCCCCACCCACAAGGGCCATGCTGTGTGGTATGGGCCTTCTCCTGCGCCACACCAGAGTACACCCACATCAAGAGCATACTGACTTCAAGACAGCCTCCATGGTAAACAACAGACAAAACAACCCTGAGTTGTTATTATGATCAAGAGTTTGGGCCAGGGCTTTGGGGGAGGGGCTAGGAAAGTCTTCGCTTATTTGGGGCCCTGGCGTGTATATCTCTGCTGCTTCTTCACTACACTTCCTCTAAACTTCTCTTATGAACTTGAGTTTGAAAGTTACATCTCCGTGTGTCCTTAGATCCTGAATAGTCAATACCTTGAGTGCTGCGGCTGATGCTAGAGAAGACAGACAATCGCCACAAGTGCTCAATACGTGCCTGGCATTCTAAGCATTAATCTTTGTGATAACTCTAAGTTCTGTTATTACCCCCACTTTGTAGGTGAGGAAACTGAGGCGCAGAGCCATAGAGCAACTTGCCAAGGGCACAGAGCCCTAACTGGCAGGGCCTAGGTTAATCCCGGGCAGTGAAACTCCAGGGCCTTCGCCCTTAGTGCGTCTGATCTCACTTTGTGTCTTTATGGAGCCTGGCAGATCACAGGTGCTCAGCAAAAATCGTGCTTCTAAGAATCATCACCCTTACAGATAGGTCACGACTGTAAAACTCTCCACAGGAGGCTTTCTGTTGGGTAGGACCCCCACCCACAAGGGTCGTGTTGTGTGGTATGGGCCTGGCCAGTGGATCTCCTCTGTCTTCGGACTTGACTACTACCTTTTTTTTTTCAGGCTTTCCTGATAGTTTTGTCTACCCCATCACACTGTCCAACCTGCAGCTGGAGCTCTGGGAGAGTAGCTGGTCTGAGGTCTCACTCTCCCTTGGCCTCTGACAGGTCCCCTGCCCAGCCAAACTGCTATCACCAGTAGACAAGCTTCCTGGTAATGCTCACATTGAATCCATGTGATGCACGGATCAGAGAGCAACATCAATCTTGTCCTGGAGCCTGAGGAATGAACCCAATGATCCCTGAGACCCTTCTAGTCTTCAACTGACCAGAGTGGTTTTAAAATATTCATCATCTTCTTCAACTAGTCCCAGAAAATAACATTCCAAAATATGAACATTCCCACTTTAAGGCCCACTCACACTCTACACACTTTTTCAGGAGATATCAAATGATATCTCCTCCTCCAGGAAGCCTTCCTTGCTTGTCTGGCTGAAATTGAACTTCTCTTATTTGAACACCCAGCCCCTGGTTTCCCCATGCCATTCACTCCCCGTCCCTCTGTTTAGCTTTCCCTGGCCTTGGCTTGCTCTCAGTTACAGGCAGGACCCAAATTGCACACATGCTTGGGCCCCACCCCCAGCTCCTTGCTAGCAGATGTCGTTGTTCCAACATTGATTGATATGTTTAATGAATCCCATATTTCAACAACGCAACTGACCAGACATAACTCAGGAGTGTTTTTGCCATATACGTGGAGCTCTGACTCACAAATCCTGTGTCTTCAGAGGTCCTTTAACGTCCTTGTTGTTCCCCTCCTCCTCCTTGAGTAACAAACAACAACCATTGATTAAAGCCTACTGTGCACCCAGCCCTGTGTCTGGGGCCTTTCTTACAGTGTCTTACTGTATCCTGACAACCTCACAGACTCAGAATTTGTATCTCCATTCCTTACGTAAGGAAACCTGTTGGAAAGGATGCATAACCAGTGTGAGATCGAACAGTTGAGGGGTGCAGAGCCAAGTGGAAGCCAGGTCTGATTCCAAAGCCATTGCTCTTAGCTTCCTGAGGTCCAGGCGTCCCTAGCCCCTAAGGCACCCACTCCTTCCCGAGGTTCTGATGGAGCCACCTATCTGGAATCACACAGGAGTGCACCTCTTTTCTTGTGGCTGGATCTCCTCGTGATAGGAGGACAGGTCCTGGAGAACACGCTCCCCTCCTGTCTAAATACACCTAAATGTGTTTGGCCTTCTCCTGCAGCTGGCTTCTAGATGCATGTTGGCCTTGTGGCAGTTCTTCCCTTGCTTTCCCCTCCAAGCCCCCTACAACTCAATGCACCAATGATCGTTTTAAACTGTAGGATTTAAAGACACAAAGTGAGATCAGACACACTAAGGGCGAAGGCCCTGGAGTTTCACTGCCCGGGATTAACCTAGGCCCTGCCAGTTAGGGCTCTGTGCCCTTGGCAAGTTACTCTATGGCTCTGTGCCTCAGTTTCCTCACCTACAAAGTGGGGGTAATAATAGAACTTAGAGTTATCACAAAGATTAATGCTTAGAATGCCAGGCACGTAACTAGCACTCATGGCGATTGTCTGTCTTCCCTAGCATCAGCACTCAAGGTATTGACTATTCGGGATCTAAGGACACAGGACTCTAGGATTCCACTAACCAGAGGCCCTTTCAACCATGGGCCCTCTGAGAAGCTCCTCTGTAAGCCGACACTGGGGCAAGCATCCCAACTGCGGGATGCGGGTCTCCACCTGAACTCCCTGAGGGCACCTCTACCGCTACCACTGCATCTGTCCCCCACTACCGGCCCCAGCTCGGGCCTGGAGCCCACGCAGAAGGGGAGGCCAGGTCGAGCACTCATACCCGGCCAGTACCCGAGGCGCTGGCCCTTGCCGGAGCACTCGGCCGCCTTCTGCAGAACAGCATCACGGGCAGCCGCCCCTCGTGGAGGGTGGGGCTGGGGAGCTCAGCGTGGGACCGCCGGGCCAGGGTACCCTTCGGCGGAGAGCCTAGGGCCGGCCTCCAGATACCGGCCGCGTGCCCCTCGGGCCGGAGGTTCCTGCCGAGCCCCTACACCTGGAGTGCATTAGGCGAAGGAGCGCGTCTAGGAGACGGCGGCTTTCCCCAGATTATTGAATAATTGCATAATTCCGAGCGCGAGTTGGGAAGCGATGCCGGGTCCCTACCCCGGGTGTCAGGTAACGTTTCCGGGGGTCCTGGGCTGCGTGGCTGCGTCCCGCTGCTACTGGCCGGGCCGATGACGGCAAGCCCCCGCCTACGGGCCATGGCCCCGGGGAATTGCTCTGTCTTCTGCCAGAGGGACTCTGGGCAGCCCCCACCCCCACTCCCCTCCGGGGCCCCAGCGACCCGCTCTCCGAACTTTGAGACGCTTCCCCGGCGCCAGGCAGGATGGCAGCCGGGGCACGCTCGCTCGGCGCCTTCTGTCCGCTTTCCCAGCCGTGGCCGCGCGCCCTCGGCGCTCCCGGCACACCCGAGTGCCCCTGGCAGCGGTGCGGGAACCTCCGCGTGGCCCTTGGAGGCACCCTGGAGTGTCACCAGATCAGGACGCTTTTCAACTCTAACCTCTTCAAATCCTTCCAAACACACCAAAGAGTCCCGGCTCTCAATAGCCTCCGCGCACCGCCCTCTTTTGCTGAGCTTGACAGAACCACTAGACTGCGGCCAGTCCCTGGGGGACCTACATCCCCAAGAGCAGCCAAGGTCTGACCCTAGGAGGCGCGTCGAGTCCCGCTCCCGGCCGCTGGATCCAAGCCCCGAGGGCCCAGGGAGAGACTCCGAGAGGCAAGGGGAGATAGGGTGTGGGCACGTACCTGGCCACAGGCTGAGCGCCCAGGCCACCACCAGGCCCTTGGGCAGGTCCATGTCCCGCGGTGCAGCGGCGGGGTCCGGTGTGCAGCAGTGGCGGGGGGCGGCGAGCCAGAGCGGCAGCCTCTTCGGCGCGGCGCCTGCAGCCTGCACTGAGCGGGACGCGCGGCTCCCTGACAGCCGTGGCTCATTCAGAGGAAGTGGGAGGGTTCGAGCGGCGGGGAGGGGCCCCGACACCACTCCGGCTCGGGCTCCCGGCCAGGCTCGGCTGCTCTGCCACCTGGGCAGCGGCGCGCTGCCTCGACGCGCCTTCGCAGCGCTCCTTCTCCGACCCGACCTCATCCTCCGGAGAATACTCCAGAGAACCGCTCCTGGGAACCCTCTCAGCAGTGCAGCACCAACCGCCTCAGTCAGATTCTGTTCAGGAAAAGGGGTTTCGATTCCCATTTCTCAGTGAAAAGAGCTCCGCAAAACTCAGAGTGCGCTAGCTGGCTCAGGAACACCTGCTAAAACTCAGGTCCCCTTGGCCAAGAGAGTGGATGTCCCTCTAAGGTCCATTCTGAGACATCCCCGTGTCTCCTTGCACCCTGAAGCTTGAATTGTAGAGGCTGCAGTGTTTCTGCTGACCCTGGAATACGTGCAGATTCGCCTCCACTGCCATCCTCCCCAAACCTCCACACCTGAGACATTCCAACGCACCCAGGTGCACCGCGCACCTGCTCTTAACATTGCACGAAGCACGAAGCTCTTCTTTGGAGCCCTGCCACCTTCTTTCCCCCTTGTAATCATTGACAGTTAAATTCAATGCACATGTATCTCAAGAGCTTTAAATCCAGGCTCTGGACCTCCATCCCACATGTCGAGGCTGGCCTTTCCAGCAATGGAGGAAGCTGAGGTAGAGGGTAGGAGGGTCAGGATGCAGGGAAAGCCACAGCAGAGCGCCCTTCCCCCACTCTCTCAGGCCAGCCTTCTTTCACCCCTATCACCATCCCCACCGGGTGGGGTCCCAGACACATGCTGATATTCCCCATCCCACTCTCCCTCATTTTTCTTCATTCGGCTTAGTGGAGAAGCTAGGCATCAATTGGTGTGATCATTTGATTAACTGTTGTCTCCTGTGCAGACTGAAACCATCAGTGTAGAAAGCTCCGGTTCACAGAGGAGTACTCAGCCCCTAACACTCAGGAATCAAGTAGGTGGGTGGGTGGATGGATAAGTGAGTACAGGTGGTGTGTGGGTGCACAGGGATGGAGTTTTCTATCTGGGAAGTATTGGAAGGGCTTCCCAGAAGGGGTGCTGCTCAGTCAGGGCCCCTGAAGATAAGCTGGAGTTTGAAAAGGTCCAGGTTCACATGAGTGATGTGGCATTGTGTTTGATTACCAATCTCACTCTTTTGGGTGGCTTTCTGGGTTTTTACTTCAGAATCTTCACGTCTCCCACTCAGCCACAGACTCAGGGAAGGTGATTCCATCCCTGGGGTGTGTGTGTATGGAGGGAGGTATGCAGTTCAGGCTAAGATAAATCAGTATGTTACCCTTCCCAGCCCATAGTTTCAGAAAGACTAAAGAAAAACATTTTCCAGGAAGCAAGTTTTCTTGCCTTTCTAAAGGAGCCCTTAGAACAAACAGACAGATGAACTAACTCTCTCTCCCCCACCCCCCGTCTCCCCCTCTCCCTCTCCCGCCTCCTCTCCTAGGCTGGGACAAGGAACTTTGTAGTCTCAGAAGTTCACGGGGTTAGGGTAGGGAAGGAGGATCTGGCCTTGGGACGAGGTGGACACTGGATGACAGAATGGAGAATCTCGTTGAACCCTTGAATGAAGCCACCCCTTTACCCTGTTCCCCTCGGGACTTACTAGTTATGTGACAGTGAATCCCCTTTATTGAGCTGAGTTTAAGCCAGTTGAATTGAATGTAGAACACCCTCACAGCTAGGGAATGGGCTGCAGCCCATGTCCCTGCCTTGCACAGATCTCCAGGTGTGTCAGAATAACCTGGAGCACGTGCAAAGACCGCAAATTCCCCAAGGATCAGGGAGTGCTGGTGGGCGCCCCAGGCACCTCTGACATGTGGGTGCTCTGCAGCTTGCGCTCAGTCTGCACGCTGCTTGCTGAAGGGGCACGCTGCGGTGGCTGTCCTGGCGGTGCTGCTGCTGGTCTTGCTGGTGAAAATTCTACCATTCATTCACCTTCACCATCCTCACAGGGGCTTGGGGAATGGGGGTCCTGAGGATCGCTATGTGTGCTTTTGTGTAACATGGGAGGGTAGAGGGAGAGGTGTGTCTTCATTTGTTCTTTCAACAAATCCTACTGAGTGCCTACTGTGCCCCTGTGCTCTGCAGCCTGCACTAGGGAGCTGGTGATGGAGCCGAGGAGACTAGACATAACCACATATTTATTTATCTAATCATAATCTATTATTTATTAATATATTTAAAATAATTTATTTGATCATTATCAAACAATATTTAAATCACACCCAAGGCAACAGCATATGAATGTCAAGTGCACAATCCACACTCTAAGTCTAGAGAACTGCAGAGAATTGGGTGAAGGGCTTTCTGAAAGCTATGGTTTCTGTTGAATAATCATAATAATAATTAGTAATAACTCTTTACATGTATACAGTGTTCTATTCACGTGCCATAACATGTACCGTGGAATCCAGTAGTTTTTAGTATGCTCACAAGATTGTAAAACCATCCACACTAATTTCACAATACTGTTATCACCCCAAAAAGAAACCCTGAGCAGACACTCCCCATTCCTTCCCAGCAGCCCCTGGCAAACACAAATCTATTTTCTGTCTCTATGGGTTTGCCTATTCTGGACATTTCGTATAAATGAACTCATACAACACATGACCTTTGAATCTGGCTTGTTTTCCTTAGCATGATGTTTCCAAGGTTCAACCATGTTGCAGCATGCATCAGTATTTAATTTCCTTTTATTGCCAAGTAATGTTCTATCGTATGGACACGCCACCTTTTGTTTATCCATTCATCAAGTGATGGGTATTTGGGTGTTTCCACTTTGGGTTATTATGAATAATGTGGCTATGACATTTGTGCTGCTGGTCTTGCCTATGACAATTCTACCATTCATGAATGTAGCATAGTGTTAGCGGAATGTTCACACAAGTTTTTGTGTGAATGTATGTTTTCAGTTCTCTTGGGTATACACCTAGGAGTGGAATTGCTGGTCATGTACTAATTTTATGCTCCATCTTTTGAGGAACTGCCAAACCGTTTTCCACGGTTGCTGCATATTTTACATTCCTACCAACAAATGTACAGTGTTTTACTATTTTTAAAATCCCGTTCACACCCATGATCTAATTTAATACTCAACAGTCTTGTACCAAATTGTATTTCTTTTTCATAGATAAAGACATCATGTAGTTGAAGATCCTTTCAGTTGCAAGCGACAAATTCAACACAATCAAACTGAAGCAGAAAAAACAATGTAAAAGGTCGTGTAACTAGGAAGTGCAAAGGTGTACAGACAGCTGCAGGTATGGCTGGATCAAGGGTCTCAAATCAATGTTACTGCTCTCTCTGTCTTCTCTTAGTTTTGCTTCACTCCATTTCCCTTTCCTGCAGCAGAAGAGTTTCTCTGCCTGTTTAGCAGTTCCAAGCTTATACTGTGTAGATTCTGAAGGGAGAGAGACAGCCTTCCCTTCCTAGATCCAGCAGAAAAGTCTAGGGCTTTGGTTCATGCCCGCCCCTGAACCAGTCCTAGTGTCTAAAGGATACAGTGCTATAGTTAGCTCAGTCTGGGACACACACCCAGCCCCATGACTTGGGAGGAGAAAGGCGCCATGACTGACAGCCCCACCAAAACCACATATTATAGGAGAGGACTTTCCTAAAGAAACCAGAAAAAGGAGGATGGCAAAGTAGACGGGACAGACAAATCCATAGTTTCTAAAAAATCTAAACTCAAAGTAGCAATAGATTCACCCAAGATTCCACAGCATCTATGTGGCAGAACTGAGATTGGAACCCAGACATTCGGATAGCAGATTGAGAACTAATCTCAACATCCCAACTGGGTGGAGGAAGTAGGTATTTTAAGCCAAGACTGTGTGAGCATGGTCAGCTCAGAGACAGGTGCTGTGGGCAGCTCCTGTGGCTCCCAAGTTTTCAGTCTGAGCATGCTCCTCTGGGAGGACCTTGGCTTCTCTAGGTAGGGAAAGCGAGGAGATGCCGTCCTCTCTAAAGGAAACTAGCAGTGGGCTAGAACACGGACGCCAGAGGCCTGGGCTTAGTTAGGACCAATGCACTCTTTGTTTAAATCTTTTCTGAGATGGAGTCTTGCTCTGTCGCCCAGCCTGGAGTGCAGTGGTGCAATCTTGGCGCACTGCAACCTCTGCTGCCTCCTGGGTTCAAGTGATTCTCCTGCCTCAGTAGCTGGGATTACGTGTGTGTGTGTGTGTGTGTGTGTGTTTATGCTTTTTGTTTGTTTGTTTGTAGAGATGGGGTTTCACCATGTTGGCCAGGTTGGTCTTGAACTTCTGACCTCAAGTGACCCACCTGCCTTGGCTTCCCAAAGTGCTGGGATTATTGGCAGGAGCCACCACGCCTGGTCCCAATGCACTCTTCTTCCAGAAAAGTTCTTGGGGTGGCCTGATCTGCACTCATTTCAGAGAAGTGCCTCTCTCTTTTTACCCTTTCTCTGAGTTTTTCACCTCTCTGACCTCAGGTGATCCATTGTCCTTCTTTGCCTGGGACTAAGAGGTTTTCTAGAAAGCAGGATGTCAGTGTCAACACTGGGGGACAATCTCTGGCAAACTGGGATGAACTGGCCTCCCTGTGTCTATCTTAGGCTGTCTGCCTCACTTTCTCCAACTTTCTTCTCTAACACTCCCCCATCTCTCCCACTCTGGTTATTTCTCTTCACCCTTTTCTGCCCTACTCCTGGGTACCCCCAATGCAGCCAGTCTCATAATCAGCATGGGGGCTCCACCTTGAGGCACTCCCTGGCTTCTGGGCTCCTTTCTGCCCTTGTAGGCCCCCAATGGATCTTGCCTCCTCCCTGTACTATCTGTTGGTTTGTGCTTAGGAAATGCAAACTTTATTTCAAAGATAAACTTCAGCAAACTTACAGTTACTGAGAAGGCATATCTTCTGCCAAAAAGCGATATAATAAATTCCAAAGGCAAAAAAAAAAAAAAAAAGAAGTTAAAAAAAAAGCCACCAGATCGCCTTGTTATCTGCTGTTTGAATGATGTGTGCCACCATTGTGGACCAATGACTTCTGTGATAGGTGGTGCTACGTTTGTCACGCACGAGTGGGCTTAGAGGGTGCCCTTTGGTTTTTATTTGTCATGCCAGGTCTCATCCCCAACAGCAAAGTGAAGCGGGTTAACTTTGAAGAAGTGTGTTTACACCAGTAGTGTATGTTTGTCCCAGCCACTTCAAAGTCTAACTCGAAATATTCAAGCCGGGTGGATGCCGCCATTCTTCCTAATCCTGTGCCTGAAGGTCAGTGACTGGAATTTCTACAAGGATCAAGCCCTGTACACAATCTATACTGAATCTAGAAAGTTATTTTGTGATCTCCATTTCTCAAGCCACAAGTATGTACAACATGTGCAGTGAAGATATCGAAGGGAAGGAGGACAGCACAGAAAGACACGCAGGATGGATAGGGAAACATCTCCTTGAAGGAAAAGTACATCAAAGGGTAGGAGAGAATATAAAATGCTTTAAAAGTCTAGAGGTATCAGTCAAGGTTCCAGATGAGACGTCATTTCTGATGGGGTTTAGGTGGGCTAAACCCTTGACATTGGACCAGACTGGAAGAGCCACATCAGAATCGAATCACTACAACAACATGAAGAATACCTTCAACTGAGCACTTAATTTAAGCGAACTGCAGCTCTTGTATCATTTTTTTTTAGTCCTCAGCACCACCGGGGGTGGGGGGGAGGGTGGGTTTCAGGGCTTCCATCCTGGTCCTGCCTGGGCTGCGCTATGTGTGGGAGAAGCCATGAAAGTGAGGGTCTGGATGTGGCGCCCAGGGGTAAAGAAGCCTGTCTTGGGAAACAGTCATGATATTAAACAAGACATGCAGCGGCAGAGTGAGGAATTCCCACAATGCATAGGGTTCAGGGCCAAGGGTGCAGATGGGCACGGGTACAGGAATTGAGCCATTCTATTAATGCATTTACCGGGCACCCTGCTGGGGGCGGAGGGACAAACCAGATGTGTTCTTGCCTCTCCACAAAGCTCCAAATCTAGGAGAGGAGACAAACGTGAACAGTATAATCAAAACAACGCCTCCCATTTATCGATCACTTATTGTGCTGGATGCTGCCCTCGTATTTCCTTTAATCTTATGACAGCCCTACAGAGTAGTATAATCACTATCCACCTTTTACAGAGGAAGAACTTGAGGCTCAGAGAGGTAAGCTTTCAGAACTTGTAAAAGAAGGACCCAGGATTTGAGCCTGGTCTTGCCTGATTCCAGATCCCAAGCTCCTAACCACTGGTCTCATTGCTTTTTGGCCCTGGATAGATAGTAAATGGGACTGTGATAAGGGCTTAAATAGAAGTGTGAACAGAGAAGCACATAGGAGGGCCAGAGAAGGAGGTTACCTCTGAGGGGGCCTTGGAAGTAGGAGTTTTTCAGGGGTGAAGTGAACATTCTAAGTAGAGGAAGTGCAAACATACCAGACTCTGCAAAAGAGTAAGCATTTGATCTGCTTCCAGGGAGTGAGGAATAGTTAGAGGTGGCGGAAGTGTGAGAACAGAGTAAACCCAAGTTTCAGCTTCCTGCCCCGTTAAGAGTAAGGGTAAACTCCCTCTGGAGAAAGGAAATCTGCCTCATGGTTCCTGACTCCTGACTCCCTAGGAAGCCACTTCTTTGGTCTAAGTCTGGTCAATTATAAGTCTCTCCATTGGCAGAGGAAGCAAGGTACACATTTGCCCCCTCTCTGTGGGCTTTAAGTGGGCATGACGGGAAGACAAACACACACACACACCTCCCAATAATAAACAATATTCTTCAGATCCAGCACAATCCAAATCCATGCTGAGGAAGAGAAACGTTTCCTTAAGTGAACCTCAAATGTACAGATGACTCCACATGTTTGAAGATACTGTTTTCCCTTATTTCTCAGAGCAGTGTTGGATTCTCATGGTTCTTTCTCCCACTTTCAGATGTTGCCTAAGAGTTATGAGTCATTGCAGCCATGTCTCAAATGCCAGGGACGGAGCCCCTGGCGGACACTCTCTGGTTATAAATAAGGCTCTGATGAAGTTTTTACATTTTAATCTTTTTTATTATGTTGGGGCAGATCAAATTATTTTGGGGGGGAAAGGAGTGATAAAATGATTAAAAATAATTTGGGGTCACATTGTGGGGGATTTTTAATGTCATGAGGAATATGGCTTTGATTTGATAGGTAATGAGAAGCCTTTGGAGATTT
Organism: Callithrix jacchus; assembly: GCF_049354715.1. Lineage (NCBI taxonomy): Eukaryota > Metazoa > Chordata > Mammalia > Primates > Cebidae > Callithrix > Callithrix jacchus. Next base: position 15,601,570 of record NC_133509.1, read on the forward strand.
TTGAAGGAGATGGAGGAGACGAGGGTAGGACTATGTCCACACTGGTCAGGACAGAAGCCTGTGTCCTTTCTACCAGTTAAGGAAGATTTCGTGAAGGAGGTGTCACTGCCTCATGGGTCATCTTTGAGATGCCTCCTCACACTCCCCAAAGGCATCTTGTGATGTCAGGGAGGGTACCCAGAGCCAGGAACCCAAATGGCAGCTTCCACCATTCCCAGACACCCAAGTGCTTGGGCAGATGTGAGCAAGTCTGGAGCCAGTATATTTAGCACAGTTCGGAGGCACTATCAGTGTTCCTCCCTCATCCCCGGGGTTCAAATCCTGACTCTGCCACTTTCTTACTACGAAAATTGGAGCAAGTTGCTTCACTTCTCTAAACTGTTTGCCTTAGGTTGGACTTTCTTGCAAGTTGACTCCGATACAAGGGCTTAAGTCTAAGTTGTTTTATTGGAGGAAGTGATTCTAGAGAGCACTGGCAAAGCAATGAGGAAATAAGACAAGGAAGGAAGCTGATAAGCCTGGAGCAGTGAACAGGTTACCACTCTGAGTGACTAGGGTGCAATCCCACTGGGTACTGTTGGGAGACTGTTGGAGAACACACCTCAGAGAGGTCCCTTGGAGGGAAGGGAGCTGGGGTGCTTGGGCCCCCATAAAGATGCTGTCTTTCCCCACCTTGGGCTCCCAGGTGCCCATACCCTCTGCTCACCTGAGTGCCCTGCACCACCTCCCAGCCCTGCTGCTCACAGGATCAAACCTGTGCCCTGGCTGTCCTTCGAGGCCCTATTTAATGGGGGCTTACTCTTGCCTTCCTTATTTTCTTTCCTGCCTCTCTCCAAAACAAACCACATACTCCTGTCTGGCTAGTACTCAGCATCCATGGAATATGAATAACAGGACCTCCAACCATCATTGATGAAGACCTGACCACGGACCAGGCACTGTGCTGCATGCTCTCCCTGACCTCATTTCATCCCTCAGCATGTAGTGGGTCTTTTTATTCCCACTGAACAGACGGCATTGAGTCTCTGTCAACATTCCAATAGATTTCCTTGACATTCACCATTCCTGTGAAAGCCAGATCCTACAGTCTCCAACGACAAGCCTGAAGGTGTTCTCTAGCCTCTAGAGCACCTCTCAGTGACTGGGCGTGGTGGGGCATTAATGGGAGCAGTCCTCAACCAATAACTGATGGGAGCTGATGGATAAGTACCCCAGCTCCCTCCGCTCCAAGGGACCACTCTGAGGTGTGTTCTCCAACAGTCTCCCAACAGTGCCCCATGGGATTGCACCCCAGCCACCCAGAGTGGTAACCTGTTCACTGCTCCACACTTATCAGCTTCCTTCCTTGTCTTATTTCCTCATTGCTTTGCCAGTGCTCTCTAGAACCACTTCATCCAATAAAACAACTTAGACTTAAGCCCTGGTATCAGAGTCTACTTCCAAGGAAGTCCAACCTAAGGCAAGCGGTTTAGAGAAGTGAAGCAACTTGCTCCAATTTTTGTAGCGAGAAAGTGGCAGAGTCAGGATTTGAACCCCGGGGATGTGGGAGGAACACTGATAGTGCCTCCACACTGTGCTAAGTATACTGGCTCCAGACTTGCTCACATCTGCCCAAGCACTTGGGTGTCTGGGAATGCCGGAAACTCTGCCATTTGAGTTTCTGGCTCTGGGTACCCTCCTTGACAAAGAATATCCCCTTTGGGAAGTCGATTAACCTATGAAACTAATGTCAGCATTCACCTACAGCGTGAACTTATTTATCATATCCTTTTCTTCCTCGGGGTCCCTGAACAGAGGAGGAGTTTTAATAGGGAAGAGAAAGAATATGATTTTCCAGGGAGTATGGGTCATCAGCCCTTGTGCAGCTCGAGGGCCCAGTAGGAGAAAGTAGACATTTAGAAAGAGAGCTGAGGGATGATGAAAATTAGCATGTTCTATTTCTCCATTTAGCTGGGAGCTGGTCCTAGCCTTCTGGGCTGGTGTCCTCGGTCCGGAAGGGCATGCAGGAATTTCTGAATATCACAGGTTGCATAACTGATCTTGGAAGTCAAAGGAGAAGAGCACAACACAAGACAAACCATAAAAAAGTTTATGACAATATGAGCACTAATGAAACCCACTAGCCAATCTCCACCTCCAGCCAGCCTTGTTAGTCAGCCTCACTAGCCCAGTGGCCAGAAGATAAAAAAGATGCAGCCATCCTCTCCTTCCCTTCTGACACAGGATTGAAGGGATGGTCTTGTTCCTGTGATCAAATGCCTGCTAGGCTGGGGCAGCCACCAGCCGGTGCCGGCTTAGAGACTGCTTGTCTACACTTACTTCTGCAAAGAGGACAACATTCTTGTTTTTCCAGGGAAGGTTCTCCCAGACTGCCCCAGCTGCTGCTGCTCATCCCCAAGCATGTCCCAGAAATAAACATATCCCAAGCAATTTGCAGCTGGGGGCAGAGGCCAAGTGGTGGTGTGGAGGAGGGGAGAAGGTATGATGTATGTGGGTGTTTTTGTCAATGTTTGGGTAACAAATGCTTCTGTGAGTATTTTTTTCTTTGCTGAGCATTAGTGAGAAAAATATGGGTACAGATATTGGGCTTAAGACCTCTTGGGAGTGTCCCCCTCAGTTAAGGCTAAAAATCAAGTATCATTTGGGGGATTGTTGCAAGGGAAGTGGAGACAGCATTTTCCTGGTCTTTGCAGAGCCTCAAAACAGGCTCTGCGAATGGCTGATGGACTCTGAAGTTGCTCCTGAGGCTGCTGGGTAGGAAGTTTATTAGTTAAATGTAGGCTCTGTGGTCAGTGAGACCTGGATTAGAATCCCAGCCTGGCCCAATAGCTGGGTGACTTGCCATTTACTTGTAGCCATTTACTACCTATAAAATAAAAGTGATAAAATAGCAAGCTCTTACAGAGAACTTAGCAAGTGCCAGAAGCACTTCTAAGCACTTGACATAACATTAACTCACCCGATAATCACAGCTCTATGAAGTTGGCGCTATTGCACGTGAGGCACGAAAGGACACTTGGCCGGTAATGTGGTAGGGCCTGGAGATGGTGTTCTGGCAATCTGGCTGCAGTGCCCTTGACCACTCTGCATCTTGGGTCACTGTGAGGAAGAGACAAAGCACAGCCTAAGAAGTGCTTGGCACAGTGCCTGCCACGTGACAAGCTCTTGATAAATGTTGGCTTTTATTATTAACAACATACGAAACAGCAGGCAACAGACTACTCGAACTCTCTACATCATTTTGAGATTCTTAACAATGCCTGACATTTGTTTAGCTCTGTATATAATTCAAGGGGCTTTCCCAATTATGTCTCCTGTGACCCTCCTTGAAGGCAATGGGCAGTTTACAATGGGCTTGAGAAGGTCAGGGACTTGCATAGGGTCCCACACCAGCTCTCCGGTCATTCCCTCCTTCATTAAGTCTGTATTGATACCCGAGAAGTGGAATCACACAAAGTGTGGGATTTAAAAAATGCCCACGTATCATCAGTATGTGACCCTTTAATGTGTTTAACTCAGATTCTATTTACACAAACATTTTGATACTCAGCTGTATAAACTGTGATACAACAATTGGTCAATAGGGATATGAAGGGGTGACAACAAAAGTGGATACTGCAAACCTAAAATCACCTAAAAAGAAAATAAAGTAGGAGGTCAAGAGTAAAGCAACAGAAGTAACATTTTTTACAGCATTTTCCAGTTAAGAAACACGTGATCTCATTTCGACCTCATGACAATCCGCCACTAGACATAATCGTGCCGTAAAACTTGGGCTTAGAAGAGCCACCGTCGTAATAGAGGACTACACCCAAACCTCCTGCCTTGACCATGTTTGGCCTGTGTGCCTTTGCAGTTACTAAGAGAATACTGTTCCTGTCTCCCACTGCATGCCAGTAACACTCTGGAGCTAGAACGCTTGGTTTCAAATCTCAGCCCTGATACTTTACCAGTTCTGTGACTTTGGGCAAGTTACTAAGCTTTTGGTGCTTCAGAATACTCACCTAGTGAGGGTACCTACCGCATGCCACACTCGTGAGGGTTCAATGAGCTAGGACATGTGACGTGTTGGGGAAAGTGCTTGGCACATAGTAACAAAGCACTATTATACAAATATAAAAAACAAAATCATCTCCCACAAAGATCGTAGAATTGTGTCTCTCCTTGTAGTTCTGTCTCTGTCGATGTGTGCTTTATAGATGCTTAGTCTAAGTAGTTAGATACATCTAGATTTTGAATTGTCGTATGTCCTTGGTGACTTGAACCTTTTATTATTACAGGTGTCTTTATCTTTAGTAATGCTTTTTGCCTTCAGTCTACTTTGTCTGATAACCATATCATAACCATATCCAAGTAGACTGAAAGGCAAAGAAGCATCACTAACTGCTTTTTTGGGGTTAGTGTTTACATGGACTGTCTGCCATTTCCCATTCTTTTCCTTTCAACCTTTCTATATCTGTGTTTTAGACCTATCTCATGTAAGCAGCATATAACTGTTTTTCAATTTAATCTCTTCAATCTGTTTTTTTATTTGGAGCACTTAGTTTATTTACATTTAATTCTATTGCCTCTATACTTGATCTTAAATCTACTATCTTAGAATTTTCTATTTGTCCTTTATGTTCCATTTTCTTTCTTCGTTTCTTTTGGATAGATCATTTGTAGTTATTCCATTTTCTCTCTGCTACGTTGGAAGCAATAAACTCATTTGCTATTCTTTAATGTTTCCTTGAGATTTCAACTTGCCCCCTCTCAGACAATGCAGGCACCTCAGAACATTTACACCACAGTTGCTGCCCTCCTGATTCAGAAACAAGTATGTTTCTGAACATGTTCAAGCCCAATGTAAAGAAACTAAGAACTTTGAAAAAAGGTTTGACGAAATCCTAACGAGAATAGACAATTTAGAGAGGAATATAAGTGAATTAATGGAACTGAAGAATACAATACGAGAATTCTGAGAAGTATGCACAGGTTTAAACACTCGAATTGATCAAGCAGAAGAAAGGATATCAGAGGTTGAAGACCAACTTAATGAAACGAAACAAGAAGACAAGATTAGAGAAGAAAGAGTAAAAAGGAATGAGCAAAGTCTCCAAGAAATATGAGACTGTGTGAAAAGACCTAATTTACATTTGATAGGTGTACCTGAATGTCATGAAGAGAATGAATCCAAGCTGGAAAATATTCTTCAGGATATTATTCAGGAAAACTTTCCTAACCTAGTAAGGCAGGACAATACTCAACTCCACGTAATACAGAGAACACCACAAAAATATTCCTCAAGTAGAGCAACCCCAAGACACATAATCGTTAGATTCACCAGGGTTGAAATAAAGGAGAAAATTCTAAGGGCAGCTAGAGAGAAAGGTCAGGTTACCCATAAAGGGAAGGCTATCAGACTCACAGCAGATCTCTCAGCAGAAACCCTACAAACTAGAAGACAGTGGGGGGTCAATATTCAATATCCTCAAAGAAAAGAATTTTCAACCCAGAATCTCATATCCAGCAAAACTAAGCTTTATAAATGAAGGAAAAATAAAATTTTTCACAAACAAGCAAGCACTCAGAGATTTCATCACCACCAGGCCTGCTTTACAAGAGCTTCTGAAAGAAGCATTACACACAGAAAGGAACAACCAGTATCAGTCATCCCAAAAACTTACCAAAAAGTAAAGAGTATCTCCAAAATGAAGAATCTATACCAACTAATGGGCAAAATAGCCAGCTAGCATTAAATGACAATATTAAACTCACAAATATCAATATTAATCCTGAATTTAAATGGATTAAATGCCCTAATCAAAGACATAGAAACGCAAACTGAATATAAAGTCAAAACACATTGGCACTCTGTATCCAGATCCATCTCATAAGCAAGGACACACGAAGACTCAAAAGGTTGGAGGAAGACTCACCAATCAAATGGAGAGAGAAAAAAAAGCAGGAGTTGTAATTTTTGTCTCTGACAAAATAGACTACAACAGTAATAAAGACTAAAAGAAACAAAGAAGGACATTACATAGTGATAAAAGGATCAATGCAACAATAGGAGTCAATGATCATAAATATATATGCACCCAGTATAGGGGCACCCAGACACATAAGACAAGTTTTCAAGACTTATAAAGAGACTTGGACTCCCGCACAATAATAGCGGGAGACTTTGACACCACATTGTTAATATTCGATGGATCAATGAGATAGAAAAATAACAGGGACATTTATGATTTGAACTCAGACCTGGAACAAGTAAACTCAGTGAATATTTACAGAATTCTTCACCCCAGGTCCACAGAACATACATTTTTCTCAGTATCACATTACACCCATTTTGAAAGTGACCACATAAATGGAAGCAAATCACTCCTCAGCATTTGCACAGCATTTCATAGATTTAAATGAAATGATGGTTGGCTGTTTGTTATTTTCTTTCCTTATTCCTTCCTGTCTCCACTGTTAAGCACAATTATCAGCATAAAAGAGGTTTTTAATAACTACTTTTAGATTGCATTCCAGCCTGGGCAATAGAGCAAGACTCCTGTTCTCTCTTCCCCTTTTCTCTTCCTCCTTTTCAAAAAAAAAAAAGGAAAAGAAACAAGTATTTTTATTTATTCTCCCTATATTTTAAACAGAAGGAGACATTATTTTTTTTGCAGCCAGTCAAAATTTAGAATTATCCACATATTTACTATTTTTCTTGCCTCTTTGACTTTCCATATGAAATCATTTTTCTTCTGCCAGAAGAATATTACTTAGTGTTTTCTTTAGGACCAGAGTTTCTGGTATCGAATTCTCTTCAATCTTGTTTGTGTGAAAATGCCATTATTTCACTTTTATTTCTGAAGGATATTTTCTCTGGGCATAAAATTCTAGACCAGCACTGCTTTTTCTTTTAGCCCATTGAAACTATCCTTTCATTGTTTTCTGATTCTTGTTTTAGTTGAGAAGTCCATTTTTAGTTTAATCATCACTCCTTTGAAAGTAAAATGTCTTTTTTCCCCCTCTAGCTGCCTTTAAGATTTTTCTTTTTAATTTTGGTTTAGAGAAACTGTGGTATGTTGTGGGTTTATTTTTACTTATTCTCCTGAGGTTAACTTGGCTTCCTTTTTTTTTTTTTTTTTTTTGAGACAGGGTTTCACTCTTGTTACCCAGGCTGGAGTGCAATAGTGCGATCTCAGCTCACTGCAACATCTACCTCCTGGGTTCAAGCAATTCTCCTGCCTCAGCCTCCTGAGTAGCTGGGACTGCAGGCATGTGCTACCACGCCCAGCTAATTTTTGTGCTTTTAGTAGAGATGGGGTTTCACCATGTTGACCAGGATGGGCTTGATCTCTTGACCTCGTGATCCACCTGCCTCTGCCTCCCAAAGTGCTGGGATTACAGGCGTGAACCACCACACCCGGCCATTTTGGCTTCTTTTATCTGTGGATTTAAGCCTTTCATCAGTAGGACAATTTTCAGTTATTACCTCTTCAAATATTGTGACCATCCCATTTTCTCTCTCTGCTGCCACTGAAACTCCAGCTAAACACTTGTCAGAATTTCTAACCATGTTTTATTGTGTCTTATCCTCCCCTTGCATTTGTCAATTTGTTCTTCCTCTGGTTTGTTCTGGATATATTCTTCCCTATCTTTCAACTTATTAAGTCTTCCTCAGCTGAGCCAAAACCTATTTTTTAAGTTCTTAATTTTGATAACTTAATTTTTTAGTTTAAAATTTCCCATCTGGTTCTCTACAAATTCTCTGTTAAAATTTTAAATCTTGTCTTTCATCTCCTCAAACACAGTAAAAATTATTATTTTAAAGTCTGGGTCTAAGAAACTGGAGTCCTCACGATTTATTTACATTGTATATTGTTTCCTCATTATCTTTGTGCATAGGTCATTATTCTTGAAAACTGTTTGTGAAAAATACATTGAGAACTTGAATTTTATCTTCCAAAGAGAACTATTTTCTTGGCTAGGTTCTTGAGACCACTCAAATCACCTTAATCCTGTTAATAATGTTGTAGGAACTGAGACTTTCTTGGGTACCCAGACGTTTGAAGGCTGGGTCACAGTCTGTGAGATGACTGGTGTACTGATGGGTCCCTCTCACTCTTAGAGAATAACCCTTTCGAGTTTTAAGGTGTTGAGAATTTACTGTGATCCCCACTTCGGCAGAACCTGAAGTACAACTTTTTCTCCTACCCACAAATATTGTCGAAAATGTTTCCCAGTCTCAGCTGCATCTTCCAGATTTGCAAATGCCTCCAGGGCAAAAGCAACCCCAAATGTCAGGCTTACATCTTTCAGTTTCCTTTCTTTTTCACATCTCAGTCCAGCATTTTTTTTCTACTACCTTAATAATTTTCTCATTCTTCTAAGATGAGTTTTGGAAAATATTTTGGCCAGTTTTTCAAGTTCCCTTTAGAGGAAGAATTTACCTAGATCACTCAAGCTGCCAAACTTGGAAGTGAAATTCAAAATACGACAATGTCATTTCCTAATGATGGCCTTTAATAATATCTAGTAAAACTCAGCAAGAATTTTTTGGCAAACCTTCGAGAATTTCCAAGTCAAAACAAACTACTGCTGGCATAGGGATTTTATTCGGTCTTATCTAAGAACAACTTGAGGACTAGGAGATTGGTTCATTCATTCATTCATTCATAAATTTTTGTTGGGTGTATGCTAAGTCCCAGGCACTGATCTAGGGAGCACAAACACTCTCCCTTTCTCTAAAAGTTTAATGTCTAGACAGAGAGAAGGACAAATTAAAAGAAAAAAAAAAGCTGCAACTGAAATGCCATGAGAGACTGAGAGGAAAATTGAGAACTATCGATTGCAAGAGGAAGAGGGTAAGAGTGCCAAATGCAAGAAGAATTATATCAGTTATGATGCTTTGTCTGCAAGAACCAGAAAACTGAACACAAATGGGCTTAAATAATGAGTGAATGTATTATCCCTGATAGAAATGCAGAGGTAGAGGAACCTTAAACAGAGATTATCACAACCCTGGCTCCTCTTCTGCTCTTTCATTGTCCTCTGGCTGGTACAAGACAGAAGCTAGTGTTCCACTGAAATACATCCATCATGGTGACATCCAGAGGAAAAAAGGGAAACTCCCCAGAAGCCCCTGGTACACCTCTCCTCACTTTTCACTGAACAGAATTGGATCCCATTGCTTGTACCAATCATTGGCAAAGGGAATAAAATCACCTGATGGACTTAGAGAATCACCTGATGGACAGTGTTTGTGGTTGGGGATGGGGCCGTGTTTCTTTGAGTTGTCTGTAGGAGAGGCGAATTCCTTAACAAAATTTAGGCTCCGTTAGGAAGGAAGAGAGAAGGAGCGGAATGGTTTTTGGGCAGGCAGCCAGCAGTGTCCATCTTAAATGATTGACAGGAGAAGTGGGACATCACCAAAGAGCCACCACTCATTCCACAATCCTCTAGGGTCTTTTACATATGCATTCTAATATGTTCTTCAAAACTAACCATGCAAATCAATAATGATGGCTAACATCATTGAGTGCTAATATATGTTAAGTCATTTAGACCTCATTTTATAATGGCAAAACTCAGTCATACAGTGTTAAGGAAATTGTTCAAGGTTACGTGATTGGTGGAGTCAGAATTTAAGCCTAGTTGATCTGGTTCCTAAGTTAATTATTTTAACCTCTTTGACAAACTGCCTCTAGCAAGATACATGGAGATGAGAAATTTCAGATGAGAAAGTTGAAGTTCAGAAATGTGAAATCCGTTCATCCGTTTAGCCATCCAAGGAAACTTTGCCCATTCTCACCATTTCCATTAAACATAGTACTGGAGCAATGAGACAAGAAAAATAAATAACAAGCAATCAAATCTGAATGAGAGGAAAAAGGAAAATGATCTCTCGTTTGCAGATGACATGACTTTATATGTAGAAAACCCTAAAGACTCAAGAACGACCACAACAAATCTGTTAGAGCTAATAATTGCATTAAAGTTGCAGGACACCAAGTCAACATGCAAAAATTAGCTGTGTTTCTACACAAGCAACCATCTCTCTGAAAAGAAAATTAGGAAAGCAGTCTCATTAACAAGAGCAGCAGAAAGAATAAAATGCTTAGGGATTTTTAGTTAGACCTACCCAGTGAGGCGAAAGACTTGTATACTGAAATTTATAAAACATTGATGAAGGAGATTGAAGGCGCAGGTCAGTGGGGAGGCATTCTGTGTTCTTAGACTGGAATAATTCATATTCTTTAAATGTCCACACTACCCATAGTGGCACACATTCAATGCAACCACTACCAAAATCTCAGCGGTATTCTTTACAGACATAGGAAAAAAAATCCTAAAATTCATATACAATTACAAAAGACTCTGAATAGCCAAGGCAAAGCTGGAGGCATCACATTGCCCAATTTCAAACTATATTATAAAGCTATGGTAACTGAAACTATATTGTACTGGCATGAAAACAGACATATAAAACAAAAAAAAATAAAGAGACCAAAAATAACCCTTGTATCTACAGTCAACTGATCTTTAACAAGGGTGCCAAGAACAGACAACAGGGAAAGAATATTCTCTTTCTTTCCATAAATTGTGTTGAGAAAACTGGCTATTCATATGAAGAAGAATGAAATTGAATCTGTGTCTCATACCATATACCAAAATCAACTCAAAACAGATTAAAGACTTAAATGTAAGACTTGAAACGGCCAGGCGCAGTGGCTCAAGCCTGTAATCCCAGCACTTTGGGAAGCGGAGGCGGGTGGATCACGAGGTCAAGAGATCAAGACCCTCCTGGTCAACATGGTGAAACCCTGTCTCTACTAAAAATACAAGAAATTAGCTGGGCATGGTGGCGCATGCCTGTAATCCCAGCTACTCAGGAGGCTGAGGCAGGAGAATTGCCTGAACCCAGGAGGTGGAGGTTGTGGTGAGCTGAGATCACTCCATTGCACTCCAGCCTGGGTAACAAGAGCAAAACTCCGTCTCAAAAAAAAAACAAAAACAAAAACAAAAAAACTTGAAACAAATTACTAGAAGAAAACATAGGAGAAAAGCTTCTTGATGTTGGTCTGGACACTACTTTTTTGGAACATGACACCAAAAGCATAGACACTAAAAACAAAAATTGACAGGTGAGATTGCATCAAACCTAAAATCTTCTGCACAGCAAAAGAGACAACAGAGTGAAAGGCAATCTATGAAATGAGAGAAAATATCTGCTAACTATATATTTGATAAGGAGGTCATATCCAAAATAAGTAAGGAACTCAAACGACTCAATAACAACGACGACAAAACCATTAAAATATGAGCTAAGAACCCGAGTAGACATTTCTCAAAAGAAGAGATACAAATAGCCAACACATATATGGAGAGGTGCTCGTCACTAATCGTCAGAGGAATCCAAATCAAAACCGCAGAGACATACCTGTTAGAATGACTGTTATCAAAAAGATAAGAGATAAGAAGGGTTGGTGAGGATGTGGAGAAAAGGGAACATTTGTACACTGTTGGTGGGAATGTAAATTGGTACAGCCATTCAGCATGAAAGCTCTGCATACAATTATGGAACTGCTGTATGATCCATCAATCCCACTTCTGGGTATATATCCAAAGAAAATGAAGTAAGTACCGTGAAGAGTTATCTGCATGCTTACATTCTTCATGGTATTCTTCAAAATAGTCATAACCTGTGTCTGTCAATGGACAAATGGACAAAGAAAATGCAGTGTGTGTGTGTGTGTGTGTGTGTGTGTGTGTGTGAGAGAGAGAGAGAGAGAGAGAGAGAGAGAGAGAGAGAGAGAGAGAGAGAGAGATGGAATTATTCAGTATTTAAAAAGAAGGAAATTCTGCCACTTGCAACAACGTGGATGAGCCTGGAGGACCTGATGCTAAGTGAAATAAGCCAGAACGGGAAAACAAATACTGAATGATCTCGCAGGTGAAATCTAAAAAAGCCAAACACATAGATGCAAAGAATAGAAAAAGTCAAACACATAGATGCAAAGAATAGAATGGTGGCTGTCAGTGGCTAGGAGGTGAAGGAAATGGGAGGCATTTGTCAAAAAGTACAAAGGTTCAGTTATGCTGGATAAATAAATTCTGAAGATCACTTGTACAGCATAGTGATTATATTAATAATACTATACTATACTTGAAATTTGCTAAGAAATTTGATGTTAAGTCTTCTTACCATACACACTCAAAAATTGTGACTATGTGGGAGAATGGATATGTTAGCCTGATTGTGGTAATCATTTCACAATGTGTATGTATATAAAAAACTCATGATATACACCTTGAGAACATACAGGTTTTTTTGTCCCTTGTACCTCAATAAAGCTGAAAACCTCTAGGAGGGCACAGTGGCTCACACCTGTAATCTCAGCACTTTGCGAGGCTAAGGAGGGCAGATCATGAGGTCAGGAGTTCGAGGCCAGCCTGGCCAATATGGTGAAATCTCATCTCTACTAAAAATACAAAAATTAGCTGGGCATGGTGGCACATGCCTGTAATCCCAACTACTCAGAAGGCTGAGGCAGAAGAATCACTTGAACCTGGGAGGCAAAGGTTGCAGTGAGATGAGATCACACCACTGCACTCTAGCCTGTGTGACAGAGTGAGACTCTGTCTCAAAGAAACAAAAACAAGTAAAGCTGAAAACCTCATAAAACAAAAATAGAATCAATTAGTATAATTTACAATATTACAAAATGAAAACAGAAAAATCTTATGATCATCTTAATAGATTCAGAAAGTACATTTGACAAAATTCAGTATCTATTTATGATAAAATCTCATATTAAACTAGAAATAGGAGGAAACATCATTACAGTGTTAAAAGTATCTTTTAAAAACCCTTACTGTAAACCTCATGCTTAGAAATAAAATATTGTATACTTTCTCCCTGGATTAGTAACAAGAAGAGGAAGCCTGCTATCTCATCTCTACAACATAGTACTGAGGGTCCTACCAAGTGCCATAGACAAGAAAAAGAAATAAAAGGTACAAGAATTGGAAAGAAAGATAAAATTGTATTCACAGGTGACATGAATATAGAGCTAGCAAATCAGAAAAGAATAAACACACGATTGAAATTAATAAGCGAACTCAGCTGGGCTGCTGTATACAAAGTTAACATTGGGAAATCGATTTTCTTTCTATAGCTCAGAAACAAAGAGGAAATGGCACTTTAAAAGGACACAATTTACATTAGTATCAAAAAACACCAACTGCTTAGGAGTCTCACAAAATGTGTGCAAGATCTATTCTGAAAACTACACAACATTATTGAGAAAAAGTTTAAAAGTCCTAAATGAAGGGAGAAATATGCCATATTCACAGATTGAAAATGGAAAGATTCATTATTGTAAAAATGTCAATTTTTCCAAATTAATATATAAATTCAATATATTCCAATCGAAATCAGTGTGTATGTATATGTTTGGTGAACATAAACAACTTGCTTCTAAAATTCACTTACAAATACAAAAGATCTAAAATATTTAAAACAATCTCTAACAACTAAACTGAAGAAGTTTCACTACCAGGTGACAGGCTATTGTAAAGCTATAGTAGTTACCACAGCGTGGTAGATACACAAACAGACCCATGGGACGGATAAGAAAGCCCATGAACAGATTCATAAGTATTCTGTTAGTTGTTATGATAAAGGACACACTATAGTGTTGCATGAGAAGGGATTGTCATTTCAATAAATGGTGCTAGGTTGATTGATTACCTACATGTAAAAAAATGTATTTGGCTACTTCTTTTTTTTTTTTTTTTTTTTTTGAGATAGTCTTGTTCTGTCACCCCAGGCTGGAGTGCAGTGGCACGATCTTGGCTCACTGCAACCTCCACCTCCCAGGTTCAAGCGATTTTTCTGCCTCAGCCTCCCAAGAAGCTGGGACTACAGGTGTGTGCCACCATACCCAGCTAATTTTTGTTTTTTTTTTAGTAGAGACGGGGTTTCAGCATATTGGCCAGGCTGGTCTTGAACTCCTGACCTTGTGATCTGCCTGCCTTGGCCTCTCAAAGTGCTGGGATTACAGGTGTGATTGGCTCACTACTCTAAACATACACAAAGACAAATCCAGAGGGTTTACAGATCTACATGTAAAAGACAAAACAATAAAGAGATTAGAGGAAAATATTACAGAATATTTTTATGGTCTTGAAGTAGGCAATGATTTTTTAAATGGCACAAATCATAAAAGAAAAAATGATAAATCAAACCATATAGAAATCAGAACTGTTTAGCAAAAGGCACCATCAGGAGAATGGAAATGTAACCCACAAAACGGGTTATCCAACAAAGTACTCATATCCAGATTATATAAAGAACATCTACAAATCAGTAAGAAAAAAACAAACATATCGATTAATAAATGGGTGAAGTATATGATGAACCAGTCACTTCCAAAGGATTTTCCAAATCACCAATAAAAATATGAAAAGGTGCTCAACTTAGTCATCAGAGAAATGCAAGTTAAAACCGAGATGAGAATAAATTTCGATCCTTACCTCACATATACACAAAAATTGAGTTGAAGTGCATCATAGACCTAAATGTAAGAGCTAAAACTGTGTAACTCAGAAGAAAACATGGACATAAATCTTTGTGACCTTGGATCAATTAGGTATTTCTTAGATGTGGCTCCAAAAGCACAAACGGTATAACAGATTGTTAAGTTGGAATTTAACAAGATTGAAACACTTGAGATTCCAAGGACATCATCATCAAGAAAGTAAAACGCAATTCACAGAATGGGAGAAATTTATGATATATATGGTAATTGATGATATGGTAATTAAGGCAGTGTGATATTAGCATAGAAATGAATTTCACTTATAGATTATATATGTAAGTGAAAGAAGCCAGTTATAAAGGACTACATATTTTACAATTCCATGTTTACGAAATATCCAGGATAGATAAATCCATGGAGATAAATTAGGTTAGTGATGCCCAGGGCTGAAATAGAAGGAGGAGCAAATGAAGGAAGAGTGGGGAGTGATTGCTAAAGGGTTGTGAGATTTCTTTTTGATTTTGGGGATGGTGAAAATGTTCTAAAATTAGATTATGGTGATGGTTGCGGAACTCTATAAATAAACTAAAAACCATTGGGTTGTATACTTGAAGTGGGTGAACTTTACTGTATGTAAATTATGTCTCAATAAAGCAGTTTGAACACATACGCACATGAGATACAGCTTCATCCCTGCTGGAATGTTGAAATGAAAAAGACAGCAAATGTGGATTGATGGCAAGGATAACAGGCATCCAGAACGCTCTTGCATTGCTGGTGGGAAAGTCAATTGGTCATTCTGGAAAACTCTTGGGCAGTGCAGTGTCTCCCACAGTTAGATGGAATAGGCAATTCCACTCCAGAATATATTCCCAGAAGACATGGACTAGAATGTTTTTAACCATACTATTTATCATAACCCCTACCTAGAAACTACTAAGTACTTATGAACAGAAGAATGGATAAATACATTGTGGCCTTTTCACACAATGTATTACTGTGCTGAAATGAGAGTGAGTGGTCTACAATAACACATAACAATAGGAGTAAATCTCACAAATTTCATGTTGAGTAACGAAGTCAGGTCTCGATGAGTATATACGTGTAATTTCATTTAAATGAAGTTCACAAATGGGTGAGATGAATTGATACTCAGTTGGGTGAGGAGGAGTGAGGTTAGTGCTTACCCCTGGAGGCTCTAGTGACTGGCAAAGAACCTGAAGGATTTATGGGATGCTATTAATAGTCTATTTCTTTGGTTTTTTTTCTTTGAAATGGAGCCTGGCTCTGTCGCCCAGGCTGGGGTGCAATGGCATGATCTTGGCTCGCTGCAACCTCTACCTCTCCAGCTCAAGCAATTCTCCTGCCTCAGCCCCCTAAGTAGCTGAAATTACAGGTACCCGCCAGAATGCCCGGCTAATTTTTGTATTTTTAGTAGAGATGGGGTTTTACCATGTTGATCAGACTGGACTTGAACTCCTGACCTCAGGTGATCTGCCTGCCTCAGCCTCCCAAAGTGCTGGGATTACAGGTGTGAGCCACCACGCCCAGCTGATGGTCTATTTCTTCATCTGTGTGCTATATAAATGGGTGTGTTCAGTTTGTAACAATTCAGTGGGCTCTTATGATATATGCATTTTACTAATGTATATCAAATTACCAAATATGAGAAGAGCAAAAAAAAAAAAAACTAGGCATAATCTAACAGAGACAGGCTAGCCCTTAATAAAATTGTGAAATGTTATTGAAAGACATTAAAGAAGATCTAAATAAATGAAGAGATAGACCATGTTCTTGGATAGGAAGATATAATATCATCATAATGTCAGTTGTCCCTAAGTTGGTATGTAAATTTAATGTAATTCCAATTAATATCTCAACAGTATTATTTTCTTTAACAAGCTGATTCTCAGATTTATATGGGAGAGCAAAATGGTCAAGAATAGCCAACACATTCTGATTTTAAAAAGAACCATCAAACCAGTGGTGGATTTACCAGGCCAGATATCAGGATTTATCATGATGATATGGTAATTCAGGCAGTGTGATATTAGCATAGAAATGAAATGAAAAAGACAGCCCAGAAATAAAGCCTCACATATGTAGAAGCTTCATATATGACAGACCAGATGCTGCAGATGTGCAGTGCTAGGACAATTGGTTATTCATATGGAAAAAAGGGGGGGAAATTAGATTCCTACCTTATACAATACACAAAAATCAATTCCGGATGGAATAAAGGCTTAAATATAAAAGGAAAAACTATAAAACTATTGGAAAGTTTTATAGAGAAAGTTTTAGAGTCTATTTATAAGAGAATACATTTATGACTTCAGGGTAGGAAAAGATTCCTTAAGTAAAGCACAATAAATACAAACCATAAAGACAAAGATTGATAAATGTAACTATATTAAAATTAAGAATTTTGTCATTCAAGAGACCCTGTGAGGAGAATAAAAAGACAAGCCACAAACTAGGAGAACAGAGTTGACACACATCAAAGTAACACCAGATTGAGTGGCACCTAGAGTATATAAACAAGAATCAACAAGAAAATGACAGTTTAAAAAGGCAAAAGATATAAACAGAGATTTTATAGAAGAGGAGACAGAAATGACTTACAAGTGTAGGAAAAGAGGGTTAACTTCATTAGCAATGAGGGAAATGCAAATGAAAGCCACAAGATACAAAATTACACCCTAATGAGACAGGTAAAAATTAAAAAGTCTGCCAGGCACGGTGGCTCACGCCTGTAATCCCAGCACTTTGGGAGGCTGAGGCAGGTGGATCATGAGGTCAAGAAATCAAGACCATTCTGGTCAACATGGTGAAACCCCATCTCTACTAAAAATACAAAAAATTAGCTGGGCATAGTGGCGTGTACCTGTAATCCCAGCTACTCAGGAGGCTGAGGCAAGAGAATTACCTGAACCCAGGAGGCGGAGGTTGCGGTGAGCCGAGATCACGCCATTGCATTCCAGCCTGGGTAACAAGAGCAAAACTCCATCTCAAAAAAAAAAAAAAAAAAAAAAAAAAAAAAATTAAAAAGTCTGACAACACCAAGTATTGGTGAGGATACAGAGGCATGGAACTCTCTTCCATTGCCAATGGGAGTATAAATTGATGAAACTATTTGGAAAATAATTTAGCTAGTAGAGTTATGCAAAAACCCTATGACTCAAGTTCCACTTACAGATAAAGGCTTTTTTGTCCATGTGCACCAGGGACCACTTTAAAGAATGTTCATAGAATTGTTTGTACTAACCCTCAAAGAAAAACAATGCAAATGTCCATCAGCTGTAGAATAAATTCCAGCATGTTCAAACAAGGAAATGCTATACAGAGGTCGCGTGAACAAACTACAGCTGTGTAAAAACACACACGAATGTCAAAACGATGCTGGGTGAAAGCAATGTCATGGAATAATTCCTACAGCACAATTAAATTTATTTCCATTTTATTTTTAAAAAGTACCCATTTCAATGCATACTTCCATGAATTTTGACAAACACAGTCATGTAACTATTATCACAAATTGATGTGTTTCATAATCCAACACTGACATCTGTTGCAATGTGAATGATCCCCGAAAAATTATGCTAAGTAAAAGAAACCAGTCAGAAAACACCACACATCATCTGATTCTGCTTATACGAACTTTCTGGAGTAGGCAGATCTATAGCAATGGAGAGCCAGATTAGTGGTTGCCGGGAGATATGGGGAGAGGGGAACGAGGAGTGACTGCTGATGAGGGCGTGGCTTGTTTTGGAAGGGTGATAAAAATGTTCTGCAGGTAGACAGTGGTGATGGTTGCACACTGTGGGGATTTAATAAGCACCACTGAATTGTTCATCGTAAAAGGGTAAATTTTATGAAATGTGAATTACATCTCAATCATAATAAAAGACAAATATCAAAAGGTAAAACTTAATTCCTTATTTGTTTATGAGATGTGGTCTTCCTCTGTCACCCGGGCTGAAGTGCAGTGGTGCAATCACGGTTCACTGCAGGCTCAGCCTCCTGGACTCAAGCGATCCTCCTACCTCAGCCTCCACAGTAGCTGGGACTACAGGCGAACACCACCACATCTGGCTACTTTAAAAATTTTTTTCTGTAGAGTTGGTGGTCTCACTATGTTGCCCAGGTTGGTTGTGAGCTCCTGGCCTCAAGCAATCCTCCTGTCCTGGCCTCCCAAAGCACTGGGATTATAGACATGAGCCACAGTGCCCTGCTGGTAAAACTATTTTTAAAAGTAAACACTGGTTAACTAAGAATCAAGATATGGTTGCCTCTGGTGTGTGGAGGCTGGAAGTGACTACAGGGAATGTTGGGGGCAAGGGGACATTCTAATATGTCGGCAATGTTTCTTTTCCTAGTTCAGGGGATGTGTCCATGGCGACTCTGTAAACTGTATGCCTGTCTCTGTGCACTCCCGTTACGTATGATGTATATCATAATAAATAATTACTATAAAATGAGGATGGATAAGGATGACCTCCAAGAGTCCTCTGCCCAGATGGTCTCCTGCTCTGCAGAAGTGATGGAGGAGTAGAAGCAGTTCTTAAGCATAGATGCGGTGGTGCTCCAGGCCGGGGAGCTACAGTGTACCCATTGTTGGTGTGGACATTCCAACAGAAAGGAGCCATGCCAGGGGTGGTCTCTGGGATCTGCTGGCTGGCCACCCCCTAGAAGGCCTCAGGGGAGCTGTCAGCACGAGGCCTCTCAACCAGGCACACTCCTGAGGCCCCCAGCATGAGCCTCTTGGTGTGGGAGAGAGTATTCTTGTGAATAAAGCTTGTGAATCTGAGGGATAAACCTAAATACTGCATTACTCACCTGCAAGGACAAAGTACTCAGGTGGGGTGCTCACATTGTCTCCCTGAAAAGGGACTGAGTGGGGGCCACTATCACCATCAGGAAGTGGCCTCGGGTGCTCAAGTGGAGCAGGCATATCCCTGTCACACCTGGGTGGTCTTGCGGTGAGGCTGCATGCTCATAGTCATTGATAAAATGTCCTGTCTCTCTCCTCAATAGGGGTGACCTGTCCTTCATGCAACCAACAAATATTCATCAGTTGCTACCGAGAAGAAGATTCCGTCCTGGGCAGTGGGGATACAGCATCGAACAGAAGAGAGCTTAAAGCCCAACCATGAAGGTGACATATAACCAAGAAGCCACTAAAAATAAAGTTACGCATGAGATACGTGCAAGGAAAGCTCATCTGTTCCACGAACCAACAAATCCTAGACCCTAGCGGAGTGCCTGACACAGGCATGGCCAGGGAATAAATGAACGACAAGAGACTGCATGACGTGGATTTGTTACGTGAATGGCAATGTGGCCAGTCCACGGGCAAGGGCTGCCTCTCCTCTGCCCTCTCGGGCACTGCCAGTGTTGGTCTGGGCACATCATCTTTCTTCACTTTTCTGTGATCAGCCAGCCCCTCCCTGATCTGACCTACACATTCTTTCTTTGGACCTTTCCATCAGGACATGACTCGGTTTTGCTGATGTGGGGACCAATCTGTCTCTGAAGGTCACTTGGCTTACTACTGCCCTGGTCTAATTTCCCAAGGGAGCACGCGCTGGAGGCTACTGGCATTGACAACGCTTATTCGGCTATCACGGTGCAGCCAAGGGGGCTCATCAGAGTAGCCTAATGATGACATGGTGATCACACCCCATATATACATACGTACCCACTGGGGAGCAGTAACGCACCTAGGATTTACACGATGTGATCTCTTAGCACAGCATTTAGTATGCACTAGGTCTCACTAAATCTTAACTATAATAATATGTTATCATCATGTAATCACGGTTCAGAAAAGGCAGAGGGGGCTGGAGAACCTCAAATAAGCTTCATGGAGCAGGTACAATGTCTCCCTTAAAAGCAGAGAAAAATTAGATATGTGGGAAGGATGGCAGCAATGGGGGAAACTGAGGTAGGGGATAGGGAGGGGTGGGTGAAGGTGGTGGCTGGTTGGTGAGAAGCCCTCCAGGCCAGAGCATACAGTTAGAGCTGGGGAGATGAGGGACGATAGGATAGGTGACGAGACCCGATGGGGTAAGGATGGGTCTTGAACCTGCATGTAAAGAGGTCTTTGTACCCAGCAGAGACCAGGATTCCCTGCAACCTGGTGAAGGGCTTCTTGAAAGTCTCACCCCTCACCTGCTGAGACCACCCAGCCACATGTGATGAATATATGAGGCAGTTGCCATTTTGGAAAGAGCATCATATGGAGAATAAGAAAGACTCAAGGTCTCATCCTAGCTCTGCCTCTAACTGGACAAGTGACACCACGCTGGTTCCTGTCTTCTACAGACCTCAGTTTCCTTATCTGTAAGATGGGTGGAGGCCAAATACCTGATCTCTACAGTTCCTGCTGTGTGATCTCCACAAAAACAAAACAAACAAACAAATAAAACAAAAAACCCACTCAACTCTAACCTTGCTACTCCTGTTTCAAAGCTTTTGAGGGGGGGCAAAGCTTCTGGTATTTTATTTGGCTGGAGTTCACGGAGAGGTTGTTAGGAGCTGACCGTGTCTTACTTTTAGGTCTGAAAATTAACAAGGCAACTGTTGTCTCTGGTTCTGAATTTTGGAACTAATATTTTTTAAAAAACCTCTTTAAATGCAAATTGGCTCCAGACTAACCCACAGGCAGCTGTGGGGTGGTGGAGGAAACCTTGGTCTTGGGATCAGTGGATGGGAGTAGAGTGCTGGCTCAGCCGCTCACCATCCACTAGATCTTAATCAAGACACTTAACTTCCGTGACCTCAGCTTTCTCATCTCTGCAGTGGGGTGGAAAGTCAGATGGACTGTAACTGTGAGCATGTGTGATGGAAGTTAGTCATCACAGTCTTATCTAGTTTTTGTTCAAAGTGTTGAAATTTGGCCATCACAAGTCTTGTGAGCCAGGGTGGATACTATTGTCTCCATTTCCAGATTGGGAAACTGAGGTTCAGAAAGGGGGAGTGAGTTTGCTAAAGTCCTACAGCGATGGCAGCGCCAGGATTAGAAAGCCACTTTTTGTCTCCTCTGCACAGGACAGCGCTCCTGAAGACCTGCATTTTCACAACCACCATGCATGGAGATTTGGAATTTCCCATCCTTGTCTTGTAGACTCAGGTAAGGCCAGGCTAGTTTCTGCAGTGCTGAGTGGATGGAGCATTCCCCGACATCTGTGCTGCTGGGGCAACCTGGCAGGGCCTCCGTGGGAGCAGCTCTCCAGTCTGGTCCATGAGCAAGAGCTCCTCCCCCAGTCAGAGATGACCATGGCCCAGGAAGGCAAGGCAGGGCCATGTGGCTGTTGACCACAATCACCAGCAGGCCCCTGATTCCAGTAGCTGTCCCGGAAGCTGCAACCCAGGCCTGTAATTTCCAGGCTGGGCCTGGACCAAGAGCAACCCCACTGCTGAATCAGTCACTTGATCAGTCCTATCTTATTATTTCTTGGCTCCCTGGTGGCACAACTTGGCCTCTGGGAAGTAGTGCTCAGGACTCTGCCTTCTGCTTGGCCTACCTGGGGTCTCCTTGCAGTCTCCTATCCTGCTCCCCAGAGCTCTCTTGCCTGGAGGAATCCATGCCCCTCACTCCCTACCCTTCCCCCAGCCTCCCTCTAGCCTCCCTCATCAATTGCAAACCTTTCTGTTTCCATTCCACTGGCTGAATCATGCATTTCTTCTCCCCAGAGGGCCCCAGCTGGGGTTTCTGCCAGACAATCTGACAATCTATGCAGATAACTGCAGGGCACTTTCCCACAAAAAAATGGGAAAATGGCCCAGAAATTAGAGAACTTGCCTCTCTTCTTCACCCTCCTCCACTCCCCCACCATTTCACAGAATGCCTGAGCTGAGCCAAAGAGGAGATGGTCTTCAGAGGACAAAACAGGGACTTTGTACTAACTTCCAGTACCTACTGCTTTCTTAGGTGGGCCAATAAGCTGACCATCCCTTCTGGGGCCCCAGTGCCCTGCAGAAGAGACAGAGGTCTCGGGCTGGTGACGGGAGACCCAGTGTCCTGAAAGACCTTGGCACTGCCACCATCATCTCAACAGTGATGGCCCTGGACCATATAGTCACTGCCCAGCAGGACTCACCATGTCCCCACTAGTCCCCCTTTGTTTTTATCCCACACTGAAGCCAGAGTTTGCTTCCTGAGATGTAAATCTGTTTTGACTTGTCTGGTCTCCCTGTTAAAACCCATCAAAGGCTCCCTACTACTCTCGAGGAATTGTCTCTGTCATGATACCTGACTGGCCAGCTCACTTAACCCCAGCTTCTTGGGGGCCATATGCCACCCCCGTGGCTGCTCAGGCCTCGCCCGGCTTCAGCCGGTTCTCCAGGGCCACACTCCCTCCCATTGCAGGGCCCTTGTTCATGTCGTTCTCTCTGCACAGAGTGTTCTTCCCCATCTGCTACCTGACCAGCACCTGCTCAACCTCAGACCTTGGTCTCTGGGTCTCCAAACCCAGTTCAGTCCCAGGCCTTCAGGCTCTATCGCCCTCATAGTACCACAAACCTCCTTATCACAGCAGAGTCATGGTGCAATTGCATGTTTGTCTGTGTGGTTATTTGATTTTCTGTCTGCTCCATGAGAGCAGGGAGCTTGTCTGCTTTTGCCCATTCCTATATCCCCAGTGCCCATTCCTGTATCTCTACACCCTGTGTGGCCTGGGATGAGTGCCCATACAAGATATGTAGTGTGGGAGAAGGAAATGCTGAGTCTTCCTGGTACCAGACTCCTGTGGCCCAAGAGCTCCCAACACAGGTCACGTGACGCGCCAAGAGGAAGACACAGCAGACTTGAGAGCTGTGGATGGTTCAGTGCCATTGCAAGTATGCAAAAGACATGTGTGTGCATCCTCAGAAAGTGTGTGTGCATATGTGTGTTCACATCCAGTGTATTTATATGTAGGCATCATTCATGGCCCAAACTCCTGGCAGGCTCAAATCTCTCTACCACATACCTGACAGAGGCTCACCAGCCTTTCACTGGACATTTTCCAGGGACCAGAAAAGCTACTTTGTGGGAAAGGAGTATTTTAAAATATAGACCCTGAGGTCAAATGGACCTGGGTTGATATCCCAGCTTCAGGACTGAGCAATCTGTTTACATATTTGGGCCCCAGCCAGGCACGATGGCTCACACCTGTAATCCCAGCACTTTAGGAGACTGAAGTGGGAGTATCAGTTGAGCCCACGAGACAGACCAGCCTGGGTAACACACGTGTGTGTGTGTGTGTGTGTGTGTGTGTGCATTTATTTAGATTTGGAGCTTCAGCTTTCTTTCTTGAAAAAGAGGGATGCTGATTTCTACCTTAGAGGATTGTAGTGAAAAGTAAACGTATTACTGCATTTAATGTACTTGGCAGCATGTGAGGCACACAATAAGAGCTCCGTTGCTAGTGGTTATTAGCAATGCTAAAACTAATATTTGACTCTTTCTATGAGCAGTCTTTGGTTTTTGTCTCAGGTCCAACTTGATCAGCAGTCAAGACTACCATGTCCCTCAAAAGCAAATTCACCCCCCAAAACGTTGGTGAAAACCCTAAAGCTTAATGAAGATTTTGAGGTAAGACAGAAGCCTGGGAGTAATGTCATATACAACATAACAGTAGAGGTCCCCAGACATCTTTCTTATCCTGTTTGACCTCCCCAAGTTTCTCCTACCCTGCTGCGTCAGTGGTACACTTCCCTCACCCTTTCCCCACACAGCTCTTTACTACTCTGCCTGGCAGTTCAGCTCTGGCCCGAATTTGCATTCACCACTAAGGAAAAAGGCCACAGTTTTCCAGATTCCCCTTGCAGCAGTGATTTAACAATGGTGATGACTCATGCCTATAATCCCAGCAGTTTGGGAGGCCAAGGCAAGAGGATCATCTGAGGTTGGGAGTTCAAGACCAGCCTGACCAACATGGAGAAACCCTGTCTCTACTAAAAATACAAAATTAGCCAGGCATGGTGTTACATTTAGCCAAGCATGGTGGTGCATGCCTATTATCCCAGCTACGTTGGAGGCTGAGACAAGAGAATTGCTTGAACCTGGGAGGTGGAGGTTGCAGTGAGCTGAGATCACACCATTGCACTCCAACCTGGGCAACAAGAGCAAAATTCCAGCTAAAAAACAAAACAAAACAAAAATTTTGTTATGGAAGATTTCTTTTTGGGCATTTATTCCATTCTTAAACCCAGCTGCTGGTCATTGTTCGCTTTTCTAGCCCTATGAATGGTATCTCAAAGAAGGAATGATGGTAAATAGTTTTCTCCAATCTTCAAGCAAATCTTTTAACCCAGTATATTGCAGGGTGAGTCTGTGATAAAATTCTTTCTTCTGCTGAGCTGAAATCTGTTTCCCTGTAACTCATGCCCCCTGGGGAAATACCTATGAAGTCCATATTCTCCTTCACAAAACAAATCCTTAAGAACTCACATCCATTTCCTTTAAAAAGCATTCATCAGTTTATTCAGCGATTCATTCTTGGCTGTGTGTCTGCCTGTCCTTTCAGCTTTCATAATGTCCTTTCTTCAGCTGAGGCTCCTGAGAATGTGTGATGCTTGGTTTATCAACTGACTTCCCTTAGCCTCCTTCATGACAGGTCATATCTTTGCTGAATTTCCATTTGCTATTATAAAGTCTAAGATATAGTATTTCAAACTGAGACAGGAGATTGCTACTCGCTTCTAAATTGGTTAGAGAGATTATTAAAATGCAGATTCTGGGCATCATGCAGATCTAGGAAAGCCAAGCCTCTGGGTACAGAGCTCAGGAATAAACAGACTCTCCAGGAATTATGATGCCCACTCAAAACTGCAAACCAGAGCTCTTAAGGAAACCAGAGATGTACCTGGCAAAATGGGGACACCTGGCACGTTCTATTGCTCTTTCTCCCCAAGTGGATTTGGCTAAAGAAGGATGAAATTCTTGACGGAGTTGGTAGTTGTTTATTAAGTAATAGAATGTTCCTTTCCTGAGGCCTTAGTAACATTATTTCTGGAGCTACTGGGATTTCAAAAAATGCTTCAGAAGCTGATAAATTGAGCTAATTCCAAACCCACTAGCCAGTTGCTCAACCAGACTATGAATTTGTTGGTGTTCAATAATATTTACTGATCACCTACTTTAGGCCAGGCCTGGGGACACTTTGGTGAGTAAAACAGACCCTCATGGAGCTTACCTGATAGCAGAAAAGGAATAATCCCACAAGGACAACGAGGAAGAAAAGAGACACCAGCAGATGAGTGATGTTCTTACTTGGGTGCAGTAAGATGCAATGAGGCCAGGCACAGTGGCTCACACCTGCAATTCCAGCACTTTGCAAGGCTGAGGTGGGTGGATCACCTGAGGTCAGGAGTTTGACCAACCTGGCCAACATGGGGAAACTCTGTCTCTACTAAAAATACAAAAAGATTTGCCCGGCATATTGACAGACACCTATAATCCCAGCTACATGGGAGGCTGAGGCAGGAGAATCACTTGAACCCAGAGGTGGAGGTTGCAGTGAGTGGAGATCACACCATCCTCACTCCAGCCTGAGCAACAAGAGCAGGACTCTGCCTAAAAAAAAAAAAAAAAAGTGTGTCCAGGTGCAGTGGCTCACACCTATAATCTCAGCACTTTGGGAGGCCAGGTGGGCAGATCACAAGGTCAGCAGTTCAAGACCAGCCTGACCAATATGGTGAAACCCCATTTCTACTAAAAATACAAAAATTAGCCGGGCATGGTAGTGGGTAACTCTAATCCCAGCTACTCAGGAAGCTGAGGCAGGAGAATTGCTTAAACCCGGGAGGCAGAGGTTGCAGTGAACCAAGGTCACGCCATTGTACTCCAGCCTGGGCGACAGAGTGAGACCGTGTCTCAAAAACAAAACAAAAGGATGCAATAAGATGTGGGGTTAAGGAATAACAACAGAGAGGGATGACCTGTGAGGAGGTCATAAAGGAGGAGTCCTAGGGTGGAGGAGTGAGGGGGAAGTGGAAGACTCTAAAGGTGAGTAGGGACTGTGCTGAGGAAAGGCTGGATCTTATGTGAGACTAGAGGAGGCAAGGACCCCTGCAGTAGACTGCTGGCCTCCATAGGCTGGTAGTAGCTGCTGCTGGGGGTGTAGGAATAAAGAGAGAAGAGAATGCCAAGTTGAGGAAGGGGCATTTAGGGAAGTGAGCTATGCACCTACATTTCCAGGGAGACAGGGTGTTTGTGTGGGTCCAGGCAACCTGGACAGGGCTGGGCAAACTCCAGGCAGATCATCTGCAGGTCTGGGTCGCCCTTATGGTGTTCCAGTCTACTGGACATGGTACATGGGCCCTTCTCCTGGCAACTGTGGTATGACAGAGTGGAGAACGTGGCTCCAGAGCTCACAGGAGGTGCCAGGTGAAGCCTGGGTTCTGAATACCTTATGGGGAGAGAAGTATCACACACACTCACACAGGAGGACACACACTCAGGCATATTCACACACACATATTCACACACACTCACACAGGAGGACACACACTCAGGCATATTCACACACACACATTCACAAACACACTCACACAAGAGGACACACAGGCATATTCACACACACACACATTCACACACATGCTCACACAGGAGGACACACACTCAGGCATATTCACACACACACATTCACACATACACTCACACAGGAGGACACACACTCAGGCATCTTCACACACACATTCACACACACACTCATACAGGAGGATACACACTCAGGCATATTCACACACACATTCACACATGCACTCACACAGGAGGACACACACTCAGGCATCTTCACACACACATTCACACACACTCACACAGGAGGACACACACTCAGGCATATTCACACACACATTCACACACACACTCACACGGGAGGACACACACTCAGGCATATTCACACACACATTCACACAGGAGGACACACACTCAGGCATATTCACACACACATTCACACACGCACTCACACAGGAAGACACACACTCAGGCATCTTCACACACACACATTCACACACACGCTCACACAGGAGGACACACACTCAGGCATATTCACACACACACATTCACACACACACTCACACAGGAGGACACACACTCAGGCATCTTCACACACACATTCACACACACTCACACAGGAGGACACACACTCAGGCATCTTCACACACACATTCACACACACACAGGAGGACACACACTCAGGCATCTTCACACACACATTCACACACACTCACACAGGAGGACACACACTCAGGCATCTTCACACACACATTCACACACACTCACACAGGAGGACACACACTCAGGCATCTTCACACACACATTCACACACACTCACACAGGAGGACACACACTCAGGCATCTTCACACACACATTCACACACACTCACACAGGAGGACACACACTCAGGCATATTCACACACACATTCACACATGCACTCACACAGGAGGACACACACTCAGGCATCTTCACACACACATTCACACACACTCACACAGGAGGACACACACTCAGGCATATTCACACACACATTCACACACACACTCACACGGGAGGACACACACTCAGGCATATTCACACACACACACACAGGAGGACACACACTCAGGCATATTCACACACACATTCACAAACACACTCACACAAGAGGACACACAGGCATATTCACACACACACATTCACACACACGCTCACACAGGAGGACACACACTCAGGCATATTCACACACACACATTCACACACACTCACACAGGAGGACACACACTCAGGCATATTCACACACACATTCACACACACACTCACACGGGAGGACACACACTCAGGCATATTCACACACACATTCACACAGGAGGACACACACTCAGGCATATTCACACACACATTCACACATGCACTCACACAGGAAGACACACACTCAGGCATATTCACACACACGCATTCACACACACGCAAGGTCACCCTCCTTCCTTTGTTATGCTGAGATTCCTAAGGGTGGCTTGGAGGGAAGACAGGGTGACAAATACTGCTGGCAGGTTGGTTTGGGACATCTGAAGTATAGAATGGAAAGGAGGGGGGAATAATTGCAGCTTTCTGCCATGTGAGCAGAGCTATGACAATCTCATTCCAGGCCAGCTCTCTACTTCTCCTAGTCTGCAATTGAACATTTCACAGTGAATTAGTAATAATAGGACCAGCAAAGGAGAGAGCTCTTCAAATAGCACTGAATTGGCATTTAGTCCTCCTGAAAAGTGGAAAACACATTTTTGAGGCCAGATGTTTTATAGCCAGGAAGTCGTTTTAACCAAAGCAACAAGTCCAGTGACGTGTCATTTTTGACAATAAAATGTTGTATTTATTCTATTTCTGCAGTATCATCTTTTCATCTTTGGTTAAATATTTATCTTGTCCTGGCTGTGTACCAGACCCTGTTCTAGATGCTAAGGATACATGGGGGTACGAATGAGCACAGCCCTCCTAAAGCTTACTCGTAGTGCAAGGTCAGGCCCGAGAGCAGAGAGGCTTTGCATGCCCAGTAGAGCTGGGATCTTGTACTGAGCCCCTGTGGATTTCTAGTTCTCTAGCCTCCCAGATGTTATTCCAGGAGATGCTACTGTGCCTGGCATCTGTCATCATTTGCAGAGAACGAGACTGTGGCTGTGTGAGACTCAGGGAGGCCCCAGGACAGACAGTAGCACAGCAGAGATCTGAATCCAGCACTGCCTGCTCCCAAGCACCAGACCACGCTCTTACTTTCCCCCACTCCCTCACCCCAGGAAAGAGCCAGCAGATCAGATTCTCCCTGCTCCCCACACTAAAGACAGAAGTGAGAGAGAGCCACTTTGCATGTGGCTGGTTTCAGAACGCAGAACAAGCTGGGGATGTTCCTAGGTGAGGGCGAAAGTCCTAGTTCAATTTCCTTCATTATCATATCGCCTGCAATCTCCCTGTCCTGGGTTTTTCTTGTCAACTAGCTCCATTCAACAAATGCGCTGATGCCAGCTTCGTGCTGGGCACCAGGAACCCAGGAGTAAATGAACCAATGTGCCCAGTGTGCATGGAACAGACACATGATGGTTTGAGGGAGTAAAAGCAGAAGCCAGAGGAGGCCTAACTTGGGGACACTTAACTCTGACAGGCAGGTGTGCCCAGACTTAAACTGATGCCTTCTTCCCTGAAGGTAGCTCCCATAGGGAAGAGATGGGCTCCATCAGGTCCATTGTACCCCAGCTCCCAGAACAGACCCAGGCACGTAGTAGATGCTCACCAAATATTTGAGTAAATGACTAGAGAAAGCAATGCTGGGGTCACTGAGCCTGGCTTCCCTCGAGCTCTCAGTGACACAACCATGCCGTAGTTTGTTTGCCCTCCTTTGGGTGCCCCAGAGAGACACAGCAACCACTACCAATGCCATCCCTTAGGGTTTGGTGACCTCAGAGGAGCAGAACTGGCCTAGTCACGAGCCCTGGTTGCAGAGGTGATTGGCAGCAAAGCTATTGAGGCTTCAGTTTCAGAGCCCGTCTGTCGTGGGGGCTCTGCAAGTCTGAGGCATTCTCTGCTGAGCATGCAAGAGGAAGTGGTGGCCCAGCCATGCAGGGCATCTGTAACCATTGCCCTGGCAGTGCCAGCACCACCCCACATCCATAGGGCTCCCTGAGACTCCCCTCAGGGGATGTCACTGAACATGTGGGTCCTGCACTATTTATTTCTTTGTTTGTTTGTTTGAGACAGAGTCTCACACTGTTGCCAGGGCTGGAGTGCAATGGCGTAATCTTGGCTCACTATAATCGCTGCCTCCCAGGTTCAAGTGATTCTCCTGCCTCAGCCTCCCAAGTAGCTGGGATTACAGGCACCCACTACCACGCCCAGCTAATTTTTATATTTTTAGTAGAGATGGGGTTTCACCATATTGGTCAGGCTGGTCTTGAACTGCTGACCTTGTGATCTGTGCACCTTGGCCTCCCAAAGTGCCGAGATTATAGGTGTGAGCCACTGCACCTGGCCACATCTTTTTTTCTTTTCTTTTTTTTTTTAAGGCAGAGTCCTGCTCTTGTTGCTCTGGCTGGAGTAAGGATGGCGCAATCTCAGCTCACTGCAACCTCTGCCTCTTGGGTTCAAGTTATTCTCCTGCCTTAGCCTCCCATGTAGCTGGGATTATAGGTGCCTGCCACCATGCCTGGCTAATCTTTTGGTATTTTTAGTAGAGATGGGGTTTCCCCATGTTGGCCAGGCTGGTCTCGAACTCTTGACCTCAGGTGATTCCGCATGGAGTAGTGTAGTCATGGTCTGCCAGCATAGGCATTGCTGAGCTGCCGCAGGCTCTGTCCAGCTGCTGTGTGAACTGCCTTGGTAATGGATGGTCCCCCGACTGAGCTGGACCATCTTGGGTCCAGCTGCACTTGCTGCGAAACTCTCAATCCAGAGCGTTTCAGATTGCTTGTTTTGTGGGGGTGGTACCTGCCGAGCCAGATCACCTGACTCCCTGTCTTTGCCCCCTCTCTTTCAGTTGAATGGGCTGCTCTGTCTCCCATTTCTACTCTGGCTCAGGTGGCTGTCTGATTCATGAATTGTTCATTGCTCAAACGTCTTTAAATTTAATTTAGCTGAAGTTTTACTTTTATCTAAAAAACTCCAGGCAGAGTTGTGAAGCTCTTTTTTCAAACTACCCTCATGAAACACAGTTTGAAAACCCCATGCCAGAGTAAAGGCTGAATTATCTTTTTATTTTATTTAAAACCAGTGCAAAAAGGATGAAAACACCAAAAACCAGAATGCCTCTCCTCCTCCAAAGGATCACAACTCCTCACCAGCTAGGGATCAAAGATGGATGGAGAATGAATCTTATCAACTGACAGAAGCAGGCTTCAGAAGGTGGGTAATAACAAATTTCTCAGAGCTAAAAGAACATGTGCTAACCTAATGCAAAGAAACTAACAACCTAGAAAAATGGTTAGATGAGATGCTAACTAAACAGCTTAGAGAAGAATATAAATGACTTGATGGAGCTGAAAAACACAGCACGAGAACTTAGCGAAGCATACACAAATTTCAACAGCCTAATTGATCAAGCAGAAGAAAGGATATGAAAGATTGAAGACCAATTCAATGAAATAAAACAAGAATACAAGAATAGAGAAAAAAGAGTGAAAAGAAATGAACAAAGCCGCTGAGAAATATGGGATTATGTGAAAAGACCTAATCTACATTTGCTAGGTGTACCTGAATGAGATGGAGAGAATAAATCCAACCTGGAAAACACTCTTCAGGATATTATCCAGGAGAACTTCCCCAACCTAGCAAGCCAGGCCACCATTCACATCCAGGAAATATAGAGAACACCACAAAAATATTCCTCAAGAAGGGCAACCTCAAGGCACATAATCATCAGATTCATCAGGGTTGAAATGAAGGAAAAAATGCTAAGGGCAGCCAGAGAGAAAGGTTGAGTCACCCACAAAGGAAAGCCCATCAGACTTACAGTGGATCTCTCGGCAGAAACCCCACAAGCCAGAATAGAGTGGGGGCCAATATTCAACATCCTTAAAGAAAAGAACTTTCAACCTAGAATTTCATATCCCGCCAAATTAAGCTTCATAAGCGAAGAAGAAAGAAAATCCTTTATGGACAAGCAATAGCTGAGAGATTTTATCACCACTAGGCCTGCCTTACAAGAGCTCCTGAAAGACACACTAAACATAGAAAGGAACAACCAGTACCAGCCACTCCAAAAACATACCAAATGGTAAAGACCATCCACACAATGAAAAAAATGTGTCAACTAATGGGCAAAATATCCAGCTAGCATCAAAATGGCAGGATCAAATTCACACATAACAATATTAATCTTAAATGTAAATGGGCTAAATGCTCCAATCAAAAGACCCAGACTGGCAAATTGGATAAAAAGTCAAGACCCATCGGTGTGCTATATTCAGGGAACCCATCTCATGTACAAGGACACACATAAGCTCAAAACAAAGGGATGGAAGAAGATTTATCAAGCGAATGGAGAGAGAAAAAAAGCAGGAGTTGCAATCCTAGTCTCTGATAAAATCGACTTTAAACCAACAGAGATCAAAAGAGACAAAGAAGGACATTACATAATGGTAAAAGGATCAATGCATCAAGAAGAGCTAATGATCCTAAGTATATATGTACCCAATACAGGAGCACCCAGATCCATACAGCAAGTTCTTAACTACCTACAAAGAGACTCAGACTCCCACACAATAATAGTGGGAGACTTTAACACTCCACTGTCAATATTAGACAAATCAACAAGACAGAAAATTAACAAGGATATCCAGGACTTGAACTCGGATCTGGACCAAGCAGACCTAATAGACATCTACAGAACTCTCCACCCCAAATCCACAGAATATACATTCTTCTCAGCACTGCATTGCACCTACTCTAAAATAAACCACATAATTGGAAGTAAATCACTCCTCAGCAAAGGCAAAAGAATGGAAATCATAACAGTCTCTCAGACCACAGGGCAATCAAATTAGAACTCAGAATTAAGAAACTAACTCAGAACTGCACAGCTTCATGGAAACTGAACAACTTGCTCCTGAATGTCAACTGGATAAACAATGAAATGAAGGCAGATATAAAGATGTTCTTTGAAACCAACAAGAATGAAGATACAATGTACCAAAATCTCTGGGACACATTTAAAGCAGTGTCTAGAGGAAAATTTATAGCAATAAATGCCCACATGAGAAGCAGGGAAAGATCTAAAATTGACACCCTATCATCAAAATTGAAAGAGCTAGAAGAGCAAGATAAAAAAAAACTCAAAAGCTAGCAGAAGACAAGAAATAACTAAGATCAGAGCAGAACTGAAGGAGATAGAGACACAAGAAAACATTAAAAAAATCAATAAAGCCAGGAGCTGGTTTTTTGAAAAGATCAACAAAATAGACAGACCACTAGCCAGATTAATAAAACGGAAAAGGGAGAAGAATCAAATAGATGCAATAATAAATGATAAAGGGGAGATCGATCCAAGATGGCCGACCACTAACAGCTCGGGATTGTAGCTCCCAGTGAAAGCTCAGAGAACGAGACGACGCCACATCTTTAGACGAATTTTCGTCACTCACCCATCAGCCGATTCCCAGTGGAGGAGCCCCTCGGGTCGCCAGTGCGACTCGTGTGGCCGCCGCAGCGGTTTTGCCGGCGTCTCGGCGCAGCAGCTCTTCATGCAGAGCAAACGGGACCGCTTCCCCTACTGACCGGAGTTTGGAGCTCCGGGAAGTCAGAGCCGCTTGTTGCGGACTCAAGAGGGAAGCCAGACCAGAGATTCCCGGGCAGAAGAGCACCATCAGTCTTATCGCTGCTATTTAGGCCGCCACAGTGGGTTGCTCGGATCCCAGCACTGGGAATCAATAAGTCGAATGTCGACTCAGAAACCTAATTAGAAAGGCGGTTCATCTACAATGAAGGGAAAAAAACAGCCTAAGAAGGCCAAGTATACTCAAAATCAGAACCCATCAGCAACGGAACAAGCCCTGATGGAAAAGGACTGTGTTCCATTATCTGAAGTAGGTTTTAAAAGGTGGATGATAAGAAACTTCTGGGAGTTAAAGGAACTTGTTCTAACTCAATGTAAAGAAACTAAGAACTTGGAAAAAAGGTTCGATGAAATGTTGAAAAGAATAGACAATATAGAGAGGAATACAAATGAACTTATGGAGTTGAAAAATACAACACGAGAACTTAGTGAAATATGTATAAGCTTAAACAGTCGAATGGATCAAGCAGAAGAAAGTATATCAGAGGTCGAAGACCAACTTAATGAAATAAAACGAAAAGACAAGAATAGAGAAAAAAGGATAAAAAGGAATGAGCAAAGTCTCCAAGAAATATGGGACTATGTGAAAAGACCTAATATACGCTTGATTGGTGTACCTGAATGTGACGGAGAGAATGAATTCAAGCTGGAAAATACTCTCCAGGACATTATCCAGGAAAATTTTCCTAATTTAGCAAAGCAGGACACTATTCAACCCCAGGCAATACAGAGAACACCACAAAGATATTCCTCAAGAAGACCAACCCCAAGGCACATAATCGTTAGATTCACCAAGATCGAAACGAAGGAGAAAATATTAAGGGCAGCCAGAGAGAAAGATCAAGTTACCCATAAAGGTAAGCCTATTAGGCTTACAGCAGATCTCTCAACAGAAACCCTACAAGCTAGAAGAGAGTGGGGGCCAATATTTAATATACTTAATCAACAGAACTTTCAGCCCAGAATTTCATATCCTGCCAATTTAAGCTTTACATTTGAAGGAAAAATAAAATCTTTTAGGAACAAGCAAGTACTCAGAGATTTTATTACCACCAGGCCTGCTTTACAAGAACTTCTAAAGGAAGCATTATACACAGAAAGGAACAACCAGTATGACCCTTTCTAAAAATACACCAAAAAGTAAAGAGCATTAACATAAAGAAGAATTTTCATCAACGAAAGGACAAAATAGCCAGTTAATATCAAATGGCAGCAACCCTAAATTTAAATCGACCAAATCTCCCAATCAAAAGATACAGCCAAAATCTAATGGTATATCCAAAGATATACATAGACTGAAAATAAAGGGTTGGAAAAAAAAACTGTACCAACCAAATGGAGAGCAAAAATAAATAAATAAAAAGCAGGAGTTGCAATTTTCATATTTGACAAAATAGATTTCAAAGCTACAAGGATACAAGGGTAAAAGGATTAATGTAATAATAAGAGATCTTAACACCCAGATACATAAGACCCATAATGAGATTTAGATTCAACGAGACAGAAAATTGATAACGATATCCAGGACTGGAACTAAGATCCAGAACAAATAAACTCAATAGAGCTCTCCATTTTAAACACACAAAATATACATTATCCACAAAATCTAACGATATATCTAAAGATATGCAAAGACTCAAAACAAGGGGATGGAAAAAAACTCACCAACCAAATGGAGAGCAAAAATAAATAAATAAAAAGCAGAAGTTGCAATTCTCACACTTAATAAAATAGATTTCAAAGCTACAAGGATGCAAGGGTAAAAGGATTAATGTAACAATAAGAGATCTTAACACCCAGATACATAAGACACATAATGAGATTTAGATTCAACAAGACAAAAAATTGATAACGATATTCAGGACTTGAACTCAGAGCCAGAACAAATAAACACAATAGAGGTCTCCATTTTAAACACATAAAATATGCATTAACCACTTTAAACACTCAAAATACTGATCGGCCATTATTGAAACCCATTTTAGGAATGAAGTAATATTCCTTTTTCCCTGTTTTTCTTTTTTTCCACTTCTTTTTCTCAAAAAAAAAAAAAAAAGAAAAAAAGAAAAAATGATAAAGGGTATATTGCCACAGATTCCACAGAAATACAAACTACTATCAGAGATTACTACAAACAACTCTATGCACATAAACCAGTAAACCTGGAAGAAATGGATAAATTCCTGGACACTTGCACCTTCTGAAGCCTAAACCAGGAAGAAGTTGAAACCTTGAATAGACCAATAACAAGGGCTGAAGTTGAGGCAGCAATTAATAGCCTACCAACCAAAAAAAGCCCAGGTCCAGACAGGTTCACAGCTGAATTCTACCAGATATATAAAGAGGAGCTGGTACCATTCCTTCTGAAATGATTCCAAACAATCCAAAAAGAGGGAATCCTTCCCAAATCATTTTATGAGACCAACATCATCCTGATATCAAAACCTGGCAGAGACTCGAAAAACAAAAAAACAAAAAAACAAAACTTCAGGCCAATATCCATGATGAACATAGATGCAAAAATTCAATAGAGAAAGAATTGCCTTTTCAATAAATGCTGCTGGGGTGATTGAATATCCATAGGCCAAAAGGGGGGAAAATTGATATAAACCTCACATCTTATACAAAAATTGCAGGCCTAAATGCAAAGCATAAAATTATAAAACTTTTAGAAAAAAAGCATAGGGGGAAATCTTTGTGATCTAGGGCTTTAAAAAAAAGTGTCCCTAGGTTTGACACGAAAAGCATGATCCATACAAGGGAAATGTATAATTTGTGCTGATACAGTTTGGATGTTCCCTCCAGATCTCATGTTGAGATGTACTCTCCAGCATTGGAGGTGGGACCTGGTGGGAGGTGTTTGGGTCATGGGGGCAGATCCTTCATGGCTTGGTGCTGTCCTTACCATAGTGACTGAGGTCTCATGAGATCTGCTAATGTAAGAGTGTGTGGCACCTCCTCCCTCCCTGCTCCTGTTTTCTCCATGTGAAGTGTCTGCTCCTGCTTCAATTTCCACCTTGAGGAAAAGCTTCCTGGACTCTCACCAGAAGCAGATGCTGGCATCACGCTTCCTGTATAGCCTACAGAACCATGAAGTCTTAGATATTTTTTACAGCAATGTAAGAATGGCCTAATACATAGACCTCATCAAAATTAAAAACTTACTCTGAAAAATACCCTGCTAAGCAGGTGAAAAACTACAGACTGGGAGAAAATACTTGCAAACCACATCACGGACAAAGGACTAGTGTCTGAAATAAAGTCCTCAAAACTCAACAGTAAAATGTTCAAACAATCCAGTTAGGAAAGGGCAAAAGATGTTCACAGACATTTCACCAAAGACGACATGCAGATGGCAAAGAGGCACATCATGATTAGCCATTAAGGTAATTCAGTTAGAAGTACAATGAGACATCACCATTCAACTTTCAGAACAGCTAACATAAAAAGTGTTAGTGCTGAGAGACTGGCTCATGCATACAAATCTGGTGAGAATGAAAAAAAATGGTTCAGCCATTCTGAAAAACTTTGGCAATTTCTTTAAAAATTAAGCGTGCAACTACATATGACCCAGCAATTGCACTCCTGGGCATTTATCCCAGAAAAATGACTCATGTTCACACAAAAACTATACATGAATGTTTACAGCAGTTTTATAGGTAATAGCCCCAAACTGGAAACAATCCAGAGGTCCTTTAGCAGGTGAATGAATGGTTAAACAAACTGGTACATCCAGATCATGGGATACTATTCAACAAGAGAAGGAATGAGCCACTGATACACACAGTGACTGGCTGAATCCCCAGAGAATGATGCTGAGTGAAAAAACTCAATCCCAAAAAGTGATAGATCATATGATCCCATTTATATGGCACTCTTTAAATGACAAAATTATAAAAATGGAGAACAGATCCTCTAGTGGTTTCCAGGGGTTAAGGAAGAGGCAAGGATAGGAAAGAAGTGGGCGTGGCTATAAAAGAGCATCATGGGAGATCCTTGTGGTGGAAAACATCTTGACTATACCAGCACCAATTTCCCCGCTGTGATAGCATACTATAGTTACCATTAGGGGAAACTGAGTAAAGGATACCTGGGATCTCCCAGTATTGTTTCAGAACTGCATATGAATCTACAATTAGTCTACATGTCTTGCAGTTTTCTGGGGATGGAGAAAAAGAGAGCATTGGTCAAAGTGAGTTGAAAGGCTAAAGATGTCCTATAGATTTAGTGGGTGTCATGGCTGCTGATGTTGACCATGAGATGCCCCTAGTACTGGATAGGCATCGTGGATCACAGCAGTGGTATAATGAAATCAACCCTCAGCATCAAGACAGAGCATCTGGGTTCAAATCTCAACTCTACCACTTACTAACTCCTTGGCCTTTGGTAAATCACTTCTAACTCAGTGCCGTGGTCTTCCCTATTTCTCTCCTCCACTCCCTGTGATTCAGATGGGGCTGACCTGTCCTTGCTGGCCAGGTATGGGCATAGGACTGTGGTCAGGCCATTCAGAGACTCATCGATCTAGCCAGAATGACTGATTCTGGTATCAGGCTGTGATCAAGGCAAGATTAATGAGAGTCTTCCTCAAGCTGTCTCTTCCTCTTCCTCCTTCCCCGCCAGGAGACATACGAAAGGACACCTTCTTTTCCTCTGGAACCACAGACCCTAAGAATCACAAGGAACTGCCTAGAATCTTCTTCCTTAGCCACCTGGAAGAAGCAGTAACTTGACGTTGTTAGTGTCCCTAGATCCAGCCAGGCCTCGAGGAAAATACTGAAATTAATATCCCTTTTTACTTATGCTAATTTGAAAGAGGTTTCTGTCACGGGCACTTGAAAAAGTCATTATTATTCCTTCTTTTAACCACGTTGAGTCTGTTGTATTATTTCTAAAATAAATAATGATAAAGTATGAATAATAATGAAATAAGTAATAATAATAGTAATTTCATTGGATTGTTCATTAATTTGGGTAGAGTCACAGAGAAGATTAGAAAAGAATAGATTAAAAGGTCATACTTGGAGGAGATCTGAAAGGCCATCTAGACCACCCATTCAATACTCTCTCGAGTTGTGTTTTTTACAAAAGGGATATTAACACATTTTGGGGCGTGGGATACATGGTATGGATGGAAGGATCAAATGGCTTGATGAATATCGAAACCTTTTGCACAAAGTGTATGAAACTAGTTATTATTTTTCAAGGAGCTTGCAGTCTGGCAACAGAGATAACGAATATTTCAAGAATCTTCTAGACAGGATTATAGTGTGCTTAAGAACAATCTGAGGAGTGGGCGGCTGATCAGAACGCAGATCTTCTTTTTACAAACACCCCGGTCATTCTGGTGCTGCGCCCTGAGAATTGCTGCATGAGTGACTGGAGAAGAGGGTGAGAGCCCATGGAAAGGGAGTGCTTGGACCCTTGCTGCTGCCATCATGGAAAGGCCAGGCTGTGATGGCCTGGCCGCCAGGGAAGTGCAGAAAAGGCAACTGGTCTAGAGTCAGGATGGACGCCTGGGGGACAGGCCTCATAGGTGGGCTTCTACCAGGAGCAGACCCGGAGCCAGCATTTGGGTGCCATGGATTGGTCTGGGGTGTGCTCCCATGGAGGAGTGCTAAGGAAGTGGGTGAGGCAGGATTGGCTAGGGGAAGCAGCTAAGCAAGGGTTCCAGGGCATGTGAAGTCCCATGCTCAGCCTGGTCCCAGGGGGAGCTCTGAGATTGGGGGAGGCATTGGCTATGGAGTTTGGGTGGGTCAGGATCAATCCTTCCTATGTCCAGGTCTCCCTGTAGTGAGGCTGTGCCAGTGTCCAAGAACATTGCTCTGAAGGTCACAGTTGCTGCCATTAGCAGTAAATCTCTAAAAAGCCAGAAGGTGAGATCTGAGGGAGTCTGGGCAGGAAGCGATGTTGTCTGCTAATGGGGTTGGCTAGAACCATGAGGCTGGGTGCATTATCTGGGAAGGAGGAGGAGGACATTTCAGAATCCTGGACTGAAAGCACTGTGGGATGGATTCACAGCGGCCTGAGCTGCCACTCTTGTGTTCTTATTTCTTATATTCCTAGCAAAACACAGATAAAAATCCAGAGCATGTCGGAATGTCACCCACCTTCCCACAACCCCCCCTTGGCCCTCCACCGCACACGAAAATGTAATATTTTTAGCTGTGCTCATTTGCTGTCTGTCTCTCCAGACAGGGTTGCATAAGAAGGGGCCGTTTTCCTCCCCGGAGGATTGCAGGGGGATGGTTAAGCTGCACTCACGGATGGTAAAGTCATTTACACGCGAAGCAGCAGCCAGTGTGGCTTAAAGAAATCGGCAGGTCCCAAACCTCATAAAGGGAAAACCTGAGGAGTGCCAGGGAGGCGAGGTGACTTCATACGGGAGCTGATTGACTGTGAGGAATAACACACAAGCCCTCCTACTGCTCCTGCCTTTTTGGAATTTTGAAATCACAGAATGTTACAGCTACGGGAAGCACTTCTGAGAGCAGAGGCTCTGGCCCGAACTGGCCTCATTATAAAGATGAGAAAACCGAGGCCTTAGCGTGGGGCAGGGAAAGGGACTAATATTTGTAAAGCAGAGGTACCACAAGGCCCGGGCACCATGCTGGGGATGTCTCACAGACTGTTCTATTCCCCACATCATTCCATGATAGCCCCAGTGTGGGGTGGGATCATGAACACCTTGTTTTTATCAACAAGGATGCAAACTCAGAGGCATAACAGAGCTTTCCCTGAGCCACACAGCTACGCAGAGCTCAGATGAGAACCCTCGTTTGCTTTTCTCAATCATCCAGGTGAGTTGGAGGACAATAGTCTAGCAAGCCGGAAAAGAGCCTGTGCCTGCAGCTTTCACTGCCTCGTCAGTGCCCCAGGGGCGGGGCCACATCTCTTCTGTTCGTTGCTCTGTTCCAGTGCTTAGAATGGAGGCTGATATACTACTATATAGGTGCTCAGTAAACATCTGTTGCATGAACAAAGAGGCAAGCAAGCACTTATTATGCTCCACCTCCATGCACTGGCTTGTCTCCATGGAAGATGAAATAGTCCTGGTCCTTGGGGTGCTCTCACTTGAGTTGATTGGACAGGTTGCACACATGGCAAATGTTGGAAAATGGTCCCAGGTGGAACAGGCACGCATATGAGCCAGGTGTTGCCCAGTTGGGCCTCGGTTCAGGGCGGCTTTGAGAGGGTGTATGTCACCACTGCTCCACCCCCTCCATTCCCATTGTGCTCTGGCTGGCAGAAAAGAACCGTGGGTCTTCCCCAACCAGGGCCTTGACCTGAAATGGACTTCTTCTGATTCCCCATGCCCAGGTCCCATCAGACATTAACACTTAGCTTCAGTGCCATCTCCCACGGGGATCCTTCCCTGATTCCTTCAGCTGGTGGGGATTTCTTCCACTTCTGAGTTCCTGTAACACTCGACCAGTACCTCTCTTGTGGCACAGGCCTTATCTTCTTTACTGACCCCAGGGTGGCTATCTGGTTCTCTGCAGTAGTCCCAAACACCTAACAGAGAACCTTGACAACCTGGTGCTCCCCAAATGTATGAGCTGAGTGAATAAATGGAGGAAAAGATGGAGAGATGGGTACCAGACAGGGTGTCTGGTGCTTTTTGGAGTGTCTGGTTGTCTTCATGATATAATTTGAAGAACATACAAGCCCACTCCCCTGATCAAACAGCCCCCAGAGTGGTGCTAACCCCTTGCTTGCACCTGCTCTTAGCCATTTTCTGCTGTGAGTTAAGGTAAGGGTAGAGAACCTCTGTCCCCCTGGCTTAATGAAGCCTTGCCTTAATTTCAACTCATGCATGGAGTGAGAAGCAAAAGCACATTCCTGTTTGGTGCTTCTAGTTGCAAAAAAGGTGACATGGCTATAAACCCCTTGGTATAATATCCTGGAAAAGCGATTTTCACATTGCGTTCTGAGCCACCCCTGTTTATAGTTTCCATAAACAGCTCGCTTCTATCTCTCCTGTTGGTTTTATGTTTTTCCCATTCAATTTGAACAAATTTTATATGAAGAAGTTTATGGATTCCCAGGATGAAAACATCCCACCGTGTATCCCCTTCTGCCTGTCTTTATGTATCTGGGTGCCCCCAGTCACCCTGGGAACCTGGACCTGTGTAGGGAGTGAGACAGCCAGGTGGGAGCGGGTCCCCCAAGAAACTCCAGCCCTGGGGTGGAGTCTGAGGAAGTGTGCACCATTTGTGGTAGGGAGGACCCTGGCCCCTCCTCTTCCTGTATGGAATCTGGGATTCAAGCTGTCAGCAAAAAGCCCTCCAGCAAGGGAGTCTAGCCTAGTGAGAGTCCCTGTTTCTCTCCTTTTTACCTTTTCACCCAATAAAACCCTCTCTACTCACCATTCAAATTGTTTGAGAGCCTGAATTTTCATGGTCATGGGACAAAGAACGCTGTCTTTAGCTGAGCTAAGGAAAAATCCTGTAGCAGTAGCCTTCAGGAGATAACCTCAAACTTTATTTCCTTCTCACCAGATTGCAAGCTTCCTGAGGACAGGAGCCGACCTTATGTATCACACCTGCTCCAGCACTGGGCACACTGCCTGGCATCTAGTCGTTATTGAGTGTTTCTTCTTTAGTTTTTCTTTTTTTACACCAAAGGGGGAAATGAAATGGATGGATGAGATGGTTTGAGGTACCAGTGCATCTGTTGAAATCCCTGATAGACACTTGACAGATGTGTCTGGAATACCATGGATAAATGGCTGTGGGAATTTAGAAAACCAAGTCAATGGAGGCGGGTGGGGGACAGGGAGAAAGCCATTCATTCTAATGCTGACCCTGCACAAGACCAAGGGCAGGCCCCTGGAGAGGCTGGTCTCCATGTCTCACCTCCCGAGCATGGGGACACATTGGCCTTCAGGTTCCACTCT
Source organism: Callithrix jacchus (assembly GCF_049354715.1). Classification (NCBI taxonomy): domain Eukaryota; kingdom Metazoa; phylum Chordata; class Mammalia; order Primates; family Cebidae; genus Callithrix; species Callithrix jacchus. The sequence goes on from NC_133509.1 coordinate 15,644,276, forward strand.
GTCTACACCCCTGCAGAATACACCCACCTCTTGACCTCCTTTAGGGGCCAGGGGTGTGTCCCCTCCTAAGAAGGGGTGGCTCTGGGGAGGACTTCCTGGAAATGGGCCTGTGGACATTTGATCAGGGAATTCAGGAGTCTCAGGAACTCAAAGTGTGGCTAGAGAGGAGGTGTGGGGCCCCAGGTAAGGACATCCCTTTGGCCCTGGGAGTTCCTCAACCTCTCTGGAGACATGCAGTCAGAGGAAGGCCAGCATAGGGCCAGCACAGGAATCCCGAGGGCCAGGTCTAACAGGTGAGAAAGAGTTAAATGCCAAAGGAAATAAACATAGTCACGATGTGACCCATCTGGAATAATTTCTACACAGGTATAGTCACAGAAATGCTGCTTTCTGATTTAATTAAAATGTGTGCTTTTGGAAATACGGGAATAAAGGAAGTGGGAGAGTCCCAGGTAAAGTGTTAGATCCCAGACTACCAGGACAGGAAGTGAAGAGATTCTGTAAAAACAAGTAATTCAAGTAATAACATTATGAACACATATATATTTATTTTTAAAAACGTGGAAATCAAAACCAGAAGAAAGAGCCAAAAGAATTGAAAGTTGGTTCCTATCAGGGAGAGGAATCAAGGGTTGGGGGGGCAGGAGATGACAGTTTTTCATGAATTTTTGTAAAAGAGAAGCTGTCAGGCAGGCACGGTGGCTTACGACTACAGTCTCAGCTACTCAGGAGGCTGAAGTGGGAGGATTGTTTGAGCCCAGGAGTTCGAGGCTCCAGTAAGCTGTGATTACTTTGCTGCACTCTAGACACTGAGTGAGACCCCAGCTCTAAAACCAATTAAAATAGAAAAAAAAAGAAGAAAATATCCATGTATATCTTTATGTAGAAGCTACAGTTTTCACTATTTGTTATCTTTTGTTGTCAAACAAATTACAAAACATAGTGGCGTAAGTCATGCCTTTTAATTATATCTTATTGTTCTGTGGGCCAAGAAATTCAGGCAGAGTTCAAATCAGCAGTTCCGTGTTCGGCCTGAAATTGTGGAGGTTACTCAGCTGGGTGATGAGCATGAGCGGGTCTAGAAGGGCCTCATTCACAGACGCCTCTGGCATCGTGGCACGGCGAGTTGGCAGACTGAGCTCAGTTTGGACTCTTGGTCTGAGTATCGGCACAGGCCCTTTCCGGTAATGGAGGTCTTGGGGATCTTCAATACAGGAAGGACTTCTATGATGGCTCAGGGCTCCCAGAGACAGTGAGGGCCAGGTGAAATTCTCAAGGTTTCTTACGTCCCAGTCCGTCACTTCTACCGTGTTCTGCTTAAGCAGGTCCCTAAAGCCAGCCCAGCTTCAAGGAGAGAGAAATTTGACTCAGAGCAGCAGCAGCAAAGAATTGGTGGCATCTTTAATTTCCACATCTCCCTTGCTCCTTCTAAGGATTTGAGGTCGTTTATATTATTTTTTAAGGAATAAAATAATTAAAAATATTTTTGCAATATTGGGAATTTAGGAAATGTGTTCACACCTTTTGTCCGATCTTTTTATGTCGGTGATTAAGACCTGCTGTACAGTGATGAGTAGATGTGGCAATGCAACCATGCCAGTCTCATTCTCGATGGTACTCCAAGTACCACGTCTGCGGTAGGATTTTTGTAGGTACTCTTTTATCAGATTAAGAAAGTTCATTTCTGGAGAACATCATCCTCAGCAAACTGACACAAGAACAGAAAATGAAACACCGCATATTTTCACTCATAGGTGGATGATGAAGAATGAGAACACATGGACACAGGGAGGGGAGTACTAAACACTGGGGTCTATTGGGGGGAAAAGGGGAGGGCTAGTGGGAGGGGAGGTGGGGAGGGATAGCCTGGGGAGAAATGCCAAATGTGGGTGAAGGGGAGAAAGGAAGCAAAACACACTGCCATGTGTGTACCTACGCAACTGTCTTGCATGTTCTGCTCATGTACCCCAAAACCTAAAACGCAATAAAAAATTAAAAAAAAAAAAAAAAAAAAAAAGAAAGTTCATTTCTGACCGGGTGTGGTGGCTCATGCCTGTAGTCTCAGCACTTTGGGAGGCTGAGGTGGAAGGACCACTTGGAGACCTAGGAGTTCAAGACCAGCCTGGACAACAATGAGACCCCATCTCTAAAAGTATTTTTAGATTAGCCAGGCATGTTGGCATACTCCTGTGATCCCAGCTTCTAGGGAGGCTGAGGCAGGAGGATTACTTGAGCCCAGGGACTCAACGCGACAGTGAGCTATGACTGTATCCTGGGCAACAGAGCAAGACTTTGAATGAAGAAAGAACAAAGAGAGAGAGAGAGAGAGATAAAGAAGAAAGGAGGAAAGAGAGAGGGAAAGAAGGGAGGAAGGACAGAAGGAAGGAAGGAAAGAAAGAAAGAGGAAGGAAGGAAGAGGGAGGGAGGGAAGAGACAAAGAGAGAAAAAGACAGTTTATTTATAGTCCTAGTTTGCATTCCTGAATTGGTAGCACTATTTTTGAAAATAATGTGCTTATATGATATTTTGGTTAAATGAAAGTTAGATGCAAGAAATGACTTTGGTAGCCACGAGGAAGAAGAACACAAGTGAAATGCTTAGAGGTGGGGAGGCTGGGGAGACCAGGGGGTGTCTGTGGGGAGGGCAGCAGGCCGGGGGAGGAGACTTTCTGGTGGGAGGGGTGCCCAGGCAGAGACTGAGTGAGTGAGGAGCTGCAGGTCTGGGTCCCCAGGAGACTCACATGTCGGGGGACTGAGGGGTCATGTGAGGACAGCAACACCACAGGGCAGGAGAGGCAGGCGTCCTGGGCTGGCCACAAGTGAGATGTGGGGTGTGGAGGCTCAGTCCCGCCTTGGCTGCTGCTGCTGTGGTGGCTGGTGGGCCCCTCCGGTCATCTCTCTGACCATCACTCAGGCCCTTTCATGACAGCTGGGGAAGGGGCCCAGGGTTTCTGTGGCAATAGGGCAAAAAAATCCCAGAAGAGGAGAAAGAAAACCACGAAATCAAATCTGGCTCTGAAATAAAAATAGCCAGTAGTTGAGATTTTTAAGAAAGAGGAAAAACATAAACAGCGTTGGTACATGAGTCACTGCCTTCTCCCAGTTACCAGCGTTTGGGCTCCAAAGACAGCTTCCTACGGAGGAGCCTTGGAATGTCAGTGGTGGCGAGGATGCTGAGCTCCAACCCCTCCTGCCAGCCTTGTGTTTGGCACTCTCCTATGGAAACAGTCATCCGTCCTGCCCAGAGCTGTAAGCCTCCTCTGGCATATGGAGCCAGGCGACCTGGCCCAAGCTACACCCCTCTTTGGGCCTCAATTTCCCCCTTGGTCAAGCAGGGAGCCTGGACTGATTTTCATCTTTGGCATGTGGCTATTGTGCTCAAATCTGGCTGAGTGCTCAAGATGCAGTTAGGACTGAGGACAAGACAAGTGTCAGGAAGATTCCAGACCCTCAATCAGTTTCAGGCCTGTGAACATCAGGTGAGGCCATCCTGCTGAGCACAACTGATGTGTAAAGTCACACATGCCACGTTCTATCATAGACACTAAACCCAGGACCCAAGTCCTGTGGGATCACATTCCATAGAGCAATGCACAGAGACCCTGGTGCACAGCAGGCCCAGGAGTTGCCAACAATAACTGACAAGAGGCATGGGCATCGTGGCTGAGAGGCTCCCGGCAGCCTTCAGCTGGACGGCCAGGGTTTGAATTCCACCTCTGCCTCTTACCAGGTGAGTGATGTTGAGCAGGGTCCCACAGGAAATTGATGTTTGAACAGAGTTTGCAGGAGGGGCTATTTACAGAGGTGTGTGCAGAACTCACAAAGCATGGGGCCGCCCCAGAAGGTTGTGCCACCTCTGGGACCCAAGGGGCAGGAGCAAGGAGTGAGGGTCATGTGAGGAAAGTGGTGACAGCTGGAGCCCTGGGAGAGGGGCCGAGGGTGAGACCTGTGGCGAGAGGAAGAGGAAAGCAGCTCTGCTAAAGCGAAGGCTGGCAGGAAGGGAGCTGGGCAAATACTCTGACCCCTCGTACTCCTGCCAACGCCCCTGTGGACTGAGCCCAATTAGAAGCCAGAGGACAAGGCAGTGGGTAAAGTTGAGGGCAGAGATCAGCCCTCAGGGCACACAGCAGGGAGAAGAAAGGTGGAGGGTGGGTCTGGAGGGCAAAGACCAGCACACGTGAACTTTCTGGGCCTCCATTTCCTGATTTGTAAAATGGTGATGATAACAATATCCACGGCCTAGCACTATTGCCAGAACTAAACGAGTAAATCTATCATCTATCTATCTATCTATCTATCTATCTATCTATCTATCTATCTATCTATCTATCTATCTCATCTATCTATCTATCTATCTATCTATCTATCTATCTATCTATCTATCTATCTATATCATCTATCATCTATCTATCTCATCTATCATCTATCTATCTATCTATCTATCTATCTATCTATCTATATCATCTATCATCTATCTATCTCATCTATCATCTATATCATCTATCTATCTATCTATATCATCTATCATCTATCTATCTCATCTATCATCTATCTATCTATCATCTATCTATATCATCTATCATCTATCTATCATCTATCTATCTCATCTATCTATCTATCTCATCTATCATCTATCTATCTATATCATCTATCTATCTATCTATCTATATCATCTATCTATATCATCTATCTATCTATTATCTATCTATCTATATCATCTATCTATCTATCTCATCTATCTATCATCTATCTATATCATCTATCATCTATCTATCTCATCTATCATCTATCTATCTATCTATATCATCTATCATCTATCTATCTAATCATCTATCATCTATCTATATCATCTATCATCTATCTATCTCATCTATCATCTATCTATCATCTATCTATCTAATCATCTATCATCTATCTATCTATATCATCTATCTATCATCTATCATCTATCTATCTATCTATCTATCTGTCTGTCTGTCTGTCTGTCTGTCTGTCTGTTGGTCTGTCTGTCTGTCTGTCTGTCAGTCTGTCGGTCTGTCTCTCCATCCATCCATCCATCCATCCATCCATCCATCCATCCATCCATTCATCTCTCTGTCTCTCTCCACTTATCTGTCTACCTATCCAGTGCTTAGTACGGTGCCTGGCACACAAGCGCGATGTGTAAACGTCTGCTATTATCTATGTTATTGCCATACTCCCACTCACATTTGTTCCTTTCCTCCAGGCACCCAAGTTTTCGGCTTCCCTTTTGCCCCCGTGTGCTCCCTGTCAGCTGACTCTTGTGACAGGTCTGTTAATCAACTCCCACTAAGGTGTACGTAACTGATCGTGGCTTCAGGTGCTACCTCTGCCTGGGAGCACTTACATTTTGCAGGAAACACTGCATCTTTCCTAGGGGGTGGACTTCTGATGGTGGAACCTCAGGTCTTGGATGGCTGTTGAAATTGCAGGTGAGTGGCCTCCTCTTCCTGCACTGAATATTAATAACCAGTGGGGAAGATGCTGGGGAGCAGTGAGGCTTCCATAGTGCAGAGAGTGGCTCCTGCCCAGGGACAGAGGTGTGAGCCTCGGACAGGAAGAGGTGCTCAAGCCCCAGTCACTTGCCAACTCTGGAGAAGCCAGCTCTGACCCTAGGCCTGGAAGAGGGGTCCTCTGCCCCTCAAAGCTATCAGGGGCTCACATGGTGAGATACTCAGAGATGGGTAGCACAGCCCCAGATTCCCCACGAGACTGGTGGTGAGTCCGGGATTTGAACCAAGTGGTCTGACCCCCAGGCCAGGGATCCTTTCTTCCCCTGCCCCTGACCCACCCTTCACTGCTCTGAAGTACACACCCTTGAGTGGTCAGAGACATCCCTGGGTGGCTGTCTGACCTCACAGTTGGCCCTGGAGCACTCAGCCTTCCAGCCAGGGAGAAATATGTGTACCAGAGAGGGTTCAAGAGTAACTCAAGCTGAGTGTGGACTGTTCGTGCTGCTGAAGCCCCTCTGTCCTCAGCTCCGTCTGGCAGTTATGACTCTCTCCCCGGCCCTGTGGCTGTGGCCATGACTCTCTCCTCATTCCCATATACGGAACTGCCCCTCAAGTGAGGTTTCAGTTGACCTCAGAATGGCCTTCTCTCCACCCCACAGCCTGAGAGTTCTCCAGGTCATTGGTCATATGCTCTGGGACACACATGTGAGCTGATTGTTTATGCAGTGTTTGCTCACAATAGCAACAAGCACCCCTTCTTCTGCAGCTCTTTGATGGCAAGATGCTGTCACACAGGAGGGGCTATAAAGTAGCTGGCAGGAGAAAGCATCCGCAACAAGCTGAGGCTAGTGAAAGCATCTGGCAAGCAAGCTCAGACTCAAAATCATCATAAAAAGAAAAAAAAAGACAAGCTCAGGCTCAAGCTCTTTCCTCTCAGCTCATGACTCATTTGCCCACGTGGGCCTTGCTCCGCAGTGTCAAGGTCAGCTCCCCCCTGCCACATCCCAGCCTTGTGAACGTTTGTGAACCCTGATGCAGCACCACTTACAACCCAGGTGCCTCAGATTCCAAGGCTGAGAAGAGGAGGCTGTGGGGCATCAGGGATCTCAGAAACAGTGAAATCTCAAGACATTAAAGCTGAGAGATTCTTAATTTCGCATGAATACACAGTTGTCTTGTGGTCTGAACTTCCATCAGATTCTCAAAGTGCCTCTGTATTAGTCAGTGTAGACTAAGTAACGCTGTGATAACAAACAATCCCACATTCTCAGTGGCTGATAACAATGGAGAATTTTTAGAAAGCCACTGGATGGAATCCATTTTCTGTCCCTGTTCTTCCCTAACATCCAGCTGCCCATCTATGTAAGGACAAACTGAGCAACAAAAGCCAAATGTAACCAAATTGTTGTATTGGTATCCCTTGTGTGACAGGTGCACAAACCGCCAGGTGTTTTAAGAAGCACCATCTCATTTAATCTTGTGAGGCAGAGGAGGAAACTGAGGCTTGCAGAAGGGAAGTGGCTTTCCCTCTGTAACCTGACTAGCTGTCTAGTCGTAAGCTGGCTTGAGATTCGAACCCAGACCCGCCCTAGCAGCTACACTGACTGAACACAACCACATGTGACCTTTCCAACCACATTGCTACTGGTTCCAGTAATTGCATTGTGCTACTGAGAGCATTTCCATTAGTTTGGCAAATATTTACAGAGCACCTCCTGTATTAGTCTGTTCTCACACTGCTGACAAAGACATACCTGAGACTGGACAATTTGCAAAAGAAAGAGGTTTAATGAACTTAATGGATTGTAAGGAAGCCTCGCAATCATGGCAGAAGGCAAGGAGGAGCAAGTCATGTCTTACATGGATGCCAGTAGGCAAAGAGAGAGCATGTGCAGGGAAACTCCCATTTTAAAAACCACTGGATCTCATGAGACCCATTCACTGTCATAAGAACAGCGAGGGAAAGACCTGCCCCCATGATTCAGTCATCTCCCACTGGGTCCCTCCCACACACATGGGAATTATGGGAGTTACAAGGTGAGATTTGGGTGGGGACACAGAGCCAAACCGTATCACCTCCCATGTGCTGGCGCTCTTCTTGATGCTAGGGTTCTAGGGGTGAATACAGTTGGCACAGGGCACATGGAAGGGCAGAGAATGGCTTGAGGGTAGCAAAGAGAATTGTTGGACCAGTGGCTGATGTGGATTCAAAGCTTGAACTGGAAGGAATGGCACCTGTTGGGAGATTCAGGCTCCATAGCAGATTGACCAGAACCGTTCATGCACCTTCCACAGCAAACTAAGTCACTCTACCCCCAAGGCAGGCGGAGGTTGCCAGAAAGGAATCCTGGAGATGTCTCTGCACCACTGAGCCTGGGCTGCATTTTTTTAAACTGTAAAATCACATTCATCATTTTGTCTCCAACGGCATGGGATCTGGTTCAGAAAAGATGTTCCCCAAATGTTTATGGAATGAATGGGTTAACAAATAAAAGGATGGATGGCAACTGAGGCTGGGAAATGCCCTTTTACTCTCTGGGCCTCAGTTTCCTCATCTGTCCACCAAGGTGATGTCCAAGGGCCTCTTTCTCACTGACATCTGACGACTAATGACAGCAGTGTGCCTGTGTAACTGGAAACTCTGCTGGCCATGTCTGCCCAAACAGAGCCCGCGTGTCAGTCTCCAAAGCTGACTTCTGTATTGTCTGGGTAATTTTGCCCTAGAGACAATTGCTCACACTGTGATCATGGGAATTGGTTCCAGCAGCATTGTTGTGGAGATGGTTAGGATTCTCTAGGGCCAGGGTAGCTGCACTGAAGGACTCTGTGGCCAGGATTCATGGCTGGATGCAGACGGGTGTGACTCTAGGAGCACAGACAGGAAATGCTTTTTCCCCAAATACCTCTTCTGCTGCTGCCTGAAATTCTGCCATTTGTGATTTATTCCACCGGGTTCAGCATTGCCCTTTCCTTTGGCGGGTTTTCTGTAGAAATGCTAAAAGCCTTCGTGGAGTGATGGAGCTTTTAAATAAAATTCAATTCTTTACTTAAACTTACTTTTTAGAGATGAGGTCCCATTCTGTGACTTAAGCTGGGGTACAGCGGCACAATCATAACTCACTGCAGCCTCGATTTCCTGGGCTCCAGGGGGTCCTCCCACCTCAGCATTCCAGTAGCTGGGACTACAAGCGCACATCATCATGAAATTATTTTTAAGAGATGGGGTCTCACTATGTTGCCCAGGCTGGTCTCAAACTCCTCGGCTCAAGCAACCCTTCTGCCTCGACTTCCAAAAGTGCTGGGTTTACAGGCGTGAGCTACAGCACCCACCCAAATTCGATTTCTGATTGACTTTTGTGTGCCAGCCTCTGCACAGAGGGGCTGAGGTACACACAAAAGTGGTAACTATGAGAGTAATATAACTATAGCATTTTTCAATTAAAAATTTTTTAAATTGATACATAATATTTGTACATGTTTTGGGGTACATTATATATTTTGATACATTCATAAAATGTGTAAAGATCAAATCAGGGCTATCCATCACCTTAAACATTTATCCTTTCTTTCTGCTGGGAACATTAGAACTGTTATCTTCTAGCTGAAATGTATAGTAAATTCACGTTAATTATAGTCACCCTACTTATCTATTGAACCTAAGGTCTCATTTCTTCTACCTACGTGTGTATTGGTACCCATTGATCAACTTCTGTCTATCTCCCCCCCCCCGCTCCATCCTCTTCTGGGCCTCTGGTAACCACAAATGTGCTCTCTTCTTTCATGAGATCCACTTTTCAGCTCCCACATTAATGAGAACATGCAATATTTATCTTTCAGGGCTTGGCTTATTTCACTGAACATAATGACATCCAGTTCCATCCATTTTACTGGCAGATGAAAGGATTTCATTCTTTTCTATGGCTGAGTACTATTCCCCTGTGCGTATGTACCACATTTTCTTCACCCATTCATCCACGGATGGGCACTTAGGTTGATTCTATAACCACCATTTGTTTAGAATTTAGTATGTAACACGTTGGTTACGTTAGCTCTTACCTCATCCCTTAGAGATATGTATGTATCTTCGGCCACATTTTACAGATGAGGACATTGAGTCAGAGACGATGAGACATTTGCCCAATGTAACATAATCGGGTTTCTCCTGCTGCATAGCCACTATGCTAGAGCCACCTGGCTAATGAGGATTTATGTCTAGTGCGGAGAAAGACTTGGCAGTAGATCAGAATCCGTGCTAAATAGAGGAATAAGCAGTGAGCCATGAGGCAGCCAGGTGTAGATGGCCAGGAAGGCTAAGATTTTATTCCAGCTAATTCTTGAATGACAAGAAGGATTTTCATATACTGAGCAGGAAAGAGAGAAGTCATGCCTGGGAAAGTTACAGGAGCCAAGCCCCACACAGGGCTGTCTGTATGTTGGCCTCAGCATGGGTGAAGAATACAGTGAATGGAAGAAGAGGTGTGAGTCGTATGGGCCAGGTCATGTAAGTCAGTGGGGGAGCCACTGAGGTTGTAGCATAGTGGAAACCTGTGAGGTCTGCTTTGAAATACTCCCTCTCTTGGAAAACTGACCAGAGAGGGTGGGGCAGACATAATAACTAAATGTAAGGAGTCCTGGATGGGATCCTGGCACAGAAAAAGAACAGCAAAATTGATGGAACCCAAACAGGTCTGGAGTTTAGCTAATAGTAATGTACCAGTGGTGGTTCATTAGTTATGTTAAACGCATGGAAGCATTTAACAATAGGGGAAACTGGGTGAAGGGTCTATGGGAACTCTGTACTATCTTTGCAAGTTTTCAGTTTACAGAGAACTGAAAACTCTTCTCAAATAAGTTTATTTGAATACAAACATTTGCTCCCTCTGCAGGCAGTGTGGAGGATGGAGTTGAGTGGGGAGGGTCAGGATGTAGAGAGTATGTGTGGGAGGCCGTCACCATCCTACTGGTGGCAAGGATCTGTGTCCTATCGGGCCAGAGGGGCTGGAGGAAAGGAGGCAGAAATGGGAAACACACTGGCACTGGGGGAGGCAGAGCTTGGCGACTGGTTGGATGTGAGGGCTGAGCTGGAGGCGTGAGTCAAAGGTGATGTGAACCTCCTGTCCCGAGCCCAGTGACAGGCTCGGATCTCACAACAGGAAGGATGAGGTTGCCATAGACCAACCCGGACAGCCTGGGGAGAGAGGAACCACACCAAATCCGGTGCCACTCAGCACTCCAGTGTTCTCATCAGGATGCGTTTATTGGGTATCTATATTCTTCACGATGGTGCCTCCCACACTATTGGTGGTAAAGAACCAGGGTTTTTGTTTTTAAAACGCATTTCAGTCCAGTGAAGAGCAATATTTTGGTCTGCGTCCTGTTCAATGAGACAAGTCCATGGAGCCTGTGCCTGGATGTCAGGCATTTTTAAAGTGCTGTAGAAGTTTCTGAATCCTTACTCTGCATATCTATCTTCATCTCACCGCAGACCAGTGAAAGCATCGTTCAGGCACTGGTATTTGTTCATTTTAAACTTTCAGCTATCCAAAAGTTAGGGACTATGAATCTCAATTTAGAAATGAGAAAATTGAGACTCCAAGAGGGTTAGAACTATCCAAGGGCTCACAAAACTGGTAAGTTGCAGAGAGCAGGCATTTGATCTGTGATCTCTCTGCATCTAGAAGCAAAGCTCCCATCTGCTGCCTGTGACCCATGGGTGCTCAGGCAGTCCTGCTGCTGCCTCCTGCCTCCTGCTCTGCAGGTTGTTTCCAAAGCTGCTCTTCACTCCTCTTCCCTGGAGGCTGAATCATGGGTTGCCTTGACTCAAGGAAAGGAGGATGTGGAGGGGAGTGTCTAGAAAAACCTTCGCCAGAGGTGACCTCATAAACGTCTCCCTGGGGCTCAGTGGAGTGTGCAGAGAGCTCAGGCCAGTGAAGACCTCAACAGGATGGCCAGGGGCACTGACCCTGACACTGGCATCATTCCCAGTCTCTGCCGCTGACAGATTGGGAAGGGAGGGAGGTCAGACAGTGAGGGAGGGGCCAAGGCTGGTCCCTTTGGTGAACTCAGACAGACTTAGCAGCAGCTACAAATAACAACAATGGAAAGGCTGGAAAACCCACCACATGCCAGACACGGGGCTAAGTGTGCAGATACTGATTTGTGTTTACTTTTGCTCTGTAGAAGAATCAGGAGGATGAGGTCTATTTGGTTTTCATTTTTCCCATCAAGTTCTCTCCCACTCTGAGACTGAAGCTGGAATTTTGATCTCCCTCTCTTCAGGGCTTTGTGCAAAGATGTGAGGGAAGTGTGTTGGAAACATCTTTTCAGACTTCTGAGAAAGCCCAAGCTTACGGAGGAGATGGTGCCAGAGAAAGGCACAGACAGTGCTTCTGGAAGGCGAGGTGGCCACGGAGAGTGGAGGATTCTCCAGTCCTCAGGAAAAGGACTGAAAATCTGTGGGTGTATGAGTTGGGGGACCCTCCTGGGCCAATGGCTGTACTGTCTGCCTAGGGAGGCTTCCAGCCTCTTCAAAGATGCATTCTTTCATCAGACACTCACCAAAACCCCACTGCGTCTGGGTCCTGGGGACACCATGATAAATGAGACAGACTTTCAGAAAGTAGCAGCACATTTTTTGCACCCTCCATTTTACAGAGCCAGAGGCTACCCTCCAGCTCGTGGCTTTGCTTGAATTCTCCCTTCCACCCTCTCCTTGTGTGTCCTGTTTTGCAGCAGAGGGACACTGTTGCTCACAACCTTGATATTCAGTGGCTCCATGTTAGCAAGGATACAGCGCAGACTCTTTGCCAGAGCACACGAGATCATTAGAATAGAATGAACGGTACCTCCATCACTTGCACACACTCCTTGGGTGCATGCTTTCCCCTCTAGGACCAGGCTCGGTGGCTGCCCTTCCAGCCTCATTTCCCAGCACGAGTTCCTCTCGCGTTGTGCTCTGGCAGCGCACACCACTCCTTACTGTTCACCTTCCAGTCTCTGCTCCCTTCCTCAGAATGCTTCCTCTGTTCCAACTGAGTTCTGCATTTTCCGTTTCTCTATATATTGAAATCTTACTAGTCACCCAAAGCCTAGCTCACACGTCACCTCCACTGGGAAGTCTTCTGATTTCCATAGTCAGAAAGAACAATTACCTACTCTCCATTCCCAGCCAACCTGATTATAACATACTCATTATAACCTCCTCACTCCTAGCCAACGCCTTGCATTTCTTCTGAAGAACACATTGCTAGTAGGCTACCCTCTATTTGGCCCTCACACTCTGTTCCTACCCATGTGGAATCTGCTTATCAAGGTGATGTATTAGTCAGGGTTCTCCAGAGAAGCAGAACCAGAAGGTCCGACAATTATGGAGACTGACAAGTCCCACAGCCTGCTGTCTGCAAGCTGGAGATCCAGGAAAGCCAGTGGTATGTTTCAGTCCAAGTCCAACAGCCTGAGAACTGGGGGAGCTGATGGGATAAATCCCAGTCCAAGGGATACAGAAGATGAAATGAGATGTCCCAGATCAACAGGCAGGCAGGAAGCAAAAGGGCAAATTCTTCTTCCTTTGTCTTTTTCTTCTCAGAACAGATGATTCACACCCACACTGGCAAGCGCACTGCACTTTCCTGAGCCCACTGGTTCAAATGCTAACCTTATCTAGAAACATACTAACAGAGGCACCCACAAATAACCTTTTTTTTTTTTTTTTGAGACGGAGTTTCGCTCTTGTTACCCAGGCTGGAGTGCAATGGCGCGATCTCGGCTCACCGCAATCTCCGCCTCCTGGGTTCAGGCAATTCTCCTGCCTCAGCCTCCCGAGTAGCTGGGATTACAGGCACGCACCACCGTGCCCAGCTAATTTTTTGTAATTTTAGTAGAGACGGGGTTTCACCATGTTGACCAAGATGGTCTCGATCTGTTGACCTCGTGATCCACCCGCCTCGGCCTCCCAAAGTGCTGGGATTACAGGCGTGAGCCACCGCGCCCGGCCCCAAATAACCTTTAATCTGGGCACCCTTGGCAAGTCAAGTTGACACATAAAATTAACCATCATAGGCTGTTGTTCTCAAACCTGTTTATCTGAATTGTTCTGTCATTGATGATGACAGATCTACAGAGGCTTAGCATGTAACCAGTTTAGAGGGAGCAGGTAGACAGAAGGTTTCAATAGAAATGGCTCCAGGAAACAGAGACCTGAGCTTACACGGTGTATTTAACTCCATATAGAAATGTTTACAGTTCTGGACAAAGTTAAGGGCTAAATTAATCATAGGTTCCCAGAGAGTAAACAAATTAATGGGAAAAGTAATTATTAACTGAAAAAAACAAAAGCTGTTCAAAAGAGAGAAAATACAGTCATAGTACACTAGGTGGCTCAGCTGTGAACAATATTTATATAATCCTAATCATGTCAATACTGAGTAAGAGACATGTAAAAACTGATACAATCATATGGAGAGGATGAGAGTCTGGGAAGTGTGTCTGCATGTGCACGTGTGTGTGTGTGTGTGTGTGCACACACATGTATGTATGTGTATGTTAGAATTAGGGGAGAAGTATAAGAGAGCTAAGCTATCATCTTTGACAGTTATGGCTAATGTCAAAAAAAGAAAAGTCAAGAATCAATGCTGATACAATATCTGCATTCCCATGTTCATTATAGCATGATTCACTATGGCCAAGATAGCATGTAGGGGAGAAAATAGGACATCCTTTTTTTCCTTCAAAGCTTCTTATCTGCGATGCTCTCCTGTAATCAAAATTCAAAATTAGCAAGAAAAACCCAGCAGAAGTGTACTGGGGTGTGCTGTACCCATCACAGGGGAGAGGGAATATTTCTCTCTCAAGGCAGTGGCTTAGGGGCCTTGCTTAAAAAGTATTTTTTAAAGCAGCCATAAATCCTATAGTGACAAGACAAAGAAGAGAGCAGCTGAAGGCTTCCAAAAGGAAAAAAATGTGGGAAGGTAAATTTATGGGAAGAGTGAAGTCTGCCTGACCTCTGGCACTGCTCTCTCTGAGTTGATAAGGAAGATTGGAAAGAAGCCCCTCATTAGGGAGGAAAAGGCAGGGAGGAGGGCAGGAAGACCTGCCCCTGTAAATCACCATTAGGCCAGCAGAGGGAGGGCAGAGTGTCCCCCTGTGTTTTAATCATCTTTAGCTCGACAATCGCCAGTGTTCCAGAAAGGAATATATGTGTTTCCTTCAATGGGATCAACTCCTATCCCTCAATGGATGAATAGATGGAGAAAACATGGTGTATCTGCACAGTGGATTACTATTCCGCCACGAAAAGGAAGGAGATCCTGACGTTTGCAACATGAATGAACCTGGAGGAGATGGTAAGAAAAACCACTCAGGCACAGAGAGACAAATACTGCATGATCTCATTTAGAGGTGAAACGTAAAAAAGTCAAACTCATAGAAACAGAGTCCGAAATGATGGTTAACAAGGGCTGGGGGTTGAGGAGATTGGGGTCATGTTGGTCAAAGAACACAAAATTTCAATTAGACGGGAGAAATAAATTCCGGAGGTTTATTGTGTGTCACGGTGTATGATTAATAACAGTGTACTGTACACTTGAAAGATGCTGAGAATAGGGTTTTAAGTGTTCTCACCGCAAAAACGAGCATGTGAGATAATACATATGTTAAACAGCCTGACTTAGCCATCCCACCCTGCATATGTATACAAAATGTCACGCTGTGTACCATAAATATACATAATTTTTACTTGTCAATTTAAAAAAATAATGAAAACAGAAAAAAATCAAGGGTCAGAATTACAGGCTTGTTATATAGAAATATGCAGTGAAATACTCCAAAAGGTGTTAAAAATGATTGCCTCTTGTGGATGGGGAGGGGTGAATACAGAGGACTGTTGTTTTTATTATAAATTTTATGGTACTATTTGACTTTTTTTTTGTTTATTTATTTTGAGACAAAGTTTTTCTCTGTTACCCAGACTGGTGTGCACTGGCATGATCTCAGCTCACTATAGCCTCTGCCTCAGTTCAAACAATTCTCTTGCCTCAGCCTCCCCAGGAGCTGAGACTACAGGCATGTGCCACCACACCCAGCTATGGGTTTTCACCATGTTGGCCAGGCTGGTCTCGAACTCCTGACCTCAGGTAATCCTCCCACCTCAGCCTCCCAAAGTGCTGGGATTACAGGTGTGAGCCACTGCACCTGGCCCTATTTGGCTTTTTAAAACTAAAAACATACATTGCTTTAATTAAAATCAAAATTTAAATTAAAAAATGTAAAAATAGGTAATAGACAAGTTAAATGCTGTCCCTCCCAATCGGCAGACCCTGAGGTCTGGGCCCAGCTGCTACTGAGGCCACTCATTCCCTAGGGAAGGGGAGGTGGGGAATCTGCTCCAACCCAGCAGCTGCTGTGTCTGGTGGGGTTTTATTTTTTGTGGCTCAGAAGCACAGGATAAATTAGCTCCTCTTTAAAGGACATGCCTCATGTTAGGTGTCAGCCTGGGGGAAGGTGTTAGGTGGAAGGATGCTTGGTAAACACTTGCAGACTGGGGTAAATGTGTTTGTTTTTCCTCTGAGACCCAGACACTTCTGGTAACTATTGTTCCCAAGCGTGGTTTTTTTGAAAACTCATTCTTTGCAAATTCCACGGGCAGCCCAGACTGATTCGTCCGTCTAGGAATTTGAGGGGCCAAGAGCAGAAATAACATTTTATAGGAGAAGGGGGATCAAAGCCAACAGGCTTTTTGCAGAATCCACCCAGGTCTTGACACCTCATTAACGGCGGCACAGCCTCACCAGGTTGGTTTTTAATCAGCTGCCCTTCAGTGGGCTCTGGCTCATTGTCAACGTTTTCCAGGCAAACTATTTGTCCTAGAACTGGGATAAGTCCTGATGACCCCAAAGCAGGACCCAAGCCCCATCAAACCAGAGGTCTTGTGCCTTGTCTGCCAACATATATAGCTCTTCTTCCTTGCTGTTCTTTCCCCTTTCAAGAAATTGCTTATATTTCTCTAAAGCACCTCATTCGACCTGTGTAATATCAATGTGGGATGGGCAAAAATTATTGTTTCCATCTTATAGGTGGGGAAACTGAGGCTCAGAGAGGTTAAGGAACTTGGCCACCATCACACAGCTAGAAAGGTCAGAGTTGGGAATTGAACTCTGGTTTCCCAATGCTCTTTTCTCAACACTAGACACCTGAAGGTGCCAGCCCCCAACCCATGCGCATTCACATGGCCTAGCACCTGGGCTAGCTCACCTGCCTGCTTTCCTTAGGTTTTCCTTCAGTGGAGCCAGCTCTCCAGACCTTCCAAACTTCTGCCTCTTCCCCAATCTTGACCTCTTTTCTAGAGGCTGGTTTTCAGCTACTAAGCATCAGTTGGACAGAGCCTGAATCTAACTCACTCCAAACAGTGCATGAATGCCACTCACACCCTCCCAGGTCAGAGCAGACAGCACTCTGGATTTGATGTTAGCTACAGATCCCAGCTCTGCAACTCAAGAGCTGTGACCTTGGGCAAAATCCTCGATGACATTGGGCACTCTGGGCCTCGATGTCCTCTTCTTTGAAATGAGGGCAGTAATTCCCATCTCAACAGGGTCTTTATAGATCAGATAACGAAATGATTTGTCAACTGTACAAAGGAAAGGGAATTTTTTTTTTTTTTTTTTTTTTTTGAGACGGAGTTTCGCTCTTGTTACCCAGGCTGAAGTGCAATGGTGCGATCTCGGCTCACAGCAACCTCCGCCTCCTGGGTTCAGGCAATTCTCCTGCCTCAGCCTCCTGAGTAGCTGGGATTACAGGCACGCGCCACCATGCCCAGCTAATTTTTTGAATTTTTAGTAGAGATGGGGTTTCACCATGTTGACCAGGATGGTCTCGATCTCTTGACCTCGTGATCCTCCCACCTTGACCTCCCAAAGTGCTGGGATTACAGGCTTGAGCCACCATGCCCGGCCAGGAATTTTTTTTTTTTTGAGACAGTCTCACTCAGTCACCCAGGCTGGAGTGCAGTGGCATGATCTCAGCTCACTGCAACTTCCTCCTTCTAGGTTCAAATGATTCTCCTGACTCAGCCTCTCAAGTAGCTGGGACTACAGGTGCCCACCACCACACCAGGTTAATTTTTGTATTTCTAGTAGAGACAGGGTTTCACTATGTTGACCAGGCTGGTCTCAAACTCCTGACCTTGTGATCCCCCTGCCTCGGCCTCCCAAAGTGCTGGGATTACAGGTGTGAGCCACTGTGCCCAGCCAAAAGGGAATATTAATATCAGTAGTAATAATACCTGCCTTACACCCCATGCCTTTCCTTTTTTTTTTTGAGAGACAGCGTCTCACTCTATTACCCAGGCTGGAGTGCAGTGGTGGGATCTTGGTTCACTGCAACCTGTGTCTCCCAGGTTCTAGTGATACTCCTGCCTCAACCTTCCAAGTAGCTGGGATTATAGGCACCTGCTGCCACGCCAGGCTAATTTTTGTATATTTAGTAGAGATGGGGCCATCCCATTCCTTTCTTAAGAAGGATGTGTTATCCTCTGCACCTCATAGGTGGGGATACTCAAAGATAATATTTGACTTGTCCAAGGCTACAGTGGGGGGAGAGTCAGGTCTAGATCTTATCTCTGTCTGTTCTAAGTTTAATGTTCATCCATTAAATGGTCCATTAATGTTCGCCAAAAATCAAATATTTTCCACTGAGGCCAGGTGCAGTGGCTCACACTTGTAATCTCAACACTTGGGGAAGCTGAGGCAGGCAGATCATTTGAGCCAAGAAGTTCAAGACCAGCCTGAGCAACATGGTGAAATCCAGTCTCTACAAAAAGTACAAAAAATTAGCCAGGCATGGTTGTGCACACCTGTGGTACCAGCTACATGGGAGGCTGAGGCAGGAAGATTGCTTGAGCCCAGGCGGTTGAAGCTGAGGTGAGCCGTGATCGCACCACTGCAATCTAGCCTGGGCAACGGAGACCAAATTTGCCTCCCCATGTAAATATCCATCGTGTGCCTAGATCAGTCAGTCCCTATTTCTCAACCTTCTTGAGAGCCTTTTAATATTTGCATTAAAAACTTGTATTTCTTAGGA
Source organism: Callithrix jacchus (assembly GCF_049354715.1). Lineage (NCBI taxonomy): Eukaryota > Metazoa > Chordata > Mammalia > Primates > Cebidae > Callithrix > Callithrix jacchus. The sequence continues at coordinate 15,662,823 of NC_133509.1, forward strand.
TGCTTTTGGCTGCAGATAATATATCTCTAAAACCTGAGGGAAAATGTGACATCACACACAAGCAGTCTAGTCCCAAGGGTTAGAGAATTCAGGGCTCAGTGCCACCATGAACAAGTAGGAGGATTCATGCAGGCAGGATGAACTCAGAGAAGAAGCAGGGTGTTTCCTGCTGTGTGTCTCTGTACATTCACGAGGAAGCTTTTCCAGTAGCTTGTCCCCTTCCCTTTATTACTCATTGGCTAGAGCTGTATCACATGCTCAGATTAAACCTGTCACTGGCAAAGGGGAAAGAATGACCAAGACTCACTTAGTCTGATCAGTGTCCTCTCCTAGGGTGGGCCTGGGGCTGGGCATCACCCTCCCGTGTGTTCTACACGGGAAGGTGAGAACCTAAGCAAGGTGAGGGCCCTGGCCACAGTCTAGAGCAGAGCTGGGCAGTAGCGTTTTCTGCAGTGAGGCAAAGGTTCTATATCTGTCTTTTGTAATACAAAGTAACATGTCTACTCTACTGGGCACTGCAGGCCTGCAGTGTGTGTATGAGTGTGTGTTGTGTGTGTATGTGCCTGTCAGATAGGTAATGAAGTGTCTGCCCCAGAGTTAATGAGCTGTACTTTCCTGGGAATACTTATATTCTGATTAGGAAATAGTATCTTAATACCAAAAGATGGAAGAGCTCATGGTGGAATTTCAGGCTGAGACGCAGGAATGAGAAACGGGGAAAAGAGCTGTGGAAAGAACCACAGAACAGCACCTATGACATCTCCATGGGAGGAGAGAGGCCCCTTCTCCTCCCCACCCCCTCCCAAGGGAAAGAGGGGCTGATTGCTGGTGATAAACTGGTGGGTTGATGAGGGAGATAAAAAGCTCACACCAGGCCCAGATCAAAGAGTGAGTGAGGAAAGTCTCTGGCCCAGACCTTAGGGGAGAAGTGTCCTGTGAGGTTGCACCCCGGGACCTACCATGGCTGCACCTAGGAGAGTGGGTGGGCCAGGGTCCCGGAGCTGCCCTTTCTGCCTTCTCCCCTCCCCCTTCCCTGGATACTCCCTTCCATCCCTTCCCACTCCTCCTTCTGACCTCCCCCTTTCCAGCCTCCTGCCTCCTGGTTCTCAGCCCCTCGGCTTCTTTCCTCCATCCCCCTGAAGTTTCTGTTTCTTCCCTCCCTTGCTTGCTTCTACTCCTCTCTTCTCCACTTCTCAGCATCCTGCAGATTTGAAACTCTGCTCAAAAGGCTTCTCCAAACTCCCTCTTTCCTGAGTTTGCCAGATCCTCCCAGGCTCCGCCTCCTTCACCCAGTCCCCTGCCCCGAATCGACCCCTGCTCTTTCCTGGCATGGAATGCCTACTTGGAAGAGGAGCCTTCTGGAGACACCGACCCTGGACCCCGAGTTGTGAGTCTGACCATGGAAATCTCTGGCCCCCAGAGCAGGCCCATGCAGGGTTTGGAGGAAGAATTTGGGAACGGAAAGGTTTTCTGGAGCCCCTCAAATCACACAGTGCAGTAGGAGGTGAGGACAGCTTGGAGGCATGCTCTGGCGAGGACCAGGGGAACTAGAGGTCGCCCATCTTCCCCACACCTTTGGATTCTTGGGCAGCCCACAGGGACATGAGATGAGTCTCTGAGCCAAAAGACCTGCCATGATTCCTACTAACAGGGTGGATGCAGCTGGAAATTCTCCCCATGCCCTCCCGTGCTGGCCTGAAGGGGTTTCAGAAGGCCACAGGGAGGGCCTGAGAGCTCAGCAGTCCATCAACCTCATCTCCTTCCTTCATAGAAGCATCTGGGCCAGAGAGGAGAGGGACACCAGGCACACATGGAGAGGACCTGGAGCTCTCTTCCCCTATCCCAGCAGGCTGGCCTGCTGCTGTGATGCTGTGGGTCCCTGTCCTGGATGACAGCTTCTCTTGACTTGAAATGGCTGCTCTCTGAGGGCTTCCCAAATTTCTGAAACCTGGGAGTGGCATCAGGGCCTAATCAGCTCTTGGGAGGGAGGAATGACTTCATCGGAATTCTTTCCAGGTTCTAGTCTTCACTGTATTTTTAAGGGCAAAATGCCATCGCCCAGACCCTTTCCAAAGGTCCAAATAGTTTTCAGACAGGACAGAAAGGGACTTCTGCTCTCCAGGAAAATGCTCTATCCCAAGCAATGAACAGCCCGGGTAACCCTACCCCAGCGTGGCCGAACCATAAATGCTGGCTTTGTTCAGGGAAGGGGCCTGGTAGAGGGATTAAGTCTGAGTGGAGTGAGAGCTTTCCCCCCTGGGCGCTGCACAGCGGGGGTTGCCAGTGATCCTATGCCAAGCAGTGCAGCCCACCCAGGTGGCAGTGGATGGGCCTCTGAAGCCCATGAGCCATGAGTTCTCAGAGACGGGGGTGGTGGTAAGCTCGGCCCAGGCTGAAGGGCTTCATCATAAACACCCTGTCCGCTCCCAGGCAGCCCACCCCTCTGAGCAAGCACTCCTAAGATCCTGGGGGGGTCTCTGCTGGACATTGAGAGTTCCTCCCCTAGTCCCTCCCATCTCTCTCTCCCCTCTTCTTATCCCAGCACTGATCCTCCTCTCGCCACGTGCCGAGATCTAACACTCCCATCCGCCTTACTTACCTCTTTGCCTGTGCTTCAGATGTCTCCACCTCATCTTCCTACACTGATCTATCAAAGTCCAAGTCAAAAGTTGCCTCTTCCTTGAAGCCCTTCCAGATCTCTACCCAGAATTGAGCAACTTCCTTGTCTCTGATGACCCGTTTGACAGGTTTTTCAGAATAAATCATGGTCTGCCTTGCTTGAGTTCACCCTACCTGTCTGTCATCCCACCCATGTATCTCTGGGTCTGTCTCTCCTTCCTGCACTCCCACCTGTGTCAGGGACAGTGTTCTGTTAGAACAGGGCACTCAGCCCCTTTGGTGAAGACTCACTCTCTTTCAAATTTTGCAACACTGTGTACTAACAGCTAGCATTTACTGAACACTGACTATGTGCCTGGCCAGAGTCTGTGTTTTATGGGCATTAATTCATGTACCTTCATAATAACCCTATGAAGTGGCACTAAAGTTACCCGCATTTTACCCTTGAGGAAGCTAAGCCACAGGGATTTTGAGTAACCAGCGCAGAGTCTGCCAGTGGCAAAGCTTGGATGTAGCTCTGGGCAGCCCGTGCCCTTTCACCTCTGCTCCCTGTCTCAAAGCGGCTGTGGATGTGGGCTCTGACTGCTGGGGTTGGAACCAGGGCTGCGCCTTCCCTAACTCTGTAACTTTGACGGTGTTGCTTAACTCTCTGGGCTGAGTTTCCTCGTGTGAAACAGAGGTAATAACAGTACATCCCCACGTGGCAGCATGGACACGAGACCTCAGGGAAACAGCGTGGCAGAAGGCTTTGTGCAGTGGTTGGAGGATAGAAAGGGCACCACGCTTCCTATTCCTGCCGTGACACTCAGCTTCAAAACAATGTGTGTGGGCAGATAAGGCCCAGAGGGAAAGACCAAGAGTAAAAAGAGCTATCATGTTTGGCTGGAGGCACAGTGGGGTGTGTGTGCTTCTAGAACATTACTTAATGGTGATGTTAGATCCCCTCCCCTACTCCCTCCCTGCCTTTAGAAAATACTGGTAGTAAATGGCACTGTTTCAGGCACATATGCTGTGTTTCCCTGTGTGACACCTGTTCGCCCAGGTTACAAGATTCTCAGGTTCTGATGCCAGACCTGGCTCCCAGATGAAGCCTGTGACCCAATACTGGCCCTTTAAAGCACCAGATGCCCTAGGCTGTAGAGGAGGCTGGGAGGTAGCATGTGACCCCAGGAGCCCAGCGAGATTAACTTCTGGGACCTTCTTTGCACAGTGGGGTACTATAGGTGTTGAGAGGCTGGTGGCCACCACATGGAAAGGCCTGGCAGAGACCAAAGCCATGCCATGGGCCAGTGAGGGATGGCAAGGGAAGTGGGCACTAGGGGTATTGTTTGAGCCTCTGGATGCAGCCTTCCTTGAAGAAATCTCTCTGTCTGGATTTTCCTCCCTCTGGGGATTAAGGACATGGGTTGTGGAGCCAGCCTGCCTTGGCCAACTCTTGCTCTATTACTTGCCATCAGTGAGATCTGAGTTAAGCCCACCTCTGACTCCTCTTTCTCATCTGTGAAATGGAAGTAAGAACATCTGCCTCTAGGCTGTTGTGAGGATTAAGCGAGCTCATGTACCTAAAGCCAATGCACGCTGTAAGCATGTTGGTCTTCCTTAATATCTATTAACAACTCTGAGCTGGGTTCCTTCCACCAGCGACTGAAAGGGTCCTCACTGCCACACAGTGCCACAGTTGGAAACGTCTTCTCAGACCAGCGTGGAGGAGGGCTGGACAACTGGCCCTGCCATGACAGGCCTGTGCACAGGGCCAGACCCTGTGGCTATCAGTTCCATCTTTGCTTGGCCACAGTGCTGCAGACCCCTTCCCTTATAACATGGGCTGGTTCTATGTCCTCTAGGATACCCCATGTCACCAGGCAAGGGCTAGCTGCCCTGCAGAGCTCAGGGGCCTGGTGAGCCTAGGCCCTGATGAGCCCACTGAGCAGGCCATGGCTTCTTTCTTCCCTGACCCATTGGTCTCACTTGGAAGACGGCCATGGACTTACTGCCCTGGTAAACCCTGCAGCGCCCTGTGCAACGAACACCTGCCTCACTCAGCCCATGGCAGCCTCCCCACAGCAGTGGACTCTGGGAATGCATGCCCAGCCTGCTCTGAACAGCTGGAACTTCCAGAGCCTACAACAACCTGACACCCTCCTACCAAAGAGAGGGGCCAAAACCAAGAGCATAGCACAGTCTGTTAGAGTAGCAACTGCGATTTACTGAGCATGGGGCATCACCACCCCAAAAAGGGGTGCCTTTTCCATGGAGTAGAGATGCAAAGCTAGGCTTTGGCCAGGAAAATGCCCCACACACTCAGCCAGGGCCCTCCAACTGCAGGGACTGCTGCCACTGCATGGGAACAAAGCCAGAGCTGGGGCTTCTTCTCAGTCACACCACCAGCCCCAGAAGTAAAATCTCCCCTCCCTCCCTTCCTCCCCTCTTCCCTGTGCTAGCAGCTGAATGTATGCTCCCTGGCAAGCCCAGACCCCATGTTAACTCTTTATTGCTGCATAAAAATCACCCAGAACTCAGCAGTCTAAAACAGTGAACATTTCTTGTCTCCCACAGTTTCCGAGAGACAGCAATCTGGGGGCCACTCAGTGGTGGCTCTGCCCGGGGCCTCTCATGAAGTCAGGCTGTCTACAGGGCAGCTGTTTTCCCAGGGCTTGCTGGATGCTGGGGGAGCTCCGCCAGTCTCACCTTCTGTCAGCAGGAGGCTTCAGTCCCTCCTGCTCTACTGGGCTACTCACGAGCTGGCGGCTGACTTCCCCCAAGGTGACTGACCACTGAGTGGGGGAGGGACATGAAGAAGGAAGCTGTAGAGTCTCGTAGAACTGAATTTTGGAAGCCTCCCACCTTCAGGCCTGCCATCTTCTCAGTACCAATCCTGGTACTTAGGGGTAGGAGACCATGGCAGGTGTGGCTGTAAGAAGGCAGGCCATTGGGGCCATATTGGAGGATGGCTACTGCAGGGACCCAGAGGGGTTTGGGGTCAATAAAGGGGGCAAGTGAAGGGTTTGATTCAGAGAAGTTAGAACTGTAAATGGTAATGTCATATTTCCATTAGACTGGATACTTGCCCAAGAAGCTTAGATGTTCATAGCCCAGCTGCAGAGCTCCTTGAACTCTACAGAGTGTAAGGTCTTTTAGGTTGACTGACCAGGCCATGGATGGCATGGTAACCTCTGTGAGCTGCACATACACTCCAGATGAGTTCCTGGAACTAGATAGTCTGAAGTAACTGGAAAACCACAAACAGGAGAAGATATGACCAACCCCTGCGGTGCCTAATTAACTTTGAGACATTCTTCTATTGTTCCTTATTCCCACCTCAACTGATAAGGCAACTGGCCTTTGTAACCGACCTTGGTCAACCTCGTGACTCCAGATGCTATGACCCCCTTCCAGCTTGCAAAAAGCCTCCCTGAACTGTAACTTCTGTAACTTTCCACTGCCTACTCCAAACCCGTAAAACCAACTCCTATCCCACTGCCCTCCACTGACTCTCTTTTTGGACTCAGCCTGCCCACACCTGGGTGAATCACACGAAGCCTGTTAAGGGGAGTCTCTTCATTCAGAGCATGTGTTTAACACAGGGACAGGGTGAAGACGGTGCTTCTGCTCCAAGCAGATGGAAGGTGGGGTATTTGGGGATTAGAACAAACAGAACCTGTAGTTGTGAGAGTAATGTGGGCTTGCACTGGAGAGTCCTTGGTGGGGCTGGCCATGCATTTCTTGGGCTGTGTCTATTTGCTCTTCAAAGTGACCTATTCAGAGTGCAACCATGGGAGAGTCCAGGGAATAAGATAGGTCTCCTTAAATGGGGTAGATTTAAGCAAGGCCTTGAAAAACTGAAGGATTTGGTCAGAGAGAGGCAGCAAGGATGTAAGAGTGGAAGGAACTGCGGAAGAAAAGGCTCAAAGAAATAAATAGCCAGTGGCTTTCAGAAGAACACTGCCCATCATCTTTGCTGCTATGCAGGCTCCAGTTCCCATCTGACCTACTGCCTTCATGTACCTTTTCTCTTCATTTTGCTCCACTGAATTTCAGGTTTCTGTAAATTGCCAGCAGGGATTTTTCTTTGTCTTTTCCAAGGAGACATTGACGTCCACTCTGAGTTCTGGAGCCAGTTCAGGCCACAGAGGCTGCGCCCAATGCCCACCTAGTTCATGCTCCTTAAACAGCAGCTCACCACCCCTCCTGTTCATCCTCAACGTCCCACACCTGGCCTGGTTTTGCAGGAAACTCCATCCCCAGGGAAGAAGCAGGAGTGGGCTGCTGCAGAGCCAGCCAGCAAATTCTTGAAGCATGAACAGGTTAGTTTTCATCAAAAGATTTGCAAGTTCTGGACAGCCAGATACCTCTCTTTGGGATAATGATATTTACAGGCCCCAAGGCCTATCTTCCAGCTCCTGTGTGCAGCAGCTCTCTGCCTTCCAACGCTGTCACGTCAGAGTCCCAGAATCCCCACGCCAGGCTCCCTGAGGCCTTTTCCACCTTCCTAGAGGCCTCAGGGCCCAATCTAATTCCTGTAAACTAGGCATCCAGCCAGGAGGCACCTGGGGGCCCCTGGCTCAGTCCCCAGGCAAATGCAGCCCAGCCTCAGCCCTGATTCTCCAGGTGTGACCAGCATTCCCCTTTACATTCTGACTCCCAGGACAGGGCATCTACTGCTTCTCCTCCTGCCAGGCTGCTTGGGGCCAACGATGGTTAATTTTATGTGTCAACTTGACCGGAGCATGGGATGCCCAGATGTTTTAGTCTGTTTTCTGTTGCTATATCAGAAAACCTGTGTGAAAGGAAATTCCTTAAACCAAAGGGAAAAGTTAAGCTGGGAACTGGGTCACACAAACCTGCCTCCCTGTTTTTTGGTTCCTAAATAAGATGGCTACAAGATGAAAAGCTACACGCCTCCCCCATAATTTTCCTACAAGGAAATTCCCAGTAAGCACCAAGATCTTCACTCTAAAGTGTTTCTGTTAAAATTTCACCATGGCAATGTAAATTGATAGTTTATCTTTACAGGTGCAGTCACCCCCTCTCTGCCCACCAGAAACAAATGCATATCTGAATGTTCTCCGGTCCCATTTTGTCCATGTTATCTTATGTAAAAATGCAGATTCCCTGCATTTTTCCTCTACCCCATTTGTTTATGTTATCTTTAGTAAAAAAAAAAAAAATGATGATTTACTGAGGTAGACAAAGGCATGAATGGCTATTTTTCCCTACCCCCTCTTACATGAAAATTGTGTACTTCTCAATATCTCATCCCTTCCTGTTTAAATTTGAAGCTCTCAAACTCATCTTCAGAGAAAGGCATAGACCTATCTCCTGGGCAGGTGCCCTTAACTTTGGCAAATAAACCTCCTTAAGTGATTGGGACTTGTCTTATTTTTTTCTCAATTGACACCTGAAACTGGGTAATTCATAAAGAAAAGTTTATTCAGCTCATGATTCTGGAGGCTGGAAGGTTCAAGAGCATGGCACAGGCATCTGGTGAGGACCTTCCTGCTGCGTTATAATATGGCAGAGGGCATCACATGACAAGAGGTCAAGTGCCAGAGAGCCAGAGAGAGCTTACTTTGATAAGCAAGCCACTTCTAATAACAAATCCACTCCTGTGACCTTGACATTAATCCATTCACAAGGTAGAGCTCTCATTAACCCATTAATTCATTCATGAGAGCAGAGGGATTCAGTTTCCAACATATGAACTTTTGGGGAACACATGCACACCAGATACCTGGTTAGATGTTATTTGGGGGTGTGTCTATAAGGGTGTTTCTGGTAGAGATTAGCATTTGAATTGTTGGGCTCAGTAAAGCAGATGGCCCCCCTCAGTGTCTACACTGTGCAACCTGTTGAGGGCTTGAGTGGAACAAAAAGGTAGAGAGAGGTTGAATTATCTCTCTCTGCCTCCCTGTTCAAGCTGAGACCTGGGAATGTATTAATTCATACAGCAAAACAAACTTTGCTGACGTGATTAAGTGAAGGATGGGAGATGATACTGGATCATCAGGGTGGGCCCAGTGTTATCATTGTAAGGTCTTTTAGGCTGACTGACTGCACCATGGACTATGCCATGGTAACCTCTGTTACCTGCAAGTACACTCCAGATAAGTTCCTGGAACTAGAAAGTCTGGAGTAATTGGAAAACTACAAAAAAGGAGAAGAATGATCAACCCCTGTGGCACCTAATTAACTTTGAGACATTCCTCTATTGTTCCTCATTCCTGCCTCAATTGATAAGGCAACTGGACTTTGTATCCAACCTTGGTCAACCTCGTGACTCCAGACCCTACGACCCGCTCCCAGCTTGCAAAAGCTGCCCTGAACTGTAACTTCCATAACTTTCCATGGCCTACACCAAACCTATAAAACCAACTCCTAACCCACCGCCCTCCACTGACTCTCTTTTTGAACTCAGCCCACTTGCACAGGGTGAATAAACAGCCTTGTGTACAAAAAGCCTGTTTAGGGGGTCTCTTCATTCAGAGCGCATGTTTACAATCACAAGGATTCTTAAAATGGGGAGGCCGCAGGCTAAGAGTCAGATGGGGAGATGAGACAAAGTGGTACTGCTGGCTAGAGAAGGGAGGAAAGTGGTCATCTGCCAAGAAATATAGGCAGCCTCTACAAGTAAAGGCAAAGACAAGGAAGCCAGTTTTTTCTCAGAGCCTCCAGAAGTCATCCCTGCTGACAGGTTGACCTTAGCCCAGTGACATTGATTTTGCATTTCTGACCTCCAGCACTTGTAAGTTGATAAATCTGTGTTGTGTTAAGCCATTAATTTTGTGGAAATTTGTTATGACAGCAATAGGAAAACACATACCCTATCTTGTTCTGTTTCACTTTTTGCTTTTATCTCCCAAACTAGTCTAATGCCCCTCCTCACATTGACCCCCATTCCAATGTATTCAATACATGTCTTTAGATATTTAATATGTTTTTAGATACAAGGGAAATATACAGTGCTTTTATGTGTATATATTTTTCACTGACATAATGTTATTGTGTATTAGCTCTTACAGTTCCTTATATTGTTCTATCAAAGCTAAGTTTTTAAAATCTCTTCCTAGTGCTATATGTGCTGCACAGTACACATAAGCCACAATCTACTTAGAACGCTAAGATTTTTGCCAATGTTCTGGGCCACTAACATGTCTGAGGTGAATGTCATCAAGCATTTCTTTCATGGACTTGTAAGAGAGTTTCTATATACTTCTTGTATGCCCAGAAGTGCAGTTGTTGGCCTCTGAGCAATGCACACAATTCATTCACTAAGTACTACCAGGTTGGTCTTCGGAATAGATGCCTCCTATCTACAATCCCTCCAGCAGGGCATCATAGCTCCTGTTACCTGACCTCGCCATCAATATTGGAGATGATCTGACTTTCTGATTTTTGTCAGTAGCATGAGTGTAAGGAGGCATGTCATATTTGTCTGAAGTTGCATTTCCCTGAGGGCCATGTATCACCTCAAGTATCACTTCAAATACTTCTTACATTTGGCATTTTTCTTCTGTGAGTTGTTTATTTATCTCCTTTCCCAATTTCTTGATTGACATTGGGTTGTGATATCTTGTTGATTTGCAAGAGATTCTTATGTCTTTTTCCAGATCTAGTCTATTTTATTCATTTAAACTATTTTCTCCCAAGTTATCATTAATTTAACTCTGTACATTGTATTATTTACTGAACGAAAATGCTAATTTTGATATAGACAAATCATTGCTTTTCCCTTTTAAAAGTGTGTCCCTTTGGGACCTTGCATACAAAAGCATTCCCCCAGTCACAGATATTCTGAGACAGTCTTACTATTCTTAGTATGTCATATATATATATATATATATATGTATATATTTTTTTTTTTTGGAGATGGAGTTTCGCTCTTGTTACCCAGGCTGGAGTGCAATGGCACGATCTCGGCTCACCGCAACCTCTGCCTCCTGGGTTCAGGCAATTCTCCTGCCTCAGCCTCCTGAGTAGCTGGCATTACAGGCATGCGCCACCATGCTCAGCTGATTTTTTTTGTATTTTTAGTAGAGACGGGGTTTCACCTTGTTGACCAGGATGGTCTCGATCTCTTGACCTCGTGATCCACCTGCCTCAGCCTCCCAAAGTGCTGGGATTAAAGGCGTGAGCCACCACACCCAGCCTTCTATATATCTTTTAGACTTACCTTTTACATCCAGCTAGTATTTATCTTTGTTATAAAGTTTTACAATTTGATCCACAAATGTCTTGTTAATTGTACACTTTTCTAGATGATTTGTAAATCTGCTGTTATTTTGGCTAGAAGTTTATTTTTTAATTTGATAATTTATTGCTATTTTAGAGAAGTTCTAATGAATTTCCTAGGTTGATCTTCTAACCAGCTCTCTTGAAGAACTATTTATTGCAGTTCTGTAAGTTGTGTGGGATGGTTAGTTTTTATTTGTAGATCATGATATTATCCACAATCGATAGTTTTATCTCTTCCATTACAATAGTAGTATTACAATCCTCATTTCTTTTTCTTACTTTATTGCATTGGCCATGCCCTCTAGTACTATATTGGATAATAGCAGTCATTTCTGTCTTGGACCTAAACATAAGAAAAATGTATCTAAAATTTTAAACATTTTCCTAAGTATATTTGCTGTAGGATCTTAGTAGAGAGCCATGCTCAAGTTAAAGAATTTCTTGTCTGTTTTTAGTATCTGAGAGTTTTTATCACAAAGAGATGTGAAACTTTTCAAATACTTTTTGGCATCTGTTGAGATATCGTGATTTTTCTCCCTAAGTTTATTAATGTGGTGAAATACATGGATGGATTTTCTTATACTGGACCATTCTTAAATTCCTGGAATAAATGCTTCTTAGTCATGATTGGCTATTTTAAAAATAATTTACTAATGTTTTATGAAGAGCTGTAACTAGGGCATAAGTGAAATCATCTATACTTTCCTTATACACTCCATATAAAGTTTCTTGGATCTTGTAAAACATTCAGTTGTTATGTGAAAGAAAATGGGAAAATTATTCTTCTTCTTCCAACTTCTTTCACTAAAATCAAATTGCCATCTGCTGCCCTTTTACCATGCCTTTCTCTGAGCATAATACCTTTTTGTTTAAATGTCAAATAACAGTGGTTGTTTTTAAAAGATACTTTAAACAGTAATTGAGCTGAATATGTGTGGTACCAACCATGAAAAACAGTGCCCAGTTGAAGTGCCAATGACATGAACAGCCATGGACAGATTCCTACATGTATAATAACATCATAGCAGCCACCAGGCCAGCAGTAACTCACAAGGATTCATTGATTATTATAAACACACCCTCATTATAACAGTGTTAAAATGTGTTTCTTACAATTGAAATATGGTAGTATAAGGAAGGTACCAGGTATGATCAAACAGACATGAAATGCCAAATTGTACGATTCTGGTCATACATCCATTTACAGAGATGACCCTGGGTCTCCCTCCCCAGCCCTACGGGGGTCTAAGTGTTCTGACAGAAGATGTGCTGGGCTGACCCACCTGTCCTCTCTGGCGTGTATGACCAATGGCATATGCTTGAGAGCTGCTGATCTAGGGTCAGTCTGGCCGGAGTACAATAAGCCACTCTGGGTCCAGGGTTAGACATCAGTTTGTGGTCGGTGAGTGGTTAGTTCATGGCAGTGAGGTGTAGCCTTTGAGAATTGGGGTCAATATTTAAGTATGGTTCATGCTTGGAGTCAGTCTCTAGGTGGGGTAACTGTAACTGGGTTTGCGGTCAGCCTGTGAGTGAGGTTTGGGGCTGGTTTGTGCCTGGTTTTAAGGGTTCATTTATGGCCAGGGTTGAGGTCATTCCATAGCTAGAGTTAGGAGTCAATGTGTGGCTGGAACCATCAACCAGAGAGCAGCCCATGTGGGACCTGAGGATAGCCCTGGCCCGATGAGCAGCTCTCCCGGCACCACCCTGTGCAGGGAGCCCCACACCTGATCCCTTGGGCCAAACAGCTTTTGTTCTGGGTGTCTTTACAGCATATGCTCTGGACAGATCCCTCTTAGCGCCCCAGGCCATGGCAAACCTTGGCACTACCTCTTATACGGGCTCCACTTAGAGCTCTGGGGCTGTCTATCACTCCGCTTCCGATACAGCAAGGTAGCTCTGCTGGGAGGCAGCCCTGCTCAGCTCACTCAGAGCTAGGTGACCCCGTGCCCACCTACCTCCCTAGAGGCTGGCTGGGGGGCTAACCTAGGAAGAGAGGAGACGCCATGGAGGAAAACGTGTCTGTTTAGGACAAGTCTGAAGATGCCTGAGTGTGCTACCTAGGGTCACTGCATTGCGGAGGCAAGGGTCCCGTGTTCAAGTCCTACTTCTACCTCCATAGAGTGGGCAAAGTCATTTGCTCTCTTCAAACTTATGTTTTCTTGTTTATAAAATAGGGATCAGAATTTCTGTAGGAGTGAAATGGGATCAAATGTGGAACTCTACTGTGAAAACTGTAAGGTGCTATTACAGGGTGGGGGACGGTGATGATGTTGATGACAGTGACAATGACTACACAGGGCGATCATTACAGGGCTCTTGATCTCACAAGGGAGCTGGAAAATGTCGTTTCTACTGTGAACCCGGGAAGCAGAAATGGTATGGTGAACACATGGCCTTGCCTCAGCCACAGAAGGTATCATCATCCCCATTTTACAGATGAGAATGTGGAGTCTTAAAGATTGTATGATTTACCCAAGCATTTGACCAAATGCTTGTTATTGGTCATGCACTGTGCTTAATTATTTAGACAAATTATTTCACTTCATCTTCAGGACAGCCCTTAAAAGGGACCCTATGTAGGCCCTAAGGTCCCAGGAAAACTGTTACAGATGTGGAAACCAAGGCTGAGAGCAGGAGTGGCTGCTTGTCAGACCTCATCTCAGATGTTCCTGGCTCTGAAGCCCACACTGACGCCACTATGTGATACTGAAATTTTGCCAGATGAGAATCAGACCACCTGACTTCTGGGCCTTACTCAGCCTGCCAGTGACATCTTTGTGTGACTTCAGACTCATCAAGCATTCTCATTTGTAGAAAATGAAAATGCCTACCAAGCCTGCTTCCTGGGAGTTAGTTGAGGAGCAAATGAATGGGAAAATGTGTTAAAAAAAAAAAAAAAAAGTCAAATGTTGCATAAATAGGAGGGATTTTAAATAACCTCCAAACTCTTTCCTTTCTCCACTCATTTTTCCTGATTTCCTCACTCCTCATCAGTAACAAAGTCAGGACAAAAGTGATGATTATTCTAAGGGGCACAAGCAGGGTCTGTCCCTCGGAAAGGCTTCTCCCAGCCTCCCACGGGTTTTTCCAGTTTTCAGGCTGTTTCCAACGACCCCAGAAGACCGCCACTGTTTCCCTCCTGCAGTGATGGAAATAATTAACTCCGTTTCTTCCTGTTTGAATAGTCATGCCTAGCTGGGCTCTTAAATATGAGCTCTGTGTGCAGTGCATTTTCAGACACTCACATGTTCTATTTTTACTTTGCTTGCTAAAGGAACGCTGTGGATGACAATTCCAGCACGAAGGACTCTAATTAATTTCCCCTGCCCTTAAATATTTTTTCAAAGTATGTGAGGAAAGGGACGTTTAAAAAAAAAAATTCCGTGACTCTGGAGGTGGATTCCGACATAGTTCTGACTGCCTTCCACTTGGAAATCCACCTTCGCCTCGCTGCCTGGCCCTGCTGGAGTGCCCTGTTCTGCAGCTGGGCAGTGCTTACTGCTCCTCCTCCCGACAGGAGGGACTGCCTCCTCCATCCAGCCTCTCAGGCCACAGACCAGCTTAAGTCCTAGAATCTGAGGGCCCAGGGAGAGGAGGCTGGTCCTGGCTAAAGGCCTGGAGAGGTGAGGAGCAAAGGGGGGTCTCTGAGGGCCAGAATCATGAAAACACAGGACTGAAAAACCATTGGGCAGATTCTTTTGCCTTGAATCACCATCCCCAGAATAGCCTCTGAGCCAAACCATACAGGCCAAATGGTGATTTATTATTAATCTAGTTGTCCTGACTGTAGAATGATATTCCTCAAACTCTATGTGCCCTCATAAGGCCAGGGGAGGGTCTGAGCCCAAGGTCCCAGGGCAAGAGAAGTTTTTGCGATCTAGAACGCAGGGCTGTGGAGAGGTAGTTTTATCCTTTGGGAGTCATTCTGGGTTTCAAGGTCCTCATGGAAAAGAAGTTGTTTTGAAAGAGCAAAGCCTTTTGAAAACACACAAGAAAAGCTTCTCCCATTTCTAGCTCTCAGCTGCCAGTGGGTAGGCTCCGGCTTCCTGGAGTGAATCCTAAGCCTCGGCAGGGAAGCTAGAGGCCTCCAAGATGTGGATTGAGGGCAGGCTCCTGCATTTGAGAGTGCTGTGCCTGAAATACCATCCTGAGTGCTTCATGCTTTAGGATTCCAGGCACCATCCCTGGTAAAATGCAAATCATCTTGAGGCAGCACATGAAAGGTGTGGGTGGCAGGGACGAGGACCGAGCTCTTCTTTCTCTGCTTCCTTCTCCTTTCTTCTCCCCTCCCCTGTCCTCATTCCCTGCCTTCTGTCTTGCCCACTCCCACCCCATTTTCTGTTCCCTGTCCATTTCCATTTTCAGCCCTCCTACCTTCTTCTCCCTGCTCTCTTCTCTCCCCCTCCCTTTGGCTCTCTTCCCGCTTGCTGCCTGGGAAGCAGCATCCAGCTTCTGCCTTCCAAGGTGAGTCCAATCAGCAGCACTGCACTTTTACCGCCAGACTTGGGGCCTTCTGGGCACAGCTTTGGCTGTGGCTAGAGAAACAGGCTTTGGGCTGATCTCTACCCTAGGGCTCCCTGGGGACCCTGTGATGCCCTCCCTTGCTCCTTTTTGATGGGGAGGGGGCAGGGGTGGGGGCTGCTGAAGGAAAGAGGCTTCTTTTCTTGATAGCCATAAACATTAAGCAAGACCCAGAGCAAGTCATCTGCTCTTGGTCCCTCACACCCTGGGACGCCAGATCCCTGGTTGAGCACCCTGGGAAGACCTCTAGTTTATGAGGAGGAGCCTGGGCTGGACCTCTGCTCTCTAGACAGTGCTTTCAGGTAACATGCTCCAGTTGCCTTGTTCCAGGCCTGAACGTACACACACAGGATCAAAGCAGAGCATACAGGGTCCAGGATTGCCTCACACTCAGCTTCACTATGCCCTCATTTTGGGTTAAACTATAAGAAACTGCTATTTTTATAAGTCAAATATGGTTAAATATCAGCACATGAATGTGGTTCAGCTTAGTATTTAAAGACCCCTGTAAACAGCATATCATTTAAAAATTCAGTCCTAAGAGGGCCGGGCCCAGTAGCTCATGCCTGTAATCCCAGCACTTTGGGAGACTGAGGCAGGTGGATCACCTGAAGTCAGGAGTTTGAGACCAGCCTTGCCAACAAGGCAAAACCCGGTCTCCACTGAAAAAAAAATCACAAAAATTAGCTATGCCTGGTGGTGCTCACCTGCAATCCCAGCTACCTGGAGGCTGAGGCAGGAGAATTGCTTGAACCTGGGAAGCAGAGGTTGCAGTGAGCCAAGATCATGCCACTGCACTCCAGCCTGGGTAACAGAGCAAGACTATCTCAAATAAAAAAATTTTAAAAAAGGTTTGTCTTTTAAATGGAGCATTTAATTCATTTACTTTTAACTGGAGTATTTCGCTCTTCGGTTGATAAGTTTAGCTTTACATCTACCATCTTTGCTATTTGTTTTCTATTTTTCCTACCTGTTTTATGTTCCCTTTTCTTGCCTTCTTTTGAATTAATAATATTTTTCATTATTCCATCTCCCCCATTAGTTTGTCAGTTTTACATTCTTTTACTATCATTTTAGAGATTGCCATAGATTACTTATTAGAGTCTAATATAAAGTCGTACTTTTGTAAATTCTGAACAATGCTACAATCGTGGAACATTTTAACTCATTCCCCTTCGTTTTGTGCTATTAATGTCACACATTTTGGTTTTGTATATATTTTGAATGTCACATTACATTATTTTCTTGTAAAGTCAATGTCTATTTAGATGTACCCACATATTTACCCTTTCTGTTGTTCTCCATTCCTGCTTATATTTCCTTTTTATCATCTGGGGTCATTTTACCTTTGCCTGAAAATCTCATTTTAGTGTTTATGTTAATGCCTGTCTACTGTTGCTGAATTCTCCTGGTTCTTGCCTGTCTGGAAATAACTTTATTTTGCCTACATTTTGAAAGTTTTTTCCCTGGGTATAGAATTCTAGATTGTCAAGTATTTTTATTTTAGAAATATGAAGCTGTCTTTCCATTGTCTTCTGGCTTTCATCTTTTTGTTGTGCTTTTGAAGTTATGTGTCTTTTCACCATGGACTCGTTTCTTTTCTTCCTTCCTCCCTCCCTCCCTCCCTCCCTCCCTCCCTCCCTCCCTCCCTCCCTCCCTCCCTCCCTCCCTCCCTCCCTCCCTCCTTTCTTTCTTTCTTTCTTTCTTTCTTTCTTTCTTTCTTTCTTTCTTTCTTTCTTTCTTTCTTTCTTTCTTTCTTTCCCTCCCTCCCTCCCTCCCTTCCTTCCTTCCTTCCTTCCTTCCTTCTTTTTTTTTTGACAGAATCTTGCTTTGTCACCCAGGCTGGAGTGCAGTGGCATGAGCATGGCTCACTGCAGCCTTGACCTCCCAGGCTCAAGCAATTCTCCTCCCTCTCAAGTAGATGGGACTACAGACAAGGCATGTGCCACCACACCTGGCTAATTTATAAAATATTTTGTAGAGACAAGGTCTCCCTATGTAGCTCAGGCTGGTCTTAAACTCCTGGACCCAAGTAATCCTCCCACCTCAGCCTCCCCATGTGCTGGGATTGCAGGTATGACCCACCGCACCTGGCCGCATGGACTCCTTTAAAGAATATCCTCTTTATCTATAATTTTCAAAGATTCACCATCCTGTTACTAGATGTGATTTTCTTTCTATTTATCCTGCTTGGACTTTGCAGCACTCTTGAATCTCTAGCTTGCTGTCTTGACATTGTTGGAAAATTCTTAGTCATTATTTCTGTATCTCTTTAAATACCACTTCTTCTCCATTCTTCTCTCTTCTTCTTCAATTGTATGAATACTGGAACTCTCAACCAAGTCTCTTATGTCTCTTACATGCAACTTAACTAATCCTTTTCAGCTGTGCCACTCTGTTTGAGCCATCTATTGAATTCTTAATTTCATCAATTATATTCCCTTTTAGTTTTGGAATTTGTTTGATTTTTAAAAATAGATTGCTGTTCCCAAGCAAAATTCTTCATCTTGTTATATCTTTTTATGAGGATATTAATCACAGTTGTTTTAATGTCTGATAACTTTAATAGCTAAGTTGCACATGAGTTTGTTTTTCCTCCCCGTTTTTCTTGCCTGTTTTTTCTCTTGGTCTTGTAACGTGGTATACTTAATATTTTTTACTGAATGCCGGAGAGTTTCTACTAAAACTTGTGGAGGCTTTGGATGATGGCATCTTCTTCTATAGAGGATTTATTCTATTCTCTGGCAAGCAGTTAGAGTAGGGGCTGTTTGTCTACCTTAATTCAATCAAAGAATGAACTGGCCTGAAGTTGGTTTTAGTCTTTACAAATTTGTTCTTTCTCTGGTCAATTTTCCTCCAAAAGTACAGCTCTCCAGTGATTCTAGGTCCAGGGATGTTTCTTGTGTGGGTCACTCATTCTTAGAAAATCTTAAATTCTTTCCTTCCTTCCTTCCTTCTTTCCTTCCTCCCTCCTTTCCTTCCTCTCTCTTTCTCTCTCTCTTTCTTTTCTCCTTCCTTCCTTCTTTTCTTTTGTCTTTCTTTCTTTCTTTTTCTTCTTTCTTTCTTCTTCTTTCTTTCTTTTCTCTCTCTCTTTCTTTCTCTCTCTTTCCATAGGGTCTTACTCTGTCACCCAGGCTGGATGGAGCAGAGTGGCACAATCACAGCTCACTGCAATCTCCACCTCCCAGGCTTAATGTGGTCCTTCTACCTCGGCCTCCCAAGTAGCTAGGACCACAGGCACACCACACCACATCTAGCTAATCTTTTACTTTTTTATAGAGATGGGGGTCTCCCTGTGTTGTTCAGGCTGGTCTTGAACTCCTGGGCTCAAACAATCCTCCCCGCTTTGCCTCCTCAAATGCTGGGATTATAGGCATAAGCCACTGCACTGGTCCTAAATTCAAATTTTTGTCTCCCAGAGACTGTGAAAGTTTTTCCAGCTGCCTTTTGTTTAGTTTATTAGTGTCCCACCTTGCACAGCCAAGAACTGACAAATGTCTCAAGTAGAAAAATGCCAACTGTCAGCTTTAGTTTTCTGTGCCTCCACTGTCTCTTGGACCTTGGCTCCTCAAGTCAGCTGCCTTGAGAGCCTAGAACTGTCCTTTTTCATTTCTCTGCTCTGTAAGATAGCCTAAAGCTCTGCTGGCTTCTCTGTCTCCTTGTGAGTAAACCCTACCAGGCCCTGCAGCCTCCCACATCCCAAGGGGGAAAGGGATGACCAAATGTTGAGATCTTTTTTTTTTGAGACGGAGTCTTGCTATGTCTCCATGCTGGAGTGCAAAGGTACAATCTCAGCTCACTGCAACCTCCACCTCCTGGGTTCAAGTGATTCTCCTGCCTCAGTATCCCAAGTAACTGGGACTACAGGCATGTGCCACCACACCCAGCTAATTTTTGTATTATTAGTAGAGACAGGGTTTCACCATGTTGGCCAGGATAATCTCGATCTCTTGACCTTGTGATCTGCCTGCCTCGGCCTCCCAAAGTGTTGGGATTATAGGCATGAGCCACTGTGCCCGACCCAAATTTTGAGATCTTTCAAAGAATTCTCTTTTTTTCTCCAAAATCTTGGCCCCTCAAATAAGGGCTCCTACAACTCTTCAAAGAGATTTTTAAAAATATTTTTTTCTAAGGCTGGGCACACTGGCTCATGCCTGTAATCCAAGCCCTTTGGGACACCAAGACGGGAAGATTGCTTGAGCCCAGGAGTTACCAGCCTGGGCAACATAGTGAGACCTCATCTCTATAAAAAACTTAAAAACTAGGTGGGTATGGTGGCACATGCTTTTGGCCCCAACTACTTGGGAGGCTGAGATGGGAGGATTGCTTGAGCCCAGGAGGTGGGGGATGCAGTGAACCGTAATTGTGCCACTGCACTCCAGCCTGGGCAGCAGAACAAAACCCTGTCTTAAAAAAAAAAATTGGCCAGGTGTGGTGGCTCACTCTTGAAATCCCAGCACTTTGGGAAGCCGAAGTTGGAGGATCACCTCAGGTCAGGAGTTTGAAACCCACCTAACCAACATGGAGAAAACTTGTATCTACTAAAAATACAAAAAAATTAGCCAGGCCTGGTGGTGCATGCCTGTAATCCCAGATACTTCGGAAGCTGAGGCAGGAGAATCATTTGAACCTGGGAGGTGAAGGTTGCAGTGAGCCGAGATCACACCATTGCATTCCAGCCTGGGCAACAAAAACAAAATTTCATTTCAGTAGAAACTTTGGTCTGATGCAAGTTACTTTATTGTAACCAGAAGTAAAAATATAACTCTTATAGCTTGGAAAATTTTGTTTTAATGATTATTATTTTAATGTTAATAAAATCTATTGTTTTCCCTAATCCCTTTTTGCTGTGAGGAAATAAACAACTAAATCACGAATCCTTTCATGAACTTTTTGCTGAGGTGTCTTGGGCTTATCTCCCCAGTCATACTCTAATAAATGAACGTCACCATTTTATTATACGTGCCTTTTTTAAAGTGCCATCCTAAGCATTCCCTTCTTTGAACCCTGCCCTGATAGTGTGGAATAAGTAGAGATCATTTTTTCCATTTTGCGACTGAAGACATTGAAGCTCATAAAAATTTCTTTAACAAAGAAGTTAAATAAATTCTTCTAAGGCTGGTAATTGGGTAGAGGAATCCTAACTAAAACTTAGTTTTTCCAGCTCAAAGTCTAGTCACCATTCATGCTACTTTTCCATTGTGGGCTCCCCGAAGCCAGAACCTTTTCCTGAACACTCCACAGGACTCACTAGAGGTCTAAGTATATAGTGGATGCTCTGGCATTACTGGCTGAATTGATTTATATTATGTTGTAGCAGCTGATCTGAGGCAGAGACTCCCAGCCTGACACTGGCCCTTAACTGTTGCATCAGATCTTATTTAAAAAGGAACAGAGAACAATAAATTAAATTCTGGTGCCAAAAGGAACCCGCAGGAATTTATGAGAAGTACAACATAAATTCACTAAAACTCCTACTCAGTATTTATTCCTCTCTGTCTTATATTTAGGCACATCTGGGTATAACTAAATCAGCCAAATCTGCCACTCTCAGACAGGCAGCTTAACACCCCCTCCCGTTCCCCCTTAAAAACCCCAAAAACAAAATTAAAGCAAACTGACATCATACAACAGTTAATGTGGCTTATTATGGTCTAAAATGACAGGCATGTAAATTGAAGCCATTTCTGAAATAAGTCACTCAAAATTCCGGGAGGGCAGGAGGCAGATACAAACTTGGTTTTCAAAGCAAATTCTGAAGTATTTTGAAAAGAAAAGAAGAGCTTTCTGTGAAACATTGCTGGAAAAGTCAGGAAGAACTACAGATGTTTTGAAGCAAATTACTAGTGAGTCTGTCAAAATTTGGAAAAGGACAGCTTCCCCTTATTCTGGGTCATGGGAGGACTCAAGAAGGCTTTGTAAGTTACCCAGCTGAGGACTAACTTGATTCTTGACAGAGCTTGCAGGGTTTAGTGAAAATGTTTTTCATTTGTTAAAAAGTAGAAATGCAATTTCTGTTACTTGCTCACTCATTACAAATCTCCAAACTCTTGTCCCAAATTCAGCCTAATTCATGTCTATCCCCGGCACAGAAACCAACCCCCCACCCCGCTCCAAGAGGGTCAAAATTGTCAACTTTGCTTACAGAATGAGCTACTGGGTAAAGAGTCAAACTTGGCTTGCTGGATTAAAAATAATTTTAATTAACTTTATTGACTTTATTAAAGTATGTGTTAAATGTGCCAACTTAGTGTTGACAGTGCAATGAGTTTTTACAAATGTATACACTCATGTGCAACATCAAAATAAAGATATAAAACACTTTTTCTCCCCCAAAAGTTGGCACATGTTCTGTCCCAATCAATCACTCTTACAGCCAGCTTCAGGCAACCACCGATCAGCTTTTTGTCACTGGAACATATCTTTGTTATTT
Source organism: Callithrix jacchus (assembly GCF_049354715.1). Taxonomy (NCBI): domain Eukaryota; kingdom Metazoa; phylum Chordata; class Mammalia; order Primates; family Cebidae; genus Callithrix; species Callithrix jacchus. Next base: position 15,684,628 of record NC_133509.1, read on the forward strand.
TTGACGTTTCTAATGAATGAAATCATAAGTATATACTCTTTCATATCTGGCTTCTTTCATTCAGTGTAATTATTTTGAGATTTATCCGTGTGGTTCCATGTATCCATTGTCACTTTTTATGGTTGAGCCTGATTCCATTATATGCACATACCGCAATTTATTTATCCACTCACCGGTTTATGTATGTACAGTTTGGTTGGTTTTAGTTTTTGGATTTTATTATGATGTTATAACAATCACAGATGGGGCTTTGTACTGACTGTTTTCATTTCTCTTGAGTCAATGCCTAGGGGTCATATGAATTGCTGGGTCATATGATAACTGTATATTTAAGTTTATGAGAAATCTCTAAACTTTCCTGAAGGGGCTATACCATTTTAGACTGTGACCAGCAGTGCTCCACGTCCTTCCAGTTCTTGAATTGTCAGCTTTTGAGTACTAACATTATTCTAATGGGTGTGCAGTTATAACTCACTGTGGTTTAGGTTTTCATTTCCAGAGTGACTGACACTGAACATCTTTTCATATGCTTATTGGCCATTCATGCGTCTTCTTTCAAGAACCATCTTTTTAAATCTATTGAGCATTTTTCAAATTTTTGTTATTATGGAGTTCTGAGCATTCTTTATAAATTCAGGATATAATGTTCACTTTACATATAGCTTTTGTCAGCTATATGAGTATTTCCTCCCTGCCTGTGGCTTGTCTAATCCTTTATTAAAGATGTTTTACAAAGAGCAGAAGTTTTAAATTTTGATAAAGATTATTTACTTTATTAAAATAGAGTGTCTTTGTGTATATGTACCTAGTGGAATGCACCAACTTAAAGTTCTGCTTTTGACAGAATCATGTTCCCTCAAAATTCATATGTTGAAGCTCTAACCTCCAGTGTGCCTGTGTTTGAGGGCAGGGTCTTGAAGGTGGTAAGCAAGAGAGCATAGGGTAGGGTGCTAATACAATAGGACTGATTTCCTTACAAAAAGAGGAAGAGACACCACAGAGGTGCATGCATAGAGAAAAGGCCATGGGAGGACACAGTGAGAAGGCATGTGTTTGAAAACCAAAGAGAGAGGCCTCAGTAGAAACCAAACCTGCTGGCCCCTTGATCTTGGGCTTACAGCCCCCAACAAGTAACTGTAATGTAAGTTACCCAGTCTGTGGTATTCTATTGTGGCAGCCTTAGCAAACTAATAGAAAGATCAACTTAGCCATCTTTTCTTTTGTGGTTTTTTTTATTTTTCTTTCCCAGCTAGGGAACTCTTGCTTACCCAAAGTTAAAAAGATTTTCTCCTTTTTTTCCTATCAGTTTAATAGTTTTATCATCCACCTTTAGACCTTTTTCCTATTTTGGGTTCATTTTTATGTGAGATTTATTTTTCCCCATATGAATATCTAATTATTCCAGTGCCATTTGTTGGAAGATTCTTTTTTCCTTTATTGAAATTTGTTAACAATCAATTGACCAATGTATCTGTAAGTCTATTTTTGATTCTTTATTCTGTTCTATTGGTCTATATAACAAATGTTATGCCAGTGCCACATTCTCTTCATTACTGCAGCATTATAATAAGCACAGAAACAGGGTAATATAAGTCCTCCAACTTTATTTTTTTTTCTTCAAAATTGTTGTGGATTTTCTAAATCTTTTACATATAAATTTTACAATAAGCTTGTCAATTACTTTTCCTCTGAAATTTTATCAGTCAATATAAAGTGGATTAACATTCTAGCAATACTCCAATCCATGAACATAGTATAGCTCTCCCTTTATTTAGTTCTTTTAAAATTTCTCTCAGCAGTATTTTGTAGTTTTCAAAGTATAGATCTTACACACATTTTTGTCAAATTTATCCCAAAGTGTTTCCTATTACTTGATGCTACTGTAAATGGTATTTTGTAGATTTTTATTTCTAGCTATTGTTGTTAGTAGAAAAAAATCAGCTGATCTTTACTTATTGGTCTTACATCCTGTCATCTTAAAGTCACCAAATCACTTACAAGTTCTCATACCTTTAAAAATATATATTCTTTTGAACTTCCTGTGTATACAATTATGTTGTCTGCTAATGAAGACAGTTTATTTCTTTCTTTCCAATTTATATGTCTTTTGTTTCTTTGTCTTGTCTATTGCACTGGATAGGATCTTTAGGACAATGTTGAATAGAAGTAATAAAAGCAGATATTTTGTCTTGTTTCTGACATTGGAAGGAAACCATACAGTCTTTTATCTTTAACAGATGCCCTTTATCAGGTCATAGGATGTTCATATATTCTCTTTATCAAGCTGAGGAAGTTTTCTTCTATTCCTAGTTCATTAGTAATTTTAATCATAAATCACCACTGAGTTTTTTCAAATACTTTCTCTACATCTATTGAGATGGATATATGATTAAATGAGATGAAGTATGTCAGGAACTTCGTATGAGGCACATGGTAAGCACTGAATAAATGTTGTTCTAATTATTATTATTATTAAGCTTTCATATGGTGTTGATACCACTTTGGTCCTCCCGCCTCTCACAGGACATTTCTAGAATCTGTTATGGGTTATGCAATAGTTGGAATTCCCAAGAGGGAGAGCACCTGCCACTGGCATTGAAAAAGGTAATATTTTGTGAATCCTAATTTGGAAGAAGACATAGTCAACTTCAATTGCTAGCTCATTTGGGAGACTTAGGAACCAGAGATCAGGAATGTCATCTGCAGGAATTATGTAGGATTCAAGAACTCAGGTTATTTAAGAACATTTGATTCTGGAAACTTGGTTTGTAAGAATTTCATGGAGTTACAGAACATTAGGCTCTAGGAATGCTGTATATTTCTACATACAATGGTTGAAAGAAGTTCAGGTGATTCTGGAACATTGACCTGTAAAAATGATACGTGATTTGCAATTTTGGCTTTTAATAATGTTACGCCATTTTGTAAGCTTGTGTGCTTCTGGAAACTTATAATAAACTTATATGGTTCTGAAAACTTGGTTTATTAAAACATTATGTGATTCTGAAACCTTGGCTTGAAAGAAATAAGCTTGATTCCAGGATCATAGTTGTCAGAATAGCACTATAATCACACTAGAAGGCTTCAGAAACTTGCTTTACAAGAATATTGTGTGAGTCTGAAAGCCTAGTCTACAAGATGTTCGGTTTAATTTTGGAATCTTGATTTCCATGTACTTTGCCTTGTAGGAATCTTGCATAAGTTTTAAAACTTGTTCTGTAGAAATCTCATATATTTCTGAATGCTTGATCACAAGAATCTCATGTGATTTGCAAAGGTTGGTTTATTAGGTTTTGTGATTTTTCATCTTGGCTTGTAGGAATCTTATGTGACTTTGGAATCTTGGCCTGAAAAACTGCTATTTAATTCTAGAACTTTGGCCAATGAGAGTCTTAAGTGATTCAGAATCCCTGGTCTATAATAGCAGAGCATTTCAGAACATTGGCCAGTAAGAATATGATGCAACCATGAAACATTGGCCTGTAATAACCTGATGTGGTTTCAGAATCTTAGCCTTTGCAAAGTGTGATTGTGATACCTTGGTATGTGAAAGACCACTGATAGCGTTTTAATATTTGTTTTTTCTTCCTTGGTCAGAGACCACTGATTTTTAGCTGTGACGTGGCCAGCTAAAAACTAAATTTCTGAATAAAAACTGAAATAAAAACTTCATTTCTCATCCTGTCTTGCAGCTGTTTGTCCTTGTTGTGACTAAGATCTGGCCAATAACATGGAAACAGAAGTGGCAAAGACACTTTCTGGAAAATATTTGTAGATGGGAGGGACTATGCCGGTCCTCAGCCCTTCCTCCTTCCTATTGGCTGGAATGTTGGCCTACTTCCTGCAGCCACCTGGAACCAGGAAGTGATGTTGGCAGGGAAGCCACAAATGGTGGAGTATTGAGAGCTCCTGCCATTGTGGAACACCACCTCAAACCTACCTGATATGAGACAGAATTAAATTGCCTCATTGAAGCACTTCTATTTTGGATTCTGTTTCACTCACACGCAAGCCTAATCTAGTGTTTTAATCCAAAGAACAATAGGTGATTATGAGACTTCGTTTTTATCATCCTGGCACCTCGGCCTATAAATCTTAGGTGATTCAGACACCTTGGTGTGCTGGATTACCTGTTGTCAATTTAGCATCACTGCCATTCTCTTAAGAGGAGAAGCCAAGAACTATATTTCCCAGAATTCCCTTCAGTCTGGTTCTGGATTTGAGTTGGCTGTGAGGGCACTCACATGAGATCTGGAGGGTGAAAGAGGAGAGGCCATTATTCTCCAGAGACTACTAGGCAATAGCATGGGCACTCTGGCTGCTATTATTATGACTTAGAGCAGAGGTTAGCAAACTACAGCCCATGGGTCAGACTGGCCCACTGCTTGTTTTTGTAAATAAAGTTTTGGGTTTTTTTTTTTTTTTTTTTTTGAGACGGAGTTTCGCTCTTGTTACCCAGGCTGGAGTGCAATGTCACGATCTCGGCTCACCGCAACCTCAGTCTCCTGGGTTCAAGCAATTCTCCTGCCTCAGCTTCCCAAGTAGCTGGGATTACAGGCACGCACCACCATGCCCAGCTAATTTTTTATTTTTAGTAGAGACGGGGTTTCACCATGTTGACCAGGATGGTCTCGATCTCTTTTTTTTTTTTTAATTTTTTATTGGATTGTAGGTTTTGGGGTACATGAGCAGAGCATGCAAGACAGTTGCGTAGGAACACACATGGCAGTGTGCTTTTCTTTCCTTCTCCCCTTCACCCACATTTGGCATTTCTCCCCAGGCTATCCCTCCCCACCTCCCCCTCCCACTGGCCCTCCCCTTTTCCCCCCAGTAGACCCCAGTGTTTAGTACTCCCCTTTCTGTGTCCATGTGTTCTCATTTTTCATCACCCGCCTATGAGTGAGAATATGCGGTGTTTCATTTTCTGTTCTTGTGTCAGTTTGCTGAGGATGACGCTCTCCAGATTCATCCATGTCCCTACAAACGACATGAACTCATCATTTCTGATTGCTGCATAATATTCCATGGTATATGTGCCACATTTTTCCAATCCAGTCTATTATCAATGGGCATTTTGGTTGATTCCAGGTCTTTGCTATTGTAAACAGTGCTGCAATGAACATTCGTGTACATGTGTCCTTATAGTAGAACGATTTATAGTCTTTTGGATATATACCCAGTAATGGGATTGCTGGGTCAAATGGAATTTCTATTTCTAAGGCCTTGAGGAATCGCCACACTGTCTTCCACAATGGTTGAACTAATTTACACTCCCACCAACAGTGTAAAAGTGTTCCTTTTTCTCCACATCCTCTCCAGCATCTGTTGTCTCCAGATTTTTTAATGATCGCCGTTCTAACTGGCGTGAGATTGTGTCTCAATGTGGTTTTGATTTGCATCTCTCTGATGACCAGTGACGATGAGCATTTTTTCATATGATTGTTGGCCTCATATATGTCTTCTTTCGTAAAGTGTCTGTTCATATCCTTTGCCCACTTTTGAATGGGCTTGATTGTTTTTTTCCTGTAAATCCGTTTGAGTTCTTTGTAAATTCTGGATATCAGCCCTTTGTCAGATGGGTAAACTGCAAAATTTTTTCCCATTCTGTTGGTTGCCGATCCACTCTAGTGACTGTTTCTTTTGCCGTGCAGAAGCTGTGGAGTTTCATTAGGTCCCATTTGTCTATTTTGGCTTTTGTTGCCAATGCTTTTGGTGTTTTGTTCATGAAGTCCTTGCCTACTCCTATGTCCTGGATAGTTTTGCCTAGATTTCCTTCTAGGGTTTTTATCGTGCCGGTCTCGATCTCTTGACCTTGTGATCCACCCGTCTCGGACTCCCAAAGTGCTGGGATTATAGGCGTGAGCCACCGCGCCCGGCCAAGTTTTGGGGTCTTTTGCTAATTTTTTTTTTAAGTTCCAGGGTACATGTGCAGGGTGTGCAGGTTTGTTACATAAATAAAGGTGTGCTATGGTGATTTGCTGCATCTGTCAACCCATTTCCCAGATATGAAGCCCAGCATGCGTCAGCCATTTTTCCCGATGCTCTCCCTCCCCCCACCTCCCCCATAGGCCCCAGTGTGTGTCATTCCCCTCCCTGTACCCATGTGTTCACATTGTTCAACTCCCACTAATAAGTGAGAACATGCGGTGTTTAAATAAAGTTTTCTTGGAACAAGGCCTTGTTTACATATGGTCTGTGGCTGCCTTTAAGCCATAACAGCAGACTTGAGTAGTCGATACAGGGATTACATGTGGCAAAACCTAAAATATTTACTATCTGGCCCTGTACATAAAAAGTTTGCCAACACCTGCTATAAAATATCTGGTTGGAGTTTAGTAACTTCCATTTAATAAGTATCTATTGAGCATCAGCTGTTTGGTGTGTGGGGAGGAGCCTTGTTCACAGAGTGGGTATCATTTAGGTGGAACAATAAAGTATATCCAAGTAGCAAGGTCACACATTTACTTATGTTACCTTTAAATGTTCACAGAAATACATTATTTTGTTTTTTTCTCTAGTAATTGACCTGAGCTCCTTCAAATCACTATCCACTGGGTAACAGAAGCAAGAAATCCTACTATTTAGGCCAGGCGCAGTGGCTTACGCCTGTAATCCAACACTTTGGGAGGCCGAGGTGGGCGGATCGTGAGATCAGGAGTTCGAGACCAGCCTCACCAACATGATGAAACCCAGTCTCTACTAAAAATACAAAAATTAGCTGGGCATGGTGGCACGCACCTGTAATCACAGCTACTCAGGAGGCTGAGGCAGGAGAATCGCTTGAACCTGGGAGGCAGAGGTTGCAGTGAGCCAAGATTGTCCCATTGCACTCCAGCCTGGGTGACAGAGCATGACTCTGTCTCAAAAAATAAAGAAAGAAATAAAGAAATCCTACAATTTAATTTATACCAGTACATATTTTCCTTTCTCCTTCTCTTTCTCTCTGCCTTCACTGACACTCTTGGTGTGTGCAAAGAAAGAGGAGAGTAGCCATGTCTTTCCAGGAGGCCCACCTGCTCCCTGATAACTTTTAATTGCATAAAATAATGTCTATTTTCAAAGTTATGCTTGGCTTCATCAGGTAAAAAGACACAGGATGTGGCAGTACAGGAGAGATGGGGCTTCCGGCTGACCCAGTATGTGTCCCCTGGAACTGCTGGCCTCAACTGCAGTGGGGCTGGTTCTGGGTGTTTCCTGGGCTGGTAACTGTGAAGAGGTCCTGGGTGTTGCCCTGGTGTCCACTGCTGGAGTCTGAAGTGGCTTCAATGTATGAATTACTCTCCCTTATTCTCTGTATGGTCAGAGCTCACATTGTCCCAGCTGATTTGGCCCCATTTTGGTCCCTTGAGTTTATTATTTTGATTAAAGTTCAGTCTTCAAGTTCACTTTAAATGAACAAGCTTTTACCTAGAGAGAAGAAACTCACAGATTTATTAATATAACAACAACAACAAAACCCTCAGCTTTATCGTTATCTCCCAACCTGCCTAGACCTACTGGGGGAGAAGAAGAGGATCGCTGGACCTATTCGGACTTCTCACATGCTAAAGAGGGGTCATTCCAGCAGCCTGGAGAAGGAGATACGGCCAGAGAATCTTCATTTCTAAGAGGTCAGTTGGCTAAAGTCCCAAGGTGTTTATGGTTTGAAAAACCATCAATCCGTTTTTATTTTTATACCACAGAATGGTAATCTCACTTTTACATCTCAGTTTTTGTGTCAAAATTCAAATATTTGCATTATAATTGAATTGTATTAAGCTACTTAATGCCCACAGGCATCTAGAGGCATCAGATACAGTTCAATAACCAAAGATAAAGGCTAGTCACAAGGCAGCTGAGCTGGGCACTAGAGAAGCCACAAGCTGCAGGAGCCTGTTGCCTGTCGAGAGAACACAGTGGGAGGAAAATCCCTTCTTTCTGCTGTCTCTCTGTAGCACCCCCTACTGACAACGGGCTTACCATTGTGCCAGCCTGCAGAAGAAAAATATTTAATGGGCCCAGCTGCATTTTTTGCAGAGCTGGTAGTGGAGGATAAATTTGGAACTAAGAGTCCGTAAATTGATAACTGGAATATGTGAGATATGCCTATGAATAATTATCATGGCAGTTGCAGTGGCTCACACCTGTAATTCCAGCACTTTGGGAGGCTGAGGCAGGCAGATCACTTGGAGCCCAGGAGCTTGAGACAAGCCTGGTCTACATGGCAAAACCCCATCTTTATGAAAAAATAGAAATAAAAACCAAATAGCCAGTCACGGCAATGTGTGCCTGTAGTCCCAGCTACTCCGGGGGCATAAGGTGAGAAGATCACTTGAGCCTGGGAGGTTGAGGCTGCAGTGAGCTGAGATTGAGTTTGCCTGGGTAACAGAGCAAGACCCTGTTTCAAATAAATAATAGCAATAATAATATTTATCAAATAGAAAAACAAAATTTTCAAATACTTATTAATGCATTTAAAAATAATAGCATTAAACGTATTATGTATTAACATATTTTAATCAAAATATTTGTATTTTCCCAAACAAACCAAAGTAATAAAATGAGTCGCATTGTTTTGGAAATCTTTTTGCTGTTTGGTTAAGAGAGAATAGCTGGATTCTCCTTCCTGCTTTTGCAGTCAATCTATGGTGATATGTTGTTTTGGTTAAAATATATAAAGCAAATCTGGCTTTTCACGAGTGTGTAGTTGGAAAAGGGAGGAGTATTTTAACAGCTTTTGAAGATAATTGTAGATATTCTCCATTAACTATGCACCAAAACTCAGCAAGTAGGAGTTTCTTCAAGATGCGATGCAATGAGGAATTTGAAATCGCATCAGCGTGTTTTTCATCCTGTGTAATATTAAAATCCATTTGTCAACCTTGCACTTTAAATGGATTTTTGCCTGTGCATGACTTTGAAACATCATACATTGATCACTTGGAAAATATTGGTTCACTGAATTATGTAGATCTTCCAAATGTTGACACATTTAATTACACAGTATTTAAAAAACAACATCACTTCACTTCACCACCCATCACAATGTATTGGGAAGCTGTCAGTCCCACAGTGGCAAATGCAAGTGTTCCCAAAATTCTAATTTGCACTTGAAATTTTGAATTTTATTATTGGCAACAACGATTGTCAATTCTTTTCCTTGAAGTGGCAGGCTCCTTTCATTTATGTTCAAGATAATGTCTGCCAAATACACAAGTCTGATTAACTTTACCTTATCTGCTCTTCAAGTGAAACGAGTGTTCAGTGAAAAATGCGCATAGTTTGGCTCACAGCCCAATCCCACGGGTCCCTTTCATTTAAACAATCATCACGCCTACATTTTCCCACTTTGTCACACTGAATTAGCAGAGTAAAATGGCACGTACTCAAGGGTCAATGTTTAATAACGTGAATAATTTTAACTGCCTCATCAAGAACATTCTTAAGTAAAATTGGCTTTTTTTTAAACTGCAAGTGTATGGTGGTACACACACACGCGCGCGCGCGCACACACACACACACACACACACACACACACAGTCAGTGACTGTCAGTATAGTCCGTCCTGATTCATGCTAAAAGCACCAGCAGTTTTATCCACCTTTGCTTTTACACCATCAGTGCACATTTTAACACAGTAAAAAAAAAGGCACTCATTTCTTAGGATTATCATGAAAATAGTCGTGACTTTTCAGATCCTCAGCACGGGCATGGTGGCTCACACCTGTAATCCCAACACTTTGGGAGGCCGAGACAGGTAAATAGTTTGAGCTTAGTAGTTTGACACCAGCCTGGGCAATATTATAAAACCCCATCTCTATAAAAAAAAATTAAGCCGGGCGCGGTGGCTCACACCTGTAATCCCAGCACTTTGGGAGGCCGAGACGGGTGGATCACGAGGTCGAGAGATCGAGACCATCCTGGTCAACATGGTGAAACCCCGTCTCTACTAAAAATACAAAAAATTAGCTGGGCATGGTGGCGCGTGCCTGTAATCCCAGCTACTCAGGAGGCTGAGGCAGGAGAATTGCCTGAACCCAGGAGGCGGAGGTTGCAGTGAGCCGAGATCTCGCCATTGCACTCCAGCCTGGGTAACAAGAGCGAAACTCCGTCTCAAAAAAAAAAAAAAAAAAAAAAAATTAAAAAGTTAGCCGGGTGTTGTGGTGGTGTGTGCCTGTATCACAGCTACTCGGGAGGCTGAAGTGGGAGGGTGGCTTGAGCCTGGAAGGCGGAGGCTGCAGTGAGCCAAAATGGTGCCACTGGATTCCAGCCTGGGTGACAGAGCCAGACCCTGCCTCAAAAATAAAAAGGAAAAGAAAGAAAATCATTGGTCTAATTAACATCTTGTAACTAAGGACCATAATGTGACTTCAGGGTCATCATGTGCATCTGAATAAGAGTCCTATTGGCACCAAGTAGTACTATTTTATTTTTAAGGACTAGCATTAGAAGGAGTGAGTTCATAAATGAGTTCACACCCAGTGACATAAAAAATGCTGTATGAGCAAAGGCTTTACAGTAGTTGGATAGAGGAAAAAGTGCATCTTTTCATTGTTTTTCATTTGCTTTAATAGCACTCCACTTCTGGGCCAGGCATGGTGGCTCACGCCTGTGATCTCAGCAATTTGGGAGGCTGAGGTGGGCAGATCACCTGAAGTTGCGAGTTCGAGACCAGCCTGACCAACATGGAGAAATCACATCTCTACTAAAAAGACAAAAATTAGCCAGGCTTGGTGGCACCTTCCTGTAATCCCAGCTACTCCGGAGGCTGAGGCAGGAGAATTGCTTGAATCTGGGAGGCAGAGGTTGTAGTGAGCTAAGATCATGTCATTGCCCTCCAGCCTGGGCAACAAGAGCAAAACTCCGTCTCAAAAAAAAAAACAAAAAACCCAGCACTCCAATTTTAAGTACAAACTTCTGTGTCAGTCAGAATAGGCTAGATTAACCTGTGCTAACAACAAGCCCCCTTAATATCAGTAAGAGTTTATTTCTGGCTCCAACATGGAGCAGAAGGGAGGGGCTCCCTCATGGGAGTCACTCAGCACCCAGGCCACCTGTGACTCCGTCACAACACCTGCTTTCATCCCTGCAAGCAGGAAAGAGACATAGCCAACTATGTCTCTTAAAGCTTCCGCCCAGAAGGGTCATTTGTCACCTCTGCTCACATGCTTACAGGTGAGGGCAAGTCATATGGTTTCACTTGACTTCCAAAAAGAGCAGAGGTGTGTCGTGCTACCACGTGCCAGCAAGGAGGGAGATGGGAGCCTTTCCAGCAGCCCTAGTGGCCGCCCAGGTGGCGTGTGTGCTTCGCTTTGTTGTCTCTGCTCTAGCTCTGACCATCAGCAATCAAAGCGTGACTTGCTGAGTGATAATCAGCCCCCGATGTACTGAAAAGGAATGCCTGGCTCCAGGCTTTTCGGGATGCCTTGGTTTACTGCAGAACAAAGGAGGCTCCTAACTACCCCGGCAATGTGAGTCCAAAATGCATCGGGTGAGACCGGTGGAGACAACTCAGGAAGGATTCCAACAGGGGGGCGGGGTCTTGCATGGCCGGAAATCCCCACAAGTTGCAGTGACTCTGGCCTGCAAGACAGAGGTTGCCTTTTCAAATACTGGCTCTCGCCGGCTATGTGACCTTGAACAAGTCATGTCCTCTCCGGAGCCCTCAGTATGCTCCCCTGTCAGAAGGAGATAATGTGAGTGGAAATTTCCAGAACAGTGGTTGGCTTGCTCCCTTCCCCCTGACTGGGAAATGGCTCTCTCTCCTGGACCAAAGCCTAGGGCTGATTCATAGTCACTATCAGCATCATTCTCAGCCTGGGCCAGGTCAACACATTGTTTATCTTGGTGTCTGAGCCCATTCCTGACATTGCAGAGACAGACACTAAGAGGATGGGGGCTGGTGAATCCCCAACTCTCATCTTTCAACCCTGTTCTCTCCTTCCTCCTCCCACTCCAGGGGCTTGTGAGAATAACTAAAAAGGCCAGCAAGGCCAATTTCCCAGGAGCAGAGTCCATGGTTCCCATACAGACAGACCCTCCTGTTTGTATCCTTTGTCATGACTCCTGTGCCTGCCTCTGAGCTCAGGGTCTCCATTCCTCCTCCAAGACAGCTGCAGACATCTTCTTTCTGTCTTCCTGCCCTAGTCCCTTCATCCATCCTCCTGATGCACACTACAGTGACCGGCGAAACCAGGCTTCACCCTGTCCAGCCTCCTGCCCAGCAGCCTCCCACACTGCCCAGGTGACAGGATGAAGCCCCAACAGGACTCCAGATCCTGGCCCTTAGCTCTCCCAAGTCCTCTACTCAGACAAAGCTGTCTGCTGGACTGGTTATATGCTTCTCTGCCGAGAGTATCTGTCCCAGTCCTTCCTGTGATTATCTAAGGAGCATCTCAGACCCAGCCTTGGTGACCACCCCAGCCCACCCATGCCTTCTTTCCCCAAGCTCTGTAGACAGACAACTGTGCAGTGATCAGAGCAGAGGTGCTGATGACCCACTGTGGATCCACACCCGGCCCTAGATCCTGAGCAAGCGACTCTCTCTCTCTCTGGCTCAGTTTCCCCATCTGTAAAAGGGAGATACTGATGATATCTTCCCCTGAGGGCTACTGGGAAGAGTAACAAGATGTAACAATATGCAGTGTGTGCGCATGGGCGTGTGGCACTAGCCACCATTTAATGTCTATTGGCCCATCCACCCTGCACACATGGACTGAGTCCCTGGTTTTTGCAGGGTCTGAGCTACTCACTAGGACTCATCTGTGCCCTCAAAGAGCCCTGCTTCAATAGGAGAGAAAACACTGTGTTTGAATATCATGTGATGGTACCCATCCTGTTCCAGGCGTAGGATGCTGAGGATGACCTCCTGCACCTTCCAGGATGAGAGGATACTGATGTGGTCAGCTTACCACCAGGGGCCAGTTGGTCTCCTCAGGAAACAACACCATTTCAAGGGTTCGATGTTGGCTTTTCATCATGGACAAGTTGCACATTCAGAAGTGGCAGGAGCTGGATCAGTCTTGGGTAGGTGGGAGCCCATGTCATTGGTGCATCCAGTAGCAGCCTCGGGTCTCTGCCATCACAGCCAATCTGCTCCCGGGCCTGTCATGCTGGCTCTGGGATGCCAGTGATAAGGATGGTGAGTGTTGACTGCCCAGGTTATTCTGTCCACTGGGCTGTTCAGTGCTTCTTCCGTGGTGGATGTTTCTTGGTGGGCACTAACCTTTCATATGGCAGTCTTCATACTCCATACCTACTCTAGATGCCCATCCATATACCACTCCCCATACGTCCTTGTCTTTGATCTGCCACACACCTGATCAGATGGTGAGGGCATTGGCCAATGCCCAACAATCTATATATATTCTCACTCTAGACTGCTTCTCCCACTATACAAAGGGGACCAGGTGCACTTATCATGACTCCATCTATCAGAAAGACACGCCCTCCCCACTGTCTTTCAGAGTCACCTTGAATGTGACAATAGTACAGCCACTATCTCTTTTCTCTTTGTATCCACGTATTAAATTGATCCATCTTTAACCAAACTCAAGATTTTTCCTTCGTTTTCAGCTGGTTGCTAGTCATACGGGAACATCCCCCAACACACACACACACCCACACATGCAACTTTGTGCTATTCAGGGGACGATCGTTGGTACAAGGTGGGTAGGTGACGTGGGAGTCTAGACTGACTGCCTGATCCTGCACCTTCCTCATGCCTCTGGTCCTGCCCCAACTTGATCCAGATGTACCACTTCTCTCTGCCAATGGATCACTCTCGGTCTGACTTTATGATTTGCAGGAATGAACAAAACTGCGAATGATCATAATTCGCAGTTCCAAGCAAAGGGTCACCTGGTCTCCAACGATCAAGTGTTCCGTCTCTGCCAGAGTTCATGACAGGCCAGCTGGGAGCTGTTTCACAAAAGGAGTGCCATTCTCTGCTGTGGCTTACGGGGCTTTGCTTCAGGATGCCCGGGTCTTCATTCTGCCTCAGTCCTGGAGCTTGCCGTAAGCTCCTTGCATCGTCTTCTCCCACCACAAACATCTCCAACACTACAGGATCTGCCAGATCATATGACCCAAGACAGAGGGCTGATTGTACCTTGGCCTGGATCTGCTGCAGAATGTTCTCTTCTCTGGGTCCCACCCCTTGCTGTCTTCTCAGCTACCCAGGATATGGGCTAGAGCAATATTCCTTGACGTGAAATGTGTGGCCTCCAGAATGCAGAGATCTATCTGAGGCTGTGCTTTCCCCATCATGGTAGAAGATGCAAGATGCAGCACTTGGTCTTTTATTTTGGAGAGAATATCTCAGCACAGCTCCTGACCACCGAACCCCTAAACTTCACTGAAGTGGCAGGTCCCTGAATCCTTCTGGGGCTTATCTTCCACCCTTGGGAGTTCGCTTGTCTTACCGACGCCTCCAGCATATCTGCCACTTCTGGCTGGTCCTGTCCAGACACGTAATGTCATCTCCCTGAGGTCATGTGAGGTTCTGAGGATGACTAGGTGGTACAGTTATCTTCAGCCTGTATCATAGCAGTGAGTGAGACAGTTCCTACAGTCCTGGAGCAAAACCATCAATGAATAGTTTATCTTTCCCATCTCAGAGTGAACTGTTTCCTCTCCTCTTTTCTAACCAGAATGGAATAAACAAACAAACAAACAAACAAAAAAACGTATTCACCAAATCAGTGGCTGCATGCTATGTACCCGAGGTCTTATTATTCTGCTTTGACAATAGTGGAACACGGGGCACAGCAAATGGATCGGTCATGCTCTCTGCAGCTGGAAGTCTGCAAGGCGCATTCTCACACAGGTGGGAATCGGTGTCCATAGATACCCACGCCCCACATGAAGCTGCAGGGCTGGGCCTGTCTGAGAGTGACACAGGCTGGAGGAGAAACTGGGAGATGGTGGATGTCCCTCCTCAGAAAACCTTGCTGTGGAGCCTTCATGAGTTTTTCCCCTAATTTTTCAATGCTGGTTTTTAATTCATTTATTCTCACTTTTAAATGTGTATTGCTATGGAAAGGCGTGTAGCGTTAGAAATGTCAGATCCCAAATTTGCATGACTCCAAAGTTCGTGGCCTTCCTACTATACCCCCGCCCCCAGCTCCAGCCTCTGTCATCCCCCAGTGGGAAATTCAGTTCTTTGAGTTGTGTGTTGTGTGGTTGCTCTCCACCTTGAGATAAAGTTCTTGAGATAAAGAAGGGGGTTCCTCATTGGCCTCCCATCATCCTGGAAGCTCCCTGAGGCTAGGCCCCAGGCTCCAGGACCAGTCTCAGAGCCCCTCCCTTCATACCCCTGCCTGGAACCGGGAGGCAGGAGGGGGTAATACTGGGAGAGGGGGACTGGGAAACAGCCAGGATGGCATTTGAAGGAGCCAAAGAAGCCTCCCCTTCCTCAGGTCCTGACAGAAGTACTCCTTGGAAAGGAAACGACCATTGTCCAGTACAGTAGGGGGAAGAGCCCAGGTAAATGAGGCATGCCTGGGAGGCTGGGGGTGGCCCTGGGAATCACAGGAGCTGCCATCGGGGGGCGTCACCAGCCCCAGCCTCAAGGGTATGGCTTTGGGAAAGCAGTGGAAAGCTGTGCCGGGGCCCAGGAAAACTGTCAAGGCCAAAGGCACTCAGAGATTGGCATTTCCTCCCAAAAGGACTCATTTGCTCAACATGGCGTCTCCTAAACCCCTAGACCCCACGCCGCTCTGCCCTCCCTCTTTTGTCAACTCACATCACTCACTGCAGAGGGCAGAAAACCAACAGTGGGCCTAGTTGCTTGGGTAGAAAATCAACTTGGCGCTTCTTCATGCTAGAAAACTGCTGTCCTGTGGATGGGCCGTTATATTCCAGTCCTCTCACCTGCACGTCCGCAGTCAGGAGATTGACCAGACAAGGAATTGCAGTGTCCATTCTGCAGACAAAGTGCGTCTCAGGGACCCTGAGTGATTTGCTTCCCAGTAGTTGCTTTAAGATCCCACCATCTAGTTGCAATCGTTTCTGTTTTCTCACCTTTGCAATACCATGCACCAGTTTGGGTTGTGCGTGGAATGAGTGTCTGTAAATTTGAATCCTGGCTTAGCTACCTCAAGGGATTCCAAGATTTCCAGGGGCCCACGGGGAGTCCTGTCAGTGAGAACAACCAGCCACCTCCAGCCCAGATCATCTGGCTGCTCTGTGTGGGTTTTCCCCAGCTGGGTTTTGGTAATTCTAGACCCTGGGCTGTGTAGATGGAGCTGCTGCCGCCCTTCTGCCTGGCCTGCCTCCCCTGCCCAGGTCAGTATATTTTCTTCCTTCCCTGCAGCCTGCCTACCTCTAACCTGGTTCCTGGTGCCCAATAGTTACTAAATGAATGAATGAGTGAATGAATAAATGAATGGTGAGCATGGCCTTGTTACACTCCTGATCCTGCCTTCTACCTGCCCCCGCTCTGGTCTTATGATGGCCTTCTCTTCCACTAACCTTGGCCTTGATCTTAACTAGTATTTGCAAACTTCTGTTCACTCCGTCTCCTGGCTCTGTAAGGAGGGAACGCTCCTCTAAAATTAGCTAATGTTTGAAGTGAGCACTCAGGAGACTTTCTCCCCCTCTTACATGCCTGATGGATCTCAAAAATAATTTATGACCAGCTTTGTTATAGAAAAGACCCAAACGGTTTCTAAATTTAAATATGTTACAAATTATAAAACAAATAAATGCAGAAATCATGGCAAAGGGAACGTGAGAGTAAGAAACAGAAGGTAAAACAAGGAATGAGGTCAATGCAAATGGGAGATCCAGTATAATTTCCAGAGGTAGGCCAAATAGCTGCAGCTGAGCTTCCTACCAGCCAGTGCAAAGAGAGCAGCCTGATTAGTTATAATCTTCCTTGGTGTCCTTAAAATAAAGGCAAATCACGTAGAGAAACTCAACAGTTTTGGAAGTAAGCTTAGACTCTGCGTAAAGTAAGCGTACCCATAATCATAGCCTCCCTAATTATAGTAATCATAAATAGAGCAAGAAAGTTTATATGACTGCTTCCTTTTTAAAAATACAGAAAATACAGAGACCATCACGAACACGCTCAACTCTATCATCTACAATGATAGTTGTTAATATTTTGCCAGCATTACTTATTATACAGAATTAATGAAAGAAATAAAACTCCTCAGATAAAGTCCTCTATCTCCTTCCTATAGCCCTCCTCTCCCTAAAGACAACTAGCATGGTAAATTTGGTATTTATCCTCCCAGTCCATTTAAAAGTTATTTTACACACAGACATATGTTCCATTAATATTAAATACTCCTTTCAATCAACATAGTCATAGTTTATGGAATATTTCATTCAGTCACTCACTTTCTTAGCTTAGAAGTATGTTTTTGGCCAAGCATGGTGGTTCATGCCTGTAATCCCAGCACTTTGGGAGGCTGAAGTGGGTGGATCACTTGAGGTCAGAGTTTGAAACCAGCCTGGCCAACATGGTGAAACCCTGTCCGTACTAAAAATACAAAACTTAGCCTGGTGTGGTGGCGCATGCCTCTAATGCCAACTACTCGAGAGGCTGAGGCAGGAGAACCACTGGAATGGGGGAGGTGGAGGTTGCAGTGAGTGCATACCACTGCACTCCAGCTTGGGTGACAGAATGGGACTCCATCTCAAAATGTGTGTGTGTGTGTGTGTTTAAAAATCAGTCTGTGTTGATACATATGTCTAATTATTTTCTTTTCAATTCTGTACAGTATTTTATAGAATAAGAATACTACATTTTACTTGCCTGTTCTTCTACTAATGGCTAGTCTACATTAGACCAGCCAATGCTTTTCTCTTAAAATAAAAGCTTCAAAGAACCCATTTGCAGTGGTGTGCTGGCAGATGTTTAACCATCAGCTCTCTTAAAATACTCCTGCCATGACTGATTTCAAGCTGCCAACAGGACATCGCTAAATGCAGAGTTGGGAAGAATTGAACACCATCAGTCTTGCAAGCTGTACAAGTCAGCTCCAGCACTCCACAGCATATACATCTCCCTGTGCATAGATATGAAAGTTTCTCTAGGAATATATATCAAAATGAAACTGCTATGTGCATTTGCAAATTTGCTAGTTATTGCCAAATTTCTCCCCAAAGTGGTCTTACTAATTTACACTCCTCCCAGCAGCTTATGAGAGTATTAATGTCTCCAAATCTTTCCAGATACTCAATACTTTCAGACTTTTCCATTCTTGCCAACACGATGAATGAGATCTCGTGCAACCAGTGAGGCTGAAGAAATTTTCACATGCTTATCGATGACTTAGATTTCCCTTTCTGCAAATTACCTACACATATGCTTAGTCCTTTTTATATTAAGTTATATATATTTTTCTTATTGATTGATAGCATTTCTTTATATATCATATCACAATTCCTTGCCGATTATATAAGTGGCAAATATCTTTAACTTGTTAAATTTGTTCTTATTGGTTTATGCTTTGTTTCAGAAATTCTTTCTCCTCTTTTCTGAATCATAGATTTCCTTCTTCCTTCCTTTTTACAAATAATTTTTTTCTTATTACATGAACAATACAGAAAAATTAGAAAATATATACATGCTGTCAAGAAGAGGAAAAGAAACACAATTCTATGACTCAGAAGCAACCACTGTTCATGTTCAGCCTCCATATGACCTATAAAGATGTTGGTCCATCAAATCCAGTTGAGTATAATTGACTAGAAGTCTCCAAACTAAACTACAGGAACAAGGTATTTTTTTTTTTTGAGACGGAGTCTCGCTCTTGTTACCCAGGCTGGAGTGCAATGGCGCGATCTCGGCTTACTGTAACCTCCGCCTCCTGGATTCAGGCAATTCTCCTGCCTCAGCCTCCTGAGTAGCTGGGATTACAGGCACATGCCACCATGCCCAGCTAAATTTTTGTATTTTTAGTAGAGACGGGGTTTCACCATGTTGACCAGGATGGTCTCGATCTCTTGACCTCGTGATCCACCCGCCTCGGCCTCCCAAACTGCTGGGATTACAGGCTTGAGCCACCACTCCCGGCCAGTCTTTTTTTTTTTTAAATGACCATTTACAGTATATCTCCAGGTCACAGGGCATATTACTATGTAGTGTGTAGCTCTTTGAGAATTTGCTTTAGTGCTTTCAAATTTCGTCAGTCTTCCTTCCTGGAGTTTACGATGATCTTTCATGATCTGGGGCTTTTGGTTTGTGTTTTGTTTGTTTGGTTAGTTGGTTTTTTTGTCTTTTTTTTTGAGACGAAGTCTTGCTCTGTCACCCAGGCGGGAGTGCAGTAACATGATTTTGGCTCACTGCAATCTCTGCCTCCTGGGTTCAAGCAATTCTCCTGTCTCAGCCTCCCAAGTAGTTGAGACTACAGGCCCACGCCACCACACCCAGCTAATTTTTGTATTTTCAGTAGAGATGGGGTTTCACCATGTTGGCCAGGATGGTATCGATCTCTTGACCTCGTGATCCACCCGCCTCGGCCTCCCAAAGGGCTTACAGGCTTGAACCCCCGCACCCAACAGTTGTTTGTCTTTTTATGGATTGGTTGATTGTTTTAACATGTCTGTTCTTGCGGCATCAAAACCTCCTACTCTCTTGAGCATGGACTTCCAGCTCCTTCCCTCCTGCTCCCACTTTGGCCCTTGCTAAGCCCTGGTTGATCCAGCCTAGGCCTCCTGTGGGTCGAGGTGAAGGGACCACGGGGAGGGTGGAATGGGAAAAACCCTGGGCTGGAAGCTGGATCACTACATTCTGGTCCCTGCTGCAGCATAAAATTGCTGGTGGCTGAGCACAGTGGCTCACGCCTGTAATCCCAGCACCTTGGTAGGCCAAGGCAGGGCAGATCTCTTGAGGTCAGGAGCTCGAGAGCAGCCTGGCCAACATGGTGAAACCCTATCTCTACTGAAAATACAAAAATTAGCTGGGCGTGGTGGTGCACACCTGTAATCCCAACTACTTGGGAGGCTGAGGCAGGAGAATCGCTTGAACCCAGGAGGTGGAGATTGCAGTGAGCCGAGACTGAGCCATTGTACTCCAGCCTGAGCAATGAGTGAAACTCCGTCTCGAAACAAACAAAAAGAGAAAAAAACCAACCAAACAAAAAAAAAACCCAAAACCCCAGTTCATGAAAGACCCCAACGTAAACTCCAGGAAGGAAGACTGACAAACTTTGAAAGTGCTAAAGCAAATTCTCAAAGAGCTACACACCACATAGTATGCCCTGTGACCTGGAGATACTGTAAATGTTCATTGTTTAAAAAAAGACAAAAGAAATTAATAGTGTCTCTACTAAAAATACAAAAAAACAAACAAACAAACAAAAAACCAAATTAGCCAGGCGTGGTGGCGTGCTCCTGTAATCCCAGCTACTCGGGACGCTGAGGCAAGAGAATCGCTTGAACCAGGAAGACGGAGAATGCAGTGAGCCGAGATTGCGCCACTGCACTCCAGTCCGGCATACAGACAGAGCAAGACTATGTCTCAAAATAAATAAATAAATAAAAACAAAACGAGAAAGTTGCTGGTGGCCTGGGCAAGTTCCTCAGCTTCTCTGAATCTTGGCAAACTCCTTGCTTCCTGCTTCCTGGGGGCTGCAAACCACACTTGATAGGGTTTCCAGTCCTGGGAGAAGGGAAGAGTCGGCGAAGGGGCGGGGCCAGAGGGGGCGGGGCAGGAGGGGGCGGGGCCTCAGGTGCGCTAGGGGTGCTCTAAGGAGAAACCCGCTTGCCTGGGCGGATTTGAAGCTGCTCCTTTCTTACCAGCATGAAAATACAGAGTGAGCCAGACCCCGAAGACGAGTTTAAAAGAACCCCCAGCATGTAATTACGCAGCGAGCTGATTTAGGCTGTTTTCCAGCTTTGGCATGGACTTGCCATGACGTTTTGGCAAGTCACTCACCACGGGCGTCAGGACCTCTTCTGAAAGCCAGAGGCCTGGTTAGTGATATCAGGAGCTAAGGAGTCAGAATGACAGCACTGAATTTCAGCCACACCCCGACCAGTTTAGGCAAGTTGTTTAACCTCTCTGAAGCTCAGTTTCACCATCTATAACATGGAACCACGAGAGCACTCATCTCTCGTGGCCGATTGTAAGAATTGAATGAAATGATCCGAGTACAAAGTATGGAAAGTGCAATGGTACTTTTTAGGAGCCATTGTTACTGTCGCCCCTGAGTTCTGGGATTCTGGGATCACCTGAGAAGGGAGAGGCGTCCTACCCAGAATGTCCAGCAGGTGGTGCTGTCTCAGAACAAATCTCCCCCAGGCGCTCTGCGGGGAGGTTTTCTCCGAAAGGCAGGTAGGTAGTGGCTTTGGAGCCAGAGCACATCTGAGATGAAGGGGGCTCTGGAGGGTCCAGCCTCTTCATTTCCCAAAGGGGGACCCCAAGACTAAAATGGGCGAACTGTGTTCCTGCCGCCATGGGAGAGCCGGGGCTCGAACCAGTCCAGCTGCCTCCTAGAGGAGGTCACCCGAGTCTCCCTCCCACCTATGGGCTACCCCACCCACCCCCAGGATGAGCGCGGGATCCTCAGAGAGGTTGAGATGACCAGCTTCGCGCAGCACACTGGGTGCGTGTCTTGGTGGAGAAGAGGTTCCTGACTTTGGGGGGAAAAGGGCCCAGTCTGACTGCCCAAGGGTGACTCTGAATGGGGGTCTTCACTCAGCCTTTCCCAGCACTCAGTTTCCGAAGTGGGCAGACAGGGGTGCAGTGGGGAGAAGCTAAGGTGTGATGGAGAGAGGGGTAGCTCACACGGTGTGGAGCCGGGATGCTCTCCGGGACTCATTCTGAGTGAGGGCCTGACCCCCAGCCTACCTCACCCCTAACTCTCAAAGGGCTGGAAACTAGGAGACCCCGCTAACGGCCCCCAGGGGTCCTCCCTGCAGGCCCAGGACCAACCTGGCATAAGGGTAGCTCATCTCACCTTTGAGAGCCTTGCCTCAAAGTCCCCACTGGGCTGTGTGTGCAGAGGTGTGGCTCACTGCAGCTGTCCCCCGAAGCTCTCCCCAAGCTGGGCCTCCCCAGCCTCCTCTTTCCTGAGGAATGAGTCTCCTCAACACTTGGACCCTCCTGCGCCCGCAGCCCTGGCTCTGACCAACCACCTCACTCCTCTGAAGGTCTGTGTCACTTCCTTCTCCCACAGAAGGCAGCCCAGACCCCCAGAGCCCCTGTGAGGGAAACTGGGCAGCAGGAACCAGGGCTTTTGAAGATGGACAGAGGCATGGCACCTTCTAAGGTATATTTTTTAAATAAAAAAATGGCAAATAGGGTTACAAAGGCTAGTTTATTTTCGATGTTTATAATGACAAATTATTACTTTTCACTTCTAAAACATGACAATGACTCTTAAAAACTTCTTCAGTGATGAGATCTGAAGTCTATTTGGGGTTCTTCATGGAAGTGAGGCCTAGAGCCAATGGCCCACTGTCCCCTCTCTTCCCATAGATCAGACCTGGATGTGGCCTCGAGGATGGGAAGGGGGGAAGGGGGGTGGAGCCCTGGCAGGGAGCACAGGGCTGCCTGCTCTGTCTCCACCCCTGAGGTTCTGGAGCTCAGAAGGAGCCTTGGTCATCAGCTTCCCCAAAGTGTCCTCTCACAGATAGGAAAACAGGACCAAGGAGGGGAAGCTGCTTGCTCAAAATGCTAAGCAAGTGAGAGAGAGAGCCAGACCCTGGAACCAGGTCTCCTGATCCCAGATTGGCATTCTTCCAGCTGCACTTCAGTACACCCAGAGAAACTAAAGCACCCAGGAAACATGAGGCCAAAACATCTCCTTGTTTTCCTCTCCCTGCCTGGGACAGTTTGGCCCCCATCTCTTCTGATGCCTAGTCCATGACCTTTGACCCCAGCAATCACAAAAGGACTGCTGTTCACCTGCTCACCCTTGGTGTTTGGACACAGAACAGATCCCGTTCCATCTAAACACTGGTGCAATCTAGAAAGGGCATAAAACTCCCAAGGGGCAGCTATGGCCATAGGAATGAGGGGCAGGGCCTTGTTGCTGGGTAACCAGCTTTATCTGTTGCCTCGGTGACAGCCCCATCAGAGGGAGTCTGTGTGGAGTGTGTGCCTACGAGTCTCCAGTCTTTTTAGCACCAGCTGGCTGGAACCACTTCCTCCCCCATTGCAGACAGCCTCCTGCACACATGTGAGGCCCCTGTACCATGATGAAGACCCTTCCTGCCTCTCCCCTGCCTTCTCCATCACTCCTCATCACAGAATCACGTGCTTCCTTCAGTTACCCCAAATCATCAGCCCCTCTGATCTCAACATCACGGATCCCGCTGGCAGACATTTTCTCAAAAAGTCCTCCCAAACTATTGGATTGCTGGGGTCACTGCCTCCCAGGAGCAGACAGGAAGGAAGCGGGGATCCTGACCAGGACGTGTGGTGGTGGCAGAGGCTGCCTCAGAGCTGCGTTTCTTGCTGTCGGTCTTTAGGTGACTGAAGAAGCCAGAGAGACACACGTGTTCACCCAACATTCAGCCCATGGTGCTTCTATCCCAGGCGCTGTGCCAGGCCCCGGGAACACGGGCACACAGAACAGCTCAGTCCCTGCAACTGGGACCAGCAGGGGAGTCAGACCAGTCAAAGGACAGTTACACACGGGTGGATGTGGATGTATACAACAAAGAGGATATCTCAGGGGCCATGTACGCACAGAAGAAAGGCATCACATCCATGCTTGGGAGAAAGAGGGGTGGCCGGCAAAGGTATCCTTGTCCTAATCCCCAGAACTTGCCAACATTACCTGATGTGGCAAAAGGAACTCCACAGATGTGATTCAGTGAGAATCCTGGGATGGAGAGATTATCCCAGATTATCTGGGTCGCCCTGAATGTAATCACAAGATCTTTGTAACAGGGAGGCAGGAGGGTCGGAGAGCGAGGAGAGTGATGGAAGCAAGGGAGGCCCAGACAGAGCCAGGCATGCAGGCAGCCTGAGAAGCCAAAGAAAGCAAGGGTGAGGTTCTCCCCCGAACCACCCAGCAGGCATGCAGCCCCGCCGACACCTTGGTTCCAGGCCCATAACACTCGTCCTAGGCTTCTGGCTTCCAGAACTGCCCGAGAATAAGTTTGCGTTGTTATAAACCACCACATTTGCGGTCATTTGTTACAGGCGGAAGGCTTCTTGGAGGAGGTGATGTCTACAAGAATTTAAAAGACTAGGAGTGAGTCCAGCAAAGCCGCAGAGGCATCAGGCTGGGCAGAGGCTGGAAGCAGGACGGCCCTGGAGGGTTTGTGCCCTGCAAGCAGCACAGTGAAGATTTTGCTGGGGAGAGGAGATGAAGGTCTCAGCCAGGAGGAAGGAGGTGAGGGCAGGGCCCAGATCAAAAGAGTTTGGATGTGCCCCTGAGAGCAATGCAGAGCCGTGGAAGGTTATGAGTGGGGGAGGGCTGAGTCAGTCTTATTGGAATCTTAGGAGGGGCACGGGCTTTTGAAAGGAGAAAGGATTACAGGGGCAAGAATGGATGGGGAGACCACGTTGGAGTCCAGGAAGATGATGCTCACAGCACAGCAAACACAGGCTGGAGAGGCGGCGACAGGGCCCCCGTGGGGAGGGCTCAGTAAGTGGGCTTGTCTGGCTCTGGTGCTACCTGAGTACGGGAGACAGGGAGAAAAGCCAAGTCACACAGATTTTGGCTTTGCCAGCAGGTGGCGCCATTGGTCATATTTGGGGAGATGAGCAGCCGAAATTGAGGGGATTGGACTCGGTGCCCATTGTGGATCCTCGGATCCACTCCAAGGATCCCGGCCTCGGGAGTGGGGAAGGTGGATGGAATATTGAGCAGAAATCCCACCCAAGCTCCGCTGAGCGCCCCACGCAAACCCCAAAGAGGCTAGGAGATGTTTATCTGGAAACCAGGGAGTCCCACCTGGAGAACCTCCAGCTGCCAGAGCCTGAGCTGATCTTTACCTCCTCCCCCAGGCAGCCCTCCAGGCCAGCACCTTCCTTTTGCAGACCTAGCCAAAAGACGGGCACCTGAAATGCACCCATGTGAGGTCCTACGACTGCTGGGCCTCGGTCTCCTCATGTGCAGAGTAACGGCCCCCCCGCCCCACCATCTCTCGCTTTCTCCCCACGTGCCAGGCCAGCACCCGCATCATCTGTTTAATCTTCTCATTCACTTCTTAAAAAAGATACTGTTCTCACTTCTTTATACATGAGGAAACCGAGGCTCAGAGCAGCTGAGTGAGATGACAGGTCAGTTGCCTAAGTCCCGTGACTAAGAAGGGGTGGGGCCAGGGCTCCTCCCAGAGAATCAAACTCCAGGGCTGCAGGGAGAGGCCCCCAGGGTGTGCGGGCAGGGTCAGACAAGGCCACCCTCGACAGCCAGGGAAAGGCAGCTGTGGGATTTGAAGCCAGGCCTGTCTGACTCCAAAACTTATGACACCACCCCCAGGGGTGTGTGAGTGCAGGGAGGAGTGGATTGCACTGTGGGGACTTTCCCTGGCCCACCCTACCGCCTGGCTGGGGCTGGGGTGGGCAGCCCCTTTCCCACACTGTCCAGCACCTAGGCAGGCCACGTTGTAGCTCACTCTTCAGGGGCACCAACTCTCTCCTGGGGCCCAAGGACCCCCATCACGGCCATTGGAGACTTTGTCTCCAAAGGCCCGTGGCACTGTCTGTGTGGGGGAAGCAGGACAGAATTGCTGGCCAATGGCTGAGCCAGCTGGCTGTGCGAGCCGAGCCCCACTTCTGCCCTCCAGGCTGGCGCCCCCGCAGCCTCACTTCCCACGTGAAGTCCTTGCCCAGACCCTGCTCCCTGGCTTTCTGCTCCCCATCCTAGGTCGGTCGCCTGGTTCCGGAGCTTCAGTCCCTGCCTGTGACCCAGCCTCCTGCAGCCAGCCCTGCTTCCTGCCGGGTCATCGGGAGGCTCTGAGGGTGCCTTGTGAAAGGAAGCTGCCTGCAAAATAGACTCAGCTCAGCTTGGTGGGGGACTGGCTGAGAAGCAGCAGGATGTGGGTATTGGTCACACAGGCTCAGGACTCCGTCCTAGCTGCCTGAGTGGCAGCCTGACCCCCACGCTGGGTGATAGCAGACCCTCAGTTTCCTCCCCTGCCCTGGGAGAGGAAGAGTGATGCTATGTTAAACCCCCTGCCCAGGTGATTGGGAAAAGTGAATCCTGATGGAGGCACGGCCCTGCCATCTTGTCCCCATGGAGGCACAGCCCTGCCATCTTGTCCCCAACCAGGTGTGTTCTCCACGCACAAATCCTCACTCGCTTCCTCCTCAGTCCCCTCTCACCAAGGCTGGAGAGGGCTGTAGTCCAGGCCTCCTCTTTTGCAAATGAGTAAATAGAGGGACTGAGAGAATGAGCTCCCCACTCAAGGGAACCCAAACCAGTCACGTCAAAGCCACAGTTAGAGCTCACAGTCCCTGACTCGCAAACCACTGCTTACCCACCCCGAGGCTGGGGGCCAGGCAGGGGGAGGGAAGGCTGCCTGCTCCAAGGGCTGGGACTCACCCCTTACTCTCTGCTGCTGCCAGCAGGTGTCTGTGGGTGCCAGATGCTGGGGAGGGACCCAGGTTACTTGATGTGGTGGTAGATTTCTGTTTCTGCATCTTGATGAACCATGTATGATATTAAATTGTCAGAGAAGAAAACGAGAAAATGACTTTGCTCTGCAGTTGATGTGGTCACATTCCTCATGGAGAATGCAGAGAAGTCTGAGGGGAGCACCCCTGTCTCTGATGCTGCTTTGATTCCAGGTGGCAGAGCCAGGGAGGAGGGGGGCAGGTGCTGGGGTCCCACAGGAGGGTCTGTGCTGGGGGCAAAGCTCCAAAATGAGCAGGGCCAGCCTCGAGGGCCACGGCCGGCCATGCGCCCCCCCGCCCCCCGCCCCCGTGTGACCTGGGAGCTGTGGGAGATGGTCTGAAACTGTCAGAACTGGGAAGGTTCGTCGTGGGCACAAAAAGGAGCTGCGTTCAGAGAAGGAAGGAAGAGAATCCACTTGTCCCCACCGTTCACTCAGTACCTGGCTCAGGACAAGGTGGGGTGAGGACAGGCCCGTAGACAGGACGGGGACAGGCCGGGCAGAGGAAGGAGGGAAGAACAGAAGAAGGGAGAGCCACCCAGCTCTCCACCTTCCCAAAATGCCTCGTCATCACAGGATGACAGGAACAGGAAGAAAGACGGGTGATGGGCACTGGGGCCGCTGGGAAGAGCAGTGCCCACGCCCCTCGGAGCACTGGCCAGTGGCAGGGAGTGAGTGTGGCCGAACTCTCCCAGGCTTCCAACCAGCAGCCGGCTGGGGTCATTGCTGCAGGCACCCCTCCCCTTCTCCAGCCACGAGCAGGTCCCTGCAGCTCCTCACCCACGTCCCTTCATTGACACAGATGTGAGTCTGTGGAGGAGTCCTGCTTCCCAGCTAGAGGGTCGGCCACACCCACAAGGTCCTTCAGTGCAAGGCAGATAACACCAGGACCCACACACTCAGGCCAGAGACGTGAGGGTCGAAAGGACCCCCAAAGGCAGCCCCACCGAGCACAAGGGCTTGGTGTGCGGAGCTGAAGCCCAGTCCCAAACTTGGGTGTGGGCGAGTCCCACTCTGTTTCCACCAAATCTTTACTCTGCGGAGAGTTCATCCCGCACTGGTAAGAAAGGCCACTTGGTTGTTGTTCAGAGTTTCCTCTGGCTCCCAGATCTCACCACGACCTGAGGGACTCACTGGTGACCGTGGCTGCTGAGGGCCTCACTGCCCAAGCCCACGTGACCTTGTCATGGCGCCACCTCTGTGAAGCCCTGGCTGCCTCCTAGAGTTCTCCTTGTGGGATCCATGGGCCTCTTTTCCCTTCCTAGTGAGGAGGGGACTCACGAGAATCTTCCTCCCCCACCCCAGTCTGTCTCCCTTCTGTCATAATCAGCCCCCTTCTGACCTCACCCAAGGACTCAGCATGACCACTCCCTTTCACAGCCTTCCAGCTTTGGCAAAATGAAAGTCAAAAGGTAGAGATGGCTATTGCTGGCAACTTCTGCTTTGGTTTGGCCATGAATGTCCCCTCGGGTAAGGAAATGCAAAGCCTACTTGCCTCTGCCAGGAGGTGGTGGGCTCAGCACAGGACCCTGCCCTGCCTGCGCTTCTCCCAGCAGAGGAAAGGGTTATATTACAGAGCTTAACTCTGAACAGAACCCTGGGAGGGTTAAGATTCAGGGGCCAGTCTATCCAAGGTTACATCAAAGCTGAGGTTCAACGGCCAATCTATCCAAAGTCATAACAAGGCCGAGGTTCAGGGGCCAGTCTATCCACAGTCACGGCAGAGGTGAGGTTCAGGGGCCAATCTACCCAAGGTCATAAAAAAGCTGAGGTTTGCTGGGCACGGTGGCTCACACCTGTAATCCAAGCACTTTGGGAGGCTGAGGCTGGTGGATCACGAGGTCAGGAGCCCAAGACCAGCCTGACCAACATGGCGAAACGCTGTCTTTATTAAAAATACAAAAATTAGTCAGGCATGGTGGCGCGCACCTATAATCCCAGCTACTCAGGAGGCTGAGGTTAAACCTGGGAGGTGGAGGTTGCAGTGAGCCGAGATCACGCCACTGCATTCCAGCCTGGGCAACAAGAGCAAAACTCCATCTCAAAAAAAAATAATAATAATACTAAAGCTGAGGTTCAGGGGCCAATCTATCCGCGGTCATACATCTGAAAAATGGCAGTGCAGGGATGGAAACCTCAGTGTGCCTTGGGTACCCAGCTTTGCAAATGTAAGGCGTCATCCTAACCAGAGCAGCAGTGAGGGCTCACACAGGCCAGACACTGTGCTAAGCGCTTTATATGCAACCATTCCATTCATCATCACTTGGAAGCACAGAGAGGTTAAGTAAATGCCCAAGGTCACAGAGCTGCAAGGTGGCAATGCCAGGATGAAAGCCCAGGCAGCCTGACGTCAGTTTGCACCAGGCTAACGGGGACTCCATGGCCTTAGTCATGATCTTTCAGGAGTTAGGTAAGAGCAGGTGCAGCAAATGACAGGCGTGAGGGTTGCCAGCACCACTGAGCACAAGGCCCTGGTGGTGGTCCACACCTCCCAGGTAATATATTATGTCTGTCCAGTTAGACTTCGGAAGGCCCCAACACACACCTTAAGGTAAATGAAGGACGCTGGGCACTGTGATAGGCCTTTGGGGTATTTTGACAGGAGATCCCTTAACCCAATGGCAGGCAGGGCAGCCTGGCAGTGGCATGGCTGGGAGGGCAGGCAAAGGCACAGAGGCTTCGGGAGGGCTGAGTCAGGGAGCTGGGCCAGCCTGGGGGAGGGCAGACGAGAAACTGACAGGTGAGGCTGGTGCCCTGACCGGCTGCAGGACTACACAGGGGGGCTGATGAGCCTCGCAGGCAGCAAACACTCTACACCCAAGCCCAGCTTCTCAGGAAGCTGTCTGCTGCTGCCCCCACCTGGTGGGCCCAGGGGTCCTGATGGAACCCCAAATGGCTGGGAAGGTGAGGGTGGGGTGGAGAAGCAAAAATTCCCTTCCCCTCCACTTATTTTTTTTAAAGACCGGAGCTCGCTCTGTTAGCCAGGCTGGAGTGCAGTGGCACAATCACGGCTCACTGCAGCCTTGATAACCTCCCAAGCTTAAGCAATCCTCCTTCCTGCCTCAGCCTCCTGAGGAGCTGGGACCACCGGCATGCGTCACCATTCCCCAGGTGACTTAGTTTTTGTAGAAATGAGGCCTTACCATGTTGTTCGCGCTGGTCTCAAATTCCTGGGCTCAAGCAATCCTCTCACCCCAGCCTCTCAAAGTGCTGGGATTACAAGCGTGAGCCACGGTGCTGGCCTGTCTCCCCCTTGACTCCAGACAGATGTGGTCTGTGATATAAAGGGGAGTGTGGACACGGGGCCACCAGCCTCCTTCCTAGGCTTTTGTGGAGGCTGCAGGAGAGTCGCAAGGAGCCACCTCAGGCCACGTCCCGGCCCTGCCTTGGGACTGTGTACCGTTGAACAAGCTGCATCCCTTCTCTGGCCTCAGTTCCTTCATGTCCAGTCCTGGTGTACATCGCAGGCAGGTGTTGTGAGAAATAAAATGAGATCGTGGGTGAGGAAGGTGACCCACGCCGGCCACACAGGAATGAGCGTGTTTCTCTTTCCCTACTTTACCATCTTCAGTTTTAATCAGTAGATATTTACCGAGCTCCTACCACGTGCTAAGCGCCATTCTTCTTGCTTGGGAGGGGTAAGTGCCTAGAAAGGTGCGAGATGTGGCCGGGCATTGCCAGGAGAGTGGCACCCCAGAGGGGCACGGAGCAGGCCTGGCTCAGTGACGTCAGGGCTATTTCAAAGTGACAGCGCATTTCATTAAAAATCGGAGGTAGAAATTACCCTGGGCTTGGCTTTGAGGAGAACATTGGCATAAGAACAAATAATCAGCGGGTTAATTCCCCTGTCCACTGGCAGGAAGAGAGAGAGCCTTCAGAGAGTGTGGGTCACTCTCGTGCCTCAGAATTAAAAGCCTCCGAGGCATCCATTTTAGAAGTTCTGGTCAATCGTGCTGAAAGTGCGCTCAGAAGACCCCCGCGCATCTGAATGATATGGAGTACTCATGCAAGCAGAATTCCTGCCCCAGTCTGGGGCCTGGGAACCGAGAAGGGAGCGTCGGGGGGCGGGGGCGGGGGCGGGGGCGAGGGTGGGGGCGGGGAGGGCGAAGTCGACCCTGCCAAGCCGGCTCGCGGGAAGAGCTGCAGGAACCAGACGGGGAGCAGAGGAAACTAGCGTGCTGATGGTAAGACGCCCCCAGTCTTTTTCCTTCTTAACCCTTTCCCTGTCTGGGTCTCCGTTTCCCGGTTGGTGCAGTGCTCTCTGGGGTTCTCCCAGGGAACTGTCTGAGGCTGCAGCGCCCGAGACCGCTCCACGTGCAGCTCCACGGGGTGCCCACCAGGGGGCGCGGTCCGCTTCCTTCCTCGGAGCCGCAGGTCTCCCGCAAACGCGCGCGCGCGGAGAGCACACGGCGTGAGGCTCCTGGCGTCTGTGCCAGTTGGGGTCCTCTGGTAAGCAGACGCTGAGATGGCGTTAGGAGTGCAATAGGTTTGTTGGGGATTTAAACCTGCGTAAGGACGATTGGTGGAGAGCGATGCAGATCGGACCAAGTCTCTGCCAGCCCAGCAGGGAGATCCGGGTGGAGACCGCCGGTTTGAAGAGTCCCGCGATGGGATGACGTGGCCGGGCACTTGCACCCGTGCGGTGCTCAGGCCTTGGCTAGGGGCTGCCTGGGAAGAGCCGGACATTGAGTGTGCCAGACGGGAGGTGCTGGAGGCTGCTCGCTGCGCTCCCTTCAGCTGGTCTGCAAGTTCTTTCCTTCCTTCCTTCCTCTCTCTCGCTTTTTCTCTTTCTTTTCTGTTTTTTCTTCCTTCCTTTTTTTTCTCCTTTTTCTTTCGCTTTATTTTTCCTTCCTCCCTTTCTTTCTTTTTCTTCCTTTCTGTCTTTCACCCTTTTTTCTTTCTCTCCCTTCTCTTTTTCCTTCCTTCCTTTCTTTTTTGTTACTCTTTTTCTCTTTCTTTCTCTTTCTTTTCTTTCTCTTTTTCCTTCCTTCCTCTTTCTCTCTTTCTTTCTTCTTTCTTTCTCTCTCTCTCTTTCTTTCATCTTTCTTTCTTCTGAGACAGGATCTGACTGTCACGCAGGCTGGAATGCAGTGGTGCAATCACGGCTCAAACTGCAGCCTCAAACTCCTGGGCTCAAGCGATTCCCCCCCCCCCCCCAGCCTCTGGAGTAGCTGGGACTACAGGTACATGCCACTATGCCCAGCTAATTTTTTAAATTTTTGGTAGAGACAGGGTCTCACTATGTTGCCCAGGCTGGTCCCGAACCCCTGGCCTCAAGTGATCCTCCAGCCTCCGCTTCCCAAAGTGTTGGGATTACAGGCCTGAGCCACTGCACCTGGCCTGCAGGTTCTTTCTTGAAGGGAAACTCCAGCAGCCGCGGCGTGCAGCGCCTTGTCTCTGGAAGCACCATCCTCCACTCGCAACTCATCTTCCTCCTGTCTGCTCCTTGCTGTTCAGGGCCCCCCCTCCAGCTGTCCTCCCTAGTCCCCTGCCTTTCAGAGCCGCTTTCAGGACCTTGAGGGCAGGATGCTAGCCATAAGCCGGTCGTCTTCCTAGTGGATTCTGTACTAGGGAAAAGCCTGCACAACCCAAGGGGCTGAGAGGAAGTGGAGCGGCAGCTCTCCTCACCCTCTTGTGGGACTTGTGCAAATTAGATCACGCTTCTGGGTTTCCCATGGCACAGCCAGGGTAATTTTCCCTAGCAGCTTCCAGGGATAGGATCCAAAATGGGAATGTAGGAGGAGCTGCATTTCCCTCAAGGGAATGGCACGCAGAGAGCATAGAGCTCTGGTGGTTGTTAAGGGGTGTGTGCCCCCCGCCCCCATCCCCCATGCCCCCAGAACAACTTTACCTCTCAATACTGGCTGGGTCCCAGGAAAGGGAGCTTGAAGAGGGTTTTTTCCAGCATCAGTTAGGCTTGAAGGTGCTTGGCAGGTAAGGGGGAGGGGCTGGGAGAGGGCTGGGCTGTGGCAGTGGAGGAGCTCCTGCATATGCTACTCTGGGCTGCCCCCCCCCCCACAGCTCCTGCAGGCACAGTGATGCCCATCTGCCATTTCGGAGCACTTGGGCAGTGCCTGCAGCTCACATTCCCCCGTCCAGATGGTCACCCATCCCTCCCTCCCCACTCTCCCTGCCCTCTCCCCCAGTCCCACTCAGAGCAAGCGCCTGGACAAGCCAACATTGCCTCCCAGCACCTTCTCCTTCCAGCCAACTGGGGCTCAACAGGACAGGTAGAGGGTCCCTGGTTGTCAAGGAAACCAGGCCTGCCCTTCCTCCCTCAATCTTGCTGCAGGGAGGGTGGCAGACAGCTGGGTGGGAAGGTGGAGGATGGACCATGCAGATACAGACAGTAGGAGAACATGCAGAGAAACATGCACACCCACAGCCTGAGAGAGGGTGGGAAAGTGTACAGGATTTGTTGTGACTGTGATCTGTCTGTCATCGTGTACAGGGCTCAACGAGAGAAGACAAGTATGCAAATATGTGCAAGGCCGCGTGCCTGTCTGAGCGGAGCATGCTTCCGTGGGTCTGAGTGTATGAGGCCATGGTTATCCGGCTAGTGTGCTTCATGAGCCTGTGTGCGTAGTCATGCATGGGAATGTGCATGTAGTAAACGGGTACCTGTGAGCATGACCGTGAGTGTGTGTTGTGAGTATGTGCACATGTGTGTGAATGTGGATGACTTGGGGGAGGGCTGTAAGTGCCCTATCCCCCCCCAGCCTTGTCCTTCTCTACCCTAAAGGCAGGCCAACTGGGTCAAGCTCCTACCCAATGGGTACTGGGGCCCAGGAAGTGCAGAGAAAGGCCTTAATGATGTTGTCCTCCAGCCACCCCTTCCCGTGCCTCCCTGGCATCTGTCAGGGAGATCCAGTTTGGAAGAAGCGGCTGGTGGAGTCCCAGGGCTACACAGAAGGAGCAATGGGTAGACTCTGGGGTGCAGATGGGGAAGCCTTGAAGGAAAGAGCAAAGGTCCTGGTGCAAAGGCCTAGCTACCCTTGCAATCTCGCCCTCACCTTCCAGGCAAGATTGTGCTGCTCCCTCACTTCCTCTTCTCCTGAGACTTAGCTCCCTGTACAAGAGTTATATTTTTCCCTCAGAAGGGGAGCCTCCCTAGGATGGTCCGATTTTCTTCCCTCACATCAGACATTCCCAGAGTGTAGCACTTGAGTCTTCACATTCTTATTGGAATAGGATTCTCAGATAAAATGCAGGTGGCTCAGTTACATTTGAATTTCAGATAAAAAACAAATGATTTTTAGTACAAAGGCACCCAAATAGTGTGTGGGAAATACACATGCTAAAAAATTATTCATTGTTTCTTAAAATTCA
Organism: Callithrix jacchus; assembly: GCF_049354715.1. NCBI lineage: Eukaryota > Metazoa > Chordata > Mammalia > Primates > Cebidae > Callithrix > Callithrix jacchus. The sequence goes on from NC_133509.1 coordinate 15,718,468, forward strand.
AATATAACTGAATCAAAGAACAATTACAAGAGAAATGACAAAATTATAAAATGTTTTGAGACAATGGAGACAAAAACATAATATACTAAAATGTCTGGGATTTGGCGAAAACAGTGCTTACAAGGAAATGTAAATTCTTATAAAATTCTATAAATTTTTATAAAAAAAGAAAGAGCTCAATCAATTACCTAACTCCACACATTAAGGAACTGGAAAAAGAAGAGCAAACTAAACCCAAAGCAAGGAGAGGAAAGAAAGAATGAAGATCAGAGTGAAGATTGGCCGGGCACCACGGCTCCGTCCTGTAACCCAGCAGTTCGGGAGGCCAAGGTAGGAGGATCACTTGAGCCCAGGAGTTTGAGACCAGCCTGGGCAACATAGCGAGACTGCATCTCTACAAAAAAAATATAAAGCTTAGCTGGGCATGGGTGGTGAGTGCCTGTAATCCCAGCTACTTGGGAGGCTGAGAGTTAATCACCTGAGTCTAGGGGTTTGAGGTTGTGGAGAGCCTTGATTGTTCCTGTGCTCTAGCCTGGGCAACAGAACGAAATCCTATCAAGGAAGGAAGGGAGGGAGGGAAAGAGAGATAGAAGGAAAGAAAGAAAGGGAAGGAAGGAAGGGAGGGAAGGAGGGAAAGAAAGAGTCAGAAAGAAAGAGAAAGGAAAGAAAGCAAAAGAAAGAAAGAAAGGGAGGGAGGAAAGGAAGAAGGAAAGAAAGAGTGGAGATAAATAGAGAACAGAATAATAGAGAAAAATCAATTAAAACAAAAGCAGGTTCTTTGAAAGGACCAACAAAGTGACACACTTTAGCCAGATTGATTAAGAAAAAGGAGCTAAGACTCAAATTGCTAATGTGAGAAATGAAATTGGGGACGTTACTACCAACCTTACAGAAAGAAGAAAAGATTATAAGAAAATATGAACAATTGTATGCCAGAAAACTAGATGGAAATCCACAATCTCCTAGAAGTGCAAAAACCGAGGAAGAAAAGAAACCTAAACAGCTCTAAGAAATAAAGCAATTCAGTAAATAATCAAGAATTCCCAATAAAGAAATGTCCAGGACCAGAAGCCTTCACTGGTGAATTCTACCAAACATTTAAAGAATCAAAACCAATTCTCTCAGATTCTTGCAGAAAAAAGATGAGGAATCTTCCTGGCTCATTCTATAAACCCAGCACTACCCTGATATGAAATCCAAACAGACATCACAAGAAAAGGAAACTGTGTCGGCCGGGCACAGTGGCTCACGCTTATAATCCCAGCACTTTGGGAGGACGAGGTGGGTGGATCACGAGGTCAAGAGATCGAGACCATCCTGGTCAACAAAGCGAAACCCCATCTCTACTAAAAAATACAAAAATTAGCTGGGCATGGTGGTGTGCGTCTGTAGTCCCAGCTACTCGGGAGGCTGAGGCAGGAGAATTGCTTGAACCCAAAAGGCGGAGGTTGCAGTGAGCCGAGATCGTGCCATTGCACTCCAGTCTGGGTAACAACAGTGAAACTCCATCTCAAAAAAAAAAAAAAGAAAAAGAAAAGGAAACTATTGTCAATATCGTTTTACAAACATGAGATGGTCTAAGTGCTACATAATTGCTGTGCCTATTGTCGAATGCGTTGCAGAGGATGACAGAACACTGCAAATTGGCGCTTATTATTACTTACTCTTTAATAAACATTGTTTTCAGCATGTGAGTTAATTCAGAGGACTCTGAATTATGCAGTGGGCTCTGGCACACCTAGACTCTGCTGTTGTATGCAATCACTTGGAGAATAATTTCATAGCAGTGAAATCTTTTTTTTCTTTTTCTTTTTTTTTTGGAGGTGGGGGAAACAGGATCTCACTCTGTCCCCCAGGCTGCAGTGCAACCTCTGCCTCCTGGGCTCAAGCAATCCTCCCCTGTCAGCCTCCTGAGTAGTTGGGACTACAAGCATGCGCCACTGCACCCAGCTAATTTATTTTATTTTATTTTTTGTATTTTATTTATTTTTTTGAGATGGAGTTTCACTCTTGTTTCCCAGGCTGGAGTGCAATGGCACGATCTCGGCTCATCGCAACCTCTGCCTCCTGGATTCAAGCAATTCTCCTGCCTCAGCTTCCCGAGTAGCCGGGACTACAGGCGTGTACCACCATGCCCAGCTAATTTTTGTATTTTTAGTAGAGACGGGGTTTTACCTTGTTGACCAGGATGGTCTTGATCTCTTGACCTCATGATCCACCCGCCTCGGCCTCCCAAAGTGCTGGGATTATAGGCTTGAGCCACCGCACCTATTTTTTGTATTTTTAGTAGAGATGGGGTTTTACCATGTTGCCCAGGCTGGTCTCAAACTCCTAGCTTCAAGCGATGGGCCCTCCTCAGCTCTCACAGTGCTGGGATTACAGGCGTGAGCCACAGTGCCTGGTCCAAAGCAGTGAAATCTTTCAAGCCCTCTGGTATAGTTTAAATCGTAGTGGATTCAAAATTATCACTGATTATGATAGAGTTGTTGTAAAGATAAAGAGATAGAACCTGAATTACTCAGTTTGGTCACCCCTCCTAACTGGTCAAATTATGTCAACGTTCTCCATCTTTCAGCCATTTTCTCTGATTTTTGCAAAACAAAAACTTCAGAAGGCACTTCCCAACTAGAATGAACAAATTTTCGGTTGAAAATATTTTATGAGAAATTTTTGGCTCCAGAAACGTGTGAAAACCACTATGATTGATCCTGAAGAAACAAAGATAGAAACAGTATTGAAATTTCTGGAATTTTTTTGTGAAATGGAATTTTCAGCATCTCTATAAAATCTATCCTTATATTTAAGATTTTCCTAATTTACGTATTTGTTGCTTCATGTGAAAGTAACTTTTCAAAGTAACCATTAATTAAAAAGTGTTCTTTAATTACAAGCAAAGACAGATGGACAAATATCACTTTGCTATCTATTGAACATGAATTTAAGAAGATTAATTTTATGTTGTTATCCACGGATTTGCACAAGCTGTAATGTTTTTAATTGCTACTGTGACAGATTAATATATTGATATAGGTTTTCTCCTGTTTTGAAAAACACTAATATAATTAGAAAGTACTAATCCATTACCATTTCCCTTCTTTTCATTTTTATTAAAATAATTTTATGGCATGCATATGAATATATATGTATAAGTTTTATTGGCATGCAGATGAGTACGTGTGTGTGTGTGTGTGTGTGTGTGTGTATTCATGTGGATATTTGTTGCCTGCTCTGTCCCCTGATTCTGACCCATTCCTGCTCCACAGGCCTCCTCTGTGGTTAAGGAACAAATGTGTACATTCACGTGCATGCCAATACATTTTTTAAAAATAAAAAATATATATGTATTTGGGCCGGGCGCGGTGGCTCACGCCTGTAATCCCAGCACTTTGGGAGGCCGAGGCGGGTGGATCACGAGGTCAAGAGATCAAGACCATCCTGGTCAACATGGTGAAACCCCGTCTCTACTAAAAATACAAAAAATTAGCTGGGCATGGTGGCGCGTGCCTGTAATCCCAGCTACTCGGGAGGCTGAGGCAGGAGAATTGCCTGAACCCAGGAGGCGGAGGTTGCGGTGAGCCGAGATTGCGCCATTGCACTCCAGCCTGGGTAACAAGAGCAAAACTCCGTCTCAAAAAAAAAAAAAAAAAAGAAAAAAAAATATATATGTATTTATAAAGCTCAACAAAACGTTTTCTCTGTCTGCATTTCTTTTCCAACATTTGTTTTATTTCTCTTATTTCCAGATTCTGACCGAAAGGACATTTGTCGTGTAGTGGACCGGATGACCCCACTCCACATCCACATATCAGATGCCACTGGCTGGGAGAGGTATTTGTCTATAGCCCTGAGGACCCAGACCTGCCCCAGCCTTCCGTTCCAGATAGAAATAATACCTGCCTGGACTTGGCTGGGGCACCTCAGTCTCTGCTGATGGTTCCACAGTTTCCCCTCTCCCCTGGGCCTGGCTGCTTCCTCTGCCATGTGCTTCCAGGCCCCCAGCCAGCAGGGAAGCAGACCAGGGTGAGAGCAGAAGGGAGCCTCAGGGTGTTAATTGGTGCTAACGAATTCCTGCAGCCCCATCTTTCTTCCACCTCTGTGGGGAGGCAGCTGACAATGCCATCTTTGCGTTTTGCACACTGAAGTCAAGCAGTCCACTTCCCGGCGCCTGGATGAGGAGAAGGGGCGGGGAGAAGGAGGATGTTCACAGTAAAAACCATCAGCACTTTCTCTGTGCCAGGATCCTTCCTAAGCACTTTCCATGTATTTTGCTCGTTTAACCGTCATCGCACGGTAGGGTCCTGTTAGAAACCCCGTTTGACGGCGGAGATGCAGCTGATGTGTTTTGAGTCTTTACTCTGTGCCAGTTCCTGTACCAGGCTATAGACAGATCTTCCCCCGTGAGGTGTCTGCCATCATTATCCCCATTTGAAAGGAGAGGAAACAGCCCCAGGGAGGTTAAGTAATTCAACCAAGTCTACACAGCTAGAGAGAGGAGAGGCAGGATTTGGACTCAGGCTGGCTGGTTCTAAAGCCTTATCTTCTCGATCACTACCCAAGATATCCTCTCTGAAGGAACACCTACTTAAAATTGGGTCTCGAGCCTGTGGGTACCAAATGAGAGGTGCCTGCAGGAATGCTGGTTCCTCCCCTCCCCTCCAGCCTTGGGTCATACCTACTGGGAGTCAGGATATCCAGCGGACTCTTCGGTGTCCCAGGTGCTTTGCTTCCCTGGGCTGTTGCCTGCCCCCTCCCCTGACTCTGCCCCATTCCTGCTCCACAGGCCTCCTCTGTGGTTAAGCAGCAAATAAAGCTCCATGCTCCTGACTTCCCTTTCCTTCTTGGCCTGGAATTTGGAGACAAAAAGTCATCCTGGGTGGGGAGGGAGCCTGTTCAGCCAGGCACCCTTGAGGTGAACTCAGCATGACACAGGGTTCTGGAGGCCCAGGGATGGCCTCCGTTGGCACTGATTTGGTAGCTCCCAAAACTACCAAACACAGCATCACGTGCAACACGCACGCATACTCACCTCGTCGCAGTTTGCCTTACAGCTGCTCAAGAACCTGAGCAGCTGTAAGGAGGCAGCGTGTCCAACAAATGACTCAGACTGGCCGGTCCCCACTTTCCTTCTTGGGTCTGAGATTTCTCTGTTCCCTGGGTTCTGTGCTTCAGTTTTCTCATCTGTGAAGTGGGTATCATAATAGGACCCATATTACGGTGTTGCTGGAAGAATTCGATGACAGTGCATACCATGTGCCTAGGAACAGTCCTGTGTCACAGCAAGTTGTGAGACACAAGATCACCTCCAACCATCCTTCGGCCCTTTGGTTGAAACCTTGCTGACAACTGGCAGACTAACCAGAGGAAAGCACACAAATTGTACTACATGGGGGATCTTCAAAAGAGAGTGAAGCTTGGCCGGGCACAGTGGCTCCTGCTGTAATCCAAGCACTTTGGGAAGCCTAGGTGAGTGGATCACAAGGTCAGGAGTTCGAGACCAGCCTGGCCAATATGGTGAAACCCCGTCTTTACTGAAAATACAAAAATTAGCCTGACATGGTGGCGTGCACCTGTAGTCCCAGCTACTCAGGAGCCTGAGGCAGGAGAATCACTTGAACCCAGGAGGAGGAAGTTGCAGTGAGCTGAGATCACACCACTGCACTCCAGACTGGGCGACAAAGCAAGGCTCTCTCTCAAAAAAAAAAAAAGAGAGAGAGAGAGAGAGGGAGAGTGAAGTTCAAAGTGGCCAAAGAAAAAAGATGCATTTATACTTAGACAAAGAAAGATAAATATGAGACGAAATGACAGGACACAGGGGATCTGGTAGGGGCAGTAAATTTCTAAGGAAGCCACCAGGAGATACATGGAGACATAAAGCTAGTGGAAGATAAGGGTTACTTTGGGGAGTATTTTTATGCAGGACCATTGCAACTCCCAATTCTCAGTCTCTGGTGATAAGGGCTCTTTTCTCTCCCTCATAAGGAGAAGGACCCTTCCCAGAGGAATGTTTAGGGCTTGCTGCATGCAGAAGAGACAGGTCAGCTTGCCCTTTCTGAAACTACAATTTCTCCCATGTTTTCAACTCAAAATAATTAATACACCAATTTGGTGTATTTGGGGATGGCACGTCCTTCACTCCTTCCAAGTCCTATAGAAATGTTGGCTATGAAAGATCGGGCGTGGTGGCTCACACCTGTAATCCCAGCACTTTGGGAGGGCGAGGTGGGTGGATCATGAGGTCAGGAGTTCAAGACCAGCCTGGCCAAGATGGTGAAACGCTGTTTCTACTAAAAATACAAAAATTAGCTGGGCGTGGTGGGCGCCTATAATCCCAGGTACTCAGAAGGCTGAGGCAGAGAATCGCTTGAACCTGGAAGGCAGAGGTTGCAGTGAGCTGAGATTGCGCCATTGCACTCCAGCCTGGGTGACAGAGCGAGACTCTGTCTTAAAAAAAAAGAAATGTTGGCTCTGATCATCTTTTGTTATTGTGAGGCCAATCCCAGTGACCAGCAATGGAGCCACCCCCTGGGGTCCCTTGTAGGGGTCAACCTGGGAGATACAGGGGTAAAGCTGGAGGTTGAGTACAGGCTATTGAGTCTCCGGAACCTGCTTTGCCACTGACCAGCGGTGTGACCCAGGACAAGTTACTTCTCTCTCCCTTCCCGGCACTGCCCCCACCTCACCCCCAGCCCACAACTGTGCTTCATTTTCTCATCTGCAAAGTCAGGGTGGTTATAAAGATTAAGTGAAAATGTGTATAGAGTGCCTAGACACAAGTGGTGGCCACCATTTTTATCACCATTTCCACCATCATTCGTACTGCCCTTTATCCTCTGAGTGGTTGTCAGAGGGGAGGGGAGGGAAACAAAGAACAAGCAGTATTATTTTGGTTTGTAGATAAGGACAGTGGGACCTTGAAAGTCAAAGTGATTGACTTGAACTCCCACTGTAGCTTTCTGGGACATCTGGGATTTTAAAACATAATAGTACCCATCGCTTATGTCAGTAAACCATCTTGCCGTTTACAAACTGTTTTTACAGGTATTAGCTCATTTACCCCAGCCTGAGACCTGAGTGATGTTGCCCCCATTTTTTAAGATTTTATCTTATTTTATTTATTTATTTTTTGCGACGGAGTTTCGCTCCTGTTACCCAGGCTGGAGTGCAATGGTGCGATCTCGGCTCACAGCAACCTCCGCCTTCTGTGTTCAAGCAATTCTCCTGCCTCAGCCTCCCGAGTAGCTGGGACTACAGGCACGCGCCACCATGCCCAGCTAATTTTTGTATTTTTAGTAGAGACGGGGTTTCACCTTGTTGACCAGGATGGTCTCGATCTCTTGATCTCGTGATCCACCCGCCTCGGCCTCCCAAAGTGCTGGGATTACAGGCGTGAGCCACCACGCCCGGCCAGATTTCATTTTTTAGAGCAGTTTTAGGTTCACATCAAAATTGAGCAGAAAATGCAGCGAGTTGGGAGCTGAACAATGGGAACACATGGACCCAGAGAGGAGAACAACACACCCCAGGGCCTGCCAGGAGGGTGGGGGAGGGAAAGCACCAGGGAGAATGGCTAATGCACCCAAGGGGTGGGGCTTAACACCCAGGAGATGGATGGATAGGTGCAGGAAACCACCATGGCACACGTTTACCTATGTAACAGATCTGAATGTTCTGCACGTATATCCCAGAACCTAAAAGAAAATAAAATTTTGAAAAAAGGCACATCCAAAAAAGAAAAAATACACTAAGTTCCCATATGGCCCCTGCTTCCACACACACAAGCTCCCCTACTGTCAACATCCTCCACCGAAGTGGTACATTTGTTACAATCAGTGAATCTACATTAACATGTCATTATCACCCAGAGTCCAGAGTTCACATTAGGGCTCACTCTTGGTGCTATACATCCTGTGGGTTTTGACACATGTATAACGACATGCATCCACCATCACGGTATCACACAGAGTACTTTCACGGCCCTACACTTCCTCTGTGCTCCGCCTGTTCATCCCGTCCCACTCACCCCTGGCAACCACTGATCTCTTCACTGTCTCCATAGCTTTGCCTTTTCACGGTGTCCTCTAGTTGGAATCATGCAGTCTGCAGACTTTGCGGATTAGCTCCTCTCACTTAATAATGTGGATTTAAGCTTCCTCTGTGTCTTTTCATGACTTGATAGCTCATTTCTTTTCAACACTGAATAATATTGCATTGTCTAGAGGTACCACAGTTTATTTGTTGCTCACCTACTGAAGGGCATCCTGGTTGTGCCCAGGTTTTGACAATTCTGAACAAAGCTACTGAAAACATTCATGTGCCGGTTTTTGTGTGGACGTAAGATTTCAGATCCTTTGGGCAAACTCCAGGGAGAATGATTGCTAGATCATATGGTAAGAGTAGGTTTCCTTTTATAGGAAACTGCCACGTGGTCTTCCAAAGTGGCTGCACTTCCTACGAGCGATGAATGACAGTTCCCGTGGCTCCACATCTTCACCAGCATTTGGTGTTGTCAGTGTTTAGAGCTTTGTCTCCATTTTGCAGATGAGGAGACTGAGAATTAAAGACTTGCCCAGGGAGTGGCAGAATTGCCCTCCCACACCACCTCCTTCTCGCACACATAACCCTTACAGTGCACAGACTGATGTGTGATCTTGGCCTGAAGAGTTGTTGGTCAGTGGGGTCTGTGGCCTTGGGAAGGTTCTCACCTGCAGAGAGAGGCTACTTTGGTGGATCAAATGGGCAAGAGGCCTTACGGAGGTGATAAGAGCAATGGTGCAAACACACAGGGTCCACTGTTTCTCTTGCCATATGCAGAGGTGTGGCAAGAGGTGTGGTAGGAAAAGCTGAGCTCGGATTGTAGGTCTGCCACTTCCTAGGTATGTGGCTGCATGTAAGTCACGTAGCCTCTTCCGGCCTAGGTGAGGGCAACTTCATGGGATTCTTGGAAGGAGCAAAGGAGGCTCTGCATACAGAGTACTTGCATGTAAACACAGCAGTTGTTTAGAACTTACACCATCTGTCTGCATAAGCAATATTGATCTGTGGCTTTCTTTTCTTGTGATGTCTTCATTGGATTTGGTAATGCTGGCCCCATAAAACAAGTTTGGGGTACTGTGGATCTTGATCACGAAGTCATAAGACATTGAAGGAAACTTCTGGGGGGGTGACTCATAAGCTGGTGCTCTTCTATCAAGGCAAGAACAGAGGCTAAGATTTTGAGAACAAGCAGTGTGCCCACAAAGTGAACTGACCAGAGGAGCCCCAGATGGGAAGGCTGAAGTGCTTACAAGTTGCCCCTTTGTTCTCTTCTGAAGTGCAGTAAAGATGTGGAAGCTGTGGTCTGTCCCAGCTACACTGAGGGGAATATTCAGTGTATTTCCCTTAGGGAAAGAAAGGGTCTGTGTTCAAACAATCAGAAGACCCCATGGCACAGCAGAAAGAGCTGACGGTGGAGCCAGGCTCACTACACGTAGTGTTTTCATTTTTGTTTTTGTAGAGACTGGGTCTCACTATATTGTCCAGGCTGGTCTCAAACTCCTGGATTCAAACCCTCCTCCAGCCTCAGCTGCCCAGTGCTGGGATTATAGGCATCAGCCACTGTACCCAGCTATGTTATTATTCTTTTTTTTTTTTTTTTTTTTGAAGAAAGAGAAAGAAAAAGAGGGAAAAAGAGAAAAAAAAGAGGAAAAAAGAGAAAAAGAGGGAAAAAGAAATATTACTTCATTCCTAAAATGGGTATCAATAATGGCCGATCAATATTTTGTGTGTTTAAAGTGGATAATATATATTTTATGTGTTTAAAATGGAGAGCTCTATTGAGTTTATTTGTTCTGGATCTGAGTTCAAGTCCTGGATATCGTTATCAATTTTCTGTCTTGTTGAATCTAAATCTCATTATGGGTCTTATGTGTCTGGGTGTTAAGATATCTTATTATTACATTAATCCTTTTACCCTTGTATCCTTGTAGCTTTGAAATCTATTTTATTAGTTGTGAGAATTGCAACTCCTGCTTTTTATTTATTTATTTTTGCTCTCCGTTTAATTGGTAAGTTTTTTTCCAACCCTTTATTTTGAGTCTTTGTATATCTTTGGATATACCGTTAGATTTTGTCTGTATCTTTTGATTGGGGGATTTAGTCGATTTAAATTTAGGATTACTGCCATTTGATATTAACTGGCTATTTTATCCTTTCGTTGATGTAAATTCTTCTTTATGTTAATGCTCTTTACTTTTTGGTGTATTTTTAGAAAGGCTCATACTGGTTGTTCCTTTCTAGGTATAATGCTTCTTTTAGAAGTTCTTGTAAAGCAGGCCTGGTGGTAATAAAATCTCTGAGTACTTGCTTGTTCATAAAAGATTTTATTTTTCCTTCAATTGTAAAGCTTAAATTGGCAGGATATGAAATTCTGGGCTGAAAGTTCTGTTTTTTAAGTATATTGAATATTGGCCCCCACTCTCTTCTAGCTTGTAGGGTTTCCGTTGAGAGATCTGCTGTAAGCCTAATAGGCTTCCCTTTATGGGTAACCTGATCTTTCCCTCTGGCTGCCCTTAATATTTTCTCCTTCGTTTCGATCCTGGTGAATCTAACGATTATGTGCCTTGGGGTTGGTCTTCTTGAGGAATATCTTTGTGGTGTTCTCTGTATTGCCTGGGGTTGAATAGTGTCCTGCTTTGCTAAATTAGGAAAATTTTCCTGGATAATATCCTGAAGAATATTTTCCAGCTTGAATTCATTCTCTCCATCACATTCAGGTACACCAATCAAGCGTATATTAGGTCTTTTCACATAGTCCCATATTTCTTGGAGACTTTGCTCATTCCTTTTCATCCTTTTTTCTCTATTCTTGTCTTGTCGTTTTATTTCATTGAGTTGGTCTTCAACCTCTGATATCCTGTCTTCTGCTTGATCCATTCAGCTATTTAAGCTTGTACATATTTCATTGAGTTCTCGTGTTGTATTTTTCAACTCCATAAGTTCATTTGTATTCCTCTCTATATTGTCTATTCTTTTCATCATTTCATCGAACCTTTTTTCAAAGTTCTTAGTTTCTTTACATTGGGTTACAACGAGTTCCTTTAACTCCCAGAAGTTTCTCATCATCCACCTTTTAAAGCCTACTTCAGATAATGGAACACAGTCTTTTTCCATCAGGGCTTGTTCGGTTGCTGATGAGTCCTTTTCCATCAGGGCTTGTTTGGTTGCTGATGAGTCCTTTTCCAGCAGGGCTTGTTCTGTTGCTGATGGGTTCTGATTTTGAGTATACTCGGCCTTCTTAGGCTGTTTTTTTCCCTTCATTGTAGATGAACCGCCTTTCTAATTAGGTTTCTGAGTCAACGTCCGATTTATTGATTCCCAGAGCTGGAATCCGAGCAACCCACTGTGGCGGCCTAAATAGCAGCGATAAGACTGATGGTGCTCTTCTGCCCGGGAATCTCTGGTCTGGCTTCCCTCTTGAGTCCGCAACAAGCGGCTCTGACTTCCCGGAGCTCCAAACTCCGGTCAGTAGGGGAAGCAGTCCCGTTGGCTCTGCATGAAGAGCTGCTGCGCCGAGATGCCGGCAAGACCGCTGCGGCGGCCACAAGAGTCGCGCTGGCGACCCGTGGGGCCCCTCCACTGGGAATTGGCTGATCGGTGAGTGACGAAAATTCGTCTAAAAGTGTGGCGTCGTCTCGTTCTCTGAGCTTTCACTGGGAGCTACAATCCCGAGCTGTTAGTGGTCGGCCATGTTGGATCGGTCTCCTATGTTATTATTCTTAAGCTTGAGTTCCTATTTTTGAGGATGGCAGAAAGCACTTAATCAGGATTTTGTTCTTTAGGAAGAAAGTATGAAGGAAGCAGAGAGGAGGGAATGGATGATTGACATCTAAAAGCCATGTCCCAGGCTGTGGAAGAGTTTTGGGATAGTGATCTGGATGGTAAATATCTCTTTAAAGAGCTGCCCAAGAACATTTAAATGAGTTTCTTTTTTTTTTTTTTTGAGACGGAGTTTCGCTCTTGTTACCCAGGCTGGAGTGCGCGATCTCAGCTCACCGCAACCTCCTCCTCCTGGGTTCAGGCAATTCTCCTGCCTCAGCCTCCTGAGTAGCTGGGATTACAGGCACGTGCCACCATGCCCAGCTAATTTTTTGTATTTTTAGTAGAGACGGGGTTTCACCATGTTGACCAGGATGGTCTCGATCTGTTGACCTCATGATCCGCCCACCTCGGCCTCCCAAAGTGCTGGGATTACAGGCATGAGCCACCGCGCCCGGCCCTGGGCCAAGAATTTTTAATTACACTTTAAAATCAAATTGTTTATGTAGATGCAGGCCCCACACACAGGCCCCCCAGTAACCCGGGAGATAAGCCTTATTCTCGGGAACAGGAGTTTGGAACATCTTTGATCAAGAAGAGACCGTGGCAACCAAAGCCTGCTCTTTACAAACATGAGGGACCGAAACGCAGCAATGGCTATGCCTGGAGGTAGTCAGCCCCAAAGGGGTGGGAAGTGCTGGGAGTTCAGTGCAGGTAATAAAATGATGTGATGGGGTGGTGGGGTGAGGGGTCCCCACTGCCATGAGAAGGCACTCTGCTGATCCCCAGAGGAGAGAACTCCTGAGGGGGCCAGATACAGAGGGACAGGAATAAGTAGGACCTGGGGGCATTGCTCAGGACTGGTCTGGCCCAGGGGCATCTGGGAAGGGGCTTCAGGCTGTCAGTGGATCTCCAAGACCTTCCTCTCGATCCTAGAGGCCCATCCTCGCTGTTGAAATTGAGGAGCAGCTCTTTCAGGAAGCAATCAGGGACTTGCCCTTCCCGTCACTGAGGCAGCTGCAGGTTCAGCCTTGGAGGGAAGAGTTGGAGAGTCCAGGATGGTCCCAGAAGCTGCTAATTCTGCATAGGGTTTTCTACCATAGCATGAGAAGTCAATGCCACCGTCCCTTGCGGGAGCTGTTTTTACCTGCCACTTGCCTTGCTTTTGCTCCCCGCCATGCTTGTAACCTCCTTGTCTTCCGTGGAAAGATCTAAAAAGCCTCTGACTCAGGCTGAAAATTCGACTATGCTGTTCAGCTATGTTGCCTGAGAGATGGAAGGTGAAACAACCCCTTCATATCTGTTTGGCATGATTTATCTGACAGGGCATTCACCACACCTTATGCCGCAAATCAGTGATTCTCAAACTGGGGGAGGAGTGTCAGAATACCTCTCTGCTACTCACCGCCCCCCAACCCCAGGGTTTCCTAATCAGTAAGCCTGCTATGGAGCCCCAGAATTTGCATTTTTTTGGGGGGGGGGACTGAGTTTCCCTTTGGTTGCCCAGGCTGGAGTGCAGTGGCGTGATCTCAGCTCACTGCCGCCTCCGCCTCCTGGGTTCAAGTGGTTCTCCTGCCTCAGCCTCCTGAGTAGCTGGATTACAGGCACGTTCCATCATGCCTGGCTAATTTTGTATTTTTAGTAGAGATGGGGTTTCTCCATGTTGGCCAGGCTGGTCTTGAACTCTCAACCTCAGGTGATCCGCCCGCCTCAGCCTCCCAAAATGCTGGGATTATAGGCATGAGACACCGCACCTGCCAGCATTTTTAAAAAGCTCCCAGGTGGAACTGAGGCTGGTTGGGGGCACACACTTTGAGAACTGTTGACTAGGTGTTATCAAAATTTAGATCCAAAATGACCTAAAGGCTGGAAATCTGGTTCCCAAGTCCCAGGTGGCTCTATACAAGGGACTGGTCCTCTTCGCCGTCATGGCTCCAGGAAAGCAAGGGGAGCAGCCCTCTTGGAGGGGCTGTCCTGGGGTCCCCTCACTGTGCCCAGACGAGGGGCTTCTTCTCCCTAGTTCATTTCCACACACTGCACACATGTACATGCGTGTACAGATACACACATTCCCACACACTCACCCTCATATTCAGACACACACTCACACACACTTGCAGAGGGGGTTAGGACCAAGAGGTGGCTGCTTAGGTGAGGGCCCCCCAGCCAAGGATGCAGCCCAGACCAGCCTGTGCTCAGGTGGCTCCTCAGTCATCACCCCTCAGAGGTAGGATAAAAGGATACCCCAGGGCAGGGCAGGGCAGGGCCCCCACCCGCCCCAGAACCCCGGCATGCCAAAGTCAGCATATTCGCATTGTACAGAGGTCATGGAGAAAGCGCGAGGGACAAAGCAAGAAAGAGACTAAGAGTGGGACAAAGAGAGAGAGACATCCACAGAGACAGGGAGATGGAGACACACGCACAGAGAGATAAGAACCGGAGGTCGGAAATAAACGGATCTGGTGGGGGCAGAGCTGGAGGAGAGGCAGGAGGAAGAGCGAAACCATGAAGGTCAAGGGGAGGGCAGCAGAGAGGCGTGCCTCTGCCAGGCTGGAGAGCAGGGCGGGGTGCAGTGGGCAGAGGGGAGGAAGGGGAAAGCAGGCCAGGGCATCCCTGAGGAAGTGTGGGGAAGGAACCGCCAGGGAGATGCAAAGTGTGGAAAGGTGAATGCGGCAGAGAAGCAGGGCAGGGTGGGAGATGAGGCGTGTGGTGGGGGACAGTGGCTGGGACAGACAGACAGAAAGGGAGAAATGGGAGACCCACACACAGGGAAGGAGGGACCGGAAGCTGACTGAGCACAGCACTATGTGCTGGAATTACTAAGAAAAGAGTCAGCCCCCCTCCTCGAGCCAGGAATGCTTCATTCTCCAGGAGCTTGTGAAATATACAAACAGAAAACATTAAAACTATGCACAGAAGCAGAGAGAACAAGGCTCAGGGAGTCGTGGAAAGCAGCACAGAGGCTAAGCAGCCAGACCATTCCAGTCACGATCTAGGAAGGGTTCCTGGAGGAGGTGACACCTAAAGAAAGACTAAAGAAGAGTTACCTAGGTGCTGAGGGAGAGAGAAGGACCAGGTTATGGAGAGACAGGAAGCCTGGAGATGCAGGGGGTGGGGGCGGGTATTGGAGGACCCTGTGGGGCTTCATCCTGAGGACAGCAGGGAACCCTGATGGGGTTCAAGCAGCATACGCTGCTGGGGGAGAATGGACTGAGTGGCACAAGACAGTCAGCAAGAGGATAAGTCCAGGTGGCCCAGTAAGGGACAATGCTGGGCTAGGGCAGTCCCCATGCAGACAGAGAGGAGGGAGAGAACTCAAGAGCTGCAGGGGCAGTAAGATCTGCAGGGCTTGGAAGCTCTGAGGGGGCCAGCATGTGGGCACGCTGCCTTGGGTGGCATGAACAAGGCAGGCAGCAAGGGCTGGAGGAGCATCCCCCTTTTAGGGGCTCCAAGGCTTTGGGAATCTCCCTGTGCCCCTGCTGCAATGCAGCACCCACTCACCCATGGTCTGGGATGGGCGCCCACATCTGGGGGTCTTTCCTAAGAGACCAAGCTTCTGGTGGGCAAGGCCCAAGCCCTCCTCACTCTGTAGAGTAGCACTCAGTACAGGGCCTGGGCAAATGCTGGGCAAAGAAGCACACGAGACAGGGCGGAGCTTCACACCGAGAGGCCCTCATACCTTGCTGTTCCTGGATTTGAATCAGAGGGTTATCAAGGTTGAGAGTAAAGGTGCCCCTCACAGCCTCATTGATCAGTGAGGCAGTTATCCAGCATCTCCTATATGTCGCCCTTGTGATTTGAAAAGAGAGAACAAGCACATGGTTAGAGCTCATAAAGAGAGAGTAGCAAATATATTTCATTATGATTCTACAGAGTGAATCAGGCCATCATGGGTACAGTGCCAGGAGAGCTACATGCAGAGCTGATGCTTGAGTTGGGCCTTGAAAGGCGAATAGGAGTTTGTCATGCTGAGAAAGAGGGCTAGGAAAGAGTGTGGTCTAAAGCACTGAGGCATGAAAGTGTCTAGAAAAGACCAGAGCTAGCACAGCAAACTCTTAATCCACTCCCGACTGTGTACCGTATGTCTGCAGGCTAGCCCACCTCTGATCCCACCTGTAGCTCAGCACATCTTAGAGAGCCCAGACTAGAGCTGACCGCATCCCACCTCCATAAGAACCAGGGACTTTTCACTTTCTGCCCCAGGACATTCTCTGATGCTGATGGGCCTGCCCTGCCCTCCCAAAAGCACAGCCTTGAAGGGCAAGGGGGTAATGCCCTTGGGGCAGCCCTCAAACAATGGGGAAGAGAAGCGTGGATAAACACCCCACCCATCCGATGGCAATTCTGTATCCAGTCCAGGAGTGTCTGGGGAACTGAGCATCCCTCCCCTGGATGCCTTCTGCAGTGATCCTGAGAATACACCTTTATACTGGTGTAGTCATCTTCCCCTCCCCTGCTTCCCCACTCTTCCACTCTTAAGATCACCCTCCAGTTAAATCCCTGCATCCAATGCCTCTCTCAGGCTCTGCTTTGTGGGGAACTAAGACGGGCTATGCTACTGGAGACCCAGGATGAGTAGTGAAGCCCCACAGAGTCCTCCAATACCTGTGGTGTTAACAGTCACACCACAGAAAATGCATGTATTTCTCAGTATCTCCTACAGGCAGAGGCCTTGACTGGGCACAAGGGATGTGGCATTGTCTGAGCTGGCTCTTGCTCTTCCAGATCTCCCTTCTGACAGAGGAGGTGAGCCAGCAGCACAGGAGGGATCAGAAACGTTTCCCTTCTGCCTTTGGAGAATGTCACATGGGTTGGGGGCAGCAGATTGATGTTCCTAATTACATTTGGCTCAAGCTGATATTAAGTACTTGTCTCATTCCCAGAGCTCACAACAACGGCGGATGGCGGGAAAGGTGCCAAGACGCATGCTGGGTAGCTCAGGATGACAATCTGGGATTTGAAATCTTTGTGAGCTATAAAAGTGGACAGACAAGTCACAGCCATGGGCGCAGGGTGACTGATGTCCTCGAATTGCCCTTTACAGGCTTCTGATGGAGTCCTAGGGCTGGAAGGACCCTTGAAAGCTCTTGAGTTCCATCTTCCTGGCTAGAGGCTGACCTGCCCAAGACAACTGAGACAGGCACTCTGACCGCTTCCCATGCTGGACAGCTGGCTGGTAGGAAATGCTTTCGTGGGCCTAATCTAAATTTCCTCTGCTTCAGATTAAAGGCGTATTTTGCTTGATTTGTTCTTGGTGGCATTAAGTATTTGCTAAGCTCCTACTATGTGCCCAGGGGTATACAGTGAGAGAAGGCATGACCCTGTGCTCAGAGGCTCTTGAAAATGAGACCAGAACTAAATGCAGCAGGGAGAGTCATTGGGCCCATGTTGTCAGAAGAGGCGGCAAGGAGGTGGAGCCCTGAGAGGTGGGTTAGTGCAGAAAAATAAAAGAGCATTCCTGGCAGACAAGCACCAGGGGAATATGCCTTAGGAAGGGTTTGGCACAGAGATGCCTGAGGTCTGCGGCACATCTGCTACCCAAGAGATTTAGTAAGTCCCTGGAACTCCTCTGGGGAATGAATAGTTGCTGACCTGCGTCCTAAGACACCTGTGAAACTCAAGTAAGGCAGCACGTAGGAATGGATCCTGGAGTTCACAGATTCAAAGCACAATGCTGAGCCTTGATTTAAGTAGACTTTCATTCAAATCCTTGCTCTGACACTGCACTCTTGGGCGGGTCCCTCCCTTCTCTAAATCTGTTTACTCACTGGTAAAGTGGGGATGGTAATTCTTTCTCACACTGATACATTTATGGTTCCCAAGAAAATGTAGTTTAAATAGCATGAAGACTCACAAAGCACTTCCTGGAGGCTGGTGATTCTACTATTTTTGCTCCAATCTAAACACTGGTCTCCTGTAAGGCAGGCATCCCATCTCCTCTGTTCCCCCAGCACTTTCCACCGAGCAGGTGCTCATATATGACGTTTCCATTGCTGTCCTGGTGAATTGCACTGGCAATTACCGTGGAGCAGGAAGCCAGCTCTTCTGGGCTTGCCAGGCTGTGGTGCCTGGAGGACCCCTCTGCCTCCACCTCTGCCAATCCCTCCCCTTGACCCTCCCGCGGTTCTGTATCTGCGGAAACTGGTTATGCCCAGGTACTTGGGAGGCAGACTCCTTTGTGAAGACCGGCGAGGTCACCTTCAGGTGATTGTCCCTAAAATCCCCGCAGCAGCTCCAGGTCACAGTGTGCCCCGAGTCAGGATCGGATCCACACACAGGACACATGTATGTTGTCCCTCCAGGAGTAGAGCGGCGCTCAGTGGTAGTGTAGACAGTCCTAGGGCAGGGCAGCTTCTATAACAAGAGGTCCCTTAGGGATCTGGCGGCGAAGTGGAAAGAGCTGAAGGAATGACTCGGGGCCGTAGGTCCTGTGCTCTGGTCAAGTCACTTTCCACGTCCATCCATCCCTCTCTGGTCGTCAGTTTCCTCCTCTGTAAAACTAAGGCGGCCTTCGGGCAAGTCATCGCGGCGGGAACTAGACTGGAACGCGCGTTTACACAAATCCGTCCGGCCACCCTGTGCCCGGGGTCAGCGCGAGGTTGGGGTGCGGGCAGGGCTCCCGGGCTTGCGGCTGCCACGCCCCTCCCAGCCCGCCCGCCACACTCTAGGCCCATGGGCCGACTTTGCAAGCCTCCAGGGGGCGAGCCCCGCCGCCTTCTCTGCCCGCGCGGCGCCTCGGCCGTCCAGCCTGTGACTTCACCAGCGTCCCTGGGCCAGCGGGGCATCCGAGAGCCAGGGGCGCCATCCGCGCCCCCAGCCGGCAGGTGCCGGGAGCCAGCCTCGCCCAGCCGCGTGGCGTCCGCAGGCCCGAAGGGGTTAAGGCCGCGGGCCCGGGCGCCCTTCCCGGCTCCGGGAGCAGCGGTGCCCGGTGGCCGGGGATCCAGAGGGAGGCGCGGGGCACGGCCGCGGGCTGGCTGCGCTTCCTCCTCCTCCTCCCTCCGCCTCCTCCTTTGTAGCGAGTTCCCGGCCCCTCTCCTCCCCCCGCCCCCCAGCCCGGGCCCTCTCCCTCTCTCCCTTTCTTCCTGCCTCGCCTTCCTGCGGCGAAGGAGGCTCATCTATTATAAATGCACATTCGGGGCTGACATCAGCGACGAGCGGCGGGCGAGCGCCGACGAGCGGTCCCAGCGCGCTGCCAGCCCGGAGCGCAGCCCCCAGGCTCTGCCGAGCCGCCGGCGGGGCGCGGGGAGCGCGCCGGGAGCTGCCGGACCCTCTTCCCGCTGCCGCCCCCGGCAGCCGCCGCCCCCGCACGCCGCGCTCGCGCCCCCGCTCCGCCGCGGAGTTTCTGCATGACTGTCACAAAGGTAAGCGCCGCTCACCCGCCGTGCCCGGGTCCCGCCGGCGCCTGCAGCCCCTAGGCTGGGCTGCCGGGGACGCTGGGGTGTGGGTGTGGGGAGGGGGCGCCGGTGCCGGGAAGGTGCTGCGCGCGCCTCTCTTGCTCCCCCAGCCGCTCGAGTCACTCCGGCCCGCAAGGACTGCGGAGGCCGGGGGAGGATGCTGCTCTGGCAGCCCCGGTGGTTTGGCCAACAGCCCTCCGCGCCCGGCCCAACCCCGGGACTGCATTTTTAACCCTTGTTTGGGATGCTGCATTTTTAACCCCTGGAGAGCTGGGCTGGGCGGCTGGCGGTGTCCCTCCGGGGAGCGCGCGGCGGGGAGCGTCACTGGCAGGGGCTGGTGCTGAGCAGTGGGTGTGGGGATAGGCCTGCTGCCCCGAGGAGGCCAGAGGAGGGGAAACCCCACCCCACCTGCCGGGCTCTGCAGCCCATGCCGGGAGCGCTGGCTCCACTCCAAAGCCACTCAGTGCGGAAGACGCTGCCCAGTCCCGGGAGCCGCTACCAGAGACAGGGCAGGTCCAGGTGGCTGGCTTAAAGATGTGGGGAGGGAATGTGACAGGGGAAGCAAAGGTGGGCATCTTGACAGACCCCATATTGGAGGACGATTGTTGGGCCTTGTCATGGGGGCCCACGTTTATTGGAGACTTTAGGGACTTCCCAGATGTAGGGAGGAAAGAGTTAAGAGGAAAGAAAGTTGATGGGACAGTGGAAAGTGTCAGGGTCAAGGGACCAGGGAGACTTGAGTTCAGTCCCCAGCTTTATTTCAAATCCCCCGATGACCTCTGTCCACTTCGGGTCTCAGTTTCTTCTTGTGCGCTGTGAGGGTGATAATATGGGTCCTGGGTGGTGACAGGCTGTTGATGAACCCATAAAATCCAGGGTGTGAACGCACGCTCTTCAGAGGGATCTGTCTGGTTACTGAGCTCACAGTCTGGCGGTGGCCTTGGGCTTGGCCTTGGCTTTGGCTGTCCATGCAAGGGCCAGACTCCACCCATTCCAGCTGCCCAGCTGGGTCTCAGAACTGGGGAGCTGGAGGCCAAAGTGGGACTGCTTGTGGTCACAGCAGAGGGGCCAGATGGAGGGTTGGGGTGCAAGTGATGGAGGTGGGGTGGTTCTGGCTCCTTCTGGTAAGTCAGGGCCTACCCATGCCCTCATGAGATCTGCCCCAAGACTGCATGTTTGTGAGGATTCTTGGGCCCAACTCCAAACTTTGCCATTGGCCCTGGTTCTGGGACTTGGGAACATTGTGAGAAGATGAACTTGAGGGTGCAGGGGCTTCCTCAGCTCTGGCTACTTCTGGAGGGGCTGTGGTGACCATGGAGGGTAGGATGCTTAGTGTTTTGAAGTGATACAGATGCTATTCAGCTGGGATGGATTATTATCATTAAGGTTGTTCATGTCAAAGATGCAAGCAGGCTGGGACAGAGGAGTAATGGATGGGCCCGGCTGGAGAGATAAAGGATGTGAGGTTTTAATAACAGCGCTGAGGATTGACTCGGCGCCTCCCCTGTGTCTCTTTATGTACATGAACTCCTGCAGCCTTCCTTCCCTGGAGGCCTGCAAGGAAGGTATGTTCAGTTCTCTTCAGCAGCGGAAGGAGCTGAGGCTCAGGGAGGTGAAATGACTTGTCTGAGGTCACACAGCACGTATGTGGCAGAGCTGGGGTGTGCCCTCAGGTCTGTCTCAACCTATGGCCAGTGATCTTTGCGCTGCTCTCCACTCTCGGGCATCGTGGCTACTGGAGGACTTCCTTGGTACAGGAGCACTGCCTGGAGCCCTGACCATCGAAGCAGGGATGGGACAGGGAGTCCACGAAAGTGGGTGCTCCCCTGTTAAGCCCAGTGGGAGGCCTAGCTTCTTGGTATCCAGTGATTATTCAACACTCCTCCACCTCCATACCCAGCCCCCAACAAACCCCTCGGTGTAGTGTCGCTCACCTCCTGCTCTAACAAATGTGGTTCTGGCTTAAGCCGGCTCAGAGGATTAAATAAAATCCCCACCTTAACCCTATCATCTCTCCCCTTGCTGGCCCTTAACAGACCGGCGTGTCCCTGTGGGAAACAGGGAGCAGGAGGATGCAGGAGAAGCCCTGGGGACTGACTTGCTGTCTACAAGCCTGCTGGTAGTGGCTCCTCCAGTACCATAGGGAAAGCCACCATGTTCTGGAAGTCTGAAGGCCTGGCCCCTAGTCCCAGCTCAGCCACCAACAGGCTGTGTGACCTTGGACCAGTCAGTCACTTCCATCCTTGGGCCTCTGCTTTTCCGTTTGTCAAATGTGGGACTTTGTTCCAATGATCTCCAGGGCTTCTTTCACTGAGCCTGGGTACGGCTTCAGTTCTGGCAAGAAAGCCACCTTTGTTGGAGATTGGGAGACTCTTTGTTCTCTGGGGGGCAGTCTGTTTACAAGACAGTTATGAAGCAGAACCCTAAAGACAGTGTGAGAGCTGGACAACACTGGGAGCGGTAGGAAGGGGAATCAGTTTGAGTGAGCTCCCAGGGCAATGTCTTGGGCTCCAGCCTTCTCTGCTGCTTCTCCTCCAGGCAGAGGGTCATGGGTGGGTCCCAGCTTCCTGCCCCTTGGACGAATGCCTTAGCCCTTGTGTCAGGTCCCCTGAGGGCAGAGTCCTCTGGAGCTCAGAGAGGCCTGGCAAGTGGAGAAGAGGAAACCAGATGGAGAGTTGCTAGATCTTCCGTAGGCTTTCCGTAGAGGAGGTGAGCCTGTTTGCTGTTTTCCGCCTCTCTTTCATATATTCCCTTCCCCTCCTAATTGTGAGGCTCAGCTGCTGAAGCTGCAGGCTAGCCTGTGGGTTTTTGAAGAACTCCTGCCCTAACTGGCCTTAACAACACAGAGCCCTGGAGACCTTCTAGCCCCATGGTATTTCTCCTGGTTACCTGGTTATGTTTGTTTGTGTGTGTGTGTTTGTTTTGAGATGGAGTTTTGCTCTTGTCGCTCAGGCTGGAGTGCAATGGTGCGATTTCAGCTCACTGAAACCTCTGCCTCAGTCTCCCAAGTAGCTGGGATTTCAGGGACGGCTAATTTTGCATTTTTAATAGAGATGGGGTTTCTCCATGTTGCTCAGGCTGGTCTCGAACTCCCAACCTCAGGTGATCCACCCGCCTCGGCCTCCCAAATTGCTGGGATTACAGGCATGAGCCACGGCACCCGGCTCCTGGTTATGTTTTAAACTCTATTTTATTGTATATAATTTAGTAGGCGAACTTAATTCCTTTATGGGATGAGAAACAGAAGAAAGGCAGAAAAAGGGAAGGAAGAGCAGAGGGAAGGCTCTGATGCAGAGCCGTGAACATGCCCAGGAGGTCGAGGCACTGCCTCCTCTCAGTCTTAGTCCAATGTGCTTCCTAGGGCAGCTCAGGGTGAGGGAGCCAAGGCTGCTTTCCCCGAGACAAGTAGCTCCAGCTGATTTTATGTTTCAAGTTCTTCTGACTGCTTTGTATACTTTTCTCTTTCTGTTCCATCTCGGTCATGGACCAGACTAGCAGCGCTTGTCCACTTCTAAATACCTGTTTCTACATTGCTATCACCTGGAAAGGCAGAGGACAAGGTACATTCATAGAGTTGTGTGTAAAGTACAAGTTAATGGCCTATAAGGAAACCTGGGAGCTGAAGTGTAGACCTTTGCAGCCTGCTTTGTACTGCTCAGAGGTTCTTTTGAGTGGCTGCTGGCTGTGATGTGACCAGAGGTGGGCCTTCTAGGTAAGGGAGGAGGTGGCTTATAGTGAACAGGCTCCCCAGTTTGCAGGTATGCCTTGCTGAGTTAGATGCTAGTGAGCTGACTTCTTTTCAGCTTCCTGAGCCTGGCTCAGGGGGTCAGCAGTCCGGGTGCCCTGAGCAGCAGAATGGCCTGCTGCACCACAGAAGGCCTTAGGGAAAGGAGTGTGGGAAAAGAGAAGACCTTGGATGTCAACATTCTCCTCCCTGCTAAGCAGACCCACGAGCAGCACCATCAGCTGTGCCCTGGCCCCTCTTTCTGTGGGCAGCTTTCTCTCTCCTGCCCCAGCCCCTGCAGGGCACGGCCTACTGATAGGAGCCAATGGCTCCCACTGAATGTGAAAGGACTGAGGACGATGTTATTCTGCCCAGGTAATAGCAGGCCTGCCTTTGCCAAAGGTCATGTTTCTCTAGGGCCCCTACAGAGTCATCCGTAGGAGAATAAGATTTTGGAGCAATCGAATCACCCAACACTTTCCCTTGAGACATGAGGGCACGGAGACCCTAGGAGCAGAAGTCGTGACTTGCCCAAAGTCTTTCAGCAAGTTTGAGGATGGAGGGGCTGGCACCTGGGTCCTCCTGATTCGTGGTCAGTGCTCTTTCCATCTGGCTGCCCTGGGAAGGGGTCCTGGGGCAGCCTGAGCAGGCACAGATGTTTTGCCCTCACCCCTGCCTGTCCTGCCGGGGCCTGGATTTCCCTCTGCTGGACACGCTAGATGGAAAAAGCATTGTGGGGATGGGAGGAGGGACAGGATGTGGGGCAGGGGAGCACAAAGGCTCCAGAGGAGCCTTGCTCTACCTCCAGTCAGATGGTGAGGGGGATTGCAAGGCCCCTCTGCCTCCAGTTCCCTGGCGCAGAATCTAGCTACCCAGGAGATATTTGACCCTCCAGACATTCTACATCCCAGTACCTCATTCTAGTCTGGCTGGATCTCCCCGGGAGAGGAAGTGGGAGAGCCAGCACCTCAGGGGGCCTTGGTGAAGAGGAAGTGGGGCTACCAGCACAGATCCAGCTCCTAGACACTTGCAGGTGGGTGGGAGTTCTGCCTGTTCTGCCCACACACCCTTTCTGCCTCCTCTCCCTTCCAGGCCTTCTTCCAGATAGCCAGCATTCTCGTGCTAGGAGGTGTGTGGCTAGCAGTCATTCGTTCCTTTAGCCAGCTCCCTCTGAGCACCTACTCTGGGCCAGGCCCCTTGTGAAGCATTAGGGACACAAATGCCACAGACCCTGGGATCCAGGACCTTAGAGGAGAAGAACATGGAAAGGCCAGAGCCCTGAGTTTGGAGTCTCAAGGTCCAGTGGGCACAAACCAGGAGAGGTCTGTCTTGCCTGCGTACTGTAAGTGCCTAATAAACGCAGGCCCTTTCCTTCTTTACTGTCTCTCCTGCTGGGCCATGAAGCTCACTCTCCAGAAAAGCTCTGTCAGGTGCTTTCTTCCTGACTGTCCCCAGTGGCCCTGTGTTCCCCTCCCCCCAGGCAATGCCACCTTGACACCTGTGGCAGCTCTTAGAGGAAGCTGGGGAAAATGTGAGGCTCTCCAGGGCCCCCAGAATCACCCCACCCTGTCCAGCCCTGTGAGGCTGGCACACATTTGAGTTTGGCTGGTTGGGAGTGTGGACACTCTCTGAACCAATGTCCTGGCGGCATTAGGCCCTGGCATCTCAGGGACAGAGTAAGTTTTTCCACTTCTCTCCCAGGCCAGCCAGCTGGAGCAGACACTGCCTCAGCCAGGCCCAGTGCTGGTGGAGTCTTGGCTCCTGGCAGCTGGGCAGCCCTGATGCTGATTTGAATACGCCTGGCCACAGAGCTTATCTGAGGTCCATCTGAGACGAGAATGCATGCAGATTCCCTCTGTGCCCAGCCCTGTCTCCTTCCCTCTTTTCCTTATCAGCCCCGTTGGGTTCCCATTCCTTTCCCTGTAGGCCCTGCAGGCTCAGGCCCAGGGGCCTGGCGCATCCTGCAGCCTGGTGAACTTAGAGCAGCTGGCATGGAGCAGGCCCTGCCAGGAAAGGACAGATGCAAATCCAGTGGCTTCCACATGAAAAGAAGCTGTTTAGAATGAGCCTCTCCTTTGTGGGCCTGGAGTGCAGGACCAGCTGCTAAGGAGACACAAGTGGGGTGGGTGGGGGTGGGGAGTGGGGGATAAGCCACCACCGCCCTTCCTCACTCCTCCTTTTTTGCCCTGCAGAGGCCCCTAAAGGGACTTTGTAATTGGTTTCTGGCTGGTACTCTCCTTCCAATTAATTAACGTAGCTATGGGAGGCTCCCAGGTTCGCTCAGGCTGTCCTTCCTACAGAATACATATGTGGGTGACTACCCTGAGTCCCGTCAGCTCTCCTGTGGTGGGGAGGGTCCCCTCTATTTTGGGATGGATAAACAGAGTGTCTGAGTAGAGAGATGACCGCACCCTGGTCCCAGAGCCAATGTGGGTCAGAGGTGGGATGCACGCCCAGATCTTCTGGCTTTGAGCCAGAACCTTTTCAATCCGATCACATAATGGTCCACAACTGTGAAGATTAATCACCATCATCACGAAAATAACAGTTATTAAGCAGGCATTGGGCATGCACGATCGCATTTACTCTGTACAATCATGGAGTAGTTGCTATTATGCATCCCATTTTCCAGAGGAGGAGAGTGAGGCTTAGTGAGAGTGGGTGAATTTCTCAAGGTCACAGGTTGAATGGGTGGGGAGCAGGGATTTGTACCTAGGCTGTCGGACTCCAGAGAACACGTTCATCTCACTTCCAGGCCTCTGGTCCTGGGCCATGATCCTACTCTGCTTTCACTCCCTCCCAGCCCCCCACCTACGATGCAGTGGGCTGTGGTCTGCTGTGTCTGTGGCCCTGCCACTGAGGATGGGCAGGACAAAGGCTGATTGCCTTGAGGGTGACACTATGGCTGTGTCCTGCTTAGATTTGCCTGTGGTCTTTACTGGAGCTGGGAATCTTGTACATAATTAGGGGAAGGGTGCTGGGGGAGGAGGGTGTCCTATACATGGTGTTTGACATCAGATTGGGCTGCTTGGGCAGGGCATTCAGCCCAGCGCAGAAGCAGTGACAGAGGCAGAACGACCTTCTCCATTTCCCCGAGGCTGGTGTGGTTAAGAGAACATGGGTCCATGGTCCAGGCCTACAGCCCTTACCAGAAGCAGCCTTTTCCTGAGATAGCCCCTGATGATTTGGGGTGCCACTGGCTGGGAATGCTGCCTTTGAAGTCAGACACAGGGCGGCCTGTCAATTACGTGCTGTGTATTCTTGGGCAAGTTGCCTCACCTCTCTGAACATCTGTTTCCCCATCCATTAATTGGGATTGACGACAGTAGCACTTACAGGGATTGTTATTAAGACTAAGTGAGCCGATCCATGTGAGGCACTTACCATATGCCTGGCATCTAGCGTTAGCTGTTATTCTCAGGAAGACAGAAAATTAACGAGTGTCCTGGGGCTTATGAAATGGGCAGTACAGGGAACTCTGGGAATAGCAGGGGGCCTGACCTCCTCAGGAAGTGATTTTAAGTTGCGTCATGAAGGATGAGTAGGAGGTGGAAGGAGGGGAGCTGAGGAGGGAGCAACAGGCTGGGGATGAATTGGCAAATGTCCGGAGTTGAAAGCCGCGGACCATGATCGCTTCCTGCAGGCTGGGCATTGATGAGAGCATGGTACAGTTTCCACTCATTTAATTAATTCCCAGAGCGACCTCACGACATAGGTTACTGTTATCATCCTCACTGTACAGATAAGGACACAGGCACAGAGAGGCCAAGTCACCTGTAAAAGGTGGCCCAGTGAGGCAGGATGGAGCTGGTCCAGACCCGGGACTGCGAACTCCGGCCACTTTCCTTCCCCCTGCCTGCTGCTTGGTGATGGGGAGGGCGGGCTGACCCTGGCTGCTTCTAAAACGGACTCAGGCAAGGGGGGTGTGGGAGTGCCAAGTTCAGTGGCCCAGCCGCCTGCCTCACGGAGCGATGTAAGGAGGGCAGAGGCCCTTCTGGCTCTCAGGCAGGAGGGAGAAGTCATTTATTTTTCTAAAAGGAAACTTTGCTCTGGCAGGAAAATTTCCACCTTATATTTTTAGTGGGCTCAGTTATGATGATTTTTGTCTTTAAATCTTTCTTATTATCTACATTGGGCCTTGGTCTTTATAGGGAGATATGTACACAAACACACACACACACGCACACACACATCTTTTCTAAAGTGTTAAAAGTTCACACTAGTAGTTTCAGCTACTCAGGAGGCTGAGGCAGGAGGATCAGCCAGGGCAACATAGTGAGACTCCATCTCTAAAAAACAAATAAAACACCCTAAGGGTGTGCAGTTTGGTGTCTTCTCTACCTGAGTGCAGAGAAGGTGGAGGTTTTACATGGTGTTCATGCCACAGGCCTACACTTACTGTATGAGACAAATGTTACCACCCCCGGAGGCTCTGGCTGCCCAGAGTGGTAGTGTGTGGAGGCTCACCCTCGGTTGGTGCTCATGCTAATTCCTGGGACGCCTCCATGATCAGTATTTAACTCTGGAGATGTCTGGGGTTATCTGGGCCAGCCCTCTGCCTGTATAGCACTCTACACTTCTTAGGAATATAAGAATGATTCCTAATTTTAATTTAGATTAGTTTAATAAATACTGGCTGGGCATGGTGTCTCACGCCTGTAATCCTAGCATTTTGGGAGGCCAAGGTGGGCAGATTACCTGAGGTCGGGAGTTTGCGACCAGCCTGACCAACCTGGAGAAACCCCATCTCTACTAAAAATACAAAAAATTAGTTGGGCGTGGTGGTGAGCACATGCCTGTAATCCCAGCTACTCGTGAGGCTGAGGCAGGAGAACCACTTGAATCTGGGAGGCGCAGGTTGTGGTGAGCTGAGATCGTGCCATTGCCCTGAGCCTGGGCAACAAGAGCAAAACTCCTTCTCAACAAAAAAGAAAAAATTACTAATTTACTAGTTGGCAGGTCCTAGGCTTTCACCAGGTGTTAACTTCCTGCTTTCAAACGACCAACAGATAATAAGAACAACGACAACAATAATAGAAGCAGCTAACCCTTCCAGAGCGCTAGTTTATGCCAGGCATACGCAGTATCTTTTATATGTATTAATTCATGTAAGCTTCGTGACAGCCTATGAAGTCTGTGCTGTTAGTATCCCCCTTTCTATGGCTGCAGAAATGGAGGCCCAGGGAAGGAAAGAAGGTAACTTTTACAGTGTTTCCACAGCCAGGCAGGGACTCCGCCTGCCACACAGGCCTTCTGCCTTGTCACTTTGTCAGGCTGGTGGGAATGACCCCGAAACATGTGGTCCAGAGCATGGGACCTGTAGGCAGAAGACCCCAGCCTTGCTCTTGCCTCTGCTCCTTACTGTGTGACCTTGGGCTAGTCCCTGGATGTCTCTGAGCCTCTGTGAAAGGCTCAGAGTAGCTATCTCTGTAGGGTGCTCTAATATGTAAGTAACATGGAAAGATGTAAATAAGGTGCTTTGTAGGTGTCATGGCAGGAGAGGGTTTATAGTGATGTCTACTCTGTGCCCCCTCCTTTCCTCTTCCTCACCCTCAGATTTAGGCAGTTCCTTCCAATAGCGAGCCCACTTCTCCCCTGCTGTAGTCCTTATTTCAGAATTGATTCATACCCTGTGGGTGGAAGAGAAAAGTTCATCTCTTCCAAACAGCCTCTATCTGTTTTTACTCTGTCAGGCTAGTTTGGTGCAGATGAAAAGTTGCTTTTCTCTCTTCCTGTTCTGTCTATTTTGGCTGTTTTAATATGCTTGGGACAAATAATCTGGCTATAAAAATGTGGTGTCCTGCTTTCATTTGAAAAGTGAGCCAAATAAAGCATCCAAACCTTGGTTTGTTTCATCCCAGCTCTCTGTAGATCAGAGCTCCCTGTGGAAGGCAAGGGAAGGTAGGTCCCAGAGCACAGTCCTACCTGGGTCCCTGGGCAGAGAGACCAGGTTCCCACTGTCAAATGACCTTGATCTTTGCTCTAGATACATCCCGATGAACCAGGGCTCAGACTTGCTTTTCCCTTAGGTTATGGAAAGGAATAGCCTCTGCTAGCTTGAGGCATTCACAGCAAATCATTGAAACACCTTGAGTTTGATTTCAGAACTAACGGTTTTATAATCTGGAATCTGGTGGAATTTCCAGGACATGGAACGGCTGATGGAAAGAAAGGTGTTTGTGGAAGGCGACAGAGGGTTGAATTCCTGAGATTTTTATTTAACTCTTGAAGACGTTGCAGGTTATGCCCGCCCTGCTGACCTCCAGGTGAAAGACCGGTTTGCAGAAATGCACGGGGAAATTTGGGATTCCGAGAAATCTAGAATTCTGGGAAAGGAGATTTCTGCATACCTGAGTGGCCAGCTAATAACTTTATCATCACAAGTCTGTCTTTAGAGACTGTGAGTCTGCCTTCCTGCCTTAGTCATTAAAATATCTGGGAACAAACTCAAGTTATTACGGATGGAGGCTGTTTCAGGGCCTGAGTTGTCCTGTTAAACTGACTTTTCAGTGGCCGGATCCGCATTAACTTCTCAATCCTTGGAGCTCCTGTAGCACGTGGTCCCTGGTACCGTCCAGCAGGTAAAGGCCTAATGTGCCATGTTTGCCGATTAGCTTAAGAACGTGGTCCTTGGCTCCCTAACTTGTGAGCTTGCTGAAGCTGGAGATTACGTCCGGTTCTTTTTAGTACCTTTCACAGCACTCATCAAAGTGTTATGCACGCCAGTAAGAATGTTGTGGATCTTTGGAATACCAGGTATAGACATAGAAGATTTGGCAGGATTTGGAGCAAGACTAAAACATTCCCTGTTGCTGCTTGGGCAAAATCTCTACTATTAAGATCTGTGGACTTCTAGAGCCGGAAGGGACTCTAAAGATGTACAGTAGACACCCCCATTTTGCAGAGGAGAAAATTGAAGCCCCAGAAAGTTTTCCCGAGGAGGCATAGGGAAGACGTGGCTGAGTGGGGAGTGGGGCTCCCCCAAGTTACTGGCAGACTCAGGTTAGGTTTTTCAATTCTGTGTTTTTTTCCAGGCTTCTAGTAGTTGCCTGATGTTGGCAGGCCAAGGACTGATAAGAAAGTGGGGAGTGGGAGAAAGTTCCAGAACGGAGACTTTGAGAACTTAACCTAGATGGAAGGGGGCACCTGGTTGGAGAGACTTGGCTCCCCAAGTGACCAGCTAGGAAGGCCCTAACGAGAGGCCTGGTTGTGGCAGTGGCAGAGGCACAACTTCGGAGCCCTTTCTGCTCAACCATCAGGCTGCGGCTGTCCAGACCTGGCAGTGTGTGCCCTATGTGCCTGGCTGCCCCCTGGCCTCCACAGTGGCCCGTGGCCCCCGACTCTCCCTCCTGGAAGCTGCAGTCCTGGCACACTGGGCTGCCAGCAATCTTTCCCTCCTTTGTTTCTCTGAAACCGTGAGAAGGGCCGCGGAGTTGGGAGCCTGGGTTGCTAAGAGCTTTCCTCTGGCCAGACCTTATCACCAGCTTGAGAAGTCTCCGGCCAAGATTTCCCTGGGACTCTGGCTTGGAGGGAGGGAGGGAGAGCGGGGCGGGGGAAGGGGAGGGGGTGCTCAGGAGCCACAAACAAAGCTGTCCCTCTGCGCCACTACCTCCCTCCCAGGACCAGAGTGCAGGAGCAGCCTGGGAGCCACAAACTCTGTGGGCCTTGGCTTTTGAAAAGCAGCGGGGACAATGCAACAAGAAGGCTCTCCGGAGGCTCCCCCCATGTCCAGCCCTGCACTTCTGTTCTCTCAGGTGCCCCCATAACTCTGCTGTCCTCCCCACTTTTCAGAGGGGGAGACAGACTCCGAGCGGATGGCATGTCCTGCTTCTCACAGTAAGAAGGGCAAACTGGGCCATAACCCCTGGCTGCACCACCCCACACAAACGCGGGAGCTTCAGGCCAGCTGGCGTGGCAGTGGACGGCCGAGGGTGCTGCCGGGGTGGCTGGTTAGAATGTCCTCCTCCTCCACCTCACTTAGAACCCACCAACTCAGCTCACCGCAACCTCCACCTCTTGGGTTCAGGCAATTCTCCTGCCTCAACCTCCTGAGTAGCTGGGATTACAGGCAGGCGCCACCGTGCCCAGCTAATTTTTTGTATTTTTAGTAGAGATGGGGTTTCACCATGTTGACCAGGATGGTCTCGATCTCTTGACCTCGTGATCCACCTGCCTTGGCCTCCCAAAGTGCTGGGATTACAGGCGTGAGCCCCTGCGCCCCGGCCCCCTTTGGGTCTTTTAGGTGTTCTTAAAATACAATCCCCCTGGGAGGGGTCATAATGCTCTAAGTGGTTGTCATTGACTGGGCCCAGCCTGCTGGGAACAAAACACTTGAGTAACTAATGAGGTGCAGGAGGGCTTCCTGAGAGCCAAGTGAGGCAGGAGGGAGAGCTGGTTGCTGTGAGGGAGCCAGTTTTGCCAGGGAAGTGAGCGTGGAGTGGAGAGGACAGCCAACCTTACTCTGTGTTCCTCTTGACACTGACTGCCTGGTTCTCCTGCGCAGGGCTGCCTTCCCCACCCCTACCCTTGTGCAAATAAAGTGAGGGCAGAGATTATTCAAAAAAAACATTTGCTGACCCCTGTGTGCCGGCTCCTAAGTGGCACTGAGGGTGCAGGGGTGAACCAAAGCAGTCTCTCTCCCTAGGGGGATCCCAGTCTAGCGGGGAACACAGGCCACTCAGGACACATGGCTGCAGGCATGTTGGGGAAGGGAGGTTGATGGGTGGAGGCGTGGGACAGCAAAGACAGGGACATGTGCACAGAATTGTGAAGCTGTGAGAGTCGGGGCTGGGGAGGCCAAGGAAGATTTCTGGGAGAGATCTTCCCTCAGTCTTCCAGGATGAGTAGGCAGAGACAGATGAAGAGGCAGGAAAGGCATTCCAGGTTGAGCGGGCAGCGTGAACAAAGGCATGGAAGGGGAAACACGTTTGGCTTATTCTAGGAGAGACCAGTGGGTGCTGCTGGGCTGGAAAGGGAGGGGTTCTGCGTGTGGTTGAAACAAGGCGGGACAGGCAGGCAGGGGCCGTGGGGAGCTTCAGATGCCAAGCCAAGGAGCTTGAGCTGCATCCTGTGGTGATGCTGGGAGCCTTAGAGGGGTGTTAAGCAAAGGTGTGATGTGATCCCGTTTACACGTTAGGTGCTCTGCCGCAACCCGCGTTGCCCTAGAGGCAGAGAGGTGAGTGGACGTTCTCAAAGCCTGTGTGCAATGAGATGGGGAAGGGGTTTCTGAGCCCCCAACCCGGACTCCCTGAAGGTCTCTCCCTGTGCTTGAGAGCTGAGTGTCACATTGCCACACTCTACCCTAAGAAGGGCGTCCTGGCCTGGACCACTCCGTGGCAAGGGCCTTTCCCATCTGCCTGGGCTGCCAGGTGGTTGGATCTAAGGGTTGAGAACACAGGAGGGGACAGAGGGCCAGAAGTTTCCTTCTAGGAAAACATGGTTATAGCATGGCAAGAAGAGCACTGGAATGGGATTTCGGGAGCTCCTGCCTAAACCCCAGCTCTGACCCTCCCAGGCTGTGTGATCTTGGGTTGATCACTTCCTCCTCTGGGTGGGGATTGCCTCACCTGGTTTGAGGCTGGGTGCAGAAGTGAGCTTATGGATGTGAGTTTATGCCCTGATGCTGCCCAGCCCTGGGCCCTTCCTCACCCTTCCCTCTCCAGTGTCCCCAGACCCGGCAGCCAGTGTGTCTCCTTCTGCGCCGTGTCCTCCAACCACATGTGCTCTCCAGACTGCCAAGAGCTGTGACAAGTTCATGAGACTTGGAGGTTGAGGACCAGAGTTTGAGTCCTGCCAGCTTGCTTGCTTCCACTTGGAGGAAGTCTCAACCTTTGTGTTCATTTTCATACACTGGGTGTAAATTCCAGCCCTTTGTACATATAAGGGAATTTTCTGAGTCAGCATCTTTCATGTCTCTTGGATATACCCCACCTGAGCTTATGCTGCCTATTTCATTGGGAGAGCCCTCATCTGATGGAGTTCTATCCACTTTTCAGGGGTTACCTGAAGTGGAAAAAAGGCAAAAGGACAGAATACACTTAAGAAAGGGAAGGTCTTGTTTGGGGAAAGGGAGGAAGTAGGCTAACTGGAGTACGGTTGGGTGGCACAGGAAATGACGGTCTGAAATCAGAATCCTGTCGGCAGTGGGGAGCTGCTGAATGTTCTGGATCCAAGAATAATGTGCTCCATAAACATCTGAAGGAATAAACAAAAGGGGTGTTGGGGGACACTTACAGGGGATTGGCCTTCTGCGTCGCTGAGGTTTGTAGCCAGAACCCTGATTCACCTGGCATGGAAGGCTCTGCGCCCTCTTCCCCATAGGCGTTGCGTGTGTGGAGGAACC
Organism: Callithrix jacchus; assembly: GCF_049354715.1. Lineage (NCBI taxonomy): Eukaryota > Metazoa > Chordata > Mammalia > Primates > Cebidae > Callithrix > Callithrix jacchus. Next base: position 15,751,721 of record NC_133509.1, read on the forward strand.
TGGTGTCCCCTGAGGTACAGTCCAGGGCAGCAGTGACTGCAGCATCCCAAGAATAGCAGACATGGAGCAGACCATTTCCTCCTATTTCAAGGAACAGCAAGCAGTGGGTGGATGGGTAGGTGGAGCGCTTTTGGTACAAGCCGAGCTGTGTTCTCCAACCCTCACCAGGTTCCCCAGCCCAGGTGAGCAGCCCCGGCAGGAAGGTGCTATCTTGTATCTCTCATGGCCTGGTGGACACTAATTCCTTGGGCGGGGTGGTCCCTGCTTGGGATAGAGGAGCCCTGATTTCTGAATAACCAGCAGCAGATCAAAAGGAGATCTGTTTGTTTCTGTCTCCTGTGATATTTATGCAGGAAGATGAGAAAGGGGCTCTGTTTATGGAACTCATCCTCCAGGGAAAAAGCCGAGGGGAATGGGCCACTTCCCGTGTCTGCGAGTCAATGAGCAGAGATGGAATTTCTCTGGGTTTGAAGCCAGACAGAGCCTGTGTGCTTGCAGAAGGAAGAGGGGTGGGATTCCTGGAGAGGACAAAAAGCCCTCTCAACCTCCTGCCTCCTGTCCCAGGAAAGCTTTTTGGCACATACTTTCCTGGTGACTCCAAATAACAGTTGAAATCTCAGCCTTGCTTCTATTCTGGGCTTTGCCTCTATCATGCCGTGTGACCTTAGGCAAGTTGTTAACCTCTCTGGATCTTTTCTTCCAATTCTGAAAAGAGGGAACTGTCAGCTCAGTTCTAGCTGTCAGCCTAGTTCTGTCTGCCCCTCGATAGTATTTTGAGAGCCAGATGAGTTGAGCAGTAAAGTGGGTTTAGGAAGCATTGCACCATGCAGAGGTCCAGCTCTGTAGCACTCAAGGACAGAGAGCTGGCTGAGTCACCAGCCAAGTGGCTGTCTCAGCTGTGACTTGTGGGGTCAGGCCAGAGGGAGTGTTCTCTTGAGCTGGCCCCAACCCTGCCTCAGGTTGGGACAAAGGGGCCCCCCTCCCTCTTTCCTCCTCCAGCTAAGCCCTGCTATCCCGTGTCCCTAAGAACACTGGCAGGATTTCCTCCCAGGAAGAGGGACATGGATGTCCAGTTTACATCCCTAGGAGTTGCAGACAGTGAAGCAAGGCAGCACTTCCCCATGACAGTGGGATACGCCTTATCACCAGATGTAGAAGCCTGTGGCTCCACGCCCTGAGCCATGCAGCAGGCCTCAGATCATCTGCTGTCCTCCCTTAGGGGACTGGGACCCCCTGCCCTCAGTTCAGCCCCTTGGGCACGGCTGCAGGGTCTTCTCCCAGGGGTGGGTTCTGTTCTCAGCTCTGTGACTGGCTTGCTGTTCCCCTTTCCCATGGTGGACCTCATGAATGGTAAAGTTAATAACCGTTATTATCATTAGACCAATCCAGATCTTAAGACGAAATACCATCCATTAAGCACCTGCTCCATGCCAGGCTCTGTGCTGGCTCAGGGGACACACAGAGGGGACCAATCTTCCCAGCCTTTAAGGAAGTTGATTGAATTCTGCCTGGGAGGCAGAGGGGCAAACAAATCCAGATGAAGGGATTGGCCCAGCATTGAATGTGAGTCCTAAACTCCCAGGGACCCTGGGGAGACTGAGCGGGCGTCTGAAAGGAGGCAGTGGCAGTGACTCCCTGGGGTGCTTCCGAGCCATGAGGGTGAGGTTTGAGTGTGTTTGGTTTGAGTGTGGAGGGAGGATCAGAGGCAAGAAAGGTGACGAGGGCTTGGGGGTGGCGCGAGGGGAGGTGGGAGCCATGCAGGGGCGCTGTTCCTGGGCCCTTGTGTATCAGTCCATCCACGAAGAGCCTTTTGTAGGAAAGAGATGTGACCAAGCCATTAGATTCCATCATGATGCACCTTCATTAAGCATGCACTATGCCCATGACCCTAGGTGATGGGACAGTTCACATGGGTGAATAAAGCTGGAACAGTTGCTGCCCTCAGGGCCAGGCTCGGGAGGGTGAGGAGACGGGACAGAACACAAATGCATGAATATCCTGATGTCAAGTGGTAGAAATGCTCTTAAGCAAAATACAGGGGCATGGGGGGTGGGAGGTGGAGGGTGGGGGTGGTTCTGAGAAGGGGAGCCCCTGTGGAATGAAGTGGGGATGGAGCCCCATGGAATCTAGGGGGAATCTTTCTGGCCAAGAGAGAAGCAAGTCTGAGACTCTAGCAGGATCCTCCCTGCAATGGAAAGTACAGCAAGCAGGCCAGGTCTGTTCGGAAAGGAGAGTGAAGAGCAAGCTGGGTTCTGGCTCCCATAAGGCTGGCCTGTGCTGGCTGCTCTCTAATGCTTCAGGCTGACTGTTTGCGAGGATAGACAGGAGGAGGATATGGCTGGAGGCCTGGAGCCCAGCAGCCATGTTGAGGTGATGAGGATGGAGCCAGGGCAGAGGCAGAGGGCACAGGGAAGATGCATCTTAAGGCCTTGGGGACAGTGTGGGAGGAGCGGGAAGCAGCACAGCAGCCGGGGTGTTCCCGGAGCTCCTGGAAGAACATCTAGATCCACAAACCCATGGGGAGAAATGGCCGCGAACCACCGCAGAGCGCTCCCCACGCCCCCTCCCATGGGCCGCCCAAGCCGCTCTGGCCTCCTGACTTGGGGCCCTGGAGCCCACCCAGTGGCTCTCCTCCTGCCTGCCTTCTCAAGGGTGCTCCAAACTGGGCCACATCCTCCTGCAGGCCCAGCAGGGCTCCATGGAAGGCTGCAGGGACCGCCTTCCCCTGCCAGCCTCACCTCAAGTCCAACCTCATTAGTATTTTGAGCAGAAACATATATATATATATATTTTTTTTCCTGCAGGGAATTGGTGGCCTGCTCATTTCATATTGCATAAAACCAAAGAGCAATTAAGAGGCACAGCCTTCTCGGGTCAAGGAGAAATGACAGAGAGAGGTGGCTTTGCTCGCCTGGCTGCTGGCACATATTTTCCTGTCTGGCCTGGTTTTGGGGTGGCAGGGAGGGGAGATGCTGTAGGATTGTAATTCACCAGCAACAAGATACTACCAAGTAGGACAGAACCACTAACGCTCATTCAGTGCTCACCATGTTCCAGGGGCGGTCCTAATTATTTTACATGCATCTCATATCACCCTTTCAACACCTAGGAAGCAGAGGGAGACAGCTTCTACCATTATCCCCATTCCGTAGATGGGGAAACTGAGCTCCAATGGGTTAAGCAGCATTCCCAAGGTCACAGACCTAGTAAATGGAAGTGGAACCAGGGTTCCTGCATCCACAATGTGCTCCAGGGGCCACGCTGTTAACTGCCTGGCTGTTTGGCCTCTCAAAAGCATTGCATTTAGCCAGTTGTGTCTCCCTAATTACTGTTTCCCTCCCATCGAAAAAAAAAAAGACCAAACAAACAAAATCCTCCACTGCTATGTAGCTCAGAGTCTTCACCAGAGTTACTATGGTCAACAAGGGCAGAAAGGAAACCCAGGCAAAAGTCCAGCCTGTGGCTTCTGTTCCTGTCCCTCTCCCTCTCCCAGGGGCCTGCAGAGTTAGATCCTTTGCTCTTGGCAGGTATGGAGGCATCTGACCCATTGGGGGCCACTGTGGTGGTCCAGGAGAGAGACCTAAGCTGGCCAGGGAGAACCAGTGAGGGCTGAGAGGAGGGCAGGGGGCAGGGGGACGTTTTGGAAGTTGATGAGTCTGTGGGGGCGGGTATGACTTAGAAGTCAGTGGAGAACCGCGCCACACAGTCAAGGGTGACGGAGAACCCAGGAGGAAGAGGTGGCGCTGATTTCTCTACCTGTTTCAGATCCAGCCCCCTCCACCACCTGCATCATCTACCTTGCTCCATAGACTTGGCTCAGAGCATTTTCACTGTTTCAGAAAATCAGATCCCACTGAGCTGAAGCTCAGTGCCCCGGGCTCTGTAGGCAGCCCCTGCAGAAGAAGGTGGGCAGTCTGGCTGGAATTGGGGTGTCCCAGCTCTCAGGGAGCTGAGCTGTTCCTGGCCCAGGCTGTGTGGGATTTAGGATTTTAGCATGGCTAAACCCTTCTAGAACTGTTGTGTGTGTGCACACGTGAGCGTGTGCGTTGGTAGGGGGTGGAGACAAGCTGGAAGTTTTGCTGTCTCTGCTTCTCTATTATGCGTGGTCAGTGATTTTTACTAATAGCAACCTTCTGGGGAAAAAATGATCTGAGGGCAGCAGTCCAATTTTCTCTAGAGAGTAGGCCTGCTTTCTAAAAAAGGCCTCGACCTGAGAGACTCCAGGAGTTCACACCCTAGAGAAGCTAGTCCCTTGGTGAGCTCGGGCATGCGTGTCTTCAGACTCTGTTCCTGCCCTGGAGCCCGCCTGGCCTTGAACGCCCCTCAGCAGCAGCCCAATCTCCCTGGCTCCTTACTTTGGACTTTTAACTCTGCAGCAAACCTGCCTCTCCTCTGTACCTTCCCATCTCTTTTCTGGGCACCAAGGAGCTAATCTGCTAACTGGACTTTGTTTAGAAATCTGGGGGTTTGTGCAGAAATGCTGCCAGAAGAAAGTTTCTGTTCTGTCCAGACCCTCCCGAGGCCTGGAAAAGTGACTCTGCTTGCGGGAAGCTGATGAGGACGGGAGCGGGGGCAGCTGTGCTGTGAGTCTGTCCTGGGAACAGGCCCAAGCTGGGTCTGGGGCTGGTCTGGACTAGGGGAGTGGGGCTGGGGGTTAGGGGATCCACCAGCCTATACTCCTGGAGCCTGTCGCCCCATCCTTTGTCTCAGCCCTGCCCAAGCCACTTGGCTGGGCATCAAAGCCTTTGCTCTCTTGTCACCATTTACCTCCTTGGTTCCTGCCCAAACCAGACACTGGTCTACTTGCTGCCCCCAAACTCAACCTCTGCTTTTCTGCTCTCTCTACTTGAAAGGTCTGATTCCTGCTTTCAAAGCCCAGTCAAAATGCCACCTCCTCCACAGAGCCTTCTCTGATCTCTCCTTGCTCCAGACTCCATCCTTCTCATGCCACTGCCCTGATGAGATCATGATATCTGAACATGTCTTGTCTCCCCTGCCAGAGGGCGAGCCTCATGCCCGGAGTGGGAGGGAGCACGTTACGCCACCGATCCCATTGTGTGCTCCTGCCGTGCCTGGTCCTGTAGATGTTCAAGTACAGATTTTAGAATGACATATTTATATTTTTTGCACAGATATAAGAATCTATTCTGTGTATGCTACATAGCTTCAGCCATATGAGAATCATTTGTTGGCAAATTCATCAGAGGGTGCAGAAGAGAGCCACCCAACTCTGTCCCCACAAGGGCCTGGGACAGATAGAGGGAGCTTTTTCTTCCTTTCTTCAATTGCCCCCACCCCCACCCCCACACTGTCCAGACAGATCTGGGTTGCCCTTGCAGAATTCTAAAGGAGGGAACGCACTCTCCACTGCCTCTCAGACCTCCCACCCAAGACAGGCAGTGCCCTGGTGACCTCGTGACAGTAGTGTACCCTCCCCAGGCTCTCCCCTCCCCTGAGAGGCTGCCATACTCTTTCCGGACATCCAGGTCTTATTATGCTCTGACTCAAAAATTAATCTTGTCTAATTGTGCTTGAGGCCTGAGTGAATTCAGGGACTATTAGCCAGGCTCTGTGGGCCCTGGGGTCTCCATGGCAACGAAGGATGCATCCTAATGAACTGGGTCCTTGGAGACTGGCTAGGAGGCATGCCCCTCCCACCCCTTGGTGTAGACCGTTGCTGCTGTCCCTGCTGCTTGGCGTAGGCCCCCTCCAGGAGGGGACCTGGGGCTGGAAGAGGGAATAGAGACAGTTTCCGCATGTAGCCTACAGTCTGTCTCAGTGCTTCAGGGATAAAAGATAACTCACAGATGGATGATCCCACAGCCTTACTGTTGGCCAAAGATTTCTTCAACAAACAAACAAGGCTCCATCTAAAAACCACACACATAGCACATCAGATTCCAGTAGCCAAAGTGCTGCCTGATTTGCAAATCTTTCTAAAATGTGAAAATTGCACTCCTCTATGGAGGCCTGGCTCTAGCATCACCTCCTCCAGGAAGCCTTCCTGAATGTTCATATCTTTCCTAGCCCCATTCTGCCACTGTGCTTGGTTTGTGACCCAGGGACATTTTTCAGCACAATCTGCCTGGTGGTGGACTTCCCTGAGTACACACTATGCTCCCTTCACACCAGCAGACAAGCTCCTCCAGCCTGGGTAACCATCCACTGCCCTCCTCTCTGGGGCCCTGGACCTGGGGCTGTGTAGGACTTAGAAAGACAAAGGGGCTTTGTTAACAGCCCCTCTCTGAACTGGGTCCCACTCCCGGACCCAGGCTGGAGGGCTTTTCTGTGGATGTGGCTTCTGGGGCCTTCAGAGACCCTCCTGCCCACTATGACCATGGGTGCTGACCAAGGGGCAGGCACTTTGCTTTCCTTATCTAAGGAAGAGAGGATGCCCTAAAACCAGGCCATTGGGGAAGGTGTGGAGAAAAAAAGGACATAGGAGGAAATGAAAACAGTAAGTGGGACAGCCCTGGCCCAGGCTCCAGCTTCCTGGCCCTTGAGCCCCTCAGCCTGATCCCCCACAGAGAGACATGTAGCGTGGGAGGGAGGTGAGGAGGGAGCGATCCCAGCCATTTCCCCACAGCCACAGCACCTCCTTCCCAGCTGTCCTGCTGATTCTCAGTTTCTAGAAATGACCGGAGAGAGAGGAATGAGTAGGGAGGAGGCTGCCTGTCTGACTTTTAATTAAAAGGGACAGGACACCTCCTAGCCAACCTTTAAGGCAGGGACACTTCTGTGGTGTGTGTGCCTCCTTCGACAGGGACAGGGTGGCATGCAGCTTTTGTGGGTGTGTGAATGGACAGGCAGAGGTAGCGATTGAAAAGCTGTCCAGAAAGCTGCATTCTCTCCTCACTTCTCCACACCCACTCCCCTTAGTGCAGCAAATGTTCCTTGAACATTTCTTGGCTTGAGTGCTAAGCTCTGTGCCAGGCCCTGGGATGGAGAGGTGGTTGAGATACTGCGCCTGAGCTCCAGCATGGCAGGCAGGGACAGAATGGGGTTGCAGCACTGGGAGGCTGAGAGTCCCACCTGTCCCTGGGTCTCACTCAGCCAGCATCCTCTGAGCATTGTCAGGTGCTGTGCCTTTCAGTAGGCACCGAAGATAAAACAGTGAGTATGACAGAGGTCTCGGCCTCTTGAAGTTTACAGTCAAAAGTGGTGTGAGGTAGGGAGCGCAGCCATTAGTGCATGGTGTGAGGTAGGGAGCGCAGCCATTAGTGCATGGTGTCAGGTAGGGAGTGCAGCCATTAGTGCATGGTGTGAGGAGTGCTAGGATGAGGATGCCTGTGGGGGCCTGGAGGAGGAGCAGCCACACAGTATCGGGGCATCAGAAGGCCTGCCCTGGGGGTGGTCTAGAAGCAGAGATGTGAAGGAAGAGGAGGATTTGGCCAAGGGAACCGCTGGGAAGTATGGCTGAGGTCGAGGGAATGGCTGTGTGCAAAGGTTGGAGAAGAAATGAGGCCTTTGAGGAGCAGAAAGAAGCTGAGTGCATCTGGGGCTTACTTAGTTGTGCTGGGATGGGGCCCAGGCCAGGGAGGGCCATTGTCTTAGTCCCTCTGTGCTGCTAATAATAAAACACCTGAGCTGTTTATAAACAACAGAAATTGATTTCTCACAGCTCTGGAGCTTGGGAAGTCCAAGATCAAGGCACCAGCAAGTTGGTTTGTTTGGCAAGACTTCACCATTCAGAGGGGAGGAACACTGTGCAGACGTGGCAGAAGGCAGAACGCTGTGCAAAGGCTTTTTAAATAAGGGCCTTAATCCCATTCGCCAGGGAGGAGCCCTCATGGCCTTATCACCTCTTCAAGGACCTGCCTCTGAATACCACCACATCAGCACCACCTGAGTCTGGGTGGGGACACATTTAAACCATAGCAGTCCTCATAATCTCATTGGTAAGGACCATGGACTTGCTCCTGAAGTGGGGGTGGAGGGAACTGTTGGCTGGCTTATTCAGTCAATAATTGTTTTACACTTTACTTAGCCGACTAATTGACAACAGGTTTATGTGTTAAAAGACCACTCTGGGCGGGGCACGGTGGCTCATGCCTGTAATCCCAGCACTTTGGGAGGCCGAGGTAGGCAGATCACCTGAGGTTGGAAGTTCGAGACCAGCCTGACCAACAATGAGGAACCCGTCTCTACTAAAAATGCAAAATTAGCCAGGCGTGGTGACGCATACCTGTAATCTCAGCTACTCGGGAGACTGAGGAAAGAGAATTGCTTGTACTCAGGAAGCAGAGGTTGTGGTGAGCCAAGATTGCACCATTGCACTCCAGCCTGGGCAACAAGAGCGAAACTCCATCCCAAAATAAATAAAAAAATAACCACTCTGACATGTATTTTTTTATATGTAGAAAATAATTTTTTAAGAAACACTCTTGGTGCTATGGAAGGGAACAAGTGAGAGACAGGAAAAGTTTTTGCCATGATTGAGATATTTGGTCCAGCCCAAATTAGGGGCTGATCACACACACACACACACACACACACACACACACACACACACTTACTTTACCTACAGGTTGTAATTCACTCTGATATGGAAATGTTAGGCCACTAAGAGAGAGATGAGCAAAAAGGGCTCTTGCTGTGTCTTTGACCGCCTCTCCCTACAGTGTACTGTGTTACACAGGATCCAGCTGGAACCTCCACCGTTCACAGGGCTCTGATCAGCCTGGCTGGTGGGAGCCTCATAGCTCTGCCTGCTTTGGGGTTTCCCTTCCTTTTATTGCCCCCCTTGAGGAAGAGATGGTAAATGTGAGGTGTGACTATGAGTTTCATAGTTCTCTAGTTCAGTGAAGGAAGTTCTGTGCAACGTGCAACACCCACCTTCTTCCGCTCTGAGAACACTAAGAAGCAGTTCCTTTCTGTTTTCTATAAGAATGTCTCATGGAAGCAAGCCGGTTTCCTGGGCAAAGAGGGACTGCCTATACGAATCTTGCAAGCACATGTGTTTCCCTTGTTGGGGTATGTATAATTCTCTTTTCTTGGGGCAGGGGGTGGACACACAGCTTTGCAATCTCTCGCTTAGAAACAGCTGCCACAGTGGCTTAACACCATCTGTTTCCCCTGAGCAGGAAGGTGTCAAAGAGCCTCCTGCCCAAGGAGGGGTCTGTCAAGGGTCTGTTAGGATAGGAGGTGAGAGACATTGGTTGCCTGGGGTGAGAGAGTAAGACAGACGGAGAAAGAAGTGAGTGGGTTAGCTGGAATTAGGATGCAGAATTGTCCGCTGTGTCTTGTGTACCATTGAAGTCCCAGGGCTAACACAATGCCTGGTGGCAGTAGGTGCTTACTAAACTAGTTGCTGGATGACCGTGTTGCCAAATAACTAGACGCATTGGATGAATGAATGAGTGGACGCATGGGAGGGTATGCACAGATGAGTGAAAGTGCGGCATGGGACAGAAGAGGCTTGGTGGAGGACAGACTGCAGCAACAGCGCAAGGTCATCAGCAGATGTCAAGGAGTCTGTGAGTTCAGGGTAGAGTTAGGGTGACATGGTGCTGTGGGCTGAATTGTATCCCCCTAATTCATATGTCGAAGCTCTAACCCCCTGTGTGTTTAGAGACAGGGCTGTCACTGAGGATAGCCCTAAGAATGCTTTACTAGTCCTAAGCAGAATTTCAAACCAGGAAATTAAAAAGTTGTGTATTTTTTTTTAAAGGTGATTTGATCTCAACAGCGTGGCTAGAATATGTGCATGTCCTCCCCAGAGGACCACCCTGGAAAGGCTGGAGTCCTCACTCCGTATCGGTTACGATTAAAGACAACAACCTCCCTTCTATGTAAATTCAGCCCCAGTTCCTCATCCCAGCATTCCAGCAATCAGAAATCACACCTGAGAACCTATGGAAAGGTGGGATTATGGGTGCTTTTGTTTACTTGGTTATACTTTTATGTTTGCCTTTCTAGATGGTGCATTTTTTACTTTAACAATCAGGAGAAAATTAAGCAATGTGTTAAGGAGTTTTGAAAAGAAAATCTCCAGTCTCCCAGCTGCCTGGCACTGTCCTGGGTCCTATGGCAGTGTCATCCAAAGTTGTATAAGCCATTATCATAGACACATAAAGTAAAGAAGTACTTTTGGAGAGCAGTTTGGCAGCAGGCATCGCAAGCCATAAAAATGTCCATATCCTGTGACCTAGTAATCCTGCTTCTGGGAACCTATCCAAAGGAAATAATCCAAAGGCAGGGAAAAACTCTATGCATCAAGATGCTCATCACGGCATTATTTATAACAACGAAACGTTAGGAGCAAAATAAAGGCCTAATGGTATGAGACTGACAGAGTAAATTAGGAAGCATTGACTCAATAGAATATTCTGCAACTGTTAAAAATTATAATATCGGGCCGGGCGCAGTGGTTTACGCCTGTAATCCCAGCTCTTTGGGAGGCTGAGGCTGGCGGATCACCTGAAGTCGAGAGTCCGAGACCAGCCTGACCAACGTGGAGGAACCACGTCTCTACTAAAAATACAAAATTAGCTGGGCATGGTGGTGCATGCCTGTGACCCCAGTTACTTGGGAGACTGAGGCAGGAGAATCTCTTGAACCTGGGAGGCGGAGGTTGTGGTAAGCTGAGATCATGCTATTGCACTCCAGCCTGGGCAATAAGAGTGAAACTCTGTCTCAAAAAAAAAAAAAAAAAAAAAAAAAAAAAAATATATATATATATATATATATATATATATAGTACTAAAATGATATGGCAGTGTGGGAAAACATTCGTGCTAAGTGAAAAAGGTGGGACATAACGTTTTATGCATATCATGATGTTCACTGTGTAAAAGTTATTTGGAAAGTACAGATGCTTCGAGATTGGAAAGTGAAGGGAGAATGGACGGGACCTAGCCATTCTAGGTGGGCTGGGAGGAGTCGAAGAGGGCTCTTGGGTCCTGAGGGTGAGCAGCTGGGTGGGTGAAGCCTCGTTTACTGAAAGTCACGGTGGTACAGAAGCATATTGGGGTGGGGAAAAGACCAGTAGTTTAGTTCCAGCGTGTTAGGTCAAAGGTGACTACAAGAATCCAAAAGGAGGGTCCGCAGATCAAAAAAGAGGCCTAGACCCGGGGAGTGGGAATTTTGGAGCCATCAGCTTGTAGATGGTGTTTAAAGCCCTGAGCATGGGCCGGGCGCGGTGGCTTAAGCCTGTAATCCCAGCACTTTGGGAGGCTGAGGCGGGTGGATCACGAGGTCAAGAGATCGAGACCATCCTGGTCAACATGGTGAAACCCCATCTCTACTAAAAATACAAAAAAATTAGCTGGGCATGGTGGCGCATGCCTGTAATCCCAGCTACTCAGGAGGCTGAGGCAGGAGAATTGCCTGAACCCAGGAGGCGGAGGTTGCGGTGAGCCGAGATTGCGCCATTGCACTCCAGCCTGGGTAACAAGAGCAAAACTCCGTCTCAAAAAAAAAAAAGCCCTGAGCAGCACGAATGACCTCAGGCAAAGACAGGGTGGTGGGCTCGGCCAAGCAACCATATCTGAGTCACCTGGATATCCCTCCAGGCCAGTGAATCATAGCCTCTGGGCTGTGGTTGGGCATCCGCATTTATTCCCAGGGCCCTGGATGAGTCCAGTGACTCTAGGACTGCACTGACGGCCCCCAGCATCAGGCCTTCCATGTGGGCAGCATGACTTACGGGACATGTTAGTACCTGTCCTGTTGCACTGAATGGTACAGTTGTTGGTCAGGCGCTTTCCTTAAACATTTTCCATACCCCAAATTTTGGAACATAAGCTGAGAGAATTTTTGAGCTGCTTCTGAGTGGAAAAGGCCATGTAGAAAATACAGTTGGGATACAGAAGCATTGAAAAGATGAGAATGTTTTGCTAGCTCATGGGTAGAGTGGGGCAGAATATTTGAAACTGGGACAGGCACAGAAAAATCCGGAGCATAACTGAACATGGAGTTATGTTTACTCAGGTATCTTCAGTCAGCCTCTGCTAGCCCCAGATAGAGGAGGGGTTTCTTGAGCACAGAGGGGTGGACATGGAAGACATTACAGGACCCCTGGAGCTGTTGGTACAGGGCAGGCACTTCCTAGGTGCTCAATATATCCTCCATTGACTGCATTGACTTGGAGCCAGGAAAGGGGCGAGCCAGCTGGTCAGAGCCTTCACACCCAAAGCCGGAGGGCACTACAAGAAGGAGTCTTCTCAAAACAGCTTGAGTCTTCCCCGGATTTCTCCCTGGCTCACCAGGCTTGAGATAAATATTGGGCTTTTGAAGTAGGTGGAGGGGTTAGCAAGGGGCCTCGTGGATTTGGTGGGTCAGGCATAGAGGGGATAGTTTGTCTTTGTTCCACAATGTCTAGGGTCTCTGCTAGGAAGACCTAAAAGACTAGGGGTGACTCAGACATCAGAAGGACTAGAATCATCTGGAAGTTTCTTCACACTCATGTTTGGTGCCTGGACTGGGATGACTCGAAGGCTGGACTGGGCTGAGACTGCTGACCGGAGCATCTACATATGGTGTCTCTGCATGGCTTGAGCTTCCTCATGGCATGGCAGCCTCAGAATAGTCAGATGTTCTACATGATGACGTGGGGCTCCAGGAGCAAGTGTTCCAGCAAATGAGGAAGTATGACCCCTTATGACCTAACCTCCACCATGAGCTTCCATGCCTGTGATCCCAACACTTTAGGAGACTGAGGTAGCAGGATCTCTTGAAGCCAGGAGTTTGAAACTATCCTGGGCCACATAGCGAGACCCCATCTCTACAAAAAATTTAAAAATCAGCCTGTTGTGGTGATGCTTGCTTGTGGTCCCAGCTACTTGGGAGGCCTAGGTGAGAGGATTGCTTGAGTCCAGAAATTTGAGGTTGCAGTGAGCTATGACTGTGTTACTGCATTCCAACCTGGGTGACAGAGTAAGATCCTATCTCAAAAAAAAAAAAAAAAAAAAAGGCCTCTTTAGCTCTCATTTTCACTCCTCTCTAAGAGAGGTCAGACCAGGACTCCAGGATCAGATGCCATGCAGCAAGACCCTCGGGCCTTTATTGTCTTCCAGTCAAAATCACATGCCCTTGCGCATTGCACCTCGTGAAACAGGGCCTCGGGAGTGAGTGGGAGAGAGGGGTCTGCATGGGCTTAGCTGCAGCTGCCAGACCATACAGCTTTGCAAAGGGTTATGTCCTTTCACACTGGTGAAATGCCACCAGTGTGAAAGGACATATCCCACCTTTCCTGCTACCTACTTCTGGGCCCAGGTTTCCTTCTCTTGCACTTAGGCAACCCAAACCAGAGCTGGGGGCCTGAGCACGGCCACTGCAGGCCCAGAGGCTTCCTTTCTGAAGAGCTAGGCAGGGGCCCAGGGTGAAGCACTCAGCGCTTGGCCTCCTGTGGCTGGCTGCGCATGGCCAGTCCAGACCTGAACACTGGTGGCTACAGTTTCCAGGCCTCCTGGGAGAACGGCCAGCAAGGCAGGTTCTCTCTCCCCCACACTCTGTCCCCCAGAGGACTTCGGCCTGAAGGACAACTCCCCTGGCCAGGCCAGGCAGCCCGAGCTGACCCACTGGCTGGCTGAGAGCCCAGCTGTCTCCCCCAGGAAGCCCCTAGCCACTTCCTGGTATTGCTCTGTGTGAGTGTGCACACGTGCGTGAGTGTGTGTTGGGGGACATTCTGTTTTTCAAGGACTTGGCTCTGTGCAGTGAAGGGATCTGTTGGAGAATGATGAGAGACCTAAGGGTCAGGGAATGTACTCCCCTCTTCTTCCCAGTTCCTCCTCTCCTGGGGAGGGAACTCCTCATGAACCAGAATTCCTGAGTCCTGAATGGTTGGAGCCTCATGGCTTTGTTCTTGGCTCCTCCCCTGACCAGACTCATGAATGCCCTTTCTCAGGCTTCCCACAGCTGGCTTTGAAGAGTTCTGGGGCTCCAGGAGGGGACTTGAAATTCCGCATCATCACTCCCTTCCACTGTGTTTGCTATTTCAGCCTCCATCCACCCATTCAACAAGTATTTATCAAAACTTCCACTGGGTACTAGGAACAGAGAGAGAACAAGATAATGAACACTCAAACTCGGACCCTATCCTCAAGGGGCAGCAGAGAGGAAATCAACTGACAATTAGAAGCCATGCGCATGGCAAAATGCTGAGGCCAGGCCCCTGGCTGCCTGCACAGTGCACTGGGTGCCAGGAAGGAGCAGCACTGGAACTGGGCCTCTGGGGATGGCTGGGATTTGGGTCAGGCAGATGGGCAGGGAGAGGGAGAAGGACTGCCGGTGACAAGCACAACATAAGCATAGGGTCTGCGGGGGGGGGGGGGGGGGGGAGGAGGATGGTCACCTGAAGGGGATGCATTTGCTGTCAAGAGAATTTGTCCTCCCCCACTGTTCCCTGTCTGAGCCTTATCTGGCAAAGGAAAAGAGGATTTGGTGAACTGAGTCACACCCGGCTGTTCGTGACCATCTTATTTCTCCCAGCAGGGCCTGTATTTAAGAAGAGGGCCATAGCTGTGCTGGCTTTGGGGCAGGGCATTAGTTTGTGGTCCACACCAAGCATCTAGGTGTGAGGAAATGAGTTTCTGACCCAGACCTGGGTGGAGAGGAAAAGGAAGGAAAATGTCTGAGCTCCAGGGCTGGGGCCTTCCATCCCAAATCCGCATCTTCCTTGCAGTTGGGGGAGTAAATGGGGTTTTCATCTCCTCTTTGCTGCTGGTCTCCCAGCTCCTTCTGCTGCCAGGCCTGAGCCTGCTGTCCCCTCCCCACTGCTCCTTCACTGCCATCCTTTTCCCAGGACATCCTGTGACTTAAGCAAAGGCATAAAAGCTGCTGATAGAAGGCAATTGCTCTGGCTGCCCAGGGTCAGCCCGTGCCCTGGGACTGGAGGGCTGCTTTCTACTGTACAGCAGCCTGTGGATGGCCTTTTGGGGCCACGTCACTGACTGTGATGGCAGGCAGGTGGGATGGAGTAGTGGTCCGGTTCAGTACACTAGCTTGACCTGGAATCCACAGGAATCATCCCCATTGGCCAACTAGCCCATCCCCAGGGGGCTTGTAATTGTGCAGCCAGCCTCTCCCCTCTACCCACCCGCCTTTTCTTGATAAAACGTGGCCAGAAGCTCAGGCTCAGAGAGAAAATGGATGCGGTGATGATTCTGTGTGTTATTCAGAACTAACTAGGTGAATATCACTGAGCTTATCTTAGATAGTAGCGTTGAACGACGCAGAAATCTCGGGGAAAGAGGCCTTATCCTCAGGGACCCTGCAGCCCCCTGGTCCCAGTGTCAGCAGCCCTCACTAAATGTCAACGGACGCAGCCCAGAAGAGGAGCTAAGGCTTCATAGGATGAGACAGCTTCTCCAGCGACTAGTTTACAAAGCAAATGGCTGAACCACTCCCTGCCCTGAACTTCTGCACTGTCCTCAAGACCCAGGGAAGGCTTGGGGCTGGCTTAGGCCTTGCATGCATCCTGTTACAATTTACCCCCCAATTTAACATCTAAGACCCCTTGCTGCCTGGCCCGAGGCTTGTCTTCCTCCCTGATCTCCAGACTCCCTTGTTCCAGGAACAGCAGACCCCTGGCTCTTCTGCTCACATCTCCTCCCTCATATGTCGTCTATCCCCTGCTGTTCGCCCATCCTTCCATCCCCAAGCCCCTCCTCCAGCATTCTGTGCATTTAAATGTGTAGAAATCTGGTCTCAGACTAGATCCTACGTCTACATTCTATACCTGAGTATATGTTCCTCCCAAGGCACTGATGTGTTGATTTCACTTATTAAAATGACTTATCACCTTGCAGAGTAGGGTACTCTGAGGCCCAGTCAAAGATTTCCATTTATGTGAGGCAGGTTTGGGAGGCCAACAGGGCATCAGGCCAGTTCAGAATATTCACAGAGAGAAACAGAGCATCAGCATGGAAATGAACCTTAGACACCACACTGTCCCTTGACTCCCACTCACAGAGATGTGAACTAACACCCAGAGTTGATGGCACCTTCCATTCCACACCCCGGAAGCAGCCAAGGAAAGAATCCCAGGGGGAAAATAAAAAGAAGTACTCTGTACAAAGCTTTGTTTGTGTTAGCAAAACAATTGGGAATCATTTCACGTACTGAACAACTAAGCTAATCCAACTTCGATTCATCAGCATGAGAGAATGCGTCCCACCAGTGAGCCACTGAGCATGACTCATGGGAACCAGCTCTGTGTACGTACACGAATGTTGGAGATGGTGGAAGAGAAGAATGCGGAGTCTGGAATAACATGCTCCGTGATTCTCTTGTTCCACCGTATCCGTTTATATACATAGATTTTAAAAAACTAACAATGTCTATTTCAGGTTATAAAAATGATGCATGTTCATTCTAGAAAATTTGAAAAATCAGAAAAGTGTAAAGATGAAATTTTGAAATCATACTTGATCGTACCCTCACAAGATACCACCCTTTGCATTTTGGCGTTTTCCTTTCACTTGTTTGTTTTTCCCTCCGAGTGTATATAACAATTTCCTACCTTTTGCCTTTGACATTACAACATTGTGTCAGGAGCATTTCCCTATTGTGTTATCTATACCATATTTTACTGATTATAATATTCAAATTTTTTCATCTCTGATTGGATATATCTTCAATTGAAAACATGTCATAGTTAATTACTACATTTTTTTCCCTAGAGGAATGTAAAATAATGGTCCGTTTTATAATCGATTGAATTAGATTTAATAAGACATGGAATATGTTTCAAAAGCATGATTTTTATGCCTGTATAATAGTTTATCATATGAACATAAACATATTTTATTATCCTCTTATATTGGACATGTAGGTGGTTCCAACTTTCTACTTTTTTTTTTTTTTGAAACAAGATCTTACTCTGTCACCCAGGCTAGTGTGCTGTGGCATGATCTTGGTTCACTGCAGCCTCAGCCTCCCAGGCTCAAGTGATCCTCCCACCTCAGCATCCCAAGTAGTTGGGACTACAGGTATGCACTGCCATGCTGGCTAATTTTTGTATTTTTCCTAGAGACTGGGTCTTGCTATGTTGCCCAGGCTGGTCTCAAACTCCTGGGCTCAAGCGATCCACCCACCTCCTCCTCTCAAAGTGCTGAGACTATAGGCATGAGCCACTGCACCTGGCCTCAACGTTCTACTTTTAAGAAGCATCCCTGTACATGAAATGTGTCCACACTGCTCGCTGTTTATTGGGGTAGATTCCCAGGAATAGATAGAATGAGACAAAACAAATGAGGATCTTAGAGGCTCTGGATGCAGATCCATGTACACATTGAAGAGTCCAACAGTAAATATGGAGGGATAAAAATGGGCACTATACTTATTAAGCTCTTATTTCCTGTGATATTCTTTTTTTGTTTTTAAAATCTTTTTCTGTTAAGACGGAGTCTTGCTCTGTCATCCAGGCTGGAGTGCAATGGACATTTAGGTCTGGATGTAAGTGTCTGGGCTGTGAAGGTGGCTCAGCTTTTTCAAGTTGTTAGGGTCCCAGGTTCCTTGTCATGTTGCTCTGTTGTCTTAGATGGCTCCGCACCATGTCCATGTTTCTACCTGTGGAAAGGGTCTTTCCTTCATAGATGACTGGGAAGTGCCACACTGTACTACAGCTTATGTCCCATTGGCCAGCACTTTATCACATGACCACATACTAGGTTGCAAAGGCACCTGGGAAATGTAGTCTTTTTCCCTGATAAAAACTAAGACTGTATTACTATGAGAGAAAATAGAAGAACAGAATCCAGAATAGAAGAACAGGAAATGAGCGATTTCTGCAAAAAACAAATCTTCAAACCCAGAGCTTCAGGGCTTCAAAAAACCGTGTGATGGTAGTAGTGGCATATTAAAATGGCTTCTCAAATTGAGGCTTATCAAAATAGATTGAACCTGACTTCTTCCCCATCTCAACCCTCTCAGGGCTTCCCTTCTTTCTCTCTATGCGGCAAATCTTGAAGGACCAGTCTTCAGTACCCTGGTGGCTGCCAAGGCTCTCCCTGAAGGATTGAGAACAGGTTTGAAATTGCAAGCACTTCCTTGGCTTGTTAAGAACCAATGACACACAATTCTATAGACTTATATTTTCATACACAACCAAAAGCTGCTTACAGATATCCTCCTGAATTCAACAGGTCCTATCAAACCATGGCATTTCAAAACCTAAATTAGCACATGGCTAGAGTTTTTAAGGGTCTTGAAATTAGTATTCTACTAAGATGGCTGGCATCTTTGCAGCCCTTGGCGAAGCTCCTACTGTGTGTACCTGTATAGATGACTGAAGCTCCTGAGAGTCTCAGTAAAAACACTTCGTCCTCATTGTCATCTTGAATTGGCTCCAGTGTCCAATTGCTGCTGTTCCCGCTTTTCAATTATAAACTGCTGTGACTTTAGCATCCTTATTACAGATTTAGTTTGCTGTGAGTTCAGTTAACTGCCAGTGTGTGGTACCTACTTGTATATTTGAAGCCTATAATTTTTCATTAACCACCGTGCCTTAAAGGTGGTGTCATCAGTGGACCACCTCCATTGGAATCTCTCGGGTGCTTGTTAAAATGCAGATTCTTGGGTTCTCCCACAAACCTCCTGAATCAGAATTGCTCGGAGTGGTCCCTAGAATATATGTCTCTGTGCCAGTGAGAACCTATGAACATATCTTTAATGTGTTATCAGGGTGGTTCAGAAATCAGTCTCCCAGTTCTTTATTGTTAAATTAGTTATTCACGTAAGTCCCCAATTTGCTTTTATATAGTTGAATCTGGATTTGTTCTATTTAAATGTCTTTCAAAAGGAGGGTGCTGTATTATCACATAAAATTGTGGCTGGGCGCAGTGGCTCACACCTGTAATCCTGGCACTTTGGGAGGCTGAGGTGGGCGAATAACAAGGTCGGGAGTTCAAGACCAGCCTGACCAACATGGTAAAACCCCATCTCTACTAAAAATGCAAAAATTAGCTGGGCGTGGTGGTGCACGCCTATAATCCCAGCTACTTGGGAGGCTAAAGCAGGAGAATCGCTTGATCCCAGGAGGCAGAGATTGCAGTGAGCAGAGATCGCACCACTGCACTCCAGCCTGGGCGACAGAGCAAGACTCCAACTGAAAAAAACAAAAGCAAATCACATAAAATTGTGCATAGCTTCTTTTAGGAAGTACCTGAGAGGTGAGTCATAATGTCCCTCTCTTGTCTTTCTTGATTGTTTTCCCACTGATGCGTGGGTTTGGGTAGATGAGGAGCTCTGGGCCAGCCAAGATTAAAAACTACTGCTAAGACATGGAGGAGCTTACCAGACCCCGCCAAGTCAGCAACTTGCTGAAGAAACTCTTTTAAAGAAGAGATATGGGGACTAAGACAAGGAGAGATCCTGAATGACTTTAGAGGGTCATGCGGGGAAAGCCCCTGAACCCTCAAGGTCAAGGATGTGCCTGGAGGCTGCACTGGAAAGTAATGGGAGGATTTCAGGACTCCCGGGAGCCCTCTGGGGAACCAGCTTCCTTTCTGTTCCTGTGGTGTGTGCTGGGGGAGGGGTTGGTTCCAGGGCTGCAGCAGGCCCTTTATCTGCTCCTCTCAATTCTGACTGGAGGGCTTTGTGTCCTGGCTGTGCCCCTCACAGCCGCTTAGTGACGGGCCTGTTGTCCAAGATGGTCCCGAGGCTGGTCCGGGCCTGTGCCCATGTATTATGCAGCAGCAGCCCGGACAAAGCTCCTGTGTGTGGAAGTCAGTGGGGTGGGGGCTTGCTCCCCACAGAGTCCTGTTTACCAGGCACTGGGATGCAAGAGGGTGGGATGGTGGGGATGCTGTGTACAGGAGCTGGACTTCTCAATGCAACCTCTGAGAGGAGAGAGGTGACGGCATTGTGAGTGCCACAGCAGGCTTTCCTGGCTGAAGCAGGAGTGATGGTTTAGTTCAGGTTCAGGGCAGCCAGAAAAATGGTCCTTCACCTCTCAGGGCTCCTCGGTCTGCTCAGGATGCACTGTTGGATCATTAACTGGGGCTCTCTGAGTAACTGTGACCCCAATTAGTTAGTAATTCCCTAGGGCACCCATGAGACAGGACTGATGTCATCCTTTCTAATCAAAGCAGACAGAGAATCAGTCATTTCCGCTGGACCAGGACTCTTCAGAGGTGCAGCCAGGTCTTGCTCCTCTCTGTGTCCGCCTAACCTGGGAGGCTGGTGCAGGGGCAACCACACAGCAGATGTCTGTGAGATGCAAAAGGGTTTGCAAATATTTGCATTGTGCCCATTCCTGAGCCTTAGGTTTAGATGAGAAGCAGAAGTGCCACAGTTGAGTGTTTGTGTTCTTCCAAAATCCCTGTTGAAATCTTAATCCCCAAAGTTATTAAGAGGTGGGGCCCCTGGGGTGATTGGTCATTAACCAGTCACCTTTATGATAAATCATGAAGGTTGAGGCCTCATGAACGGGATTAGTTCAATTATAAAAGGGACCCCTGAGAGGCCCTTCCTTCTTCCACCTTGTGAGGAAGCAGCTAGAAGGCCCAGCAGCGAATCAGAAAGTGGGTCATCAGCAGACGCCAAATCCGCCAGTGCCTTGATCTTGGACTTCCCAGTCCCCAGAACCATTAGAAATAAATTTCTGTTACTCATCAGCTACCCAGTTTATGGTATTTTGCTACAGAAGCCTGAAAGGACTGAGACAAGAAAGAAAGCCTTCCTTCCTATATGCTTGTGGCTTGATCGAGACACAAACTTCGCCCAGATGAGCAGGGTGGAGGAGGCTGCCATTTATAGAACACCTACTGTGGGCCAGACCTGCTGGGCGGTTTACATGCAGCAGCTCGCTCCCTCCTCCCAGCAGCCCTGTCCAGCACGAAGCCTTTTCTCCATTCTGTGATTGAAGAACCCAGCTCAGACTGATTAAGTAATTGTCCAGGGACTGACTCTGGGGCCTGTGTTGTCGTAGTAAACAGAATAATGGGCATCATTGGGTTGCTGTTGGGGACACGGCTAATCAGAAAGATCATAGGAGCTTTTTCAAAATAATACCCCAGCCTCTTCCCCATCACCCTAGATGTACTGGTTGGGGGAAGAAGGGTTAAGAATCTTGGGCAGGATATGTACAGCTTTAAAAAGCTCTCTGGTCATCCTAGTTTCATCTCAGGAAAGTACTTAGTGTTATTTTTAGTCTTATTTATAGATTTTAAAACTTTACGATGACTCCAACAGAAGGGGAAGGTCTTGCTCAAGGTCACTGAGCCCTCACCAAGGTCTCTTGCTGCCCAGCCATGCCTCACTCCCTTAAAAGCAGGCAACTGCCCTGGATCCAGAATCAAACCGCCTGCTGCGTGCCGTGGGCAATTGTGCAAGTCTTCCAGGCCGCAGTCAAATGATTCTGACAGGCGGTGAGTACGGCTGTGTCAGCACGTGGGCCCCAGCGCAGGCAGGCAATCCCATGTCATCTGCGAGATCTCCCATGGCTGAGGGCCTAGCGTTACCAAGGGCCCCGAGACCTGGGTCTTGCCTCTTGAATGCACACGGTCTCCTGGGGAAGACAGACGGGCATGCGAGGGGGGGTGGCACAGTGTGCCGGACTGCATTTGGTGCTGGAACCAGACACATACAGCCAGACTAATTCCAACTGCATGGATCCGAGAAGCCTTGCAGAATTGGGGTTTGTTTTATTTGGAAGACATGTCTGAGGATGAAATAAAGGGTTTCGAAGGAGGAAGGGAAAGGGAGGAACTAAAGTTTATAAACACTAGATATTTATCTTGCCATGTCTCATTTAATCTTCCCAAGAACGGTGTATGTGGAGGTTACATACACAGATGATTACCAGATGAGGAAGTAGGGCTCTGAGGGGTTAAAAAAATGGCCCAAGAGTTGTTGGGACCAAGACAAAGCCAGGTCTGTCAGCCTCCAAGCCCCTGCTTTCCAACAACATTGGCTTTATTGGGCTCCACGGAGCTGGACGAGTGCTGTCCTGGCACTGGTGGCAGTGGGGAGTAGGGGTTGGGGATGGGTGGGAACCCAGAGGCAATGAGGAAGGATCAGGTGCATCAGCCACTGTGGGCCGTGGCTTCTTGTTTCTGTAGATGTTGGAGCTGGGCTGACACCACTTTTCACTCGTCTGTGTTTTTCAAGCACTTTTCTGTTTAAAGTATCCTTTGTCCTCCCTTCACTGGTGGACTGGGAACCAAAGGACTTGGTTCTAGTCCCAGCTCTGCTACTCACCAGCTGTGTGACCTTGAGCAGGTCACTTGCCCATACTGGACCTCCACATTTCCACCTATGAAATGAGGGGTAGGCCGGGTGTGGTGGCTCATGCCTGTAATCCCAGTACTTTTTGGGAGGCCGAGGCAGGCGGATCACGAGGTCGAGAGATCGAGACCATCCTGGCCAACATGGTGAAACCCCGTCTCTACTAAAAATACAAAAATTAGCTGCGCATGGTGGTGTGCGCCTGTAGTCCCAGCTACTCTGGAGGCTGAGGTAGGAGAATGGCTTGAACCTGGGAGGTGGAGGTTGCAGTGAACCGAGATCGTGCCATTGCACTCCAGCCTGGTGCCTGGCGACAGAGTGAGACGCTGTTTCAAAAAAAAAAAAAAAAAATGAAGGGTAGTGTGTGTGTGTGTCTGTGAATATATATGTGTGGTTGAGTGTGTACATGTGTGTGTGTATGTGTGTGCGTGTGTCTGTGAATATATGTGTGGTTGAGTGTGTGTATGTGCGCATGTGTGTCTGAATATATGTGTGGTTGAGTGTGCGTGTGTGTATGTGCGCACGTGTGTCTGAATATATGTGTGGTTGAGTGTGTGCGTGTGTGTGTGCGTGTGTATGTGCGCACATGTGTGTCTGAATATATGTGTGGTTGAGTGCGTATGTGCGTGTGTATATGCGCACGTGTGTGTGAATATGTGTGGTTGTGTGCGTGTGTGTATGTGCGCACGTGTGTCTGAATATATGTGTGGTTGAGTGTGTGCGTGTGTGTGTGCGTGTGTATGTGCGCACATGTGTGTCTGAATATATGTGTGGTTGAGTGCGTGTGTGCGTATGTGCGCACGTGTGTGTGAATATGTGTGGTTGTGTGCGTGTGTGTATGTGCGCACATGTGTGAATATATGTGGTTGAGCGTGTGCGTGTGTGTGCGTGTGTGTATGTGCGCACGTGTGTGTGAATATATGTGTTGTTGAGTGTGCGTGTGTGTATGTGCGCATGTGTGTGTGAATGTGTGGTTGAGTGTATGTGCTCACGTGTGTGTCTGTGAATATATGTGTGGTTGTGTGTGCGTGTATGCATGTGCACACATGTCTGTGAATATGTGGTTGAGTGTGTGAGTGTGCGTGTATGTGCGTACGTGTGTGTCTGAATATATGTGGTTGAGTGTATGCGTGTGTGTATGTGCACACGTGCACATATTCATTCTCACCAAACTCAGTGTGAATAGTAGGACCAGATAAACTCTAGGTCTTTCCTTGCTGTGTTCTCTCCCTGTTGGGTGGACAGTGCTGGCGTCATCACTCTCATTTCACAGAAGATGAAAGTGTAGTCTTAAGAGGGCATCCTGGATGAGAGGGACTAAGCCATACTGTGCTCTTCCACTCACTCCTAACAATCTCACCTTGAAATACCCAGTGGGTGGTTGTTATCCCAGTGGGTGAGTCCTGTGCCTGGATGGAGCCCTTGGAAATTATGGCTGAATGTGGGGGTTTGCATTTGAATCTTAGGCAACTGGAATGCCCTAGTAACATGCTATTCTGGATTATTCAGTTCACTTCAATAAATATTTATTGAGCATCTACTGTGTCCCAAACTTCCTACTAAGTGCTGGGGTCAGAGTTGAACCAGAGTCAGTCCCCGCCCTCCAGGGACCCAGTTAGCGCTGTGGCTTTCAGAGTTTTTTGCTACAGTTGCTAGTGAGAAAAATCATTTTGTTGTGACCCAGTACACACACACACACACACACGCACACACACGCACACACACATGTTGTATATACAAAACAAAACCAAAAATTATGATATGCGCTCTATTTTCTAGTCTTTTCTACTCTGCTTCATTTTTTAAAAATGCTGGTAGCAGCCTACTACTTTGATTTCATAACCTACTAGTAGGTGGTAACCCTCCAGTGTGAGAAACACGGGTTGAGCATTGTATATATTACACATGTTGTATTGCATATAAATTATGTGCCATGGAAAAACAGCAAAAAATGAATTAATTTGGGAAAATCAGGGAAGGCTTCCAGTTCAAGTGGCACTTGAGCTGAGTCCAGATGTGTGTAGGATTTGAGTAAACAGGAAAAGGGAAAAGGCAGCCAGATGGAAGCAACAGTGCGATCGAAGGCTGGGAGGTGTGAGTGCGCAGCTGAGGAGATGGCGCGGATGGTGCCTGGCGCATGAGCAGCGCTCTTCCCGGTTTATCACAGTTGGTTCTCAATAACCCTCTAAGAAAGGGACTTTTTAGTGTATGTGCTGCCGAAGCGAGCACAAGACAGGGGCTTTTTGTCTCTTCATGTTGCAAAAGAGGAAATTGGGACTCAGAGAAGTTATATAACTTGCCCAAGGTCACGTGGCTACTAAGTGGTGGAGCCAGGATTTGAACTCAGGCAGTTACATTGTGATCTAAATACGAGGTTCCTAGCGATGTGGCCCTAAAAATACTTTGAGCTGGTTCAAGGGGATGTTTGAATGCAAGCCTGAAAATATTAAATTTCATTCTGTAGGGAAGGGGAAAACATTTTGCGATTTTGAGAAAGGGAAGTGACATGATCCAAAATTTATTTGGGGGAGGATCACAGTGGCATCAGCATAGGAGATGGGCTCAAGAAGAGGCAGGGATACTTGTCAGAAGATGGTAACAGCATCTCCCTAGTCAGGCCAGCAGCCCCAAATACCATGACGTCATATTTATCTTGGAGATGCAGTTGAGGATGTTGCTCATATATCACATACTGATAAGAATGAAAGGAGAGCAAATCTTGTTTCCCTTTTTACTTTGACTGCTAGGAAGCTCAGGGCCCCAGTCTGTGGTACTCTTCCAGGAAGCATTCAAGAGCTGTTAGTTAGCCTTTTATATACTCATTTTGCCTTGCTTTATTTCTCCTATCCTTACTTTCCTTTAGTCTGAATTTTATCACTAAGATTTTAATCCTGCTATAATGTACACTTTTTAGTATGATGCCTTAGAGCAGGATTTAAATAAAATACAAATAAAACACACTGAAGCGACTGGAGAGCATTTTGTGTATGTGCAAGATTGAAAGGTCTTAGAGGGCTGGGCTGCCTTTCCATCTGCTGGGGCTTCTGTCCTGGCACTGGGGCCAGATGAGCACATCACATAGATGTAAACCTTGGACTGTTGGAGCTGGAAATGTTCCAGAGGGTCCTCTCTCCCTCTGCTGCTCACAAATGGACATAGACCACCAGGGGTTCACAAGATAGTCTCAGGGAGGCCTGAGTGAACATGGTTGGGTATAATTGTCATATACATATGAGCACATGCATGTGTGTACACACATGTTCATTTTCAGCAAACTCAGTGTAAAATAGTAGGTCTGGATAAACTCTAGGTCTTGCTATATTATTTCCTTTTAGGGTGGACAATGCTGGCATCATCATTCTCATTTTATAGAAGATGAAAGTGGAGTCATATATATTTTGATACAGGGTCTCACTCTGTCACCCAGGCCGGAGTACAGTGGTGCAGTCTTGACTCACTGCAGCCTTTGCCTCCCGGGTTCAAGCAACTCCCCTTCCTCAGCCTCCCGAGTGGCTGGGATTACAGGTGTGTACCACAATGCCTGGCTAAATTTTAGTAGAGATAGGTTTTCACCATGTTGGCCAGGCTGGTCTCGAACTCTTGACCTCAGCTGATATGCCTGCCTCCGCCTCCCAAAATGCTGGGATTCCAGGTGTGAGCCACTGTGCCTGGCCTAATTATCATATATTTATTTAATGTGTTTTAGAAACACTGGTAGCCAGCACATCAGAGTAGTGGTGTCATGGCTAAAATGGCTTAGAATGATGTTTGTACAGATACTTAAATTTTAGAAAAAACCAATTTAAAGAAAATTTCAAAATGAATATGGCTCGGGTGATTCGTAGAAGCAGCAAGAACACGTTGGCAGCGGTACACGAATTAGGAAGTCTGGAAAACACTGATTCCATTCAATCTCTTGTTTGACAAATGACTAAACTGGGGCCTAGGAAGGACGGAACCCTTGTCCATGAGTCTGGTAAGTCACTCTAAGCCACAGCGGTAAAGAGGATCTTCCCCTTCCAACCTCATTCAAAAGTCTGAGTTCAGGGATTGCCTGGTCCCACATCTTGCTTTTAAATCAGTTTTATATTTCCAAAATGCCTTCTCTGTTTTATTCTCTCATTCCTTTTTTTTTTTAAATCTGAGTCTTATCAACTAGGTATAGTAGGGTAATTATTTCTTTGTTGTGCAGATAAACAACCTGGGGTCCAGAGAGGGAGTGTGCCTGCCATCACTCAGCCAGCCGGCAGGACGGGGCTAGAAGGTTTCCAGGCCTTCCCACTGTGCATGTCAGGCAGAATTGGGCGGGGAGCCAGTTTCTGTGATGAAATCCCCCAACAAAGGGTAGAAAGTCTGCTGGGGTAAATTCAAGGCAGTCTGCTGGCCCAGCTCCACTTGGGAGCGCAGAGAACGGTATGCGGCCTATTACACGCTGCTCCACTTCCAGGAAGCTATTACTTTCTGAAGGAGCCACAGATGTTCTCCTCGCCTGCTGCTTACCGGGCTGTGTTACTCTGTGTTACTCAGCTTGGAGCGGATGGATGAGATCAGCAGTAAATATTCTCAGCTATGTGATCACCGTAAACCCTGCCAGTGCAGGTGTAGGGACCCTCCAGGCCATAAGCAATTTAGCCACAGTGTTTAATGAGCGGTTGAGCATCTTGGAGGTGCCAGGCCCTGTGTTCATGGCTGGAATGGAGGCACAGATGAATCAGACACTTCCCCCAGCCCCACGGGACTCTGTCTGCTAGGGGAAGCAGATGCATAAACGCCTAGCCAGAGAACAATGCAGCATGGAGGCCTGGAGCAAGCATGATGCAGGGAGTGCTGAGTTCTCTCTTAGAGACCAGAGAGGCTTCGCAGCACAGGAGACATTTGAACTGTACTCGTGCTATTGAATAGGATTTGGCAGGAGGAGATGAGGAGGAGGCATTCCTGAAAGGGGACCTGCCCAAGGTTCCGCACTGGCCGAAACTGGAGACCAGCACATGTACATCTGGGATGGGAATGAACTGTGCCTCTGGCTTCATAACTCCGCCTTTCCAGATGGGTGGGTTACCAGAGCCTTGTGATGGTGGATTGGCCTTGCTTTGTTTGGATGTTTGTTTGTGTCAGGGAGGCAATGTGACTCAAGGGGGCAAGCTTTGAAATATACAGACCTGGGTTCTAAGCCCAGTTTGCTTCGCTGTTTTTTTTTTTTTTTTTAGACAGGGCCACATTCTGTCACCTAGGCTGGAGGGCAGTGATGCAATCATGGGTCACTGCAGCCTTGACCTTCCAGGTTCAAGTGATCCTCCCACCTCAACCTCCCAAGGAGCTGGGACTACAGGCACATGCCACCATGACTGGCTAATTTTTCTGATTTTCTTATTATGTGTCGAGATAGATTCTCACCATGTTGCCCAGGCTGGTATCAAACTCCTGGGCTTAAGTAATCCTCCCACCCCTAAGTGATCCTCCTGATCCGGAGTGCTGGGATTACAGATGTGAGCCACTATGTGACCTTCTGAGTCTTGGTTTTCCATCTTTAAAATGGGGATGATCCCTTTTCCTTACGAGTGAGAATGAAATGGGACGAAGTTGGAGAGGGACTTAACCCATAGCTGGTTTGTAGTGGGTGCTCAGTACATTAATGACCGTTGTGGCAACGGTGCTAGGTGAGTGGCTGCCTGTGCAAAGTGGAGTGTGTGTGGGCATGGGCGTGTTTGGAGACCGCCCGGCTGGGTGGACTGTCTGACCGTAGTGTGAGGATGTGAGAGTTGGTTTTACATTCCCTTGAGTGTGAGCTCACTGGGCAAGAATTGCCTGACATTGTTGGAGGCCGCGGGGATTGGGTCTGGGGTGAGGTTTGGTCTGTGGTGAATGACATTCTCCAGTGTCATTCAGTTCCACCTGAACCTGCTGTGTGAGTCCCATCTCTGACACCTGTGCCAAGTGACCTCCAGTTTCTTTCATTGCCTTCAGCAATGGGGAACTCACCACCTCTCAATACAGCAAATCCGACTGCTGAACCTCACCGACTACTCATTAGAAACAAAAGCAGCTCAGCCCTATGGAGCGCCTTCGGAGTCACAAGATTCACCCCCACACTCCTTTCATTCATTCATAGATATTTGTTGAGCACCCCTTTTACCAGATACGATTCTGAATCCTGGGGACATAACAGAGGACCAGGGCAGACACAGGCTCTGTCTTCCCAGAGCTTCCAGTTTTGTTGACCTTAAGTCACGGCACCCCTGAGGGGTAGGCAGAACAGGGATTAAGATGCTTCCCATTTAACAGACTGGGAAACATGGTGGTGGTGGTGATGGTGATGGCTGATATTTATAGATACTTAGCATGTGTCTGGTGCTTTGTATACTTTAGGGAATCTAATCCTCATGTCAGCCGTAGGAGGCAAGCCCCGTTAATATAATCTCTCTTTTAAAGATGAGGAAACATAGCTGGGCCTGGTGGCTCATGCCTGTAGTCCCAGCAATTTGGGAGGCTGAGGCAGGAGAATGGCTTGAACCTGGGAGGCGGAGGTTGCAGTGAGCCAAGATCACGTCACTGTACTCCAGCCTGGGCAACAGAGTGAGACTCTGTCTCAAATAAATGAATGAATGAATGAATGAATGAATGACGAGGAAACAGAAAAGTGATGTTGCTTGCTTAGGGTCACACTGCAAGGAAGCGGCCTGGCTCTTTTAACCCCAGGCCCATGTTGCCTCTTGAATCAAGGCACTGAGACTTGCCAGAGCAGTAGAGCGGGGCCTTGACTGAAGCTGCTGGCCGCAGACTCTGGGTGCTTTGCTCCATCATTGGAAGGTCATGTGGAAGCCCCATCAGTGTCCACACATGTGGAAGCCTGACATGAGTAACCTCCAGTCTGCTCCACCCACAGCTGTGTTTACGCCACCTCCTCAGCCCCACCCCATCCCATCCCATCCCATCCCATCCCATCCCATCCCATCCCATCCCATCCCATCCCATCCCATCCCATCCCATCCCAAAGAGACAGAAGTGAGTGAGGTCAGCCTTTCCCACCCTGCATGTAAACAGAGGCTAGAGGACCAGGAGTCATCTTGGGGCAGTGGGGTGGACTCCTAGTAGGAGAAGCCAAGAGCAGCTTCAGGTTCCTTTGCTCCAGAAATTCTGTTGGGTGTCTCCATCCCGGCACCCAGGAGCCTGTTGCTCCCAGGAGCAGCAGCATCAGGCGGGAGGGCAGGCGGGGCTGGGTGAGGATTACCGAGTGCTGGGTCATGGCTCCTGGGTAATCCCCATTTGTGCCACTTGCAAAGCATGAAGTTGGAGGCGGGTGTGTTTGAGCAGTCCCAGCCCCTCCATTGTCGACACCATGGATTACAGCAGCTTCTCTCTGCAGCTGAGCATGGCTTACACAAACTGATTCCTTGACTACTGTGTTGGGAAGACGCCCTTTCTAATTTCTCCTGCTCTCTGCCCAGTCCTCAGCTCAGCCTCCAACAGGAAGGGAGGATTTTCAGCCCTAGAGACTGGTTGATGGGAAGAGCCTTGAGACGGACTCTAAGGACGGGGTGGCAGGTCCTGCTCTTGTGCTGTCTTGAGCAGGTGACCTAACCTCTCTCTAATTCTGTCTCCTCCTCCCATAAGTGAGGATAAAAAGTAAAGCCAACTGCCCAGCTTTAGTCAGGTAATCCACGTCAGGGTGCTCTGTAAACTTGAGCACCACCCTGCCAATGTCAGATATTAGAATCAGCCATGGCCGAAGACTCGCAGTGGTGTGAGACTGCAGTCCCAGCTGCTCGGGAGGCTGAGGCAGGAGGATCATTTGAGCCCAGGGAGTTTGAGGCTGCAGTAAGCTCTGATCGCCACTGCACTCCAGCCTGGGCAGCAGAGTGAGACCGTGTCTCTAAAGACGGTGATAACAGCAAAAATGACATTAGAATCAACAGCAAGCACGGCTACCAGCACAAATGACAATCATGAGAAGCACAGCATGAGTCTGTGAAAGGTTGTGTTTTCTCCATCCTGGAACTAATGTTAGGAACTCCTGTCTCTCGTGCCTTAGACTAATATATCATGTACTAGTTCTGCATTCAAATCACTTTAGGGGCTTTTCAAACATCACACCGAAGGGTTCCTGGGGTCCATGCCCAGAGATTCTAATTCACTACATCTAGGGTGGGGCTGGGCATCTCTGTTTCTCGTTTTTTGTTTTTTTTTTTTTTGAGACACAGTCTGTCTCTGTCACCCAGGCTGGAGTGCAATGGTATGGTCGCGGCTCACTGCAACCTCCTGGGTTCAAGCGATTCTCCTGCCTCAGCCTCCTGAATAGCTGGGATTGCAGGTGCCTGCCACCACACCTGGTTAATTTTTGTATTTTTAGTAGAGCTGGGATTTCACCATGTTGGTCAGGCCGGTCTCGAACTCCTGACCTCAGATGATCTGCCCTCCTTGGCCTCCCAAAGTGCTGGGATTACAGGCATGAGCCACTGTGCCCGACTGTGTCTCTGTTTTTAACTCCAGTGCTAGTGGTCGATGACCACTCCTGCCCAGAGTCAAGGACACTGCAGGACAAGTGATTGCGTGCCCCGGGCCCCTTCCTCTGCACCACACATGGCTGTTCCTGAGCCTCCTTGCAGAGCTCGCTGCTGTATGCTGAAGGGACCCAGGCTTCTCAGCCGCTACGCAAGGTTTAGGAATCTCTAAACTTGAAGCTTCCCCACAGTTTCTTTTATGCAACTTTCTGTATCTAGAATGGGAAGAAAATTTCCTTCAGTTAATTTTTTTAAGTCAACTTCTTCAAGGTATAATTTATATGCAGAAAAAAACCCATCTTTTTAAGTGTCTGGTTCTATGCATTTCACAAATGCAAACAATCGTGTAACCACTGTCACAATCATGATCCAGAAGGTCTCCACTGCCTGCTGAAATTCCCTCCTGCCTATTTGTGGTCAGGCCCTCCTCCCACCCCCAGGCCTTGCCACCATGCATCTGTGTTCCATCTGTAGAAGTTGGTTTTTTCGAGAATATTCTATCAGTGGAATCATTGGGTATGCAGCCTTTGAGTCTGCTTACAGGTTTTTTCTTTTTCGTTGTTTTGTGTTTTGAGGTTTTTTTGTTTGTTTGTTTGCTTTGCTGGTTTTTAGACTGGGTCTTACTTTGTCACCCAGCCTGGAGTGCAGTGTTACGAACACGGCTCACGGCAGCCTCGAACTCCTGGGCTCAAGCAATCCTCCCACCTCAGCACCCCAAGTAGCTAGGACGACAGGTGCACGCCACCATGCCCAGCCAACTTTTGTATTTTTTGTAGAGACAGGATTTCACCATGTTGCCCAGATTGGTCTCAAACTCCTGAGCTCAAGCAATTTGCCGACCTTGGCCTCCGAAAGTGCTGGGATTACAGGCACGAGTCACCACACCCAGCCCGGCTTTACTGTATCTGAGAGTCACACGTGGTGTGTGGGCATCAGTAGTTCGCTCCTTCTATTGCTGAGTTTGTATTCCGTCCTGTGACTGTGCCACAGCTTTTCTTCCTGGGGTAATTTAATTGTTTCTTTCATCCAGAAATGCTGTCTAGCAAGAAATGCAATTTGTTCGATTCATATGTAAATCTTTCTGCACGGCTGCTTCAAAAGTCAAAAAGACTCATTCTTCAGCAATTAAAAAAATTTTTTCCTACTACGTGCTGCTGCGAGGGCACATAGTTCCAGCGATTACAGGGCTCAGATGAGAACTATAATGAGGGAGGGGGCTTGGGTATAACTGGAGCATCGGCTCCCCTTCTGAAGGGCCCTTAGTGGGATGTGGGTGGATGGTAGTTTTTGATTTTTCAAGAAAAGAAAGAAGTCTGGGTTTTTCTTAAAGATCCTTGTGGTGGCACACACCTGTAATCCCCGCACTTTGGGAGGTCAAGGCAGGCAGATCACCTGAGGTCAGGAGTTCGAGACCAGTCTGACTAACATGGTGAAACCACGTTTCTGCTAAAAATACAAAAAATTAGCCGGGTGTGGCGGTGCGCACCTGTAATCTCAGCTACGCTGGAGGCTGAGGCAGGAGAATCGCTTGAATCCAGGAGGCAGAAGTTGCAGTGAGCCAAGACTGTGCCATTGCACTCCAACCTGGGCAACAGGGCAAGACTCCATCTCAAAAAAAAACCGTGTTGGCAACTAATTTAGAACATGTTTCATCACTGTACTGGCTGCTAGCTGCTGGCTAGCTAGATTAAGTCCTGTCTTATGACCTGTGGCTTATGCGGTCCTGAGTGCTAGAGATTCAGACAGGTTTGCTCTTTTTGCTCCCCCTGTGCCCTCTGGGGATGAGTGATGTGAACAGAAGGTGGGAGCCAGGGGCCTGGCTGACACAGATGTGGGACTCCCAGCCTTTGAGTGAAGGGAGGAGGGAGCAAGAGACAAAGAGTTTCCACAGGAATCACTGCTTCTAGAGTGGTAGCTTTTCATTCTCACTGTAGGGAGCTCAAGAATACAGAGGCTCAGGCCCCATCATCACTGAGTCATTCATCAATGGCCAGTGAGAGAGCAAAGTGTAGCTCTGAGCACAGGACTCTGAGCAAGACTCCCGGATTTAGCTTCCAGTCCCACCACTGCCAACTGGGGGGTCCTTAGCAAGATACCCTTTTCTTTTTCTTTTCCTTTTTTTTTTTTTTTTTTTTGAGACGGAGTTTCGCTGTTGTTACCCAGACTGGAGTGCAATGGCACGATCTTGGCTCACTGCAACCTCCGCCTCCTGGGTTTAAGGCGCTTGAATCCAGGAGGCAGAAGTTGAGGTGAGCCAAGTTGCAGTGAGGCTCCTGCCTCAGCCTCCCAAGTAGCTGGGACTACAGGCGTGCACCACCATACCCAGCTAATTTTTGTATTCTTAGTAGAGACAGGGTTTCACCTTGTTGACCAGGATGGTCTCGATCTCTTGACCTCATGATCCACCTGCCTCAGCCTCCCAAAGTGCTGGGATTATAGGTGTGAGCCACCACACCCGGCCAATACCTTTTCTGCCTCTGTTTCTACATCTGCAAAATGGGCACAGTAATGTCAGATTCATGTGGATAATAAGGACTAAATTAGTTAATTCCTGTAAGCTGCTTCTAAATGTATACTTATACACTTTCATTTTTACTTGTTTATTTGTTTTACTTCATTTTTGTGTATTCATTGTTATATTGACCTTGTGCTGGTCTCTTATGAGGGATTCAGAAGTGACTAAGGCATCATCCCAATTATGAAGGAGCCTGGAAGTTAGACCCGAACACAGGAAAAGCAGTGCACCAGGACAGGGCCGCTTGCCCTCGGTGCCCGAGAGTGTGGTTTATGGACCTTCAAGTGCAGGTGGGTCCCCAGGAAGAAAGAGAAGAAAGAGTGTGTTGGTGAGGGGTGGTCAGGGAAGGTGTGTGTCGGGCGAGAGATAAGTAGGATTCCAGGGTGCAGAGAGAAGAGGCTGGGCATCTCTTTGGACTGTTTTGCAGCTGGGGAGGTGGAGGTAACCACGTGCCTGGGACTCTAAGGAGAGCCTGGCTATAGCATAAGGAGCTCGTGAGAGAGGAGACCCTGCATCGTGGTTGGGTGAGAGGCACTGTGACAAGTGTGGTCTTCATCTGCAGGATGGGACAGGAGACGTGAACAGGAAATGGCATCTGCTCTCAGCCTCGGTGATTGTATTAGGTGACTCACTTATCTGCTGAGCTGAGTCTTGCATGGGCAGCCTCATTTCCCTCTGTCTGCTTACCCCTGTCATAGACCCTCGGGCTTATGGGTACAGCCTCCTTCCTGCCCCACACACCCTAGCATATCCCCATCTCCACGCCTCCCTGTATCGGAGCTAACGTAGCTTGCTGAGCTTCTAGTGTGCCAGTCTTACGAGGATCTGTACTGAGGGAGTTTACTCACTCTTACGTCTGGCCTGAAATCTTTCCTCCCTGCCCCCTAAACTGGAAACACAGCCGGAAGCCTTCCGTAAAGAGACCTGCTTCAACCCTACCACCACCCAAACCGGCAACGTCAGTGCCGGAGAGCGAGAGAAAAGGGGAAGGGCCAGCATCATTTGGGTGGGGCCTTGCATATATTAGTAATAACAATGATATATACTCAACACTAATGGCACATTACCATCATGACCAGATCGCCAGAGCCTTCTGTGTGCCAAGCACTTTGCAGGCATGCCCTCGTTTAATTCTCAAAATAGTCACAGAGAAACCCCATAGCCCAGCGAAGCACACGTCCTGTGGAGTGGAAGGCCTGGGTTTGAATCCTTTCTCTGTCCCTTCTTGTCTGGGTGACTTTGGGCAAGTTACTGAATGCCTGTGCCTTAGTTTCATCCCCTGGGATACGGGGAAGGTTTCGATGAAGACTAAGGAAGGCAATATTGGCAAAATGCTTAGAATAGTACCTGACATGTAGCAGGTACACACTAAGTGTCAAGTACATTAAAATGTGTAACATATCCCTTTATCCATTTTATAACAAGGAAACAGAAACAGTTGAGTCAAGGGACTTTACATTAGCTCCAAATATTAAGCACATGGTGTGAGCCAAGTAATGTGACAGTCCCTGTACATGCATTTGCATCGAATCCCCACATCAGCTCCATGAGGAGCCACCATTATTATCACCAGTTGATGGACAAATGGGGCCCCGAGAGGTAGATCAACTTGCTCACAGCGGTAGCTAATAGACAAAGGCCTTTTACCAGGGCTTATCCTTCCACCTCCGGAATCTACAGGGTCTCACCCAGCCTCTCCATTCACTCCCTGAGCCTAAGCATCGCTGGGTACAAGAGCCTTTCTGCTGAGAGGGATGCCCCTCAGTTTCCCATGAGATGTCGAAGATAAGGCAAGCTGAGGAAAGGGCAGGATGAGAATGTGGGAGGTAGGGACCACCGGGTCTCCTGGGAAGATGTGCCATTTGCCTCCAGTTGGGGCAGGGAGGGATGAAGTGTAATTGGACACAGAGATGCTATAACTTTATTTAGAGTCAGCAGAGGAGAGCCAGGAAGGTGAGACCAGCAGCGTGTGCTGGGGCAGCCTTGGGATCGGGCTGGGGAATGTTGAAGGTATCTTGGAGTTTTGCAAAGTTGTTGTCCCCTGAGCGGGGCCGCACCACGTTGGAAATTCTGGAGTAGTTCCGAATGAGTCAGTGTCTGAGGAAAGCATTTAGATCAGAAGCTCAGGAGGGTGATTGGAAAGGCTCCATTGCAGGTCTGCTGTATATGGTTGTCTGAGTTGTGCCCTGCACAAAGGCACCTGGCAGGGGGTAAGTGGGGGCTGAAATCTAGTCCATGTTCCACTCACTGAGCCTGGAGCTGAATCTGCTAGAGGAAGAGGCATCTTTCTCTATTCTGACAAAAGTGCCCTATGGACTGGAGTGGTCCTGACTCAGGAGAAGAGGTGAGAAGAGAGACTTTATCCCCAAAGGTGAGCCTAGAGAGGCTAGACTATGCCATCGATTTGGTACTCAGGCAACTTTGACGTTCACAGAAACCAGGAGGGCCCAAGCAAAGAACCTGGGCGCTGGGATGGAACAGTGTTCAGGGAAAGGATGGGCACTGAGCAGCTCCCGGGGCCTCGGAACGTCCTTATGAAATGGACAGGGGACCAGCAGGAGGGTCGGTGATAGGAGCAGCTTCTGTGGTTTTCAGATCAGGAGGGACCTGGATGAGGCTGAGGCAGAAGCTCATTGAGAAACCTGACCTCAGGCCTGGGATCCAACTCACTGTGGGGTCAGGAGCTTGGGCTCTTAAACCAGCATGGGCGCGTGCGTGTGTGCGTGCGTGTGTGTGTGTGTTTGTGTGTGTGTGCAAGTACACACACACTATGTCTAAGTGGACACCGTGAAGGAAAAGCACCCCAGTAGAAAGAGTCCTTCAAAAACAAGGAACCCTTTTGGATAGGCAGCATCCCCGCCAGAGGTACCGCTGCCCTGGAGGAGTTGCCTGATGCCAGATTCTGTCACCCAGCATCCCCATTATGTTGGAAGGGAAAAGGGAGGGTGCTGGGGTTTGCTCAGTGCCCACCAGGCACCGTGCCAGATGTTCTGTGTCCATTACCTCATTTTCCTCTCCACTCCTCTTCCTCGTGGTTTCTGTAGCAATGACAGCATTCAGTGCAATAAAGAAAGAAAAAGAGGGAAAACAGCTCCTTTCAAGGCTCAGCGGTGTTGCTGGACCCAGGGGATGCTGTGTGGGGTGGTCACGTGCAATGGGAAGCATGAACCTGATTATCCCTCGCTGTGACCCATGTGGTCATTGTTATCCCCTGAGCTGTGCAGCTTCTCCAGCAACTGCGTGGCAGGCACAGGAGCTGCATCAGCACACCCCAAGGAATGGTGCTGAGGGATGAGAGAAAAACCTCGAAACAAAATGTTTTCTTTGTTCCTGGAAGGAGCAGGTCTGTTAGGCTTGGATGGGGCTGTGTGGTCTCTGGGCCTCCTTACAATAGCAAGGTTCTTTGCTGCGGAGGCAGAGAGACCTCATGGGGACAGGTCACAGGCATTGTCCAAAGACTCAGAGATCTACTACTCTCTCCCTTTTCTTCATTTCCATCAATTGGAATGCTTTAGGCTGCAAGTAACAAAGAAAGCCAATGGAGACTGACTCAAGCTATGGAGTTTTCGTGGTTTATCAAATAAGAGTGATGGAGGGAGGAGGTCCTAGGTTTGGTCAGTGGCTCCACAGTGTCATCAAGGACCTAGGCCTCTTCTGTCCTTCTGTTCTGCCTTCTCATCATTTTGGCCTTTTGGTTGTAGGCTTCTTACCTCTTGGCTCCAAAATGGGTGCCGGAGAGCCAGGATTTACAGCTTCTTATGCAAGCAAAGGAAGGAAGCCATGTGTCCACCAGTATGCCAAGAAATAACTTTTTATGTCTCTCTCTTCTTATTGAAGCAAAAATCTTTCTCAGAAGCCCCCTAGTGTGCTTCCTTCTATGTCTCACTGGCCGCAGTTGGGTCTTGGTCCCTCTCCCAAAGGTGAGGGGTGTTCCTGTGGTGGTGTCGGGGAGTGTGGAGCTGGGAATGGTGGGTCCAGGTCCAGTCAGCTGATCTGCCTGCCTCCCTTCCTCAGAAACTCATCCCAGTGCTCCCAGGGCACACCTGGATGGCTGGGTTCTGAAGAGGTGCTGGACTCCTCGTGTCCCCCAAAGGCCAGTCACTTGCCTGTCAATGGGTTACGGACGGTCTCCATGTGCAGGGCACTGTGAGGAAGACCGAGAGGACGGAGACTGTCCTGAGAAGGAGGCAGTGTTACCCCCATTTTTACAGATGAGAACTCAAGCTCCAAAAAGCTAATGAACGTGTTCGGTAGATACCTAGTAAGTGCTGGAACTAGGAGTTAAACCCGTATCTGTCTGTGAAGCCATCCTCTGTTTGGCCCACTTTGGAACAGTGTCCTCCGTCCTTCTAGAATCTCAGCCAGGAAGTTTGCAACCTTTAGAGCTCCTGTGCATTCCAGCTCTCAGAGCTGACACCAGGGCCCAGCTTACAGCCTCCTGGAGAAGTTAATCTCTACACATGTAAAAAGAACAGATCAACCCTGAAGTACACACCAGGTGCCAGAGGGCAGGGTGGCAGCCAGGAAATGCTTTGGGTGTTCTGGGTAGGTCCTTGGGGATGGGATGGTCAGGGACCCCGGGGGGCGAATTCATTTATCTCTTGACATCAGCAGCCACACCAGAGAAAGTGCTGATACCTGCACAATGACAGCCCCTCCTGAGCTGCCAGGAGGAGATGCTCCTGAGTGTAAACAGGCTGCTGGAATGACTCTGGGTGGCCTCCAGGGAGGGCCACATGCCATCCCTCAGCATCGCTGGAGCGGGCTCTCTGTTGGTTGCTAGCAACAGATTCTGTTGACTTTTAGTAATGAGGAGGGCTGGGCTAGAGAGTGACCAGCAGCCAGGCCTCCCAGGCTTCTAGGCCTCAGACGCCTGGAATTTTGGAGCTAGAAGGTACTGAGTTTCCCGTTATCTTGACTGCTGCAGCGGGGTCTCTGGAATGGTGATGTGAGTGCCTCCTGCACCCATGGCCCCCATGTGGCATAACCCCTCAGATGCTATTCATCCACAAGGCCCATCTGTGCAGGGGCATCCTTCATGGTCTCAGCTGGCAGCCCTGATGACTTGGATGTGCAAAGAAAAGACAAGTTTGTTTCCTGTGAAGCTTGTCTGGTGTCATCCAGGAGCCCCACCTGTTAGGTAGCAGAAAAAAAGCATTCAGCTCGGTCCAGTGGAGTAGGTCTGATTGAGTAATTTACAATGTACAGGTTCACCCTTTGGGGGATAATTTTGTTGTTGTTTGAGATGGAGTCTTGCTCTGTTGCCCAGGCTAGTGTGCAGTGGTGCAATCTTGGCTGATGGCAAACTCCACCTCTCAGGTTCAAGCGATTCTCCTGCCTCGGCTTCCCAAGTACCTGGGATTATAGGTACACACCACCACACCTGGCTAATTTGTTCTGTATTTTTAGTAGAGATGGGGTTTCACCATGTTGGCCAGGGTGGTTTTGTACTCCTGACCTCAAGTGATCCACCTGCCTCAGTCTCCCAAAATGCTAGGATTACAGGCATGAGCCACCATGCCTGGTGGGGATAATTTGACATCTGTTTGGATGACTCCAAAGGAATCATCTTTTAGAGCTTTTCCCTGGCCTCTGTGGCTAGAGATGGGCCAGGCTCATGTGACTTCAGGGGTTGGAGGAAAAGGGCCCTGGCTCCCCAGTAGACCTTAAACGTATCTTGGCTGATGTCCCTGAGGTATGGCTGGTCTGTCCTCTCCCAGAGCATTCTTTGGGCATCTCCTGCTGATGTCTACAGCTGAAGAACTCATTGTCCATTTGGTTCTTGGCCCTGATAGTGGGATGCATCGCCAGCAAGGCCCTGGCTGGCCTTGCAGATTTCAGAACCTGAATCTCACTACATCTTGCCCAGGCCTAGACTATCTAATCCACAGCCTCTAAGGCCACACCTTGCCCCTGCCCATGGCAATCTCTCGCTGGCTTGTGGCTCTCAGACCCTGCTTTGGGGCTGCACGGGGACTGCTGGGTCCTCTCCACCAGCCAGGCACCAAAGGAGGCTCAAAGGCATGCTCCAGGCTCTCTGGCCTGACCCCTCACCATCGCATTCAGTGAAGCCAACTTCTGTTTGACCCACTGCTTGGAACAGTGTCCTTTCTCCTTCCAGAATCTCAGCCAGTAGGTTGGAGAGACATTCCTATGTTGTGAGACAGAGCACCCTCAACGCATTTCCCCCTGAGGATCTGGCCCCAGGTACGGGAAATCTGGGCACACTCCTGAACATCCGCTTCTCTAATTCCCTTCCTATCCCACAGTCCTGCAGGCTATAAGGGCCAGACTTTCCCCCTCTGCCTGGTGTTCGGCCAAGACCTCCCTGTGATGGAGTCAACCAGACAGGACCTCCCTGTAATGGAGTGATTTGCTAACACGGAGAGACGGGAGTTGAGAAAAGTCCTCTCTCGTCAGTTCTGGCTCTTAAGATCTTTTGGGGCTGCAGAATCCTATCTTGGATATCAGAATGTGAATTTTCTTTTTCTTTTTGAGATGGAGTCTCACTTTGGCACCCAGGCTGGAGTGCAGAGGCACGATCTCAGCTCACTGCAACCTCTGCCTCCTGGGTTCAAGCGATTCTCCTGCCTCAGCCTCCCAAGTAGCTGGGACTACAAGTGTGCACCACCATGCCCAGCTATTTTTTTGTATTTTTAGTAAAGACAGGGTTTCACTGTGTTAGCCAGGATGGTCTTGATCTCCTGACCTTGTGATCCGCCCACCTTGGCCTCCCAAAGTGCTGGGATTACAGGCGTGAGCCACTGCACCCGGCCCAGAATGTGAATATTTTGAGTCCTGCATTAACAATCCTAACTCTCCCTGGATAAATGGATGTCATTTATTTATTTTGTTTTTTTTTTTTTTTTTTTTTTTTTTTTGGAGGCAGAGTCTTGCTCTGTCACTCAGGCTGGAGTGCAGTGGTGCAATCTTAGCTCACCACATCCTTTGCCTCCTGGATTTAAGTGATTCCGGTGTCTCAGCCTCCTGAGTAACTGGGACTATGGATGTGTGCCAGCATGCTTGATTAACTTTTTGTATTTTTAGTAGAGACAGGGTTTCACCATGTTGGTCAGGCTGGTCTCAAACACCTGACCTCAAGCGATCTGCCCGCCTTGGCCTCCCAAAGTGCTGGGATTGCAGGTGTGAGCCACAATGACCAGCCAATAAATGGATGTCATTTAGAGGGAGAGCAGGAAGGTCACACCTAGTAAATGCAGAATACAGGGCACTAACATTATTTTAAAATTACAATGATCCCCCTTCCATTCCTCTCTGACCTCCTCTCCATCTCTCTTCCCTCCACTTATGGCTTTTGCCTCTGCCACCAACGAGTGGCACAATGTAGCTCACATTTAAACCCTTCAAGGGGAGGAGCTGGTTGGTTTTGTCGTCACCATTGAGTGTGGGTCACTCTGAGGGAGCAGAGCTGTGCACTGAAGGGTCATGTGGGATGCTACACGCCCACCTAGACTGAGGCGGCCTCCCCTGTGAAATTGGGGGAACAGAGGTCGTTGTAGGGAAGTTGTCGGCCACAAATCCCAGGAAGACTCCTCTTTTCTTGCTGGGTCCTAAATTAACTACTGGATTCTTTTTACAAGACAGCAAGTGAGAGGTAGAGAACATCATGAGACAGTCATCAGGGGTGCTTTCAAACAAAAACCCATTGATTTCCTCAGTAACATTAAGTTTAATTTAAAAAAAAGTTTCTGCTGTAGTGTCTAGACCCTCAGCTGGTGAGGTCCCTTGAATTGTTTCCAAAGTCCAAGAGGAAATGGTTACTCCTACACACACACACACACACACACACACACACACACGCCTGTGCACGCACGCACACACACACACGCCTGTGCACGCACACACACACATACACACACGCCTGTGCGCGCACGCACACACACACGCGCCTGTGTGCGCGCGCACACACACACACATACACACACACGCCTGTGCGCGTGCACACACACACACACACAAAATCTCCTTGGGGACGATGCAGGGTGGACAGTGCAAAGAGTTTATCTCCAAGTAAGCTCTGTGTATGTGGCCTCGTATCTATTTTCTATGGACAATTTGATTTACTACCCTTTTTTATACCCAAAATGACTGGCAGTAATGTAAAAAACTTCAGCTTCTTTCTTATTTGGGGCACTGAGAGATGGGCTTCCTTTTACTCTAACAGAGATGCTACAACAGAGCCAGCAGACTATCCTTCTATACCATGCCATCCCCTGGCTGTAATGTAGATAGATTATCTCTTGGGAAGGGGAAGACCCATCGCCGGTTACCACATTCCCCCGGGACAGTTTATCAGTCCATCTTTTTCTGCACTGCCAGGTGACAGGGAGCATGGTCTTGGTCTGTGGGCCAGGGGCAGGCCAGGCTCTCTGAATGCAGGATCCCAGTTATCCTGAGACTTGGGCAGGGTATGTCACAGGCAGGGTGCCTCGGCAGTGGCAGCTGTGCCTGGCATCTTCCCAGCTCAGCCTCTAGCCTTGACTATGAAACGGCATTTTTAAAAAGTTGTTCAGTGGCTGGGTTTCAAGACCAGCCTGACCAACATGGAGAAACCCCATCTCTATTAAAAACACAAAATTAGCCGGGTGTGGTGGTGTGCGCCTGTAATCCCAGCTACCCAAGAGGCTGAGACAGGAGAATTGCTTGAACTCGGGAGGTGGAGGTTGTGGTGAGCCAAGATCGTGCCACTGCACTCCAGCCTAGGTAATAAGAGTGAAACTTACCCAGTTACTTACTCTTGGTAACAAGAGTCTCAAAAAAAAAAAAAAAAAGAAGTTGTTCAGCCTCACCTACCAAGAGGCTGGAGGCCATAAAGGAGGGCGTGAGAAGTAGGACCTACTGTGGAAAGGGAATTGGGTTCAATTCCACCAGCCCTTATTGAGCGCTTGCTGTGTGCACAATCTTGTGCATGGCAGTCCAGAAATGCAGAATAAA
This sequence comes from Callithrix jacchus, assembly GCF_049354715.1. NCBI lineage: Eukaryota > Metazoa > Chordata > Mammalia > Primates > Cebidae > Callithrix > Callithrix jacchus. Next base: position 15,793,859 of record NC_133509.1, read on the forward strand.
GCCCTCGAGGGATACATTAGGCATCCCTCATCTTTTACTCACTTGCCGGCCTGCAGCGTGGCTGTCCAGGGCAAATGGGATGACCCAAAGCACTTTTGAAGGTGCAGATTGATTGACAAAATAATTTTTGTTGAGCAGTCACAGTTTACAAAGCACGTTCACACACAGGACTGTTTCCCTGGATCCTCATAATCATCCTAGGAAAAATATGGGTTGTATCCATTTTTCTGATGGAGGATCTGAGAGGTAAAGGGACGGATACAGGGTCACAGAGCTGAAGCTTCGGAGGGCCCAGTGCTCCTTGAAGCACTAAAGCCTGGTTCCAGGACCAGTAGCTGCAGCATCACCTGGCAACTTGTTAGGGATGCAGATTCTCAGGCCCCACCCTAGACTTCTTGAATCAGAAGCTCCGGGGCTCAGCAATCTGTGTTTTCACAAGCCCACTGGGTAATTGTGGTGGGTGTTCAAGTGTGAGAAGCACTGAGCTGGAGAGCGTTTCTCAACTTAATCATCTATGCGAACCACCTGGACACCACCGTGTTCAACCGTAGATTCTGATTTGAGTCACAGGTGAGGCCTGGGATTCTGCATTTCTGACCAGCTCCCAGGTAATGCCAGGCAGTCCACTGAATAGAGAAGATCCCAAACGGGAATCACCTTGTGGGCTTGGTTAAAATGCACATTCCCTGGCCCACTCCCACAGTGTGTGATTCTGGAGGCTAGAAGTGGGGCCCGGGAGCCTGCATTTCCGCAAACACTTCAGGTGACCTGGAGCTTGCATTCCGAGGATCTGTTTCCTGGACCTTGAGCTTGCAGACCATCCACCCTGGCCTCATTTGCAAAATTTTCCACCTTCACTCCTCTCCCCACTGGACTTGAACTTCCCATCTCCTGCCAGACTTTGGGCTAAGGGGGTGCAAGTTGGAGGCCATCTCTGAGCCAGCAGGGCCTTCAGTTCCTCAAAATAGGTCAGGAGTCTGGCATAGACCAGCCTCAGTGGCTGCAAATAGAAACCATCTGTGCTTTGAGTTCCACCGCCCCTCTCTGCCTGGCCAGAGAAACACAGAACTCAGAACCCCAATGGAGCGTGGATGCTTCCCTGGGTGGGGCCTGGGTGCTGCTCTGCCACTGCCTGCTCAGCCGGCCAGACTCCCGCAGGATCTGTCTGCAGGGGAGAGGCGGCAGCACCAGATCCTACGACCCCCAGGGCAGGAAGCTTGCAGTGTGGTCTGGTCATCCAGAGACCCTGCTGTGTGACCTTGGACAAGTCACTCCTCCTCTCTGGGCCTATGAACTCAGAGGCTGGATTTAGTGGACTTGTGAGTCCTTTTCTGCTCGGGCAGGGTATGGTTCCATGAAAGCCTTTTTGTGGCAGGATCACATGGAGGAAAAGTTGGGCCTGTGGGGAGGCGGACATTTCCTTTTCCTGGCTCTCTGTGCAGAGTGGATATTGTGGGATCTGGTCGTGCGAATATGGGGACAAGGGGACTTTCATAGGCCTTGAGGCAAAGACTTGGGTTGCTCTTCCTTGTCCCTTCCCTCCTATTCCTTCCCTCACTCTTATATTTAGTAACCATTTATCAAGATGATGTTAAGCCCAATGGCAAGCTTGGAAAAATAAGGAAGAACGAGCTGCAGTCCCTGCCCTCAACAACAGCCAGGGTCATTTGGGAGCAGACAAGTCAAGCAGAGACCCTGGTGACAGCTCTGAATCAGATCCCAGCTCCTCCACTTAAGGGACCTGGACAAACCCAGTTGCATCTGGAAATGGGGATGATAATTGTACCTATTTCTCAGGGTTATTTTAAGGATCGCAGGATATAAGGAATGTAAAATGCTTAGCTCATCGTAAGCACTAAACACACGTTAGCTGTTGTTAGTGTGATAAGTCAGGAGCAAGGGGAGCACAGCAGGGAATCTGGGGGCCTCAGGGACAACTTCCCAGCTCAGTGACCATCCTGGGGGAGGTGGGAAGCTGTCTTGAAGAGACTCAGGCAGAGGAGGCTGCAGGCTTCTCCTCTCACGTCCAACCTTGTTCCTCAGAGCAGGAAAGGCTGCAGGGATTCGGGGCAGAGGCCTGGTACAGAGTAGACCGTGTCTCTGGCTGGGCTTGCATTGGATGGTGGATGCATGCTGCGTAGAGCATCTAGAGACTGTTGAGAAGGTGCCGTCCTAGCCCTGCCTGTTCCCACTTGGCTTTGATCCACTCCCTGATAGCATGAGGGAGGCAGGACAGAGCCGGGTGACCAGGAGGAATTCCCATTTCATGGGTGAAAAGAATGAGAGGCTTGCCCAAGAAGCCCTGTGAATTGATAGGAGAGCTGGCCCGAAACCCAAGAATTCCATGTTTGCTAGAGATGTGGGGAAAGACAGTGGAGTGACTCCAAATCACGCCCTTCCTAAGTTCCTGTACACCCTAGCCAGGAACTTTCAGGACTAAGTGATGACTTTTAGGGGCTAATTGACGACTTCTTTTAGAGGCTAATTGATGTCTTTTCTCCCAGTGCTGTCCAATGGAACACACTGCAGTGATGGAAATGCTCTGTAGTCTCTGCTGTCCCATATGGTAGCCACTAGCCACACGTGCCTATTGGGCACTTGATATATGATTAGTCTAATTGAGGAAGAATTTTAAATTTAATTTTAATTAACCTGAATTTAAACAGCCACATGTGGCTAGTGGCTACCCTATGGGACAGTGCAATTTGAGCCCAGTCTTAGGTGCACAGGCAAGAGCAGATACTCCCTTGGTTCCACAGATACATGCCTTCATCACACACTCCTCAGATGATTCTGATGATAACCAAGTTTGGAACTGATCCGGGCAGGGGTCTGAGAGATGCTATGCTGAGGGAAATGTGCAGTTCGTGCACCTCCCTGTCTGTTTGGCTTTGACATTTACAGAGGAGGACACTGAAGCCTGGAGTCCACTGGGAATTACTGCCCAGGCTGGCGAGCTCCTTGGGACTGTGGGCAGGCTCCCTTCGCTCCCTCCAGCTTGGAAACATGCACTATGTTCCTCCCGTGCGTCCAGCTTTCCTGGGTGGAGGAGGAACAGATGATCAGCTCTCACTCACGACCCGGCATGCTGTGGATGAGATGGGGCTGTTGATAACTGTCTTTCATTCATCACAGTGCCACACTCTTTTCTCTTGTGTTCTCATGTTCCATCCTCATGCAGATTCCAGAACCCAGGTGCAGTTGCTACCTACATTTCACAGAAGAGGACACTGAGCCTGGAGAAGGAAGGTGGCTTGTCCCACGTCACACAGCCAGTGACCAAACGAGATGAAAGTGCCAGTCTTTCTCTGACAGCACATGAGCAGGGAGCGGCTCTGCCATATGTCCTGATGGGCTGCCCTGTGGGAGCTACCAGGGCAGATCTGAGAGATCTCCTGGACTCCCTGCGATACACAACTCTTTACTGGGGGCTTCCTCCAGCCCTGAGATGTGACTGTAGCCACGTTACCCTCTCACCTGAGTCAGAAGCTAAAAAAGCTGTCCTCTTACATTTTTGTTTTCCAGTTAAAAACTAAATTTTAGTCATGTCATCATCTAGCAAATGCACCCACTGGCCACAATAAATCATTTTTGGGATACAGGATACAATTTACTTCCATGTGGAGTGTACATAGTGATTATCTCGGAGGAGAAAAAAAGCCATCTGCATTTCTTGAGAGGCTGTAAGGGCCATTCAGCTGCAAAATGACTACTTCTTCCTTCAGGGCCCTCCCCATCTGGGAGGGAGACCAGGATGGCCCTGGGCCCAGGGAGAGGCTGCCAGGGAGCAGGCCCAGCAGCTGTGCACATCTGGAATCCAGAACCTCTCCCTCCCTCCTCCTGATCTTCAGCCCAGCCCAGCCCAGCCCAGCCCAGCCCTCTCCTCCTCCTCCTGCTGGCAAAGCCTGACCTCCCTAAGTAAACACTTGATTATTTGAAATCAGAGATGCTGCCTCACAGGAGAAGAGAGAGGGGAGGGCTAGTGTTGAGCAAGCACCCATCCTGGGCCAGACTCTTTGCCAGGCACTTTGTATTTTGTCACAGTGAGCTGGATGACATTATTCTCATTTTACAGTTGATGAAACTGATATTCGGGGAGGTTGAGTAACTAGTCCTAAGTCGTACTGCTAACGAGTAGCAGAGCCAAGATAGAAGCCACCGGATTCTTTCTGACTCCTAAAACCCTGCCTACTGTACAGTTTATGCTTTTCTGTAGGGCTCTATTTTTTTGGAGCTACTGGGGAGGGATAAGAGTTGAGGTGGAGAGGCTGAAGGAGGAGACGTGTGTTGTATTGGAAAGAACAGTAGAGGCCGGGTGCGGTGGCTCACACCTGTAATCCCAGCACTTTGGGAGGCCGAGGCGGGCAGATCACCTGAGGTTGGGAGTTCGAGACCAGCCTGACCAACATGGAGAAACCCCGTCTCTACTAAAAATACAAAATTAGCTGGGCATGATGATGCATCCCTGGAGTCCCAGCTACTTGGGAAGCTGAGGCAGGAGAATCACTTGAACCCAGGAGGTGGAGGTTGAGGTGGGCCGGGATAGTGCAATTGCACTCCAGCCTGGGCAAGTGAGAAACTCTGTCAAAAAAAAAAAAAAAAAAAAGAGAGAGAGAGAGAGAGAACAGTAGACAAAAGAGTCAGAAGTTCCTGGCTGCAGTCTTGGCCACACCGTTTTGATAGCTTGTGACTTCGGACATGTCGCTTAACTCCTCCATCAGTCACATATACACTCTGTTATACATGGGATTGTAGCACCTGGCTAGCTCTGCCCGCTGGACAGCAGCAGGGCTGACTGAGGTGGTATCCGGAGAGGATCGTGACGGCAGGTGGGCTTTTCAGGGTGGTTCTGCAGGTACTGGCCCCTTGCTGATTCTGTGCTGTCAACAGCAAGGGACTCTAGGCCCAGCCTGACAGCAGTACTGCGTTCAGAAGTGTTGGTATCCTGGTGACAAGGGGCCTAATGGAGATAGGCCTCTGTGACCACAAGGATGAATGTGGTAGAGGAAGGGCTCATGAGGGAGGGGAAAGACCAGACCCCCATCCTGTGGGCAAGGGCAGCATATCAGCCTGAAAATAAAATGTGAAACCTCAGCAGGCTGGAGTCGCAGCCCTGGAGTGAGGTTCCTGAAGGAGGCACCTCCTTGTGCCCGACCTTGGTTCTTGCCCCACCACCGTACTGAGACATGATTCAACCAGAGTCGCTATGAGGCTCAGTCATAATGGAGCCCTGAACTAGGCATAAAGTGGGATGGGGCTGTGCAGGGGCCAGAAGGAGTTGGATGATCTGCTAACTTACAATCTAGTAACTGGAGAAAGAAGACATGCATATCTAAAGCTTGAAGTAAGTGCCAAGTATTAATCAGCTCTGTGGGACGCCCTAACAGCTATTGCCACGTAAGAGCTGTTGTCATTCAGAGTCACAGCAATCAAACCGCAATAGGGGAATATAGAGGAGGAAGGAAGACCCCCAGCCACGGTGGCAGAACCAGGATGGCAGACCCCAAAGCTCCTCTGTGTTCCAACACGACGTCTTTAATAAAGTAGAGGAACTCTATTATCTCAGGACTGGAAGGCGATCTAGCTCTGTCTAGTCCACATTGTCCTTAACCAGAGGTCATCTACCTAAATCCCACCAGGGATGGGAAGCTCACTACCTATAAGGCAGCTTCTTTTTCCAAGTTAGGCAGCTCTAACCATTAAGAAAGTCCTCTTGGCCAAGTGTGGTGACTCACGCCTGTAATCTCAGCACTTTGAGAGGCTGAGGCAAGCGGATCACCTGAGGTTGGGAGTTCGAGACCAGACTGACTGACATGGAGAAACCCCATCTCTACTAAAAATACCAAAGAAGCTGGGCATGGTGGCACATGCTTGTAATCCCAACTACTTGGCAGGCTGAAGCAGGAGAATCGCTTGAACCTGGGAGTCGGAGGCAGAGGTTGCGGTGAGCCAAGATCATGTCATTGCACTCCAGCCTGGCCAACAAAAGTGAAACTCCATCTCAAAAAAAGAAAAGAAAAAGAAAAAAGGCAGTCCTTTCTTTTACGGAGTTCAAAACCAATCTCAAAACCAACATGTCCCAATTTTACGCCTGGTGCTCACTGGTCCTAAAAGATTTAGAGAGAGTGTGTCCTGCTGTCACTAGAACCAATCAGGGGGAATCTCCCAGGATCTGGGCAGGGTCTTTAGGGATAAAGGACAAAGGGCCAGATTTTCAGGTCACCTCTTGGCCGGCCCCACCGATTTCCCTTTGAGATCTGGGTCCTTTCCCCAGTTGCAGCTTTAGTTAGCACAGTCTCCTCTCTCTGGCGGAGCGGGGAGGAGTCTTTTCTGTTCCCTGCCTGCATATCCATGCATCTGACCTCACAGTGAGGTCAGCCCCTTAGTCATGCAGGTCCTCCTGCAGACACCCAGCTTTGGCCCACAGTGTGTACTGGCACCTGGCCTGGCCTTCCAGCCTCTGTCCATCACCTTCCAGAACAAACCCTTGGCACTGGCCAGGTAGCCTCCTCACTGCTACCAGCCAGACCAGGTGTGTGCTTACGCCTTCCCTCTGCTCTCTCCTCTCTTTTCTCATGTTTTAACAAAGCCAAGTGACTAATAATGAGGACATTTTAACTCGAATCAAATCAAGGCCTGAGACCTAACTCTTAAAGTGTACAAGGGACACAGGAACAACTTTGGCAATGCCACGAAGGATCATGAAACAAATCATTGGAACGTTTTATAAGACAACTGACCTGGTATCTTCCAAAGGCAATGCCATTAAAACATAAATAAAATAAAATAAAAAGGTGGGTGCGGTGGCTCATGCCTGTAATCCAGAACATTGGAAGGCCGAGGTGGGCAGATCACCTGAGGTTGGGAGTTCGAGACCAGCCTGACCAACGTGGACAAATCCCATCTCTACTAAAAATACAAAATTAGCTGGGCGTGGTGGAGCATGTCTGTAATCCCAGCTACCGGGGAGGCTGAGGCAGAATCGCCTGAACCTGGAAGGCGGAGTTCGCAGTGAGCTGAGATCACACCATTGCACTCCAGCCTAGGCAACAGAAGTGAAACTCCATCTCAAAAAAGAAAAAAAGGTGATAGGAGTGTTCTAGGTTAGAGAAGGCAAAAGAGAAATCACAACCAAATGCAACACATGAACCTAGGATTCACTGAATCCTACTTCAGAAACTAAAATAGCTATAAAAGCCATTTGGGGGAATGTAAACATGGACTGGGCATTACATGGTATTGACGCATGGTCAGTTTTCTTGGATATGATGATGGTGATGTGCTAAGGAAATTGCCCTCCTTTGTAGGAAATGCATGCTGACGTAATAAGGAAGTAGGAGTCATGATTTTTGCAAGTTCTTTTCCCATAATTCCACAGAATTAGAAAGAAAGAGAAGGGCTGGGGTAGAGGGGGAGGGGCAACTGGTGCTTGGAGCAAGGAAGTCCCAAGGTCAGTAGGAGTCTGAATGGGGAGCAGAGCCAGGACTGCAGACTCCCAGCTCAGGGTCCCATGTGAACACTTGCGCATAGGTTCACCTGGAACTTCAGGCCCAGGGACGTGGAGCCATTGATCAACAGCAGCCCCTGACCTCCCTTCCCCTGGCCCTTCCAAAGGCCCTACCAAGAGAATCTCCATGGAGATCCAGTTCCAGCCTACCAGCCACTGTGGAGAGGCCAGCCCAGGCTTGCTGAGAGCAAGCCCTTGGAGAGACAGACACTCTCCATTCTTCCCAGGAAGCAGGCCTGCCTCATTCTAGGGCCTGCCCAGGCCCATCCACGGGGAACATGCTCGATGCGAGAACATGCCTGCTCACCCCGAGCCTGAGTGCTGCGGTCCCCCAGCACACAGCATCCAGTTCAGAAGTGCTAGCTGGGCTGTGGGGGGCAACAGGAGATGGATAAGGAGTGTCATTCAAGAAGACCACATGCGTGCCCCCCAGAGCCTTCACCACAAATGCCTCCTTCCCTTGTCTACACCCTAAGGACTGGGGAGCTGGGGTGAAGGGAGAGAGAGGAAAGAAGGGCAGAGAGTGGGAGGAAGCAGAAGGAGCAGGGAAAAGGAGAAGGGGGAGGGTGGACGAGCAAGAGGTGAAGTCAGATGGGAAAGCAGGCACAGGAACTGCGGGCCGCTGAGCGCTCCACCTGGGGAACCGGGGGTAAGTGTGCGCATTGCCGGGTGGGCTCAGGTGAGCCTATCAGGTCAGCGTGTCCTGTGCTGGGCACATCACAGGCAGTTTGGTATCGGCTCCTCCCAAGCCCTTGGAGGTGATGGGGATGGTTAGCTACCTTTATTTTTTATTTATTTTTTCTAGACAGGGATCAGCTCTGTCACCCAGGCTGGAGTGCAGTAGCACAATCTCAGCTCACTGCAACCTCCACCTCCCAGGCTCAAGCCATCCTCCCACCTCAGCCTCCCAAGTAGCTGGGACTATAGGCGCGTAACACTATGCCTGGCTAATTTTTTGTATGTTTTTGGTAGAGACGGGGTTTTGCTATGTTGCTCAGGCTGGTGTCTCCAACTCCTGGGTTCAAGCGATCTGTCTGCCTCAGTCTCCCAAGATGCTGGTATTACAGGAGTAAGTCACCTCACCTGGCCTAGGCTTTTTTTAATTTTTATTTTTGAGATGGAGTCTCTGTCGCTTGGGCTGGAGTGAAGTGGCGCGATCTCGGCTCACTGCAATCTCTGCCGCCTGGGTTCAAGTGATTCTCTTGTCTCAGTCTCCTGAGTAGCTGGGATTACAGGCGTGTGCCACTGTGCCCAGCTAATTTTTCTATTTTTAGTAAAGACTGGGTTTCACCATGTTGGCCAGGATAGTCTCGATCTCCTGACCTTGTGATCCACCCATCTTGGCCTCCCAAAGTGCTGGGATTACAGGCATGAGGCATTGTACCTGGCCCACTAGCCTCTTTAATATGTGAGTAGATGGAGGTGGTGCAGAGAGGTTAAGTGACTTGCCCAAGTTACACTACAGGGTTGGGATTTGCATCTAGGTCTGCGTGGCTTCCAGTCCGGTTCCTGTGACCCTTCCCTGCGTAGCCCCCCAGGAGAGCCTGTGGTGAAGTCCGCACGGGGAAGAGCACAGAGCTGAGCACTCAGTCTAGAAACAGGCCTTGTGCAGACCATCCCCGGTGCCCAGCCACAGGCTGTGCTGAGGTTAGAGACAGAACCTGCCATCCCTGCTCACCACACATGGTGTGTGAAGTAGCTCCCTGAGCCTTGGATTCTGGTGGGTGCTGAACTATACTGTCTGTCTCCCCACCAGGCTGCGATCCCTTCACAGATGGGCTGGGGCTGCCACCAGGACACTTGCCCAGCAGGTCTCCCTGTGGCCTCCAGGACTCACCTGGGCTGCCTGGGAAAAGCACACACTAGTCTTCAGTCCCTTTCAGAAGACCCTAGTATCACTTCCTGCCATCACAGAGCAGCGACCCACCCCCCCCCAGGATGGGAGGGGCTAGGACAAGCTCTAGACTAGGAACCGAGGGAGAGGTGCTGGCTGTCCATGGATTTTGAGGAGGTCACCGTGACCTATGGAAGTCAGAAATGAGTCAGGCCTTAAAGGCTGAGGGTATGGCTGGGCATGGCGGCTCATGCCTGTAATCACAGCACTTTGGGAGGCCAAGGCAGGCAGATCAGGAGGCCGAGGCGGGTGGATCACCTGAGGTCAGGAGTTTGAGACCATCCTGGTCAACATGGTGACTGAAACCCCATCTCTACTAAAAATACAAAAATTAGCCGTGTGTGGTGATGTGTGCCTGTAGTCCCAGCTACTCAGGAGGCTGAGATGGGAGAATTGCTTGAACCCGGGAGGCAGAGGTTTCAGTGAGCCAAGATCAGGCTGTTGCACTCCAGCCTGGGTGACAGAGCAAGACTCCATCTCAAAAAAAAAAAAAAAAAAATTGTCTGAGAGTTGGCTGCACAGAGAAGACATTCCAGGATAGAACTGAACCAGCAAGGAACAGGAGTTGGAGTGAGCAAACTGAACACCTCGTTTCTCTTCTGTGGAAACTGGCATCGAGAATGTTCTCACTCCAGTGTTCTCACTTCAGGTTAAACTTTTGCCAGGTCCACCAACCACCCATACTATGCTTTTCATACTGTATTTTTCTTTGAATTGATTTACTTTTTAAAACTTAGCCTCATTAGCAGTAGGTATCTGTGAAATCATGGATTTGGCGTGCAAGTTATATTTTTTCTAAAGCAAATGAAAATAAACACACGAATGGCTAAAATGAAAAACTTTATCTCTGTACCATGTAAGGGACTACCCGGGACTCCGCTTTGGGAATAGCTGGTGTCCTGATGAGGAGCCAGTGCCTGGAGAGGGGAAGGGCTTGCTGAGGTCACACAGTCAGCCTGGGACAGAGGGGCTTGCTGAGGTCACACAGTCAGCCTGGGAGGGGAAGGGCTTGCTGAGGTCACACAGTCAGCCTGGGAGAGAGGGACTTGCTGAGGTCACACAGTCAGCCTGGGAGAGAGGGACTTGCTGAGGTCACACAGTCAGCCTGGGAGAGAGGGGCTTGCTGAGGTCCCACAGTCGGCAGTGACCCACCAGGCTCCCAGCCAGTGCTCCTGCCTCTCCAGCATGACTTTTATCCAGACAGTGTGGGGCAGAACTCAGCAGAGAGATAAGGCAGGTGGGACAGGGACACAGTGTGGGCAAAGGCAGGGGAGTAGGGAGGAGTGGAGAGCAGGGAGACTGGCCCTGGTGGATGGAGGGCGGCCTTGGGAAGTAGGGAAGAGACAGTGGAGAAGGAGGGATTGGGGCTGAGAGAGTTAGTGGAAGAGGATTTGCCTGAAGGTGAGGAGTCTTCCCTGGGATTCTCCTGGATTCTGAACTGCTTCCTTCAATAAACAGGCCTTTGTGGCTGTGCTCCTGGTTTGATTTAAATCAGATGCAGGCTGGGAGGCGCAGTGGCTCACACCTGTAATTCCAGCACTTTGGGAGGTCAAGGCAGGCAGATCACCTGAGGTCAGGAGTTCCAGACCAGCCTGGCCAACTGAAAATACAAAAATTAGCTGGACATGGTGGCACATGCCTGTGCTCCCAGCTACTTGGGAGGCTGAGGCGGGAGGATCGCTTGAGCCTGGGAGGCAGAGGCTGCCGTGAGCTGAGTGCACCACTGCACTCCAGGCTGGGCAACAGAGTATACAACTCATCTCAAAATAAAAAAAAAAAAAAGCAAAGTTTTGTTTTCAGCCAAATTCCCAGTGTTGGTTTCCTGATCCTGTGGTGGTATTTTCTTTCGTTTTTCCTCCGTGGGGAGATTTCAGTGAAGAAATTAGCTTGCCCCTTTCTGTCCTGAGATGGGGTGGGAGACTCAAGGCACATCAGGAGATATGGCAGAAGGGAAGGGGATAGATGAGGCCAATGTCTGTTGGACCAGAAGCATATATATTTTATAAAGCACTCATGGAGCCCTGCTGTGTGCCATACCTTGGGCTGGGCACTTGCTGTGGCCCATGGCACTCAGATATGTGTCTACCAGGAGGGCAGCACCCCAGGACCACTCTGCAATGGAGCCCATTTGCAGGGATTCCCCATAGACGGCAGCATCCAATGGTGAAGCTAAGCTCCTTTGAGGGTTACCCATTCTGTGCTCCATGCACCCACACGTGCACGTCTGTGTTCTCTGCTGTGCCTGGTTTTGGGCTGACGTACAGTAGGAGCCACTGGAACATCTCTTGCTGGTTGGTTGGAGCCTGTGTTGTCAGTGGTAGGCAGAGAGGGGTGAGATGGGGTTCCACTCCATTCTCTAGAACAGGGCTCTCAGGCTTCGGTGTGCTTCTGTCTCACGTGGTGGGTAGGCAAGGAAACGGGATCAATATGCTGATGTCTTTTTTTATTGTTTTTGTTAAGACAGAGAATGAGAGCATGATAAGCTACTTAAAAGTGTACAAAGTAAGGCTGGGTGTGGTGGCTCATGCCTGTAATCCCAGCACTTTGGGAAGCTGAGGTGGGTGGATCACCCGAGGTCAGGAGTTCGAGACCAGACTGACCAATATGATGAAACCCCGACTCTACTAAAAACGCAAAAATTAACTGGGCATGGTGGCGCGCCCCTGTAATCCCAGCTACTCGGGAGGCTGAGGTGGGAGAATCACTTGAACCTTGGGAGGTGTAGGTTGCAGGGAGCTGAGATCTTGCCATTGCACTCCAGCCTGGGTGACAGAGTAAGACCCCATTTCAAAAACAAACAAAAAGAAAAAAACAAAAACAAAATCCTGCACAACGTGTGTCAGTTAGAACAGGCTAGGATATGTTGTAATAACAAATTAACTCCAAAATCATAGCAGCTTATAACAGACGTTTGTTACTCATACAAAGTCCGCTATGGATTCCGTAAGCCTTCCAAGACAGCAGTGCCTCATGTAGTGACTCAGCAATCCAGATCAAGACAGCGGTGCCTCATGTAGTGACTCAGCAATCCAGATCACTTTAATCATGTGCTTTGTCATCACAACGTGACACTCTTCAGCTGTGATGGAAAAGTACTGATTCCTGGACTCCATCCTCAAAATATTGGATTCAGTAGGTCTGGAGCGGGACCCGGTCATCAGCATTTCTTATAAATGGCATAGGAAGTTCAGAGACCTCCCCCACCCCCGATGACCTTGATACAGGTGATCTGTGGGCTGCATGCTGAGAAACCTTGCTCCAAAGGGTAATCCGGCATGGGAAGAATCTCAGGTTTCCAGTCAGGAGACCTGTGTTCATGGTCCTACTCAGCTGTGCAGCCTTGGACAAGTCACTTAACCTCTCTGCGCCTGACGATGTGGTTTTAGTATCCAGGACTCAAGAGATTTCTGAGGGTGTACTTGTGGATTAGAAATGCTAGAGAATCCAAGGAGGGGATGACAGTAGGCAGGGGGGTTGCCTTTTTGCACATGGAGGGACATCTCCCCACCCTACTCCTGCCGTGGCGTTGTCCTCAATCTTGGTGAAGGCTGGCCTCAGCTGTCCGCACCTCCCATGCTGAACCGAGCACAGTTCCAGACACTCAGGAGGAAGTGTGTGCGTTGTTGCTTTGCTCTATCACATGATAGATTCCTGGGTAAAAAAGGACCCTACAACCTTTCTAGAAAGTGGGGTATCTGGCCTGGAGTGGTGGCTCACGCCTGTAATCCCGGCACTTTGGGAGGCCGAGGCGGGTGGACCACTTGAGGTCAGGAGTTCGAAACCAGCCTGTCCAACATGGTGAAACCCCGTCTCAGTTAAAAAATAAATAAATAAATAAAAATAAAAATAAAGAAAGTGGGGTAGGCATGCATACCAAAAGCCCCTATGCCAGTCTTCATTCATGTAAGATGATATTAAAAGGTTAACTCCACTAGAACGGGATAGGCGCAGGAGCGCGCCCAGAATTCTTGATGCTCTTTCCTTTCCACCTCTTTTTGATGGGGGATGCAGGGCTTGCTCACCTGCTGCACCTCTGAGCCACAGCTTCCCTCCCTCAAGGCCCAGCCTGACCCTTGTCTCTCCTGGCCCCTCACAGATGTCCTGGCGTCCGCAATACCGTAGCTCCAAGTTCCGGAACGTCTACGGGAAGGTGGCCAACCGGGAGCACTGCTTTGATGGGATCCCCATCACCAAGAATGTGCACGACAACCACTTCTGTGCCGTCAACGCCCGCTTCTTGGCCATCGTCACCGAGAGCGCAGGGGGCGGCTCCTTTCTCGTCATCCCCCTGGAGCAGGTAGGTGGCCCCTACCTTCACCCCAGCTGCAGCTCCAGGGCAGAGAGAAGCCCTTCTTGGTCTCTCTTGGGCCTGATGCCCCTACTTCTCTCTGAGTTCCCACCTTTTACTTCCTCATCAAGCATCTAGTGACCATGCTTTCTCTAGAGTTTTCCTGAGATCCAGCAGAACAAGTTCAGGCCCTGGTCCCAGCAGGCCTGAGATTGCTTTCCAGAGCTTGCCTGAAGGTGTGCACTTGGACAAGCCACTCCCTTGGTGTACGCAAGGTTCCATTCCCTGAGAGAGTGGAACACTCTGACGTCCAAGACCAGGTCAGCTCTACCACTCTGTGCCCTGAGTCCTGAGTGTCCTCTTGGTTTGGAGCCAGAAGGGATGAAGACCCAGCCATAGGTATTATACACCAAGCATCTGCAAAAATGATCCACTCGTTTTTTTTTGAGATGAAGTCTTGCTCTGTCCCCAAGGCTGGAGTGTAATGGCACGATCTCAGCTCATTGCAACCTCCACCTCCCAGCTTCAAGCCATTCTCCTGCCTCAGCCTCCCAAGTAGCTGGGATTATAGGCACGTGCCACCACACCCACACCCAGCTAATTTTTGTATTTTTAGTAGAGGCGGGGTTTCACCATGTTGGCCAGGATGGTCTCAAACTCCTGACCTCAAGTGATCCACCCGCCTCAGCCTCCCAAAGTGCTGGGATTACAGGCGTGAGCCACTGAACTCAGCCCACTCATTTCTTTTTTAATTGTTCTGCACTGAGAGACTGGAAATAATTTACCTTCTTCCCCATCCTCCATCTCCTATCTAAAGAGTTTCCCCTTTCTGTGGCTGCTTACCTGAATATAGCAGATTAAATCTGCAAAGCCTAGATCATGAAATTTTTAAGCTATAGCCATTCAGGCGGAGTCCCCAGAGGCCTGTGGGAGGTCACGCGCTTCAGGGAAAGTGCTCACTGTCAGTCCCACTTGTTTATGGCTGAGTTCCCCCTTCCCAGGCTGACTCATCCCCACTCCCACCCTCCGCCAAATCACTCAGGGGGAGGAAGAGGTGCATGTGGAAGGAAGCTTTGGTTCTCAAAATTCGCTGTCAGCTGGTAGTGGAGGATGGATTTTTCCAGTCTCTTCTACCCACAGTGGGGGAGCACAGATTTGGAAAAGATTTTCCTTTCCACCAAAGGGGCAGCTGCAGGGACACTGAGGACAGAGCCTGGTGCACAGAGAGGTCTGCGGAGCATGCACTTGGTGGCAGGAGGTCTGGATTCTGCACTTGCCAGCCTGTGACTGTGTGCATGTCACTTCACCTCTCCGACCCTTATTTTCCTGTAATGGTAAAAGCAGAAATCCTCCTCTGCCTACATCTGCCACGTTGGCCTTAAGCGAGATGATAGACGTGAAGCTTCTAGCGAACCACACATCACGTTAAGGATGTTTGGTTACTTTTCTGGGAAAGTTATCCGCTCTGCTGGGCAACTTGGCAAAGGCTCACAGCTGCTCTAACACATTCAGAAGGATCCTCAAATGCAGTTTTCCTTCCCTCCCGAATCAGATGACCTCGAGTCTCTGTCGCCTCAGGCACGCACTCAGCTCCATCCATCCAGGCCTGCAGGTCCCCAGGAACAGGTGGGCTGGTTCTTACTGAGGCTCAAACCGATTGCTGGCACCCTGCCATGTTCCTCTTTAGGCTCACAAGGGTCAACAGTCAATACCTCACACCATAGCAAAAATTAATTCCAGATGCATTAAAGATATAAACACTAAAAAAAGAAAAGAGGCCAGGCAAAGTGGCTCATGCCCATAATCCCAGCACTTTGGGAGGGTGGATCACCTGAGGCCGGGGGTTTGATACCAGCCTGACCAACATGGAGAAACCCTGTCTGTACTGAAAATACAAAATTAGCTGAGGGTGATGGTGTATGCTTGTAATCCCAGCTTCTTAGGAGGCTGAGGCAGGAGAATCATTTGAACTCGGAAGGTGGAGGTTGCAGTGAGCCGAGATCGTGCCATTGCACTCCAGTCTGGGCAACAAGAGCAAAACTCCATCTCAAAAAAAAAAAAAAAAAAAAAGAAAAGAAAAGAAAGAAAAGCTACACGTGTATTAGGGGAAAATGGAGCCAATGTTTAAAATCATGCAATGAAGAAAGGCTTCCTAAGAAAGACAGGAATCCCCCAAGTTGTAAAAGAAATGATTAATAGATTAGCATATATTTTAAAAAATAGTTTCTGTACTACAGTGAGACACCTCAGCAAAATGAAAAGTCAGGCCACATACTTGACCATGATATTTGCAATATATAATAGACAAAGTATTTCTGAAAAGAATATACAAAGAGTTCCAGAAAAATCAATAAAAAGAACCCAAAATTAAAATGGGACTGGGGCCAGGCATGGTGGCTCATGCCTGTAATCCCGATACTGGGAGGCCAAGGCAGGAGGATCACATAAGCCCAGGAGTTGGAGACCAGTCTGGGCAATATAGTGAGACCCTGAGACCCTGTCTCTACAAATTAAAAAAGAATATTAGCTGGGCGAGGTGGCTTGCCCCTGAAGTCCCAGCTACTTGGGAGGCTGAGGTGGGAGCATTGCTTGAGCTCAGAAATTGGAGGCTGCAGTGAGCTATTTTCACTTCACTGCACTCCAGCCTGGGCAACAGAGAAAGATCCTGTGTCAAAATAAAGAAGGAAGGAAGGAAGGAAGGAAGGAAGGAAGGAAGGAAGGAAGGAAGGAAGGAAGGAAGGAAAAGGAAAGGGAAGGGAAGGGAAGGAAAGAAAGAAGGAAAGAAAGAGAGAGTCTGGGTGTGGTGGCTCACACCTGTAATCCCAGCACTGTGGGAAGCCAAGGCAGGTGGATCACCTGAGGTCAACAGTTTGAGACCAACCTGACCAATAAGGTTAAACCCTGTTTCTACTAAAAATACAAAAATTAACCAGGTGTGGCGGCATGTGCCTGTAGTCCCAGCTACTGGAGAGGCTGAGGCAGGAGAATTGCTTGAACCCAGGAGGTGGAGGTTGCAGAGAACCGAGATCGTGCCACTGCCTTCCAGCCTGGGTGATAGAGTGAGACTCCAGCTCAAAAAAAAAAAAAAAAAGAAAGAAAGAAGAAAAATAAGCAAAAGATATGAATAAGCAATTCACAGAAGACAAAATATATATTTTAACCTACTAATTGGAAAAGATTTATAAGAGTAATCTTCGGTATTGCCAAAAGTGTGAGAGAGCAGGTGCTCAAATACATTCTTGATAAGATGTGAATGAGGCAAGTTGGCAATTTCTATTAATATCTGAGGGCGCATGCCTACCGACCTAGGAATTCCACTTTAGGAATTCATCCTACAGAGATATTCTCAAGTGTATTTAAAAAATATGTGTGCAGCATTTTTTAGTACTTGATTATTTTTATAAGCCTCAATTTTTTATTATACTCAATAGAAATAAAGTTTCCTATCAAATTGTTTAAACGTTTCTAAACGCTTCCTCTCAATTTCTATAACGGTGACAAAATGTTTTAGACCACCAGTAGCACTGGTCTAGAATATGATCGGACTTTGTAAGGACTTCATGCACAGCAGGAAAGAAGGTGCTGTTTGCAGTTTGTCTCTTTTTATATAGAAGCATGTTATATAAATATACATATATATGTATAAGGTATATTTAATATGTGCCTTTTTTTAAACTTAGTTCACATGCTGTATAATACATTTCCTTTAACTTGATTAATCATGGACTTGGCCGGGCGCGGTGGCTCAAGCCTGTAATCCCAGCACTTTGGGAGGCTGAGGCGGGTGGGTCACGAGGTCAACAGATCGAGACCATCCTGGTCAACATGGTGAAACCCCGTCTCTACAAAAAATTAGCTGGGCATGGTGGCGCGTGCCTGTAATCCCAGCTACTCAGGAGGCTGAGGCAGGAGAATTGCCTGAACCCAGGAGGCGGAGGTTGCAGTGAGCCGAGATCGCGCCATTGCATTCCAGCCTGGGTAACAAGAGCGAAACTCTGTCTCAAAAAATAAAAAAAATCATGGACTCATTGTGACAACTCACACTACCAATTGATTTCTGTTATTTTCTCTCATTTCAAGAAGTTTTCAGTTTATATGCGTACTAAATGATTGTGCAGCTTTTTTTTTCTTTTCTTTCTTTTTTGAGACAGAGTTTCGCTCTGTCGCCCAGGCTGGAGTGCAATGACCCGGTCTTGACTCACTGCAACCTCTGCCTCCTGGGTTCAAGTGATCCTCCTGCCTCAGCCTCCTGAGTAGCTGGGATTACAGGGATGCGCCACCATGCCTGGCTAATTTTCTATTTTTATTGGAGATGGGGTTTCTCCATGTTGGTCAGGCTGGTCTTGAACTCCTGACCTCAGATGATCCGCCTGCCTCGGCCTCCCAGAATGCAGCAGTTTTTGTACTTGATTTGGTACTCACAGGCATGTGCTTCCGTGACCAGCTCTGCAACATTTTTATGACAGTGAAAAGGTTGGAAACAACCTGCCAAGTCCATCAATAAGGAAATGGGGTAAAGAAATTAGGGGAGAGCCACACAAAGGGACACTATGCAGTCATTAAAATGATGCTTTAGAGCAGTCTTGTTCTCCAGCATTCAGTCTCAGGATCACGTTTCACTTTTAACGATTACTGAGGCTCCCAAAGAACTTTCGTTTATATGAGTTATTTCTATCAATATTTAGCACATTCTAAATAAAAATGAATAACTTTTAAAATATGCATTAATTAACTTACATAATGATGTCTATTTCATAACTTACATAATGATAAGTTCTTCTGAAAAACGTATTTTATTAAAAATAATTATTTTTGGCCAGGTGTGGTGGCTTATGCCTGTAATTCCAGCACTTTGGGAGGCCGACGTGGGTGGATCACCTGAGGTCGGGAGTTCAAGACCAGCCTGGCCAACATGGAGAAACCCTGTCTCTATTAAAAATACAAAATTAGCTGGACATGGTGGCACATTCCTATAATCCCAGCTACTTGGGAGACTGAGGCAGGAGAATCACTTGAATCTGGGAGGCGGAGGTTGTGGTAGCCAAGACTGCACCATTGTCCTCCAGCCTGGGCAATGAGTGAAACTCCGTCTCAAAAATAATAATAATAATAAATAAAAATAATAATTATTTTTTAAGACAAAAACGTTGAGAAGAATGGCATCATTTTACACTTTTGCAAATCTCTTTAATATCAGTCCGGCTTATTAGAAGATAGCTGGTTGTCTTTGCATGTCACACACCATGCAGAGTTTGGAAAACCCCACTCTACACTGGAGAGTGAAATGACAGATGATGTCTTATTATTAGGAGAACACTTTTGACCCAGTGGACTGCATAAAATGGTCTTGGGGATCTCCAGGCATCCCCAGACCATACACTGAGGACCAATGATACAGAGTAATATTTAACCAGAGAAAACTGTTTATATGATACAGTGTTATGTGAAGAAATGCAATATATAATTAATTACATTAAAAATATCTATCCATTTACCTATCTGGAAGTGACTGCAAAAATATACCTCAAGTGTCAGAAGTTATCTCCCAAGTACTGGGACCATGAGTGCGCTTTAATTTTCTTTTCCCTTGCCTATATGATCTAAATTTCTAACAAGGAGCACTAAATGTTTTGTACTTTCGGGAAAAAAAAAAAAAAAGGCATTCGCTGATGGGAAGTGGGAGCCGTTAAAGTTTCAGAGACCCTGCAGGCTGGAGAAGGGCTCAGTGCAGGATATGCACCTGGGCACGGACGCGGGGCCCCGTCTGCTCGGTGTGCCTGCTGCTCTCCGGCCAAATGGATGTTCTCATCTACCTTGAACATCAGCCCTCCCTTGTGTATGCTGCAAGTGTTTCCTCCCAGTCATGCCTGAGTATGGGCTTGCCCCAGAAAGTTCAGGCAGAACTGCAGGACCCAGAGTGAAGGCATGGGGAGGGATGGGGTGGATTCCTGACTCCGTTGGAGGGTGAGGCAGCTCTTTGATCTGCGAGGCTCACGTAGTTTGAGGCAGGACCCTGACTCTGGGGACTGTGGGACGCAGGGTCCCTCCTCCTAAGCGTGTGGCTTAGGTACTCAAGCCAGCGTCAGTTTCCCTGGCTGCCCAAGCCACGGCCGTCCCTCTACCGCCCCCTGTGGCCAGGGCTGGGCCAGCAGGCAAAGGACTGCCTCCTGGTTGGTGCTGGGGGTGTGGGAGGAGAGGGAATCAGCCCCAAGGCAGAACCCTTGGTTGATATGGCAGCGGTGGAGATGCTGTTCCACAATGGCCCATTTTCTAGGAAGAAAAAGGATCAGATTATTTTAGCTCCAGTTTCTCCTTCCTCAGTTTTATAGAAATCTCCCTGAAAACAGTTTCCTGTATTTCAATACAAACACAGAAAAGATTCTGGCTGCTTCTTGGTGACTGCAAATCATCACTTTGAGCGTTAGTTATGAACTGTGACTTGATGGTGGGACAGGCTTGTCCCTACGCTGAATGGATACAGCATATCCGTTCAGTGTTGTCTTGAGCAAACAGCAGGCCGCAGAGAATTGTCTACTTTGGTAGTTCTCTAAATGTCTTTCCCTGTCCAGCATCTCCCCTCATTCCTAGCTTGCTTTTTTTTTGGAGAGATTTGGACTAGAAGAGAAAAGAACACCTGCCCAGGATCCCAAAATCCCTGTCCCAAGGCCACACCTCCTGAGAGAGGCTCAGAAGCGTCCACAGAGCTTTTCTCTCCCTGATCTATTCCCTTCAAAGCCAGCTTGCTTGAGATTTCCGTATTTATGATTAAAAATTCTTCCACAGAGTAGGAAGCCATGTTCACAAAAACTGCCAGCCATCATGGTGGGATGATGCCTTGCCTTTGTATAGCACTGTCCATTCCAGCAAACTCTGTCTTCGTTGATCCTCTTAGCAGGTGGGTAGATCCATCCCCACTTCACACTTGGGGAAGCTGAGACAGCAGAGCCAGGCATACAGTATGCACCCCAAACCAGCTCACTTATTTCTGAATCCTCAGTTCTTTCCACCGCCCCGGGATGCTGGTAAACACGTAAGTTCTGGCTGGTAGATCTCGAAGGAGTGGGTCTGTCTTCCCGGGATCTCTTATTCAGGCTGCTGTTGTGAAGGCCAGTACCAGTTTTTTCCCTCGTTAACATTCAGCCGCTGGCTCTCTGGAGTGGAATGTTAAGCTGCAGATGGGGGAGCAATCAGCACCCTGATTGCCTGGCACAGCTGGAGGGGCCTTATGAATATTCCAGAGAGCAGGCACTGTGCCCAGCAGCCTGATTAACCACTGGGGCCTCCCCAGGGGCGCCACCCATTTCCTGCTGCACTCCACCAGGACTGCCTGCCACCTCGAGGCCACAGGAAAACCAGGGCTAGAAACAGAGTTACTGCTACCCCAACTGGCACCTGGCAGAAAGAGAAGAAACCTGTCTGGGTTCTCCCTCTAACCCAGCCGTGCTCAGTCCCAGCTGTACACCAGGTCTCTGGGGCTAGGTTGGTACATTCTCCTTCACCACAATAGTGTGACCTGAGGAGCTTCTGAGGATCTAACGTACCTGCTGTGTTTGAGTCTCACCTCAAGTTCTATGATGAAAGTATACTTATTCTCCCCATTTTACAGATAAAGAAACAGAGGCTCAGAGAAGCCAAGTAACTCCTTTAAGACCACACAGCCCAGAAGTAACAGTCAGAATTTAGCCCAGGGCCCTCCCAGACATGTGCCTGCCCACCTTACAGAGGATTAGAGGGAAGCATTTCTATAAATATGCCTTGTATTGTTACTACTGCCATTTGGATGTCTTAGAGGATTGTCATGAATATTAATTCAACGAACGTTTTATTACACCTCTCTGATGGGCTGATAACCCCGTGTGTCCATCTCTTTGGAAAGCCAAGTAGGTATTTCCAAACTCCATACAAGTGCAGCAGATCATGGGGAAGCTTCCTCTTTGAAGGAATGAAGCAACAATTCTAGTTGGCAAGGAGAAGCAGGGGAGGGTCCTGGAGCAGAGGTCCAGACGAGATAGCATCGCTCGTGCAGTCCCGAGGCAAAACTGGCCCACCCACACACCCACCCATCCATCCAACAGACGGGTATTGAAAACCCGCTAGGTTTCAGTCAGAGTTCCTGGACCAAAGAGGAAGCAGTAAACAAGACCAAGTCTTGACCACATGGAGTTTCTAGTCCAGTTGGCCGCCCCTCTTGGACCGAGAGCCCACAGGCGTGGGGAACTTGTCTGGTTTGCACAGGGGCTTACAGTCGGTCCTTAGCCAAGGGCCATTGGGCTGAGCTATGGCCGGTCACAGAGGCAGATGCCCACCTCCCCTGAGACGGGTCTCTTTGCTGATCCTGGCAGCCCATCCCCATCAGATCCCAGCGAGAATGCAGCGGGCTGCAGGGGCTACCCAGACTGAAAGGGGCTGTATCCTTCCCTAAAAGTCCTTAGAATGGTATTGCATGACCTGGCTGGTCCTAACTCTGGAGTTGAATCTAGAAGTTGGTGGATCCATTAGCTCCATAGCTCACAACATGTCTAAGGCCTAATATTAAAAGAAGGGTCGGGAGGAAAGGTGCCCAGCTCAGTGGCTGAGGACTGTAATAAAATCATATTTTGTTTGCCCACTCAAAGCCTTTGTTCCCATTCCAGATTTCTCTAACACCCCATCACTCCCCCACAATCAGCTCTGAGCTCCTCAAACCTTCTCTTCCCTGGGGAAAAAAAAAAATGCCTGAACCTTCATCACCGAACTGCAGTGAGGTCTCCGCCTCTCCAAGGGAATTCAGAGAGCCTTTTCCAAATCCATTTTTCAGATCTTTCCTCAATCGTTCTTTGTTCTTCAAGCTGCCTTCCGCTTGGTGCAATTTGCATCTCAAAGCCCATGACAGTAAGTGACTTTGGAAGAGGGAGGAGAAAAGCTCTCTCAAAGAGAAAAGTCGTAACTTTATTTCATTTGTCTGAGGCCTGAGATTGACAGCCTTGCTTTGTGCTTTTCCTTTTTTGGAAGAATGGCTGCTGATTTTTGAGGAAAGTGAAGGCAAGCCCTTCAGCAGAAATGGCAATGTCGCTCTCTCATTTTATTGCAAGGTTATGGAATGGGTGTTCTCTGGATTTGGAGTCCCGGGGGCTGGAGATGCAGCCTGGCTGGTGGGTGTCATGGGAGGTCAAAGAATCCATCCCTCTGCCTTGGGCCGGGGTCTACAGCTGAGCTGTCTTCCTGGCTCCATTCCTCCCATTCCTTGCAGAGCCAGGGAGGCTGAAAATTACAGTAGCTGGTTCACTAGGACTCTGTGAAGTCAGGCCATGGGCTCTAACTCTGCCCAGAGGCTCTGGCCTGGCCTCTGAAGCATCTGCCAGTCTGCTTGATCTGCTACCCATTTTCCATTCAAGGCCTGGAGCCTCCCATGCCTTGGGAAGCTGTAGCTTCACCCCTTGGCTGTGAAACTCTAGACACCCAATGTCTGTTTCTCAGCTTCCCTGTTTGTGAAATAATAATAGTGCATGTTTCTCGGGTGCTTATTTAATAAATAAGGTGCTGTATAAAGTGCTTAGCAAGTAGCCTGGCCCATAGTATCTACTAGTAAATGGGAGCCATGATGATGCCCATGACTTTGGCCCATCTCCGGGCCACCCTGTCCTAGCAATAGCCTGTTAGCTTTGGTGGGCTTTGGAGCCTGTGGTGGGCTTTGGAGCCTGTGGGAGGCTTGTCTTCGGCCTTTCTGCTACTGCTGTCTGGCACAGTCAGTGAGTATTCCTAGCAGTGAGCTACCTTGAGAGGAAGCCACCCACAGGTAAGTCATTTGTGCCTAAAAGGGAATAGGGGTGGTGGTGCAGGGTCTCCAGGGAGGCATGGCTGAGTTGGCCAGGCTGGGTGCCTGGAGGTGGGGGATTCTAGGGAGGGTCCACGGCTGTCACGGAGCCTGTTGATGCCCCTCCCAAGCTAGCCTGCCTGTTTATCTGGAGTTGGGCTGCCTGCCAGGGTTTAATGAGGGAAGGCATGTAAAGGTTTTTAGTTTTTTGTTTTTTTGAGGTGGAGTCTCGCTCTGTTGCCCAGGCTAGAGTGCAAAGGCATGATCTCGACTCACTGCAACCTCCACCTCCAGGATTCAAGCGATTCTCCTGCCTCAGCCTCTGGAGTAGCTGAGACTACAGGTCTCCGCCATCATGCCCAGCTAATTTTTGTGTTTTTAGTAGAGATGGGGTTTCACCATGTTTGCCAGGCTCGTCTCAAACTCCTAACCTTGTGATCCGCCCTCCTCGGCCTCCCAGAGTGCTGGGATTACAGGCGTGAGCCACCGCACCTGACCAGCATGTAACGGTTTTACCACAGTGCCTGGCATAAAGCAAGTGCTCAGCAAATCCGAGCTATATTGCTTCTGTTATTAAACAATCCAGGTTGGTGGGAGAAAACGGTGCTGGAATTGAGACGGGGGTTCTGTGGAGTCTAGCTGGCTCAGATGGAGGCACAGCCCCACTGAATGAACTCAAGTTCTGTGCTCCAAGCCAGCCTGAAGCCACACAGTCTTCACAGTCCGTGCCTCTCACTGGCCCCCCTCTCCAGTGCCCCAATCCCAGCCTTACACTGACACAATGCCGGAGTCAGAGGGGACCCTAGGGATATGTATTCAAGCACTTTGTTGTTGTGCCCACGACAAGTCCTGATCTCAAAAAGGAGAAGTGTCGTTTTTTGTTTTTTTGAGACAGAGTCTCTCTCTGTTGGCCAGACTTGAGTGCAGTGGCATGATCTGGGCTCACTGCAACCTCTGTCTCCCAGGTTCAAGCAGTTCTCCTGCCTCAGCCTCCTGAGTAGCTGGGAATACAGGTGCCCACCGCCATACCTGACTGATTTAGAGAAGTGTCTTATCCAAGGTGACATGATATGTCTGGACACCCTCTCACCTCCTTCCCCAGAATCCTTGCCCTCAGCCATTTCTCAGAATCCAAACTCACATCTACTAAAGTGTGGATGGTAACAATGGCTTTCATTTACCAAGGACATTTGCATTTGGTTAAGGATGGGGTGAGATTTAAGATCAAACTCTTGAGACCCAAAGGACTGTGTTGGTCATAGTGGAATTTCAGTCTGCACGAGATCTGTGCACACAGGGCATCCTGTGTGGGTGTCCCCAAGCCCCACCCCCCCTTGCCTGTCATCTCTTGTCGGAGCCTGTGGCTTTGGAAGCACTCTCCTTATGTGTCTGTGACTCTCAGCACTTCAAGGAACAAAACTGATTTAGGGTGCAGGAAGGGCCTGGGGAGAGGAGCTAAAGTCACCTGGCTTGAAACAGAGCATCTCCCTGGGGGCAGTTGGGGTCCAGAGGCCTTGGCTGAGGCCTTTCTTCTGGCACCTTCCAGAACAATGGCCACCTGTTTGCCGTGCCTGAGAAACTTGAGGCCTGATTAGTCCTTTGGGTAGTTTCCATTTCTGGAAGGGCCTTCGTCATGTCCCTGCCCCCAGCTCCCATCCCAAGGCTCTTGACTTGATGGAGGGGCGTGAGAGGAAGAAGTGTTGGTCCCAGCATTCACAGCCTCTTCCAAGAGACAGCTGTGTGACATCAGCATCACATAACCACTTCTTGTCTCCCCGCTTTCCATTCCTCCCAGCCAAGACCTCAGTTGCTAAGCAACCTTTGCCTGAGTTTCCAAGTGGGTCGTCAGGTGAGCATGAGAGGTAGAGGGTATGTGCTTAGAACACTGCAATTTATAGATGGCGACACTGAGGCCCAGAGAGGGCAAGACACTTGGTCAAGGTTGCATAGCTAGTTAGTGCCCCATGTGTCAGATGATTGATCTGGCAGCAAACACTTCAGGACAATCCCATTTCCCCCTCCCCCTCCCCCACTAAGAGAAGCACCTAAACAACAGCAACACCTTAGGGACTTCCCGTGAGAGGCTTTCATCTACCTAGGCAAAGAGGCAGTGTGCCCCGTGGTTAGGGGTGCAGGGTCTGCATCAGCTGGCCTCCCTGTAAATCCTGACTATACCGTTTGCTAGCCGTGTTCTTTGGACAAGTTATCTAAGTTATCTAATGGAGCTGTGCCTCAGTTTCCTTGGCTGCAGAATGAGAGGCATGCTAGTCCTTATCCCGAGGCTACGCTGAGGAGTCAGTGAGGTGTTTTGTAAACCCTGGAAGGTGCCTGGCTCAGGACATACCTTTCAGTGCAAGTCTGCTGGTGTGATCCTGGCTTGCTGGGCTCTGATGCACCCTTCCCAGCTAGGGTGCAGTCCCCTGATCCCCAGTTTGCTCATTTATCTCATGAGAATTCTGCTTTCATGTTATGAGGTCACAAACAGAGTACAAAAGTTTGCAAACTTTAGTTTTTAACTTTTTCAATACTCTTTATTCCAAAAGTATTCTTTTTAATCAAAACTTTTAATCTGAAGTACTAACTTTTATTTTGAATACTTTTTTTTGTAAGACAGAGTCTTGCCCTGTCACCCAGGCTGGAGTGCAATGGCATGATCTTGGCTCATGGCAACCTTCACCTCCTGGGTTCAAGCAATTCTCCTATCTCAGCCTCCCAAGTAGCCAGGATTATAGGCGCGACACCACAATGCCCGGCTAATTTTTTGTATGTTTAATAGAGATGGGGTTTCACCATGTTGGCCAGGCTGGTCTCAAACTCTTGACCTTGTGATCCGCCCACCTCGGCCTCCCACAATGCTAGGATTACAGGCGTGAGCCACCGCGTCCAGCCCTTGAATACTTTTATTCAAATAAAACAGATTCTTAACTTTTGCGGGGAGTCAGGCCTACTTCCTTTTGGCAGTCTAGAAAAATCCATAGACTCCTTCACAGAATAAAGTTGTTAAGTGTAGAAAATAGGATCACAAGAGAAACCAATTATACTGAAACACAGAGCAGGCACAGTGGCTTACACCTGCAATCCCAGCACTTTGGGAGGCAAGGTGGAGGGCTTGCTTGGGCAGAGGAGTTTGAGACCAGCGTGGGCAACAGAGCAAGACACCATCTCCATGAAATACAAAAAAAATGAGCCAGGTGTGGCGGCATCCGCTAGCAGTTCCAGCTATTCGGGAGGCTGAGGTGGGAGCATCACTCCAACCTGGGGAGGTCGAGGCTGCGGCGAGCCGTGCTCATGCCACTGTACTCTAGCCTGGGTGACAAAATGAGATCCTGTCTCAAGAAAGAAAAAAAAAAAGAAGGAAAAGAAATACAGTTATCGCAATGTGTACCAGAATTGTGCTGTATTGTAAGTGCTTTTATGTCAACGCATTAGATGCTATGACCAAGTGTAGGACACAGTAGTGACGCTAATTTCAAAGTCATCATGAGTGTAAATATTTTGAGAGAATAGTAACAGAAGCAAACTGAAAATATCTGTGAAGTCTATTGATGAACACATTATAGGTTCAACTAATCCTATTGAGGGTTTGCTGCCTACACGTATACACAAAGGAAATGTGAGATTTCAGTTAGAGGCTGGTGAAAATATAGATGTAAATTTTCTCCTACCCAGGCTCACAAACCTCCTAGCAGAGTCTGTGGCCCCACTCAGATTAAAGACTGTGGAAATAAAATCAGAGGGGAATATGTTGTATAAAATCAGGACAGGCAGAACTGCACTGGCTGAAAGTTGGTGGGAAGGGGGCAAATGCAGTAGACCTGAGCACCCCTCATTCCTGTGGGGCACCCCAAACTCATACGCTTCACTGGCAGTTAGGAAGCCTAGCTTCTCTGCCTGGTTCTTTGTAACCTTGGGCGAGTTCTTTGCCTTTCTGTGCCTCAGTTTCCCCATCTGTAAAACGAGATGTTGGGCCCATTGTCCTCTGAGGTCTTGCCAGCTGTGACGTTCTGAAACTCTGGGCTTCTCCTTTCCTGGAGACAAAACCCCAGAAGCTTGGGTCGGTAGGGACCAGGAAGAGGGAACAGCTGGGGCCAGGCTGGCCAGCTCCCAATTGTTCAGTGGAGGAGGAGGAGGGCGAGATGCATGGTGCTCTCCAAAGTGACAGCTGGGTGAGCCTGGCTGGGGGCCTCTTCCCCGCCTGCCATCTGCGCCTCCTTCCTGACTTCAGCCGGTGGGGGAGCAGTGGGGGTTGTGGATGGGGCCCAGGCCAGATAACTACCTGGGTAGAAGCGGGAGGGGCTGGCCAAGAAAATCGAGGGAAGAGCCTGGTTGCTCACTCTTGGGTGCTTAACTCTTTCCACCCACTTCCCACCTTTTCTCACCCTGATCTATAGAATTCTGAATAGGAAGGAATATACACAGTCCTAGGTCCACCTGGCTGCTTAATGGCTTTGTGACCTCGGGCAAGTTACTTAACCTCTCTGAGCTTCATTCTTCTTCTCTGTCCAGTAGACATCATTTCTAAGCCCTACTCCTTGGGATTGGAACAAGGTGTAAATGAAACAGAGGAGAAAAAGTGCCCCAACACCGTGCCGACTCAGGGCCACGGGCCCGTCCAGAGAGAGCTTGTACCTGGGACTGTGAAATGCCTCCACTGATCGGAACGCAACTTGAAGGACTGATGAGCCCCTGTGCAATGTTGGTGGAGTGCCGCCACTGTCCTCAGGCACAGGCAGCTTTGCAGCCAGCTTTCTCTCCTACACGCCTTTGGCCCGGCTGTTCCTCCCTCTGGATTGCCCTCGCCCACCATTATCCACATGCATACAACTCTCCCCACTCAGAATAACTTATCTATTTATAAATAAGCACTTATATTTAGGCAAAGCTTCGCAGTTGGACAGTTTAAACTTCAGAAGCAAAGTACCCGCAGTGGACGGTCTGCCTCTCACTCCTAGCTTCCAGTCACTCAATTCCTCCACTAGGAGGCAATTGCTGTTAGCAGTTGCTGGAGTGTCTTTTGCAAAATTATTTATATGTACATACCTAAACCTGGAACAGTGCGAGGGTTAGGGGTGCTGACCCCTGCACAGTTGAAAATCCGCATATAACTTTCAACTCCCCCAAAACTTAACTCTGCTGACCAGAAGCCTTGCCAATAACATAAACAGTCAATTAACATGCATCTTACATGTTATATGTGTTATACACTGAATTCTCACAATAAAGTAAGCTAGAGAAAATAAAATGTTATGAAGGAAACTGATTGGACACAGTGGCTTCTGCCTGTAACCCCAGCACATTGGGAGGCCCAGGCAGGAAGATCACTTGAGGCCAAGAGTTCGAGACCAGCCCAGGCAACATAGTAAGAGCCTGTCTCTAAAAAAAAAAAAAAAACTTTTAAATTAAAAATGTAAAAAGAAAATCATAAGAAAGAGAAAATATATTTACTATTCATTAAGTGGAAGTGGATCATTATAAAAGTCTATCCTTTTATCCTCATGCCTGTAATTCCAGTACTTTGGGAGGCCAAGACAGGAAGATCACCTGAGGTCACATGTTCAAGACCAGCCTGGCCAACATGGCGAAACCCGTCTCTACTAAAAATACAAAAATTAGCTGGGCACCTGTAATCTTAGCTACTAGAGAGGCTGAGACAGGAGAATCGCTTGAACACAGGTGGTGGAGGTAGCAGTGAGCCGAGATCATGCCACCGCATTACAGTCTGGGTGACAGAGCAAGACTCTGTCTCAAAAAAAAAAAAAAGACTCATTCCACCATTACACATGGTACTAGATGGAAGAGACTGTCGACACTAAGGAAGAGAAGCTCTATAGAGAGAACATCATGAAAGTCTAGAAGGATTACATAGTTGAAGATGCCATCATTGTTACAGAAAAACCTGTCAGAGTCATCAAGCCTGTAGCAATAAATTCCCACTATTGGAGAAAACTTGTTGTGCTTGACCTCACAGGATTTACCACAGAGCCAGTTAAGGAAATCGTGAAAGACTGTGGATATGCAAAAAAGGTATGTAGTAATGAAGGGTTCAAAATGTGAATCTTGGCTGGGTGCAGTAGCTCATGCGTGTAATCCCAACACTTTGGGAAGCCAAGGTGGGTGGGTTGCTTGAGCCTAGGAGTTCAAGACCAGCCTGGACAACGTGATGAAACCCCATCTCTACAAAAAATGTAAAAATTAGCCAGGCATGGTGGTACATGCCTGAAGTCCCAGTTACCTAGGAGGCTGAGGTGGGAGCATCACCTGAGTCCTAGACGTCGACGCTGTGATCATGCCACTGAGGTCCAGCCAGGGCAGCAGAGCAAGACCCTGCCTCAAAACAAACAAACAAACAAACAAATAGATAGGATTCTTGAAGAAGTTCAAGAGCCAATAGACATCACACTAGAGGAGTGAACAGAAGACAGCTTGAACCGGTGCCTGACAATGCGGAGGAAGCCATGGAAGAAGCAGTGGCAGCAAACGAACTGACGCTGGACAATCTGGCAGGAGGGTCCAATTATTCAACACTGCTCTTGACTTCTTTTATGATATAGACCCTCCCGTGATACCGGCACTGAAACTAAGGCACATGGTCAAAGAAGAATTGGTACCATATAGAAACATTTTTAGAGAAATGAAAAAGCCAGAAAGAAATTACGATATATTTCTGTTCAGTTACATTGGTCTTGAACTCCTGTCCTCAAGTGATCCACCCACCTCGGCCTCCCAAAGTGCTGGAATTACAGGTGTGAGCCACTGCATCTGGTCAGTTCCATGTGTCATAAGTCTTAAGAGTCCTTACGATTTCCTGATCTGGAGGCTGAATTAGAAGCATTGTGTTTAGGGGAAAGTTGAACTCGTGAGATTCTGGGTGGGCAGGGATATTGTCCAATATCAAAAGAACTTTAAAAGGCAGTTTTTCAGGGACAAAACATTCAACCAATCCAGAAAAGGAGTTCTGGGTATCCAGGCCTTCTTGTGCAAAGACTGGCAACTGGGGTTTATCTTTTCCCTTCAAGGCTTGAGGGTTAGTGGCTTCACGGATATGGGTAGTCCTGATCATAAACCTGACTGCATTTGCACAAAATGGTAGAGTTAGCCTATCCCTTTCTGCCTTAAATCCTGATGCTTGTTTCTCTTCCTTACTAACCAATGTTCTCAGTGGCGTATTTTTCCAGAGCAGAGCCCCTTCATCTCCATTAAAAACGTTAGATCCTGGTGTGGTGGCTCATGGCTGTAATCCTAGCACTTTGGGAGCCCAAGGCAGGTGGATCACGAGGTCAGGAGTTCGAGATAAGCCTGGCCAAAATGGTGAAACCCCGTCTCTAGTAAGAATACAAAAATTAGCTGGGTATGGTGGCACACGCATGTAATCCTAGCTACTGAGGAGGCTGAGGCAGGAGGATGGCTTGAGCCTGGACGCAACCATAAGGTGGAATGCCCACCTTATGATGTCGAGTCTAAATATCCATGATAATGGTTTACTTTTCCTAGTCCTTTGTGTCCTTTCATGCTGCATTAAAAGTTTCTTCACATAGCTCTTGTTCATTTCTTGTTACATGTATTTACCTTTTTATTGTACTGTATATCCTTTTAAAATTCCATTTACTAATTGATTATTGTATACTAGAAAGCCATGGTTTCTGTATGTTAATATCTTGCCTGTCACTAAATTCACAAATACTTTATAGTAATTTCCAGTGGTTTCTCTTGAGGCTTCTAGGGATACTATCTTATCATTAGCAAGTAGTGATAATTCTCCTCTTCATTTACAACTTTTATACCTCTGGTATATCTATCTTTTTCTAATTGCATTGGCTGGTACCTACAGGAAAATGTCACATCATAGCAGTATCTCGTTCCTATCTTTCATGGCAATGCATCCGGTATTTACCTGTTAAATATTTTGAGCTGAGAAAGAAAGATTTCCCCCCCAACATTTTATTATTAAACTTTCAAACATACTGCAAAGTTTAAATCATTTAGCAGTGAACACCACCTAGATGAATGGTATTAACAGCTTGCTGTACTTCCCCAAGCTGAGTGCCCTATTTGTTTGAGGTGGAGAAGAGGCTTCAAAGAGATAATTCCTCGGGAACATTCTGGGTAGCCCACATGAGACCTGGCACATGGCAAGTCATCAGATGATGCTCAGATATACAAATACTGAAGGTGAGGCCTCAGGCAGCTAGTTCCCTGTCCAAGGTGTCATGAGTTGTCAGAAGTAGGGAAGAGCCCAGATTTAGGACCTAAGGTGGGTAGGGGTGATTGTCAGGTGACAGGAGGCAAAGGATGAAGGCCTCCCTCAGTCCCCAGTGTTCTGAACTCTGCAGGACCCAGGGAACAGGTGACTGGCCTTCCATGACACTGTTCTTTCCTGACAGCTGGTGGGAATTTCCTTTCTCTTTCTTTCTGTCTATGACTCCTGCCCTGCTAGCTCCTCCTGGCAGAGCCCCAAAGAAAGGAAAGTGGACTGAGCAGGTGCTTCCCTCCTCCCCTGAATGAGCTCTTCCTGGACAGCTGGGGTGGGGCAGGGAAAGCAGGGCTGCGGGCACTGGGGGTCGGGGTGTTGTGTTGGGGGATGGGCAAGGAAGCGGCCAAGGGAGCTTTGTGCCTCTCTCAACGTCATGCTGGACAGGGCCTTGATGCTGTCATTTCTTATCTACACTATTGCAACCACTGCATTGAGTCAAAAACAAAATGATAAAAATATACAGTTTTGTAGTCAGGCAGATTTGGGTTTAGATGAGACCAGCGCATTCAGGGCGGTATGGCTGTAGACCAGCCCAAATCTAGGCACTGCCCGAAACCTGCTGCGTGCCCTTGGCTGAGCTCTGGCCCCCAGCTCCCTCCCAGGCAGTGAGAGGATCTGCAGCTCAACTGCAGCGAAGAAGGCCCTCGGCAAGCAGACCGAGGCTTCCCTCTCCCAGGCTCCCCGCTCCTGATCTACCCTCACTCTCATGCTCCCTACTCCCCTAAGGCCTCCCTTCTGGATGAAGTCCTTCCCCACCCTGACTGCATGGCATGGCTCACTCTGCCCCCTCCTGATTCACCTCCCTCACCTGACCCTGAGCCAGCCCTGGTCTCTCCCACCTGCCTGCCCTTCTCCATGCTCCTCCCTGCCCAGCTCAGGGCACCACCTCCAGGAAGCCACCTGGAGCCATCCTGTTTCTTCCTCTACTCTGCCAGCAGGCTCTGTGCTTCCCACCACATCCCTGCCATGTTTGGGGCAGGGGTATCTTGGTCTGTTTTCACACCTGTCCCTGCTTCTAGGCGACGGGATTCTTGAGGCTGGGAAACACATCCATTCATTTTTCCATTCTCAGCAGCCAGGGTTCAGCCTGAATCCTTGACAGGGATCTTTTCGGACAGGGAAAGCTTTTGAGGCCCAGGGTGATGATGATGAATCTTGGCCGAAGCCCCACATCTGCTTGACGGCAAAGGTTTGGATTTAAAACCCTGCGTGAGGGGTGGGACAGGTGAGGCCCTGTAGACAATCCAGGTTTGTACTGGGCCTCTCTGCTCACCTACCTCCCTCTTCTCAGCCTCAGTTTTCCCATCTGTGAGATGGGAGAGTGCACTGAGATGGGTGGGAGGGAATGTGGAGGAGTGCAGAAGGAGCTAGTTGTGTGTTTTCATGGAGGGAGTTACCGGAAAGGAAAGAGACTTCAGACCAGTTACTTCCATCTCTGGAAATAGAAAATGTGGCAGTGAAGACCATGGGCTTTGGGACCTAGAGTCCTGACCCAGCCATTTTCTTTTCTTTTTTCTTTTTCTTTTTTTTTTTTGAGATGGAGTTTTGGTCTTCTTGCCCAGGCTGGAGTGCAACGGCACGATCTTGGCTCACCACAACCTCCGCCTCCTGGGTTCAAGTGATTCTCCTGCCTCAGCCTCCCAAGTAGCTGGGATTACAGGCATGCACCACCATGCCAAGCTAATTTTTTATTTTTGGCAGAGATGGGGTTTCTCCATGTTGGTCAGGCTGGTCTCGAACTCCTGACCTCAGATGATCCACCCACCTTGGCCTCCAAAAGTGCTGGGATTATAGGCGTGAGCCACCCCGCCAGCCAACCCAGCCATTTTCTAGATGAGCTATTACACTCAAAAGCCTTGGAGTTGCTATTTATGAACTGGAGATCATAAACCCCACCCAGCAGGGTTATCATTAAGACAGTAATCACACCTGTGGAGCACGCACAACGGGTCAGGGACTGTTCTAAGCTGAGACAGCTGGTGCCACTGAATGCTCAGCAATCTTGCAGATAAGGAAACAGGTAGCTTATACAAAGTTGCACAGCTGGGAAGTGATGGAACTGGAATACAATAGAGCGATGCTGGCCGAGAGGTTAGCACCATGCTTGACACACAGCGAGCCTCCATCAGCGAGAGGGCCTGGGCCATCTGCCCCCCATGTGCTCAGACCTGCAACCTGTAGGCGTGGCCCAGGGTTTGGGAGGGGTGGCCACTACAGGGGATCCAAGAACCTTCTGGATCATGCAGACAGCACAGCCAAGGTCCCTGTTCTCAGGAGCTGTGTGACCCAGTCAAGAGAGAGACAGGAACGAGGGTGCACACAGCCGTTAAGATGACATCAGACAGGGATGGGTGCTGCGAAGAAATCCAACACAGTGATGCGATAGAGACTTTCGAGGACTGTATTAGGTAAGACACTCGGAAAGACCTCTCTGGAAACTTGAATGCGAAGGAGCCAGTCAATTAAAGAACACAGGGAAGAGAGTCCTAGGAAGAGAAGCATGTGCTGAGGCCCAGGGCGGGAGGCCAATGATAGGCAGGGGCTGGGTACCCAGAACCTTGGAGGCCATGCCAGAAAGTTTGGATTTTTTTCTAGGTGCTGTGGGAAGCCATTGGAGGGTTCAAGATCAAGGTTACCTCTCACTTGCGCTGAAAAAGAAATACAGTAATAACACACCCCGTAGAGAGCTGGAGACGGGACTCGGCCTTGAGAAGGGGGAGCCCTGTTCACACCTGTTTGCTGTGCTCGGGGGAAGGTGACTCGGAGGCTTTATCTCTCAGGACACAGATGGGTGTTTGAAATCCACACAGCCATCTTGGCACCTCTGCAATTGGGCAGGTTCCCTAAAAGGAACAGGTCCTCTCGCTGGCCAGGGCAAAGGTGGGAAGTGGCTCTGAAGAGTGTGGTCAGCCTGGTGGGAGGGACGTGATCTCTGACTGAAACTGCAGTACGCTTTGCATGAATGCATGAACAGGCCAGGGCTAGCACAGCCAAGGAGAGCAATCCATTCCCGTGACTGACCTTGACTTTTGGCCTCACTCTTGTTGAGCGCAATGGGCAAGGCTGGCTCTGAGCTAGCTGTGAGCTTCAGGAACAAAATCTCAGCTTACTAAAAATATCAATCCAAGAGTGGGATTGAAGCTCAACAAAGAAGCCCCTGACAGTTTTCTGCTAATAAAAAAAATATGTTTTTCTTGGAGCAATAAGCCAAATAAGAAAAAAATAATAAATAAGGCCGGGTGCAGTGGCTTACGTCGGTAATCCCAGCACTTTGAGAGGCTGAGGGGGGTGTATCACTTGAGATCAGGAGTTCAAGACCAGCCTGCCCAACGTGGTGAAACCCCGTCTCTACTAAAAATACAAATATTAGTCAGACATGGTGGCAGGCACCTGTAATCCCAGCTACTCAGGAGGCTGAGGCAGGAGAATCACTTGAACTCAGGAGACAGAGGTTGTAGTGAGCCGAGATCAGGCCACTGCACTCCAGCCTGGATGACAGACAGACTGTCTCAAAATAAGTAAATAAACATTTTAAAAATGTGTATAGATAACGAACTAGTAGAGGACTGGGTTGGAACCAAGATGGGAAAGCAGAAATATTTAGTGGTTTGTTTTGTTCTGTTTTGAGACAGGGTAGGGCTTTTTTCCCAGGCTAGAGTGCAGTGGTATAATCTCAGCTCACTGCAATCTTTACCCCACAGGTTCAAGCTATCCTCTCACCTCAGCCTCCCCAGTAGCTGGGACTTCAGTCGTGCACCACTAAGCCTGGCTAATTTTTTAAAATCTTTTTGGTAGAGACAGGGTTTCACTGTGGTATCTAGGCTGGTCTCTCCAACTCCAGAACTCAAGCAGTCCTCCTGCCTCAGCATCCCAAAGTGCTGGGATTACAGGCATACGCCATTGTGCCCGGTCAGCAGAAATACTTAGAATCATGAGTTTGTGTAGATGGATCAGAAGTGAAAAGGGGCAACAAATGTGCTAAGGAATTAATGCACAGAGTTAATATCTCTGATATACAAAGAGCTCTTATAAATTATTAGGAAAAAGATAAACACCAGGACACCATAGGAAATAATTGAGCACCTCATAGCGTTAGAAGAGTCACAGGCAAATCAGTGCAAATATCTGTTCAGCAAATGAAGATATAACGAAACTTACAAGGCATCAAACTTGCAAAGGGAAACAATGAGATATTATTTTTCATCGGAAAATAAGCAGATCAAAATACCATAATATTGGGTGCTGTCAGGGGTCATAGGGAAATGGTCGTTCTCTTGAGTTGCTGATCATGGGAGTGTAAATTAGTACAACCGTTGTGAAAGGCATTTTAAAATTAATAACAAAAGTATTTTTTTTTGAGACGGAGTTTCGCTGTTGTTACCCAGGCTAGAGTGCAATGGCACGATCTCAGCTCACCGCAACCTCCGCCTCCTGGGTTCAGGCAATTCTCCTCCCTCAGCCTCCTGAGTAGCTGGGATTACAGGCACGCGCCACCACTCCCAGCTAATTTTTTATATATTTAGTAGAGACGGGGTTTCACCATGTTGACCAGGATGGTCTCGATCTCTCGACCTTGTGATCCACCCGCCTCGGCCTCCCAAAGTGTTGGGATTACAGGCGTGAACCACCGCACCCGGCCAAAAGCATTTTTTAAAAGTGCAGACCTATTACCTAGCATTTTCACTTACAGGAATTCATCCTTTAAAAAATTCACGTGTGGAAAGATTCAGCTATAATGTTTGCTTTAGCCTTTTTAGAGTATTGGAAATTATAAAGCACTTATGGACCCAGAAGTAGGGCATCGCATAATGTATGACATAATGTAGTGCAGCCACATGGTGGAATATAACGCAGCCATGAAAACGATCCTGTCCAAGAATGTTTAATGACCCAGGAAAAGGGACCGCAGCCACTCTCTCCAGCTGGGCACAAAATGGAGCTGATACCAGGACATAATAGTAATTATTCTTCATTTGTGTGTCCCAAGTTTTTTTCTTTTCCCACTACTTTTTTAAAAAGTGGAGAGGGATCTTCTGGAATGTCAGGGGCTGTGCCCACAGTTTGAGACCCAGGAATATTGGCTCAACATCTCTGCTGGCTATAGACCCACATGTGGTCCAAAGCCTCACCCACATGGCTTACCTGCCTCTGTTTCCCATGCCAAAATCTGAGATGATAATGCCTGTTCTGCCTCCCTCACAACAAACAGAAAATATATCTGTTAGTTTTCTACTGTTGTGTAACTAATTACCCAAAATGTAGCAAGGTGGGTCTGGTTCAGGGTCTCATGAGGTTGCAGTTAAAGCTGTCAGTCAGGGCTGCAGTCATCTGAAGGCTCAATTGGGGAACATACACTTCCAAGCTCATTCTATCAGCTGTCGGCAGGAGGCCTCAATTCTTTGCAGGCTATTGGCCAGAGACCTCAGTCCCTCACTTCCTGGCCTCTCCACAGGCTAAGTGTCCTCACTCATGGCAGCTGGCCTCCTTTGAATGGTGATCCGGGGGGAGCAAGAGAGCCCAGGCAGAAACCGGGATCTTTTGTAATCCCGGCCACATTCTGTTAGTAAGACAGACCAATCCTGGTGCTACATGGGAGGGAACTACCTAGGGCATGTAAGGCAGGAGATGAGGTTACAGGGGACCATCCCAGGGTTAAAGTGCCCAACAGGTAAAGGTGTGTTCTTAGGGGAGTGAGGGGCTAACCGTTAGCTCCCCAAATTCTGACTGTGCCCAGTTTTTTCAGCAGCCCTTGAGAGCCTGATGGGGCCCACAGAAATAATGAACAGGGGTGAAAAGACCCCACTCTACTTGTTCACTGAGTGCAGCATGGGGAAGGTTTATACCTGAAGTAACAGTGACTGTTCCTCAGCAACTTGGTAGTTGGGAGGTGTGTGTGTGTGTGTGTGTGTGTGTGTGTGTGTGTGTGTGTGTATTTTTTGGTGTCTTTCAAATCTTCTTCTTTGAGTACATATAATTTTTTGGTTTTTTAATTTTTTTTGAGACAGAATCTCACTCTGTCACCCAGGCTGGAGTGCAGTGGTACAGTCATGGTTCACTATAGCTTCAGTCTCCTGGAATCAAGTGATCCTCCCACCTCGACCTCCCAAAGTGCTGGGCTTACAGGCATGAGCCAAGTACATATAATTTTTATATAGTAGCTGGGACCACAGATGTGCACCACCATGCCTGGCTGATTTTTGTGTGTGTGGGATCTCAGATGGGATCTCACTGTGTTGCCCAGGCTGATCTCTCGAACTCCTGGACTCTAGCGATACTCCTGTCTCGGCCTTCCAAAGTGCCGGGATTACAGACATGAGTCGAGTGTAACACATGTAATTTTTGAAGTTGAAACAAAAATGTCTGAGGACAGTGAATTCATCTGACTCTCAAAAGAGACTGCAAGTGATACAGTGGCCCAGCTTTGGAAGTGAAGCAATGGTGCCTGGGATGGAGTGGCCTAGGGAGAAGTGGGGAGGGAGGAGATACATCAGGCAGCAAACCAGGCCCTTTAGGTTATGAGGCAGGGACCTACCACCCCATGGACCTGCCCCTCCCCACCCCCACCGAGAGGCCAGGGACTACAGGTGGGATGTGAGAGCCACAAAGTGTGAACTCGGCGACTTTGGAGCAGCCCCTCACATCACAGTTTGGATAAGGTGCACTTAATGGCAGGTACCAGGGTGGGGGCATGGGTACAGGAGGATGTAAGGACACAGCAGACAGGAGAACCCACACCCCCAGGGAAAGGGTCTATAAACAAGTTGTAACTTACAGGGGAGGTGAATGGGGGCCACTGTGAGTGCTGGAAACCCAAACTGGGAGGTGGGTGGTGGAAGTACAGAGTCTGCACTCTTCTGCCCTTCAGCAGTAACTGTGAAAGGGGTGTCATTTGGAATGTCAGATATGGAAGGAGCCTCAGAATTCATCAGGATCCATTGATTATAAAAGGGCAGGCCAGGCACACTGGCTCATGCCTGTGATCCCAGCACTTTGGAAGGCTGAGGAGTTTGAAGCCAGCCTGGCAACCCCGTCTCTGCAAATGAAAAAATAAAATAAAAAATTAGCCAGGCATGCCTGTAGTCCTGGCTACTAGGGAGGCTGAGGTGGGAGCATCACTTGAGCCCAGGCAGTTGAGGCTGCGGTAAGTTGTGATTGCGCCACTGTACTCTGGCCTGGGCACACAGAGTGAGACCCTGTCTCAAAAAAAGGAAAAAAAAAATTTTTCTCAAAAAAAGGAAAGTGTCCTGGCCGGGCACAGTGGCTCACGCCTGTAATCCCAGCACCTTGGGAGGCTGAGGCGGGCAAATCACTTGAGGTCAGGAGTTCAAGACCACCCTGGCCAACATGGTGAAACCCCGTTGCTACTGAAAATATAAAACTTAGCTGGGTATGGTGGTGGGTGCCTGTAATCCCAGCTACTCAGGAGGCCAAGGCAGGAGAAAAGCTTGAATGGGGGAGGCAGTGGTTGCAGTGAGCCCAGATCGCACCACTGCCCTCCAGCCTGGGCAACAGAGAGAGACTCCGTCTCAAATAAATAAATAAATAAATAAGTGTCCTGCCAAGACCCACAGCACTGTGGGTGACCAACTGGGAAAGAGACTCCAGCTCCCAAGAGCTGGCCAATAAAAAAGTGGCTGACTTTTTCGGTGGATCCAGAAGCAGAAGTAGGAGCTTATGGCAAAAGTTAGAAAGAGGCGGATTTTCTAAGTGATGGGCACTGTTGTGAGCTGGGATTCACTGGGAGCCGGAGTATGCAAGTGTTGGTTGATTGTGTCTGAGGTCCTGCTCGCTCAATACCCTCCCACACAGTCTAGGAGCCTGGATGTAGCTGAGAGCAGCGCAGCCACCGCCCTCTGCTGGTGTAATGTTGGTAGCACAGCTTTCCTGCTTGGCCACGATACTGCCCTCTGGCCAGGCGAGGCTTTCCAGAGAAAAAGCAACTCTTTGGGGTCTGAGAGCTCCCTGATGGGGGCTTCAGGACGGTGGGTGGGAGATATCCGCTGCACAGATGTTCCAGGAAGGCAAGCGAGGCCATTGGAATGCCTGCCAGGGTCTATGACTCAGGAGTGAAGCCAGCGAACGCCCCAGGTGATTGATGTGGGCCCAGGTGATTGATGTGTGCCCACGTGATTGATGTGTGCTCAGGTCACCCTGCTGCCCCCTCCTGTAAGCAAAGTATCTAGAACTGACAGGTGGGATGGGGCACTGGCTTGGGTGTCTGCGAACCTGGGTGTGGCCTGGCATAGCCATCACCACTTACTCACTAGGTGCCTTTAAGCAAGTACCCTCCCCAAACTGGCCTTGCGCTGGTGATGGGGTGGAAGGGTGGGGGCCCTGACCGCCAGAGAGAGGCTCGTGGGTAGGGGCTTCTCTTCGGAGCACGCGCAAAGCTCATCAAACTCAGTGGTGCTCCGTGACCTCCCCAGGCAGGGTCTGAGTAAGAGTTTGATCTCAGCTACCTTATTCCTTCCTTCTTCTCTCTCCCTCCAGCCTTTCCACTGGTGCCTTCCTGCTCTTTTCCCTCAGACCTGCCTTCAGGAATGTTCTCAAAGTGTATTCAGAATGAGTCAACAGTGACCAATGATATCTCCCACTATGCTTTCTTTAGGAATATTTTTATTTTATTTTGAGAGCAGCAAGGTGGAACACCAAAGGAATGAATCCCTAATGGTAGAAATTCAGGTATCAGTCAACCAGAAAGTCAGAGATTCCTTTATAAGGCAAAAAGACTCCTCAGTCAAGAAGAAAGAGGAAATCTTCTCCCTTCCTTTTGTACTGGTCAGACCACAGGCTGGAATACAGTATTGTTCTCAGCTCCGTCAGCCACACTTAAATTGGGAAATAGAGCAGAAGGTAATCTGAAGAGGGCAGCCATGATGGTGAAAATACTTCTAATCCAGCACGAATTGGAATGTTTGTGCCCCGCGTCACCATGTCCCCTTGCGGCAGCTGCCTCCCATTTTGCTGTCAGTCATTCCTGAGGATTTCACAGTAACTTTGAGGGCAGGAAGCAAGCTGTGCCAATGCCCGTTCCTTGGGCAGTTCAGCCTCTGCTTGGGTCTTTGGAGCTGTCGCTTCCTCTAGCTCACCTTCCCAGGGAAAGGAAATCCTCTGAGGGCAGGAGCAGCATCTTCTAGACATAGGAGGGATGTCCTGTGTCTGGAAGGATGTGGGGACTTGAGGAGGTGGGAGGTGAAGTTGTAGGTTCGAGTTTGAGCTTTGCCACTTAGGTGCTGCATGACCTTGAGCAAGTCCATAAAACCTTTGAGCCTCCATTGTCTCATCTCTAACGTTAGGGAAATAATAACTCCTCCAGAGAGGTAGTGAGACTCAAATAAGATGTTCACAGACCTGTTTTTATAAAATCCCGACCATGGAGATCACAAGTTAGTACATATCTAAAGTGCTTAGAAAACATGAATACACTGTAGGTTCCCTGTCAGTGTTAGCTGCAATTTCATCTCCTGGAAGAACGAATTTACTCACTTAACAAATTTTTACTGAGCACCTTTCTGTTCCAGGCACTGTGGGAAGCACTGGGGACCCAGTGGTGAACAAAACAGACAAAACCCCAGCCTTCATGGAGCCTGAACTCTAATGGAAGAGACAGATAATAAAGTGGATTATAGGGTATAATGTAATATAATATATAATAAAACAGAGGCCGGGCACAGTGGCTCATGCCTGTAATCTCAGCACTTTGGGAGGCCAAGATGGATGGATCACCTGAGGTCAGGAGTTCAAGACCAGCCTGACCAACATGGAAAAACCCAGTCTCTACTAAAAATACAAAATTAGCCAGGTGTGGTGGCACATGCCTGTAATCCCAGCTACTCGGGGGCTTGAACCCGGGAAGCTGAGGTTTCGGTGAGCTGAGATCATGCCATTGCACTATATCCTGGGCAACAAGAACAACATTCCATCTCAAATAATAATAATAATACTAATGGACAAAACTGAATATATTATGGAATAGAACAGAATAGAATAGAATAACGCTAGGAGGAGAAATTGATCAGGGAAGGGGACAGAGGTATGGGAAGACGGAGGGGTGGCTTAGTTTAAATAGAGTGGTCAGGGAATCTGATTGGCTCGAATTAGACACTCATCCTTGAATTAGGCACTCATCCTGGCCCAATCAGCTGTGTGCTTGTGTGTGCAAGGGCACAGTGGGGGCAGATAAGGATATCTGATTGGCTCAGCTTGAATTAGATGCCCATTATGATCCAATCAGTTTAGCATGTTTGTGCTGGCAGTGGCCCACACTTGTGTGCTAACATGACTGCTGGTGTCTGCATCTATGGGTGAGGGACATAGGAGTCATTATGAGCTGCAGAAACCCTCCAGAGACCCTGAATTGAAGCAGGACTTCTGCCTCCTGGCCCACCTTGGCCTTTAATTTCCAGGGGCCAGTTTAGCTTCAGGTCAGCTTCCTCAGCCATCAGGACTGATGTGCCAGGGGGTGAGGGGTCTGCAAGGGTAACCCTCACTGACAAAGCTCATTATCTGCCAGACGCCTCCACACACTGTCCCTATTCCCCTGTGACATGGGGCTGTTGTTCTCAGAAAGCTGCAGAGGCGGGACTTGAACTACAGCCCATGAGACTCCCAAGCTGGAGCACAGGCCTCAGCCATGGTTCCCAAGTCCTGCAGCCACCTCTGTGCTAGCATGTGCACACAGTGGCCACCTGAGGAGAGTGTTTAATATGCTTGTTCCCAGAGGCCCTGACCTGACTCAGGAGGCCTGGAGGTGGCCCAGCATCTGTGTTTTTTGTTTTTTCTGGATTTTTTTTTTTGAGTCAGTCTTGCTCTGTCACCCAGGTTGTAGTACAGTGGCACCTACATGATTCACTCCAGTCTTGACCTCGTGGGCTCAACTGACCCTCCCACCTCAGCCTCCCCAAGCAGCTGGGACTAGAGGTGTCCACCACCATACCTGGCTAATTTTTTTCTTTTTTCTGTTCTTTTTTTTTTTTTTTTTTTGTAGAGATGGGTCTCACTGTGCTGCCCAGGCTGGTCTTAAACTCCTGGGTTCAAGTAATCCTCCCACTTGGGCCTCCCGAAGTGCTGGGATTACATGAGCTACAGTGCCCAGTCCACAACCTGCTTTTAGCAGCACTTTTGGGACTGTGCTCCCTGCCAGGACTGGAGCCCTGGAGGCACACCCTCCCTCTCCTCCCAGCCACCCTTCAGTACTCCCCCTTCTTCCCCAAAGCTCGTTCCTATACCCTTCCTTCGAAGCTCCCAATTGAATTCCAGCCCCATCACCAGAGCCTACAAGTAAGAAAATTCTAAAACCTCAAGGGTCACCCCACACAAAGGCCCATTTTACGGATGATACAAGTGAGGCCCAGACAGGGACAGGGCTGGCTCAAGGCCACACAGCAGAGGTGGAGCTGAGACCTGCCTTCTGTCATGCAATGGCCAAGGACTAAGGGCCCCTCTCTGCCACAGAGAAAGCTGGTCCTTGGGCAGCTGGGAGGCATCTTTTCCGGGAAAGGCCAGGTGGAGAGGGAGGAATGCTGAGGTTGTGCTCCAGGGGGTTTCAGGGATTTGCTTGGAGAGGCAAAGGTTATTTGGGAGCGGACCTTCAAAACCTCCATGAGTAGAAAGAAAATAGCTGTCCTTGTCATAGGCTTTGGTGACTTCGTGTTGGGAAATTGTCCACCCCGGGCCAACCCCTGTCCATTCTGCAG
Organism: Callithrix jacchus; assembly: GCF_049354715.1. Lineage (NCBI taxonomy): Eukaryota > Metazoa > Chordata > Mammalia > Primates > Cebidae > Callithrix > Callithrix jacchus. The sequence continues at coordinate 15,837,288 of NC_133509.1, forward strand.
ATAAAACAACCCTGCTGGGTTGGAGAATTCCTCATCCACTGCTCAGCCCCATTCCGTGCGTCTCCTGCCCTCCCTCTCCTGATATGTCTGTTTCCTCCTTCACCACAGCTGGGTTCCCCTGGTTCTGCCAGCCACAGGCTCTCTGCAGCCATGAGAAAACATGAACATTGGCTAGGTTGAGGGTTTCCTGTTCTTCCCAGGCCTTGGTGAAAATCCCCTGACTCTGGGAGGCCTGGTGAGACTCAGCCCCCTGGCCCAGGAGGCTGCCCTGACCCTCTGTAATTGACAGGAGCCCTCCTTTCCCTGCAATGTCTGTTGCTTCCTGACAAAGGCCTCACCCCCAGGTGAGCTGTGCGGCACCCGTGCCATAGCCACTGGCTCTTCCTGCAACCCTGGGCTTAAAACCTTTCCCCTGAGTCAGGGAGGATGGCAGAGCCAGGTGCTGTTTTGAGAGAAGGAGTCAGGAAGTACAGCCTAGGGCTCCATGGGAAGAGTAGGGGGAGGAGGACAAGGAATTCCCCAATTTCTGTGTCAATGGGAGCCCTTTCTCCCCTCCCTCACATGGAGCCCCCAGAAGGGCACCCCAGGGCCATAGGGCAATAACAGAGAAAAGACATCAGGCTGGGTGTGCTGACTCACTCCTATAATCCCAGCACTTTGGGAGGCTGAGGTGGGTGGATCACCTGAAGTCAGGGGTTCGAGACCAGCCTGGCCAACATGGTGAAACCCTATCTCTGCAAAAAATACAAAAATTAGCCAGGAGTGGTGGCAGGCACCTGTTATCCCAGCTATTTGGGGAGCTGAGTCAGGAAAATCTTTTGAACCCAGGAGACAGAGTTTGCAGTGAGCCAGGATCATGCCACTGCACTCCAGCCTGGGTGAAAGAGTGAGACTCCATTTCCAAAAAAAAGAAGAAAAGACAGCAGCTGAGCATGTCCAGAGATCACCAGGTGGCACAACCAGTGCCAGGCTCAGAAGAGGTGCCATACTGTGTCCCCTGGGAGCCCGAAAACAAAGGCACCCATACACCCAAACCCTGACCTTCATTGCTGGTCCTCCAGTGCTCAGATGGGGAGAATTAGAGTGGAAAGCATAGCCTCAGGTCACTGGGAAGATGGTGGCTAGAGGCCAGGGGGCTGCTGTGCCCAGGGTGTGTTCACCTCCCTGCCCCCTCCAGCAGCCCAGCTCTGCTTGACAGTAGGACCCAGTCCCTGCCCTGGCCCTCTGAGCTGGTCAGGCAGTGTGGGCCTTCCCAGAAATATCACCTGCTTCTCCCTCGTGCATGAGTTCAGTAGATATTTATTGAGACTCTGCCATGGGCCTGGCACCATGCTGGATGTTGGGATACAGTCGTGACCGAAACAGACAGAATGTGGTGGAGATGACATCCAAGGGAACCGCCCCATCAGATTCATCTCTAGGTGGCCAGCTCCAGGCCAGCTCCAGGCCCAGGGAGGGTCCTTGCCTGTGTTTGATGAGCTGGGTGGAGATTCAACGTATAACCCCAGACTGGCAGAGCCGGAAGGGCCCTGATGGTTTAGGTCCACTGCAGACACTTTGTGAGCACATGCACCGGGGTAGCCGGCCATGCTAGGTCTGTGCAAAGATGTGTTAGACACATGCCCCACCCACGGAGAGCTCAGCCTTGGCGAGGGTGACAGTCATGAGACACTAAGCACAGTACAAAGGAGGGTCTGGTCCCAGGGGCTGTGCAGAGCACAGAGGCAGAGGGAGGAAGCTAGCCTGCATTTTGCAGATGACAATAATAAATACCGTTTATTGCATGCTTCTGTGGTGCCAGGCGCTGTGCCCACTGAATTTGTGTTTATTGGTTCATGAGGAAACTGAAGCCCTGGGAGGAAGGAACTTGCTGAGTCAATCATTAGCGTGAGCTGAGGCAAACTTGACCTTGACATCTAGGGGCTTGGAGTGCAATACGTTTTTTCTCCCACTACCCCAGCCCCTGAGGATCAACCAACCTCCACAGATGCAGTGGAGAGCGAGCTTGGGATGGGGAGGGACTGGTCATGTCAGGATTGGGCTTTCACTTACAATGTAGAGAACATTTTCAAGGCCGTAGATGTCCCAGGGTCATTGCCTCAGAGGTGGTGCATCTCCTCCTCTGGCCCTTCACATGTCCTTGATGGAGCAAGGCTGAGGGTCTGAGCCAGAGGTCCCCTCCCCAGCCTACAGACTCTATGACTTTCATGGGGGCAGTGACGGTGTCTGGGCAGGGAAGATGGTGGGCTCTGGGCCCCTGCAGAGTGTGTACGCTCCTGACGGCTGGCGGTTCTCTTGGTGGCTGTCCCTAAGAGGCAAGGTGGAGTGGCCCAGCCTGGGAGCACGTGGCTGGTGCCGTGTGGCCCACTCCCACTTCAACGACGGCAGTATCTTTGCAGCTGGCAGCGTGTGGTTGGAGAATCATTTGATCCTGAATAGAGACTGGTATTGTGCTGGAGGCCAGAGGGTGTAAGAAGCATTACTTCTGAGCTTTCATTTGTGCCTCACACTCTGCTGGAAATCCTCCATGATTATCTCATTTCAGATGAAAGTGCTGATAATCTCTTGGGAAGACAACAAATACCCATGAAATAAAGCAAACAATACAAGACGGTGCTAGATGGAGAAGCGGGACAGTGTCGTGGTCAGGCCCAGAGCACCACAGAAGGCTCCGCACCCTGCCAGTAGTACCCCCTCAATTTGTGCAGTGCATAGTTCACACAACTGTACAAGGGATTCTGATTAGGTCCACCGTTTATGGCGTCATTAATTCAACAAAATTTGACGGGAGCTTACCATGTGTCCAGCATGATTCCGGACACTGGGGCTATAGCAGAGAACAAGACAGAACACCACCCTGCATGGAGCCTATATTATATTCTAATTTGAAAGTCAGGCAGACTAAGGGTTGAGTCCTGGCTTTGCCGATGCGTTAGTTAATCTACTAAGCTTGAGTTTTCTCATGTGCAAAATGGACACAATGACCTGTACTTCATAAGGTTATTGTGCTGAAAACTGGAAATGACACTTGGCTTCAGGTCTGACACATGGGAATTCCTCAGTCAATGACACCAGGTTGATCAGAAATGCTGCGGGAAGAAGGGCTTAGAAAAGCTGAGGGAAAGGGGGCCGGGTGTGGTGGCTCACGCCTGTAATCCCAGCCCTTTGGGAGGCCTGTACAGGCAGATCACCTGAGGTCGAGTTCAAGACCGGCCTGGCCAACATGGTGAAACCCTGTCTCTACAAAAATACAAAAATTAGCCGGGTATGATGGTGGGTGCCTGTTATCCCAGCTACTCGGGAGGCTGAGGCAGGAGAATCGCTTGAACCTGGAAGGTGGAGGTTGCAGTGAGCCAAGATCGTGCCATTGCACTCCATCTGGGCAACAAAACAAGACTCCGTCTCAAAAAGAAAAGAATAGCTGAGGGTAAAGGAAGACCACAAGATGTCACATGCACTAAAGTCATCTCAGGGGGAGCAGGAGGTTGGGGCTTCTTTTAAGGGGTGCAGAAGGCCAGAGGAGCAGGCCTTTCTGAGGACCACATCACAAGGAAGGCAGGGAGGGGGACAGTGAGGAGCATTTTTCCCAAACCAAGGGTTAGGACACACATGATCTGACAGAGAAGTTCTGTGTTTCTTTCATATGTGAGAAGTCTGAGAAAAGATGTGGTCATCACAAAATTGGGATTGGGGGAGATACCAGTAAATACTAAATTGGGTCTGTCTCTTGACAGTTTGAGAAGTGTGACCCCATAGGGCTGAGCAAACTGAAGAATAAGGATAGAGGGCAGGCGGGGGTGGGAACAGGGTGTGAGTGCTCCTCGAGGGCCAGGCAGGTAAGTTGGATCTGATCAGCGGAGAAAGGGCAGCTGACTCAGTCAGGATTCCTGCTGCACACTGGCTGCATGACCGAATCTCTGTCTCTCTAGGTCTCAGTTTCTGCCTCTGAAAGGTGGAGACATTATTGAGGGGCAGAGATAACAGAGACGAGGTTATCTGTTGATACCAGAAAAGAGTTTAGGGGCTTCAAAGATTTAAGGGGCCGGGGCTGGGGCAGTGGAGGGCCAGACTTGGAACCAGATCAGCACCAAGCTCCCGAGGGCCCAGTCCCAGCCCACCCTTGGTAGGAGTCTGATTGGCCAAGCCCTGTTCCGTGCCCGTCCCTGGACAGCAGAGGACCCTGGGTAGGGGGAGCCTCTGCTTCAGCTTTCGTGCTGGGGCACTGTATCCCACCAGGACAGCCCACAGTGGGAAAGTCCTCCAAATCAGAAAGGGGGCTTGGATGCCCAACTGCCAAAAAATCCTACAGATGGTCACGTATGCCATGGAGGATTCTGGCGGAGTTGCACAAGGAAAGTAATAATGATGGAAGGCCTATCTTGCTCTGGGGCTCAAGAAGAGACCAGCACCGTGGAGACCAATTAGAAGACTGGAGTGCCTCCGGAAGGCTGCGGGCAGGGTGCGCCTGGAGAGGAAGGAGCAGATGTAAAGGCATTTGTGGGGATTAACTCATCAGAGGCCTCTGGGAATCCTCTCTGAATACAGGGAGGTACAGGGAGTCTCAGAGGCTTAGCAAGGGGCTCAGGATGTTTACAGCTGTCAGGGTTCTAAGAGATCACGTGGCCCCAGACTGACATTCTGCAATCGACTGGTCAGGACTCCCTAGATGCTACACTGAGGAGGACTGCTGGGCTCCGGTAGGACTCAGCGAGTGATTGGCAATGCCTGTTATAGATACAGAAGCCCCAAGAGGAGCAAGGTACCAATTGGTTATCCTTGCCCCCAACAATGTCTCACTTCTGGGAGGGAGAAACTGAGACCTAGAGAGACAGAGATTCAGGCCACTCAGCCAGTGCACAGCAGAGCTGAGATGAAAACCCAGGTCCCCTGCCTCCCAGGCTGCTGCTCTTCTGCTGTAGCAGTGATTTAGTAATGCTCCCCAAATCCCAGGGGGGCTGGGCAAACATTGCAACTCACAATGAGTTTCCTTTCACACTGCAGGAGAAGTGCATGGAACTGGGGTGTTGCAGGAAGGGTACCAGGTGGGAGAGTCCTCTTTTCCCTCTCTGTTCCTTGGGCCAGATGGCTAGTGGAAGGAGGGGTTTTTACACTTTCTGCACAGCCCTGGCACACAGGAGAAGTTCTGGTGGATCCTCTATTGAGAGGGCCCCTGGTATGGCAGAAACCCAGGCCTCTGGGCCAAAAAGCGGACGTCAGACTTGGGAACCTGCTCCTGCCCTTGACGGAGCTCCATCTGCCCAGGGTCCTCCATACCTATATCTCTCCCTAGCCCACCCCTAGTTGGGGTAGATTCCTCTGAGGAGGGGGTCCTGATGTTCAGGAAGGTCTCTGTGTAGGGGGGGCCTGAAGGGTGCAGGCCTGTTTGGGGCCCAGCCATGGGGAGATACTGAAGACCCCAGAGCTGACTCCCGTGTTGGTCTGGACCCCGCGTCCCGAGCACTCCCACCGGCTTGGAGAACATTCCTCTGTGGCGGGGGAGGAGAAAGCCCGTGCTGGTGGTGACAGCCTCGAGATGGTGCAAGCACTGTCCTTTCCTTTTGATTTTCTGCCTAAACCAGAAATGTGCTTTTCCCACAATTTGCATAGATGCTGTCATGTAACTTTTTCTGCCACTTCTCTCACATTTCCAACAGTTACAGTGTTTGTGCACCACTCCCTCCCCCCACTGTAGGATATTGAGACATCATGGTGGGACTGGATGTTGGGAAACTCACCTTCCCTCTGCAGTCTCCCCGCCCATCAAATTGAAGGCCTCGAATGCAGGGAAGCAGGGATTTCACCAACTCAGGACGTACCTGCCTCACTTCCCTTCCGCAGAGCGTGTTCTGCCTCCCAGCGAGAGAGTGTGGCCTTGGTCAAGATCATGATACTCACAGCCTGGTGGCAGAGATGAACCAGGAACCACAGGTCCTTCGGTGTGGAAGCAGCATTGGAGGCGGAGGTGTATATCCATGTGCTTGGCACGGGCAGTGGGCTGAGGGAGAGTGTCAGGGCAGGACCAGGTTGAGACGACAGCAGCTCCGATGCCTGGATAAGGAGTTTGGCTTTTGCGGTCTCGGTAGTAGGGAGCCATTGAAGATTTTGGAGTAGAGGAGTTATTTAATCAGAGCTGCATCTTAGGAAAATTAGGCAACAGTGTGTAAGGTGGATTAGTGAGAACTGAAAAGAGCGGACGTTACAGGGAAGGAGAGAAACCAGTGGGCCCACTTCAGAAATCCTGCCAGCTCTAGAGTCAAGAATAAAGCCCTTGACTCAAAATAGATGTCCTAGAAGTCTGCCTGAGAGTCTGAAAATCCAAGGAGACTACACTTTTGGGCCAAGCAGCTTTCTCCAAAAGGCTCCTGCCGATATGTACATAGATGACCTGCAAGGAGAAATGGCCTAACCCAATATCCCCCAGTCCTCCTTGGAAGGCTTGTGTTTACTTGATTAATTGGCCAAAGCAAGCAGGGTCCTGAAATACAGGACACGAGACAAGTAAGTCTTCGTTGGAATGGAGGGAGAGAAAGAACACAGCCAGAGGCCAGGGCAGAAAGGAGCACAGGAGAGGAGCTTGTGAGGGGTGTGTGTGTGCGCGCGCGCGTGTGTGTGTGTGCGCGTGCACTTGCACATACAAGCATATACATGTGTATGTTGAGGACAGTCACTGGAAAACAGGAACACCCTGCGGTGGGGCAGCCAGCACTTTGGATGAAGGACATTCATGTTGAGGAGCATGAGACCCCCTCCCACCCCACAGTGGTACCCAAAGCTTGGAACCTGCATAAACTCATTCTGGTTCTGTCACTGCCAAGTGGTGTGACCAGGGGCAAGTGTCCTCACTTGTCAAGTCAGTTTCTCTGGGTAAATACCAATTAAGATAATGTCTGTGCAAATGTCAAGGGTTGTGCAGATGTGAGTTGGGGGCAAAGCCTCCTTCAGGCCCAGGAGCCTGGGACACAGAGAGCCTGATCTCTGCCCAGGACTTTGGGGAGAAGAACTATGATACCTGTTTTATATGACTCTTTCTCTCTCTCTCTCTCTCTCTCTCTCTCAATGTTAACTTCCAATCATAGAAGAGAGAGCCAAGAAAACTACAAGCAACCTAATCAGATGGTCTGAGGTGCATGTGGGAGCACACAATGGAGGGAAAGTGATGATAGGGGTGGCCCATCCAAAAACATTTTTTTTTTGGAGACGGGATTTCGCTCTTGTTGCCCAGGTTGGAGTGGTGCAGTGGCACGATCTCTGCTCACAGCAACTTCCACCTCCTGGTGGAAGTGATTCTCCTGCCTCAGCCTCCTGAGTAGCTGGGATTACAGTCATATGCCACCAGGCCCTGCTAATTTGGAATTTTAGTAGAACAGGTGTTTCTTCAAGCTGGTCAGGCTGGTCTCGAACTCCCAACCTCAGGTGATCTGCCCACCTCGGCCTCCCAAAGTGCTGGGATTACCGGTGTGAGCCTCTACCCCCAGCTGATAATATTTTTAATTGCTCACCCTCCCTAACATGAGACAAGACTAACCTTCAGCTGCTAACTCTTAAAATGCACGTGTATTTCAGGTGCTCCAGGAGGCCCAGGCCCCAGCAGTCTATGGAGCATGTAGGGTAGTGGTTCCCAATCTTTGCTGTTCATTGAATTCAGTTTGGGAAACTTATTAAAAATACCAATGCCTGGCCGGGTGCGGCAGCTCACACCTGTAATCCCAGCACTTTGGGAGGCAGAGGTAGGCGGATTGCCTGAGCTCAAAAGTTTTAGACTAGCCTGGGCAACACGGTGAAACCCCATCTCTACTAAAATGCAAAAGAAATTAGATGGGCGTGGTGTGGTGGCACATGCCTGTAATCCCAGCTGCTCAGGAGGTTGAGGCAGGAGAGTCACTTGAACCCAGGAGGTGGAGGTTGCAGTGAGCTCACATTGCACTCCAGCCTGGGTGACAGGGTGAGACTCCATTTAAAAAAAAAAAAAAAAGAAATACCAACGACCGGCTCCTGCCTCTGGAATATTGGGATTACATTTATAAATTGATATTTAATTGTTTGATTAATCACTTTATTGATAATTAAGTTGATATTGCGCATTGGGCATTGGTATTATTTAAACTCCCAGGTGATTCTAAAATGTAGCCAAGTTTGGCAAGCTCTAGGTACAGGAGAGAGACTGGGTGAGAAAAAGAATAGGAAGGGAGGGTCTCCAGGAACAAATGTAAGGGGCTTCACAACTGAGTTGCCGCCAGCCCCTGTGGGAAACGCACTAGAAGCACTGAGCCCCTACTTCTGATTCCAACGACTTTCCTCCCTGGTTTATTTGGCGTCTCATCTACATCCTGAAACACAAGCCAGCATAGCAGAGATGCCTCAGAGGCAGACAGCCAAGTGAGGGTACCGCTCCTCACTTCCCCGCCGAGTCACCTTGGGCGAGGCAAGTCACCTCGCAGAGCTGCCTCTCATTCATAAAATGAACCATTACCAGATTATAAGGTAATGGTTCATTATAAGGATTTTTTTTTTTTTTTTTTTGAGACAGAGTTTCGCTCTTGTTACCCAGGCTGGAGTGCAATGGCGCGATCTCGGCTCACCGCAACCTCCGCCTCCTGGGTTCAGGCAATTCTCCTGCCTCAGCCTCCTGAGTAGCTGGGATTACAGGCACGCGCCACCATGCCCAGCTAATTTTTTGTATTTTTAGTAGAGACGGGGTTTCACCATGTTGACCGGGATGGTCTCGATCTCTTGACCTCGTGATCCACCCGTCTCGGCCTCCCAAAGTGCTGGGATTACAGGCTTGAGCCACCATGCCCGGCCTCATTATAAGGATTTAATAAAACCTTCTAAGGTTGTTACAAGGATTAAATTTTAAAATGTATATAAATTCCTTAACATGACCGGATGCTGTGGCTCACGCCTGTAATCCCAGCACTTTGGGAGGCTGAGAGTGGATTACCTGAGGTCAGGAGTTCGAGACCAGACTGACCAACATGGTGAAACCCCATCTCTACTAAAATTACAAAAATTAGCCGGGCATGGTGGCGCATACCTGTAATCCCAGCCACTTGGGAGGCTGAGGCCTTGAACCCAGGGGGCAGAGGTTGCAGTGAGCCGAGATGGCACCATTGCCCTCCAGCCTGGGCAACAAGAGTGCAACTCTGTCTCAGATAAAAAATTGCGTAACACAAGGCCTGGCACTTTGTAAGCCCTCATCACGTAGTCCTCGACTATCACTGTTGCCTTCGTCATGGGTATGCTGGCATTGCCATTCCCATCTTTCTCATGTGGACTCAGCGTGGATTCCCGTGTTCTGTGCTGGTACACCAGAAGCATGGCACTCTGTGGTTGCAGATGTGCCTTGCTTCAAAAAGTAAGAAGGGCAGCCATGGAAAAGCAGCAAGGGTATTAAACCAGGGTCTGGGAATCTGGGAAGCCCAGAGAGGCCAGGGGTTATGTTCAAGGTCACTGGATCAGTGTGTGCCGGAACCGGGTGTGGAAATCCTACCTCCTGCTCAGTCTGTTCTTTTTGCCTTGCTAAGCTGATTCTCTAGGTAAGAAAACATTTTGCTTCCATGTACAAAATTCAGCTCTGCAGTGATGGGAGAATCTAGGAAGCTGAAGCTGCAGTGCAGGTTGGTTTGAAACTGTCTCATCTGCAGTCAGTTCACTGAGTTCAGATAAATCCTGGACAGAAGCAGAGAACACCCACTGCTCCCTAGGACAGCCTGCGGGGTGAGCCACAGCCATGGACTCCCTGTGCCACCTTGGAAGGCCAAGGGAGGGCCTGGCCAGTGTGTGTGTGTGGCTGCCTGGGTGCATGTCACACACACACACACACACACACACACACACACACTGAAATGCGCTTTCAATTAATTATATAATTATATTTAATTTCAAAGAGGTATTTTCCCTGGTGTTATTCTGTTTTATGTTGCTCTAACAAAAACCACAGACTGGGCAATTTATAACAAACAGAAATGTATTTGGCTTACGGTTCTGGAAGCTGAGAAGTCAAAGAGCATGATGCAGGCATCTGGCAAGGGCCTTCCTGCTGTGACATCCCATGGCAGAAGGCGGAAGGGCAAGAGCGAGAGAGCAAGAGAGGACCAAACTCACTTTTATAACAAACCCACTCACAACAACTAACCCACTCCCAAGATAAAGACATTAAGCCATGCATGAGGGCGCAGCCCTCCTGACCCTATCACCTCTTTTGTTTTTTGAGATGGAGTCTCACTCTATTGCCCAGGCTCTGCCTTCCAGATTCAAGCGACTCTCCTGCCTCAGCCTTGGGAGTAGCTGGGATTACAGACATGCACCACCACGCCCAACTAATTTTTGTATGTTTAGTAGAGATGGGATTTCACCATGTTGGCCAGGCTGGTCTCGAACTCCTGACCTTGTGATCCACCAGCCTCTGCCTCCCAAAGTGCTGGGATTACAGGCGCGAGCCACTGCATCTGGCGCTAATTACCTCTTATAACCACTTCCCAACACTGTTGCATCAGAGATTAAGTTTCCAATGCATGAACTCAGGAGAATATATTCAAGCCAGAGCACCCTCCAAACCATCCATGTGGTAACAAGGGTGTAGAGAAACCTGTATGAAAAAAGACGTTTATGAAACATGTAAATCCAGTAGGCACCGGTCAGCATATCATTTCTTTAAGATCTGTTTGCTTGAAACCACAGAGGAATATTTTTCCTTTCCATCAAGGCTGTGGGAGGTGTTTTTGAAAAATAATATCTGTTTTTTCATAACAATTTTATATGTTGGTTAGAACTAGAAGCTGCTAGTAATATTCAGCTATTCGGATGTTGTCGCTATTAACATTTTGATGTGCTTTTTTTTTTTTTTTTGAGACGGAGTTTCGCTCTTGTCACCCAGGCTGCAGTGCAATGGTGCGATCTCGGCTCACCGCAACCTCCGCCTCCTGGGTTCAGGCAGTTCTCCTGCCTCAGCTGGATCATTTTATATATACAGGTTGAGCATCTTAACTCCAAAAATCCAAAATCCAAAATGCTCCAAAATCTGAAATGTGTTGAGCATTGACGTGGTACTCAAAGTGAATGCTCTTTGAAGCCCTTTAGATTTTGGATTTTTGGATCCAGGATGCTCAACCAGTAAGTAAAACGCAAATTATTTCCAAATCCAAAAAAACATCTCGAACTCTGAAACACTTCTGGTCCCAAGCACTTTGGATATGGGATACTCAACCTGTATAGAACTTGATTCCGTTTTACTAAGTGTAGATCTTTAGCGACGCTCATGCCACTAAATATTCTTTGAACATATGATTTTAAACGACCTCAGAGTGTTCCATTTTATGGGTGTACTGTAATTTGTTTTAACAATGTCCCCCTTGCTGTCCCTATGATAAATAACATGGCAGTGACTGTTTTAGTGTGCGGCTCTGTTCATTTCCCTGGGGCAAATTCCCATAGCAGAATTATTGGTCAGAGGTAATGAACCTTTTAAAAGTGTATTAGATGCCGGGTGCAGTAACTCACACCTATAATTCCAGCACTTTGGGAGGTCGAGGCGGGTGGATCACTTGAGGTCAGGAGTTCAAGACCAGCCTGACCAACATGGTGAAACCCTGTCTCTACTAAAAATACAAAATTAGCTGGGCGTGGTGGCGCATGCGTGTAATCCCAGCTACTCGGGAGGCTGAGGCAGGTGAATCACTTGAACTCAGGAGGTGGAGGTTGCCGTGAGCCGAGATTGCACCACTGCACTCCAGACTGGGCAAGAAGAGAAAAACTCTGCCTCAAAAAAAAAAAAAAAAACTGTTGAAGAGGTTCTGTCAAATGGATCTCCGGGGCAGTTGCCCTGCTTTACACTCCCACTCGTCTTGAAGCAGGGGGTCTATACCCCTCTCCTGGGGCTGGGGATCAGATTGTATCTCAAATACACCCTATCTGCCAATAACTCTGTCTACTGGCATTGGCACACGGCACACAGGGTGTCTTTGAGATACCACCTGATCCCTAGCCCTGGGCTCTTCCTTGGGAAGACTCCAGGTGCACAACAGCTGCCATTCAACATTTGACATTGAAGGTCTGTCCCAGCAAAGAAGGGCTGGACTTGTTCTGTGAGCCCTCCAGGATAACGCCCACAAGAACAGGGTGAAGCTCTCCCTAAGGGTTATAGACTCCAAAGAACAGGCTGTCCACCCCACCCCAGGCAGCAAGGTCTCTGCCCTAGCAGAGACTGAAGTTCTCTGAGGTTGGAGGACCAGATGGTAAGTTAGAGCTGGGTCCCTTACCCCTGGAACAGTTATGTGAGCTGACCCTCTAAACAGTCATTGTATAGTCATGTAACACTGAAAAATCTTGGCTCCGTAGAAGCTCACTAAATCTCTGTTTTCTTAGTTGCAATGTGGGATTGTTATGAGGATTAAATTTGATGATATTTGTAAATCAATATAAACGCATTTATATTAATATGCTATTACATTATTAATAGCCATGTGTTAGTGTTGGTGTCCGTGTATTAGTGTGAAGCATGAGAAAACCGTTTTGTACAGCAGTTAGGAGGCAGGCTCTGGAGCCACACAGAGCCAGGTTTGGCCTCTGGTTCCACCCGCTATACAGAACAGTAACTTGTACAACAGAGGCATATGTGGGGCCTGGGGAGCAGACGGCTCGAATTTAAAAAAAAAAACAACTTACAATCAGCTTCCTTTAGAACATTTGGCAGAGGCATTTTGTTTGTTCTTTAATTTTTATGTTTGTTAAAGTAATAAATGTGCAGAGGTCAGAAAGTCTAATAATACTCCAAGGCCTGTAGCCCTGCAAGTGATATGCTGGCGTTGGCTTGTGCCGGCTCGTCAGAGCCTACTGGTAAAATTTTTAGGAATTTACAAGTTTTGCAAGCTAGTTGTTAAACAGAGCCATTATTAAAAATTACATTGAATAAACTTACAATTAAATTGTAGTAAAAACGGAGGCACTAAATGTTAAAAATGTATTGCTCCCAATTATTTCACCATTTTCTGTGTTCTTGAGGTGATCTGTGCCTATTACATTTGCATGGTGGAAATATTCTCTAAGCATGTGCTGAGAGCTTCTTCTGTGTCTGAATTTGATGGCGTTAACCTGAAATCCGTGACTGGGGGAATACTTACACCACCAGAATTGGCAAACGCTATGAATCAGGGCCTTTTTTCTCTGGAGACCCAGTCGTTAAGCATCCACAGCCCACCACTGCCTAGAACCACAATCCCTGTCCCGTCTTGTGACACCCCCGCATTTCCTACTCTGGTGTTAGCTGTTTCTTTTTGCACTTACCCCCATATTTCTTAATTACATGCTTTTATGATTGCATCTTATTTTCAAATATTAGACATGGCCTATTGGCTTCCCATTATGGAAAATGAGGCTCTAGCTTTTTCCAGCTCTGTCTCCCTTACTACACACACATACACAGGTTCCTTCCCTCTGTCTTCCCAGTACAGCATAGCACAATTCTTGTTTAAGATGTAAATATTCGGCCGGGCGCGGTGGCTCACGCCTGTAATCCCAGCACTTTGGGAGGCCGAGGCGGGTGGATCACGAGTCAAGAGATCGAGACCATACTGGTCAACATGGTGAAACCCCGCCTCTACTAAAAATACAAAAAAATTAGCTGGGCATGGTGGCGCATGCCTGTAATCCCAGCTACTCAGGAGGCTGAGGCAGGAGAATTGCCTGAACCCAGGAGGTGGAGGTTGCAGTGAGCCGAGATCATGCCATTGCACTCCAGCCTGGGTAAACAAGAGCGAAACTCCGTGTCAAAAAAAAAAGATAAATATTCAGGTTTTACATTATTACAATCATATAAATATTGTACATAAAGCACTACGCACTGTGATCACATTAATCTTCTTTTCTTTTATTTCTTTTTCATTTTTTGAAACAGGGCCTTACTCCATCATCCGGGCTGGAGGGGAGATGAATGATCATAACTCGTTGCAGCCTAGGCCTCCCGGGCTCACGTAATCCTCCCACCTCAGCCTCCCGAGTAGCTGAGACTCTAGGCAGGTGCCATTATGCCCAGCTAATTTTTTTGGTATTTTTTGTAGAGGTGTAATTTTGCCATGTTTCCCAGGCTGGTCTTGAACTCCTGGGCTTAAATGATCCTCCTGCCTTGGCCTCCCAAAGTGCTGGGATTACAGCTGTGAGCCACTGTGCCTGGCCTACATTAGCTTTCTCAGACAACATTTTTTCTTGGAGTTAATAATTGCATTTTTAAAATTTGCTTGATGTCTCTATAAAAACGTGGTTTTCCGATTATACGCCTATAATCCCAGCACTTTGGGAGACCGAGGCAAGTGGGTCACCTGAGGTCGGGAGTTCAAGACCAGCCTGACCAACATGGAGAAACCCCATCTCTTCTAAAAATACAAAATTAGCTGGGTGTGGTGGTTCATGCCTGTAATCCCAGGCATGGAGGCAGGAGAATTGCTTGAATTGCCTCCTGAGGCAGGAGAATTGCTTGAACCCGGGAGGCAGAGGTTGCAGTGAGCCGAGATCACATCATTGCATTCCAGCATGGGCAACAAGAGCAAAACTGCATCTCAAAAAAAAAGAAGAAAGCAAAGTGGTTTTCAAACTTTTTTTTAAAGCCATGGAGCTTATCAGTCTCTAGAAAGACTTGCCTCCTTCCCTAGTGCAGGGCTCTGTCCACTCCCCATTCTAAATACGTTCCTTTCTGCTCTGAATAGGTTCCAGCGATGTTGCCCAACCTGCCCCTCCAGTATTCCACCCACGGGCTGCTGGCTACAAGCTCCTGTTATCTGATGGCCACCTACTGACTGGTTGGGTGCCTCTCAGATTTGGCTGGGCTGGGCTGGGTGCCAAACACTGAATGCAGACAGCTTTGCTCAGGGAACACTCCAGTGCAGCTTTTGAGATCAGATGGAAGGAACAACTCCGTCCGAGAGCAAGTGAGCTGTGGAAGCAGATGACACAGAGCCTATCTGCCCATGAAAAGCCAGCGCCGAAGGAGGGGAGCTGGCCCACAATGACCAGTAGTGTTCAAGAACACTCACTTTTGAGAATCACACCTGTGTGGAAATCCCAGCTTTGCTTTCAGCTGCTTGACCTGGGGCAAGTAGCTTAAACTTTGTGGGCCTTAATTTCCTCATAGCTAATTAACAAGGCTGTTTCAAGAGTTAAAGATAATGTTGGGGCCGGGCGCGGTGGCTCACGCCTGTAATCCCAGCACTTTGGGAGGCCGAGGCGGGTGGATCACGAGGTCAAGAGATCGAGACCATCCTGGTCAGCATGGTGAAACCCCGTCTCTACTAAAAATATAGAAAATTAGCTGAACATGGTGGCACGTGCCTGTAATCCCAGCTACTCAGGAGGCTGAGGCAGGAGAATTGCCTGAACCCAGGAGGTGGAGGTTGCGGTGAGCCGAGATCGAGCCATTGCACTCCAGCCTGGGTAACAAGAGCGAAACTCCGTCTCAAAAAAAAAAAAAAAAAAAAAAGATAATGTTGTGACTCTAATCAATCGCAGCGTCACATGTGACCCAGCTTCTGCTTAGAGTCTCATTTTTAAAAAAATCAGATTCAGCTGGGTGCAGTGGCTCACGCCTTTAGGAGGCCAAAGTGGGCTGATCATCTGAAGTCAGGAGTTCAAGACCAGCCTAGCCAACATAGTGGAACCCTATCTCTACTAAAAATATAAAAAATTAGCCGGGCGTGATGGCTGATGCCTATAGTGCCAATTACTCAGGAGGCTGAGGCAGGAGAATTGCTGGAACCCGGGAGGCAGAGGTTGCAGTGAGCCAAGATCACGCCACTGCACTCCAGCCTGGGCAACAGAGTGAGACTCTGTCTCAAAAAAATAATAAAAATGAACATTAAAATTAAAAAGAATTTTTTTTTTTAGACAGAGTCTTGCTCTATGGCCCAGGCTAGAGTGCAGTGGTATGATCTCAGCTCCCTGCAACCTTCGCCTAGTGAGGCATTCTCATGCCTCAGCTTCCTGAGTAACTAGGATTACAGGTGCCCACCACCATGCCTGGCTAATTTTTGTATTTTTAGTAGAGACAGAGTTTTTCCACGTTGGCCAGGCTGGTCCCAAACACCTGACCTTAGGTGATCCACTGACCTCAGCCTCCCAAAGTGCTGGGATTACAGGCGTAAGCCACCGTGCTTGGCCTAAACAATCATGTTCTAACAGCCCAGAAGTAATTTAAAATATATTCCAAACCTAATTGCATCTTTCTTAGAATATTGAAAGGGAGCCCCTTCATTACTGATACCAACAGTCTCCAAATTCTTTTTCTCTATCCTGTAATTTTCCCACAACATACATCAGTGAAATTCTCCTGGGTCCATCCTCTGAGGCTTTTCTTCCTTCTCTTTCACTGCCTCGTTCTGCATCTTCCTACCACTGCTTTTCTCTCCAGGCCTGTTTTTTCCTCTGCCCATCCTGCCATGGCTCTGTTGCAAAAGATCAGACGATCTGGAAATGAGCCGATGAGATGCAGACGGGAAGTGGTGGGGAAGAGGTCACGGCAGGACACACACTCTGAAATAACTCTCCTTCATCTCACTGGGAAGTGCGAGGCATGTGCAGGAGCAAGGGCTTGGCAGAAACTGGTTCTCTTCCTCCTTATTATTCTGATGAGGAATCTGAGGGAGGGAGCCGTATGACCTCCTGCTAGACCCCCCTCTTTTCTGACCACCTACCCACTGTTAGCAGATGACCAGTGACTAGAGAAGCCTCCTTGCCTTCTTTCCTCCAAGATCCCCAAAAAAGTAGCATGAAAAAGATCTGAGGGATGGAGGTATAACTTCTGCCCACAATTCCCCCTCCCTTCTCTGCCACCTTTGTAGCCACTAAACATGGAACAGCTCTTCCACACCGATGCACACTTGTTCCATCTTTTTGTGGACTCGCCCCCTCCCAGGAAGTCATGGACTGAGCCCCTACTGGGTACCAGACCTATAAGGGGCTGGAGATTCAGAAACAAGGAGGACACAGACTCTGTCCTCAGTTGCTTGCAAACAAATAGAAACAAACTGCAAATCAGAAATGGCTGTAGTTTTTGTTGTTGTTTTGACATGGATTCTCGCTCTGTCACCCAAGCTGCGTGACCTCAGCTCACTACAACCTCTGCCTCCTGGGTTCAAGTGATTCTCCTGCCTCAGCCTCCTGAGTAGCTGGAATTACAGGCATGTGTCACTATGCCCAGCTAATTTTAGTATTTTTAGTAGAGCTGGGGTTTCTCCGTGTTGGCCAGGCTGGTCTCAAACACCTGACAGGTGATCTGCCCGTCTTGGCCTCCCAAAGTGCTGGGATTACAGGCATGAGCCACCATGCTAAGCCTGGTTGTGTTATAATGGAGGGAAGCACAGAATGCTGTGAGAGCACAGAGGAGGAGATCTTCACCCACTAAGGGACCAGGGAAGACTTTCTGGAGGAGGTGTCATCTACACTGTGCAATAATAAGTGCTGTCACATACTGAGCATTTACTGATACTCTCTTCACTAAGGGCTTTGCTAAGCATACTAGCTCACTTAATCTTCACAACGATGCTAAAAAGTAGACATTGACATTCTCATTTTAGAGAGAAACTTTCCCTTTTTTTTTGAGATGGAGTCTTGCTCTTGTCCAGGCTAGAGTGCAAGGGCGCAATCTCAGCTCACTGCAACCTCCACCTCCCAGGTTCAAACGATTCTCCCGCCTCAGCCTCCCTAGTAGCTGGGATTACAGGCACACACCACCGTGCCCAGCTAATTTTTTGTATTTTTAGTAGAGACATCATTTCACCATGTTAGCCAGGCTGGTCTCAAACTCCTGACCTCAGGTAATCCACCTGCCTCAGCCTCCCAAGTGCTGAGATTACAGGTGTGAGCCACTGTGCCTGGCCAACTTTTCTAAGCCACATTGCTAAAGAGCAGCAGAGCTGTGATTCAAACACAGGGCTGTGTGATTCTGAAGACTATGCTTTCAACACAGGGCACTGTATACAGGTGTTCAAGATGTCCGCTGCCCAAGGATGCCCATTCATAACATGGAGAGAACGGCTCTCTCGTGTAAGAGTGCCTAGGTGGACTCAGAGATTCAGCCTGCTCCATTGACTCCTGGAGCAGCGGGAAAGAGCCTCCTTCTGATCCAAACCTGTCTGTGCCCTGGGGTAGGCAGGGAGTGTGGGCTCCAGGGAGAGGAGGTGCACCCCAGCGTCTGGGCGTGCGTGAACAGGGCAGAATGTGGGCCTGTGTGTGTACCACCAGGGCTGCTGCCCACCAGGCTTCGGTCATTCCAGTGGGTAGTAACAGCTTAACTTTAAACTCTTTTATTGATGCAGGGGCACGTTTTCCTCATTTGCTGAGGTGTGTATGAACAAGCAGCAACCTGCCCCACCATGGCTGTGCAGCCTCCGGGCACCATTCAGTGTTGGGGAGGACGCAACAGGACAGCAATGTGGCCCAGCCTGCCTTGGCCCAGTAGGGCCCAAAGACAAAAATCAAACACAGGGCCGGGTGCAGCAGCTCACACCTGTAATCCCAGCACTTTGAGAGGTCAAGGCGGGTGGATCACAAGTTCAAGAACAGCCTAGCCAAGATGATGAAACCCCATCGCTACTAAAAATACAAAAATTAGTTGGGTGTGGCGGCGGGCATCTGTAATCCTAGCTACTCTGGAGGCTGAGGCAGAAGAATTGCTTGAACCTGGGAGGTGGAGGTTGCAGAGACCCTAGAGGGTGCCATCACACTCCAGCCTGGGCGACAGAGCAAGACTCCAACTCAGAATAAATAAATAAATAAATAAATAAATAAAATACGCTGGCCAAGGGCAGTGGCTCATGCATGTAATCCCAGCACTTTGGGAGGCCGAGGCAGGTGGATCACCTGAGGTCAAGAGTTTGATACCAGCCTGACCAATATGATGAAACCCCATCTCTACTAAAAATACAAACATTAGCCGGGTGTAGTGGCATGCACCTGTAATCCCAGCTACTCGGGGGACTGAGACAGGAGAATTACTTGAACCCGGGAGGTGGAGGTTGCAGTGAACCCAGATTGAGCCATTGTACTCCAGCCTGGGGAACAAGAGCAAAACTCCATCTCCAAATAAATAAATACAATAAACAAAATAATAAAACACAAGTAGGTCCTCAGGACCTTCCAGTCCAGTTGAGAGGCCCAGAAAAAAGACAATCCATCCAAGACCACCCCAGGGCCATCAAACTAATCCCCGCCTCTCTCTCTCTCTCTCTCTCTCTCCCCCCCCCCTCTCTCTTTCTCCTCTGCAGACAGGCAGGATTGAGCCCAACTACCCCAAGGTCTGCGGCCACCAGGGCAATGTGCTGGACATCAAATGGAACCCCTTCATCGACAACATCATTGCCTCATGCTCAGAGGACACGTCGGTGAGTGGAGGGGTGCTCCTCGAGGAGGGTGGGCTCAGGCTCCTCCCCACTTCCTTGGGAGGCCTCTCTTCCTACCCTCCCCTCTTCCTTTGCCCTTTGCCTTTCTTTCCTCCTGTTGGTCATCCAGCCAGCCCTGAGATGGGCGGGGCAGGGGGGGGTGGGGGCAGGGGGGAAGGGAGCCGGGAACGAACCAAGGGAGCAAATCCCTGCTGGATTCCGCAGATCTGTGTTTTCAGTGTGATTGAGCTTGGAGATGTTGCTTTTGTAGGTGAGAATTAGAATTTAAAAATTAAGTGTGTGATTCAGTATTCGTCTATACTCTCTGAAGAAGGGCGAGAGAAAGAATATGAACAAGGAGGGAGGGAGACCCACAGTTTGAACTCCATGTGTTCCACCATTCAATGAGAAGAGAGAAGAAACAGGAGAACGGAGCTAAGTAAGAGAGATCAGGGAGGAGACAGAGAGAATAGATAGGAGAAATGGAGACAGGAGGGAAAAGAGGGAAGAGAAAATGTAGAGAGGGAGATGAAGAATCCAGGGAAAGTGGCCAGGGCACAGTGGGTTCACGCCTGTAATCCCAGTGCTTTGGGAGGCCAGGGCAGGAGGATCGCTTGAGGCCAGCCTGGGCAACACAGTGAGAACCCCCATCTGTACAAAAAATTGAATTAAAAAAAAAGCTAGCTGGGCATGGTGGTGCACACCTGTAGTCCCAGCTACTTGGGAGGCTGAGGTGGGAGGATCACTTGAACCTGGAAGGTCAAGGCTGCAGTAAGCTGTGATGCCACTGCACTCCAGCTTGGGTGACAGAATGAGACTCTGTCTCAAAAAAAAAAAAAAAAAAGAGGTCGGCCATGGTGGCTCATGCCTATAATTCCAGCACACTTTGGGAGGCTGAGGCATGTGGATTATTTGAGGTCAGGAGTTCGAGACCAGCTTGGCCAACATGGTGAAACCCCATCTCTACTAAAAATACAAAAATTAGGTTGGCGAGGTGGCTCACGCCTATAATCCCAGCAGTTTGGGAGGCCGAGGTTAGCAAATCACCTGAGGTCGAGAGTTTGAGACCAGCCTGACCAACATGGAGAAACCCTGTCTCCACTAAAAATACAAAATTAGCTGAGCATGGTGGCACATGCCTGTAATCCCAGCTACTCAGGAGGCTGAGGCAGGAGAATTGCTTGAATCCCCGGGGGTCGGAGGTTGCAGCAAGCAGAGATTGAACTGCCGCACTCCAGCCTAGGAAACAAAAGTGAAACTCTCTCTCAAAAAAAAAAAAACTTAGCCAGGCTTGGTGGTACATCCCTGTAATCCCAGCTACTCGGAAGGCTGAGGCAGGAGAATTGCTTGAACCTGGGAGGTGAAAGTTGCAGTGAGCCGAGATCACACACACCACTACACTCCATGCACTTTAGCCTGGGCGGCAGAGCAAAACTCCCTCTCAAAAAAAAAAAAAAAGAATCCAGGGAAAGTGAAATTTGAAACTACATTCTGGCCACTCCTTCCTCAGAGTCTACCAGCCTTGACCAGTGGAAGTAGGGTCAGAGGTGCTGGGAGTAGCCTTCTGGAGGGAGGGTCCCATACTGTGTTCCACGCTGCCCCTGAGCAGCATCAGCATGCCAGCTTGGAGGAAAGAGGAGATTTCAGAGCCTCAGCTGAGCTGGTGAGGAGGGCCCTGGTATTCCCAGACGAAGGAAGATCAGCCTAAACCCCTGATGTTCCCAGGTAAAGGAAGATCCCAGCCTTTTAGTCAGGCCACAAACATCTACCTGGTGCTCACTGGCAGAACCTGAGTACAGGTCAGATTTTCAAGATGTTGGAATGGGGAGGAACTTCAGAGCTCATGTTTCCCTCTCTTCCCAGACTGGACTGTGAGCTCCTGGGAGCAGAGGCCATAGCCTATTTGGTTCTGAACCTCATGCATCCAGCACAGGGCCTGGTACCTAATAAATGCTTAGCAGGTATTGGATAGGATAGATGGATGGATGGATGGACGGATGGATGGATGGATGGATGGATGGACTGATTGTTGGATGGATGGATGGATGGATGGATGGACTGATTGTTGGATGGATGGATGAATGGATTGTTGATGGATGGATGGATGGATGGTTGGATGGATATATGGATTGATGGATAGATGGATGGATGGATTGATGTATGGATGTATGGGAGGGAGCCATATGCAGTGACTACAGCTGGCTCTGTCCCTGCCTGCTGAGGTGCTGGGAGAGTGGTGGGGAGGGCTGACTCCAGCTGCTCTCATCAGCCAGCAGTCAGTAGATGGCCTTGGAACTCAGGGCTGCTCCTCTGTCCACTCTGGGCTGGGCATTTCATATCCGTTCAGCCCTTACAGCCGCTCTGTAAGACTGGCACTGCCACCCACAAACTGAGGGTTGGGAGGTAGGTCACAAGCCAGGAAGTAAAGGAGCAGGGATTTTACCTGGCCTGCTTGCTGCAGAGCCAGGTTCTGTCAGTTTCCTCTTCACAGACAGCCAATGCTGAAAGAGCCAGGCCCTTCCCAGTGGTTCCCGTCTTACCCGGGGACCCAGCTGAGATAAGAGAAGAGCAGTGCCCCTCTTGATGTAGTGGGGACAGATTGGACCAGGGCTCCTGGAATCACTGGCCACCTGGGTCTCTCCTCAGGTCTCAATTTCTCCTGCCTGACTCAGGGTGAGAAGGATCTTCCCAGTCTTAGCTCTGCATCTTATTTAACCTGATATATGCCTCGTCCTCTAGGACCCAGCTTGTAAACAAGACATCCATGGTTTGTGCCCAAGAAAAACATAAAGATGCATCCCCAACCACATGAGCCAAGGAGACTCTCTTCGGTTTTGCACACACTGATTCAGATACCATAGTATGCCTGGCACTGCTCTGGCTGCTGGTCCAAAGAGCTCAACCATAGGATGTGGTAGAACCTGGGCTGGAATCTCAGCTTCACCATTTACCATCTGGGTGGCCAAGGGAGTGTGACTTGGCCTCTCTGAGCCTCGGCTTTGCTTGCCTCTGAAACAGTAGGTACCTCCCTTTGGCAGTTGTGATGAGGATGAATGTTGGCCTGTGCCCAGTAGTATGCCTGGCCCCTCACTGATGCCTGCTCATCTCCCTCCTAGGAGAGGGGCAGCGGGTAGTGCACAATGAGGTCATTGAATCCACCCAGGTCAAGCAAAGGGCTATGCACACAGAGAAGAGAGGGATTAGTTTTGAACAAGGTGCAGGGAGGAGAGGTAGTTAGCTGGACTTTGGAGAAGCAGGACTTTGACAGGCAGAAAAAGGGTTGTAGGAGTCCCAGGAAGAGACCCAGTATATCTAGTGTGCTTGGCCTGGAGGGAATGCATATACAGTGCGCTTAGAAAAGGGAGAGTCTGGCTGGGCGTAGTGGCTCACTCCTGTAATCCCAGCACTTTAGGAAGCTGAGGAGGGCAGATCACAAGGTCAAGAGATCCAAACCATCCTGGCCAACATGGTGAAACCCCGTCTCTACTAAAAATACAAAAATTAGCTGGGCGTGGTGGCACGGGCCTGTAGTCTCAGCTACTCGGGAGGCTGAGGCAGGAGAATGGCTTGAACCCAGAGGTGGAGATTGCAGTGAGCCGAGATTGCGCCACTGCACTCCAGCTTGGTGACAGAGCGAGACTCCGTCTCAAAAAAGAAAGAAAAGAAAAAGGAGAGTCATCCGGTGTGGCTGGAGCCCTGGGGTGGGAGTCAGTGAGAGGAGTGGGCAGGAAGGGAGGCTGTGAAGGGCAGCTGGGCCCAGGGAGAGCAGGGTGCAGGGTGAGCAGCTCAATGTTGCAGCGAGACCTGTGATTCTCAAGCCGTCTGAGCATCAGTGGACTCCACCGAGTGTGGTGCATGGAAGACACTACGTGCTCCCGTGTGGAGGGAGGGGGTCACACACAGCTTTATGCAGGACATGGGGCCTGAGCTAGCTGGATGCAGGTGGATCAGTGGAGAGAAGGGAAGAGCGAAGGGGTGTGGCTGGAGGAGTCAAGGGAAGGGCCCCCTGCCGCTCGGGGCACAGGAAGGGAGGGGCTGGCCCAGGCTGCTGATCCAGAGACAAGGAGATTAAGTCTCTGGATCAGAGGGGAACTAAGCTCTCGCTCCGGCTGCCAGGCCAGCTGCCCCAGAAGCACAACCCCGAACCCCATCTTACCCGGCTGTCCACCCCTCCCCACCTCAGGGCTAGGGATCTTGGCATTGGAGCCAACAGGTCCCTGAGGCTGGATCCCAGCCTCTCCTGGAGGAGGCAGTCTGAGGCCCTAAGGGAGGTGCCTTGCCCAAGGTCACACAGGGAGTCTGTATCCTAGGAAGGTCCCCTGACTCCCAGTCTGCACTCTCAGCCCCTTACTAGTGGCCCTGGTTCTACAGAGGAGGAAACTGAGGCTCAGGGCCATGATGGGCTGACAGTTCAGATTCATTTACATCAC
Source organism: Callithrix jacchus (assembly GCF_049354715.1). Classification (NCBI taxonomy): domain Eukaryota; kingdom Metazoa; phylum Chordata; class Mammalia; order Primates; family Cebidae; genus Callithrix; species Callithrix jacchus. The sequence continues at coordinate 15,861,079 of NC_133509.1, forward strand.
GTTGTCTGCTCTCCTCGGGGCCCAACCTGAGCACTGGGGGAATGCACAGGAGAGGAGTCCCCTGCTGCAGCCTGGGACGGGATGGGTACAAAGGAAATGGAATCTGCAGCTTCCGGGGGGTAGACAGGAGGTCAGCACTGCTGCCAGGGCCTCCCTGCCCCCGTCAAAACACCTGCGCCTCAGGCTGCCGAGTCACCCACCCTCCACCCATTGCAGCTGGAATGGTCAACTTGCTGCGCACCAGAAACGACACTCAGACCCAGGGTTGGGAGGTCAGTCGGCAAAGCTGCTGTGTGCGCCAGGCACTGTGCTGCATACAGGGCTGGGGACGGCGCCAGCCCACAGGGGCCCAGAGGGAGGCTCTTCACAGCAGGTCCGGCCCAGTTCCCCTGGTAGTGCCTGCCCGTTTCACCCCCAGCCCTCCACTTGTGTCTCAGAACATCCAGAGGATGCAGGTTGGATTTCACAACCCCTGATTTCCCCAGCTCCTTCCCCATATCCCCCAGCCCTGCAACCTCCAGTGAAATCAATCCCTGTTCCCCAGAATCCAGCAGGAGGGGGTCCTCTGGAGTCTGGCCTCCATCCCGCCAGGGATCCAGCAGAACATATCTAGGCCTTTCCCCAGGGGCTTCGGGCCCAAGGGAGGGGTGGGGGCCATAACTCTCCCTGGCATCTGGCAGAATCCAGTTTTTTCCGCCGCTGGGTGATGTCACCTATTGTTGAAGGCTGTGCTTTTTATAGCTTCTGCCGCAGCTAGGGAGGGCGGCTGGCAGGCGGCAGGCGGCAGGGAAGGGCGCTATCAGTTTCCAAGCCTAGCGCTCCCAGCCCTTCTCCGGGGGCCAGCAGCCGCAGAGAGAGAAAGAGGTTTCTGTCATCTCAAGGAGAGGGAGAGAGGGATCCCAGTAGAGAGGGATGGGGGAGAACAGGGCCGATGCCTTTTGCTGGTGAGCCGAGCTCCACATCTTTCCTTTGCCTTTTATTCAAGCTCCTCCATCCTGCATCTGCTCTCCTCACCCTGTAGGTGATGCCCCTCCCTGAGGAGCTGGGGATGGGATGGACAGAATGTCAGCCCTGCTGGAAGCCACCCACCACCCTGCCTCCTGCACACCCCCGCCCCCGAGCTCCAGAACCAATACCTCTTGGAGCTGGAAGGGAGTGATGCACTCTTGTAGAGGTAGGAGGAAGGTAGCCCTCAGGGGCCGGCGAGCTGAGTAGGTCTCCACCAATGATTTAGCAGTCACAGAGAAAGCAGCAGTATGGCTCCATGGCTCAGCAGCCAGGCTCAGGAGTCCCTCAGCCTAGGTTCAAATCTTGGTTCTGCCACTCCCAGGCTCTGTGATCTAGGACTAGTTTTGTTTTTTAACCTCTCTGAGTACCAGTTGCCCTGCTGTAAAATAAGGAAGATCTCGGGCCCTGAGAACTAGATGAATGTGAAAGTGTTTTGTGTCCCTTAAGAACTCCATAGGCATAAACTGTTACTTTCTTTTCTTTAAGCAGGGGCCCAAGAGTTTAAATAACTTGCCCAGGCCAGGCGCGGTGGCTCACACCTGTAATCCCAACACTTTGGGAGGCTGAGGCAGATGGATCACCTGAGGTCAGGGAGACCAGCTTGGCCAACATGGTAACACCTTGTCTCTACTAAAAATACAAAAATTAGCCAGGCGTGGTGGCACAGGCCCGTACTCCCAGGTACCAGGAGGTTAAGGTAGGAGAATCACTTGAACCCAGGAGGTGGAAGTTGCAGTGAGCCAAGATCATGCCACTGCGCTCCAACTTGGGTGACAAAGCGAGACTCCATCTCGAATATGTGTGCATATATATATATATATATATATAAATAACTTGCCCTGGTGATGGGAGATCAGAGGACTGGGAGTCAGAGACCCAGGCTCCCCGGACACTGCTCTTTCCACTGTATCTCATTATTTGCTCTTTCCACTATATCTCATAAATAGGAGGCTGATTTCCAAAAAAGACTGGGCTGAATACTAAGCCTCAAAATCCAGGAAACACATCCCCCACCCATGCCCCCCTTCCAAATCAGGATTAGAGGGGTGATTCCCCATTTGTCCAGCCCATCACCAGCCTGTTCCCCTGCATTGGGATTCACTGCTGGACCTTCGACAGGAAGTATTCTGGGGAATCTTGGGTCCATTCATTCAGTAAATATGACGTGGGCACTAGAACATGCCAGACGCGGTTCCCTGCTGGGGGCACAGCAGTGAATTAGGGGAGACTGCCCTGTATGGTGGGATTGACCATCCCTGGGGAGGCCTGGCACATTGTCTGATCCCCAAGCTATCCCCAAGGAAGATGATTTCTAGATACTTAGGGCCAGGGAGCTGCCCTGTGTCCTGGAATAGATAAGCAGAAGGACAGATCGTGTCCTCCTCAGGGGGTTGGGTCCAGCCCAGGGAAAAAGGAAAAATCAGGTATGGGAACAGGCAGGGGTGTGGAAGAGAGGAGGAGGGTAGTCTGCCTGATTCCAGCTCTGAGTTTGAATCCCAGCTCCTCCTTTTCCAGCGGTGACACCTGGGCAAGTGTCCTTATCTGTGCAAGTACAGTCATTATAGTCATAGTAATAACAGGCAGCACTTACCTTCCATGCATCCAGCCCCACAACGGCCATACCTTCCATGCATCCAGCCCCACAACGGCCATACCTTCCATGCATCCAGCCCCACAACGGCCACTTCACGCCCCCTCTAGCAACACCCTTCCAGGACTCTCAGCAGTAGGTGCTCAACAATGCTTCCCTTCTGGGTCCTCAGTTCGCCCCCCGGCCTCCCTGGGTTTGGTGGGATTTCTTTCCCATATTGGGAGACCGTGCGTCTGGTGCTCAGAAGGTGTCAGAACCGAGGTAGCCTATCAGATTCTACCTCTTGTTTAGATGAATGATGATAAACTCAATTTTTAGAGTGAACAGAATAATTGACAAAAAACGGGGAGGAGGGAGCTCCAGAAGCCTCCTGGCCCTAAGCAAACACCTCCAAGGTTTTCTTTTTATCATTGCAGGAGACATGACAGTTGCTTGTCCCCAGACATCATGGGATTGGTTAGATGGAGAGCTTGGGACCAATGATTGTGTACTGTATACAGCTAAAATGGAGGCTTCTCGAGGGCAGAAACTCTATCTGTTTTTTTTTATTTTGAGACAGAGTCTCATTTCGGCCCCCAGATTGGAGTGTAGTGGTGCAATCTCAGCTCACTGCAACCACCACCTCCCGAGTTCAAGCTATTCTCATGCCTCAGCCTCCCAAGAACCTGGGACTACAGGCCCATGCCACCACTCCCGGCTAGTTTTTGTATTTTTAGTAGAGACGAGATTTCACCATGTAGACCAGGCTGGTTTCGAACTCCTGGACTCAAGAGACCCACCTGCCTCGCCTCCCAAAATGCTGGGATTACAGGAGTGAGTCACTGGGCCAGCCCAGACACCATTTATGTATTTATTTATTTTGGAGACAAAGTCTCACTCTGTTGCCAGGCTGGAGTGCAGTGGCGTGATCTCAGCTCACTGGGACCTCCAACTTCCTGGTCCAAGTGATTCTCCTGCCTCAGCTTCCCAAGTAGCTGGGATTACAGGCACACACCACCATGCCCAGCTAATTTTTGTATTTTTAGTAGAGATGGGGTTTCACCATGTTGGCCAGGATGGCCTCCATCTCCTGACCTCATAATCCGCCCCCCATGGCCTCCCAAAGTGCTGGGATTACAGGGGTGAGCCACTACACCCAGCCCAGAAACCATATCTGATACTGTCCTGTTCCTCCCCACACTACCCCAAACAGATTTGTTTGTTTTATGAAGTAGCTGCTGAGGGATTGGATTTCAGATCTTCTCCTAGCTGCTTAGGCCTACAGTGAACTCCAGCTCCTCCTCTGCACTTCTATGCCACATATATAGACAGTGGATGCTGTCTGCTTGTTAGAGCTGTGTCATAAGCAGCAGATCCCTTAAATGGAGAATTCTGCCCCTTAGGAGCAGTGTCATCAGAGGGGCTAACAGCCCTAGCCCTAAGTCACTAGCAGTCATGACCCTCAAACTGTCAGAAAGCAGAGATCCAACCAGACACCTCCATAATCATGTAAGCATTTTATTTTATTTATTGATTTATATATTTTTTTGAGACGGAGTTTCGCTCTTGTTACCCAGGCTGGAGTGCAATGGTGTGATCTTGACTCACTGCAACCTCCGCCTCCTGGGTTCAGGCAATTCTCCTGCCTCAGCCTCCTGAGTAGCTGGGATTACAGGCACGCGCCACCGTGCCCAGCTAATTTTTTGGTATCTTTAGTAGAGACTGTGTTTCACCATGTTGATCAGGATGGTCTTGATCTCTTGACCTCGTGATCCACCCGCCTCGGCCTCCCAAAGTGCTGGGATTACAGGCGTGAGCCACTGCGCCTGGCAATCATGTAAGCATTTTAAAGATGAAATTTATGCTGCATTCCATAAAATGGAGACAAACTTTATATTATATGTATTGACTACACAGGGGGCAACAAAGGGCACATGAAAAATATAACTCAGCCAGGCTCGGTGGCTTACGCCAGTAATCCCAGCACTTTGCAAGGCCGAGGTGGGCAGATCACTTGAGCTCAGGAGTTTGAGACCGGCCTGGGCAATGTGGCGAAACCCTGTCTCTACATAAAATATATATATATAAGCTGGTCATGGTGGTGCGTACCTGCAGTCCCAGCTACTTGGGAGGCTGGGGTTGGAGGATGGCTTGATCCTGGGAGGTGGAGGTTGCAGTGAGCCAAGATTGCACCGCTGCTCTCCAGCCTGGGTGGCTGACACCCAGAGCAAGACACTGTCTGAAAAAAAAGAAAACTATAACTCAATTACATCTAAAGTTTGACCACTATAAAATCTGGGGATGATCCTTAATAGCAAGCAAGCATCCTTAAGTGTTACTCTGTGGTAATCTGCTTGATAGTGTATACATTGTATCTTTATTCTTTATAGCAGCTCTGTTGTGTGGGTGTAATTATCCTTACAGGTGTGAAGACAGATGTTTGGAGAGGCTGAGAAACTTGGGGGAAATCTCACAGCCAATAAGGTCAGAGCCTGGATTCTAACGAAGCTGGCAGACCACAAAGCTTCTTGCTCGTCGGCCAGCTGCTCCCTCTCCTGTGTGCAGGGACAGTTGGTTTTGTAGCTTTATTGACTGTCCTTATCAGCTGCTTTGCCTTTGCCTTGTCTGCAGTGTCTGCTGTCTCCCCAACAGGACTGACAGCTACTTGAGACTAAGAACTGTTCCCCCGTATCTAATCCGTTTGGCAGAGAGAGGAGCCAAGTATATTCTGTGGGATATAACAGAGTTAAACATAGCACCACCATGACCAGCATATATATATATATATATATATATTTATGTAGAGACAAGAATATAACAGAGTTAAACAAGGCTCTGACCCAGGGACCTGTGAAAGGGTCAGTCCCCAGCATGGCTGGCTTGCTAGAAAGAGTGGTTTACCACTTCTCTCCACCCTTTCCTTCCAGAAATCCGGTTTGGCAAATGCTACTGAATTTCCTGTTGAATTAAAGTAACCTCGAGCAACCTCTGAGCAGTTCCACAGGGCTCCTCCCATGCCTTATCCACTCTGTTTTCAACAAATCCCTTAAATACTAAGGGATTGGAATTCCTTTCCCAGCTACTCCGGCCCACTGTGAACTCCAGCTCCTCCTCTGGGCTCTATAGCAGGTAGTGCCAACTGTTTGCTGTAGCCATGGGTCAAGCAGAGCCAGTCTCCTTCTCCCAGTAATGTATTCAATGATGTCAAAGCAGAAAAGTTTGGAAGATTAACTAATCCTATTTGAATGTGCAGATGAAGACCAGATGCAGTGGCTCACTTGAGGTCAGGAGTTCAAGACCAGCCTGGCCAACATGGTGAAACCTCATCTTTATTAAAAACACAAAAATTAGCTGGGCATGGCGGTGGGCACCTATAATCCCAGTTACTTGGGCGGCTGAGGCAAGAGAATGGCTTGAACCCAGGGGACAGAGGTTGCAGTGAACTGAGATCGCACCACTTCACTCCAGCCTGGGCGAAAGCAAAACTCTATCTCCAAAAGTAAATGTGCAGATGAGAAAACCGGGGCCCAGGGAGGGAAGTGGCTGGTATCAAATGGGGATAAAGCAAGGCACCTCCCTCCCTCTCTGTGGGATATTTATTCATTGAGTCCCCTGAACCCTGCCTGCGACCCTACATCCAACAGTTCTCAGTGAAAACAGCTCTCTTGGCTTCCATCTGCGGCCCTTCATTCCATGAGACTTGAATCCAGTCAAGGGGCTGCAGTGTGGGCACAGACAGCAGCTGCCCCTGCCCCCATCCCCTGGGCTTAGCCCCTAGGCTCCTAGGCAGAGCTGTCGCCCCAGCAAGTCAGCTCACGTGTCTAGAAGGCTGCACGCTCCCAAGGGCTCCGGAGGCACCCAGTTTAGTTGACCCCACACACCTCTAACAAGTACAGTCTCTAATTTCTAGATGAGGAGCCTGAGTCTTAGAGAGGGTAACTGGCTTGTCTAACGTCACCCAGCTAGTAAATGGGACTAGAGCCTAGGCTGGAGCTTACACCACAGCCCCCACGTGACACTACCTTACCCCGGCATGGGTGTAACTCAGAGACGCCTCAGTTACTGGGTTGCTCAGGAATGGGGATGTCATGGGAAAGAGTTTTTTCTGAGACTCTGGGCCTAAGCAGGGCTTCTTCAAGCCTCAGTGAGGAAATATGACACACATGACCTCTGGCCTCCTCTGGCACCAGCCAGGCTGCTCCACACAAGCCAGGCTGACCCGGTGCAGTTTCCCTACCTGCTGTGCCTGACCCCATGCATGCTGGGCATTTTTCTGCCTCTTCACCCCTTCCAACATCTCGACCTGTCTTGTCTTTTTTTTTTTTGAGATGGAGTTTCGCTCTTGTTACCCAGGCTGGAGTGCAATGGCGTGATCTCGGCTCACTGCAACCTCCACCTCCTGGGTTCAGGCAATTCTCCTGCCTCAGCCTCCTGAGTAACTGAGATTAAAGGCGTGCGCCACCATGCCCAGCTAATTTTTTGTATTTTTAGCAGAGACGGGTTTCACCATGTTGACCAGGATGGTCTCGATCTCTTGACCTTGTGGTCCACCCGACTCAGCCTCCCAAAATGCTGGGATTATAGGCGTGAGCCACTGCGCCCGGCCTCAACCTGTCTTTTCAAACTTAGTTTAACGTCCTCTCTTCCACCACTGCTCCTCCCAGACCCTCCCACCCCGGTCCCCCTAACCGATGGGTTCACGCTTTCCAACAGCTCTGTGCCCCCACAGGCCCTCTGTCTGTGGGCATCTCTTTGTGCTGCTGAAGAGCAGGCATGGGCAAGCTCAGCACCACACCCCACAGGCTCACGGGAGGTCCTTGGGAAGTGATAGTGGAGTTAATGAGGCTCAACTTTTGGTTTCAAAGATGTTTCTTGATGGCAAGAGGCAACTCTTCTGCCTCAGTCAATGTCTATGCACCAAGATACAGTATGAGACATCCCCAGACAGAATCCTCTGCCCCCAAGTACCTCGTCCCTCTGAATCGGAAAGCTTTGGAGCTTCCTGCTAAAGTGCAAATAAGAGTAACAGTAGACATGAGAAAAGACGCTCAGTATTTTTTTCTTTTTCTTTTTGGAGACAGGGTGTCACTCTGTCACCCACGCTAAAGTGTAGTGGCACTGTCATAGCTCACTTAGCAGCTTTGTCGTCCTGGGCTCAAGCAATCTTCCTGCCTCAGCCTTCCCAGTACCTGGGACTACAGGCACATGCCACCATGTCCAGCTAATTTTTTCACTTTTTTATAGAGATGGGGCCTCACTATGTTGCCCGGGCTGGTCTTGAACTCCTGGGCTCAAGCAATCCTCTCACCTAGTCTTCTTTGTTTTTGAGACAGAGTCTCGCTCCGTTGCCCAGGCTGGAGTACCGTGGTGCAATCTCAGTTCACTGCAACCTCCGCCTCCCAGGTTCAATCGATTCTCCTGCCTCAGCCTCCTGAGTAGCTGGGATTACAGGCAAACGCCCCCGCAACCAGCTACCACCTAGGCTTCTTAAAGTGCTAGGATTACAAATGTGAGCCTGTCCTCAGTGTTTCTAAGAACGGTAGGAACACAAATCCAAGCAACAGGTGGCATTTTTGACCTATCAGATGGGTAAAAATCCAGTTTTTTAAAGGTGTAGTTTTAGAGGCATAAGGAAGCAGTCTCAGACTCCGTGGTTTAAAAACTGGAACAACTTTTGGGGACAATTTTACAGTAACTATAAAAAATTGGAAACACTTCTGGGCATTTTCCTACAAGAATATCCACACTAATACACAAACTCCTATTATGAGCATGTTCATCATAGAATGAATTGTAGCCATGAAAAAAAAGTGGGCTGGGCACGGTGGCTTACACCTCTAATCCCAGCATTTTGGGAGGCTAAGGCGGGTGGATCATGAGGTCAGGAGTTCAAGACCAGCCTGGCCAAGAGACTAGCCTGGCCAATATGGTGACTCCATCTCTACGTAAAATACAAAAATTAGCCGGGCCAATAATCCCAGCTACTCGGGAGGCTGAGGCAGGAGAATTGCTTGAACCCGGGAGATGGAGGTTGCAGTGAGCCAAGATCGCACCATTGCACTCCAGCCTGGGTGACAGAGCGAGACTCCAACTCAAAAATAAATAAATAAATAAAAGTGAACAGAACTTAGATGTAAATTAATAAAGGTTGATTATATTAATCCTGGAGCAGTCATACAACAGATGCTTCCCTGGACACTTAAAAAGTTAAGGGAGGTGTTCATGGAGTGGTGTGGAAAGATGGCCACTGTCTGTTATGTGAGAAAAGCAGATTGAAAAAGAACAGGTGTAATAGTATCTCTCTTCTGGGTGAAAAGAAAGAGGTGTGTGTGTTTATGTGTCCATGTCTGCGATATGTGGGTGTCTAGCCCAAGCATTAGTCTCGTAACTTTAGGGTCACCTTTCTGCAGTCCATTTGGGGCAGAAGGAATGTGTTTTATTGGTGGCTACGGAGTTATGTACTCAGCAACTGGTTCCCCTGCACCCTCTCAGCCACTTCAGAGCAGTCTTCATCCCTGAATGCCCTGATGCAGGGGATGTTGAGGAAAGAAGATATTCTGGGCCCCCTACACGTCTCTCCCCTCCCCCTGTACATCTCTCCCCTCCCCCAGTTCCACCCCCCACACTATCCTGCAGAACTGGGTGGGACTGTTAACTTTACTAGAAGGCTGGAACCACCAAAGGGGGTGATAACAAGGATGGGACATTTTTTCACTCTCCCCTAATTATCGACTTCTTCTCAAGTGGGCTTTTGAAATGGTTTTACTGAAACAGAATGGCACACCCAAGGGTGACCCCCAAACCGTTGACAGAACTTGCCTTTCTTACCCTGAAACCTCCCAGTCGACAGGCACAGGAGCTGGCTCTGTTGGGGAACACACGTGAGGAAAATGCTCATTCTTCCAGTCTGAGGAAGAGGCACCAAGAAGGGAAATTTGTCCAAGGAATACCTTGAGTTCCCCTGATCACCCCAGTTCCTGGCTTTGCTCCCAGGACCTCTAGTCTGCCTTTGGCTTTCTTCCTTTTTTTTATTTTTCTAAGACAGTCTCACTCTGTTGCTCAGGCTAGAGTGCGTGGTACGGTCATAGCTCACTGCAGCCTTGAACTCCTGGGCTCAAGCAATCCTCCCACCTCAGCCTCCCGAATCTGGGACTACAGGTGCATGCCACAACACCTGGCTAATTTTTTTCAATTTTTTTGTAGAGGCAGGGTCTCATTATGTTACCCAGTCTGGTCTTGAACTCCTGGGCTCAAGTGATCTTCCTGCCGTGGCCTCCCAAAGTGCTAGGATTGCAGGCATGAGCTACCTCACCCGGCCTTGGCTTCCTTTAGCATGCTTTTCGTGTTTATTCATAGCCTTTGGAATTAGAATCAATTGACTAGTATGTATTGATATCATGTATTACCTTGTTCCCCTCATGTTGATCACTTACAGTTCATCTGCGTTTTCCATATAAATGATGTTGCAGTGAACATCTTCATGCATGGAGATTTTTGCTTATATTGTATTTTAAGAGTAGAGTTACTAGGTCAAAGACTATAATATAAATGCCTTTATGGCTCCTACTCAAGATTGCCAAATGGTTTCCAAAGGAGTTACTCTGATTTATAATACGACCAACGTCGATTCAATCTATAGCTTCCAGTATTATCTTGCCAACACTGGCTCTTTTTTTTTTTTTTTGGTTGGCTATTCTAGCAGATTATAAATGGTATCTCAAAGCTGTTTTTCCTGTTTTTCTCTTTACTAGCAAGGGTGGAGTTCAGATTTTCGAAAGGATTTTTGTGTTACTGTTTTTCAGTTTTGCTTTTTTTCTTTGTGAGACAGGGTCTTGTGTTGCCCAAGCAGGAGAAGCAGGAGTGCAGTGGATCTCAGCTCACTGTAACCTCCACCCCTAGCCTCAAGCAATCCTCCCATCTCAGCCTCCCGAGTAGCTGGGATTATAGGCGTGCGCCACCATGGCTAGCTAATTCTCTTTTTTTTTTTTTTGGTAGAGACAAGGTCTCACTGTGTTGCTCAGGCTGAAAGGTTCTTTTTTTTATTTAAGGTGTCCTAAATTACAGTCACGTGTGCTCTTTCCTCTCCAACCAGTTAGACTCTAATGAGTTATATTAATGATAATGATATCACTTATAATTCCTTAGGCCTTTAGAGCACTTTGTAGTATCGGCTATTATACCATTGTGTCTTTTTCTTCTGCCAGTAGGTGAAGCAGGGCAGGGATGTTCCCCACCCCCTGCCCGCCTTATGGATGAAACAGTTGAAGCTGTGCAGAGGAGGTTTCGTTTGAGTGGCAGAAGCCTACCAGGGCTGATGTAAATAATCAGGGGGGTGATTCCAAGATTGCAGAGAAACTGCTCAGTCTCTCTCTAGCTGGGGCCACATGGTTTCCTCTCTGCTTCTTTCTGCATGGACCATCCTCCTCTCTGCAGATCATCTTTTTCTACTTCTTTATCAGCATCCACAAGACTGAAAATAGCACCTATATCCAGGCTCTCCCCATCCTTCCAGCTCAGGCCCCAACATCTGATCAGTGCCTGTCCTGCAGTCCACCATCTCTCAGGAGAGACCCAGGGCCTCTCAACCTCCTGGATGCAATTCTCTCTGCTCAGGGGTCCATCCTGGGTAGGGGACAGAGTCGGGGGTAAGGCCATGTGGTTCAAACAGCCAAAGTGGGGCTGAGCAGAGTAGCAGGAAGGCAGAGTCTCCTAGAAGAATGTGGCGTGTGAAGCAAGGAGAGGCTTTTTAATACAACACCTGCTCAGAGGGCCTCATGCATGTTCTTCCTAGCCGGGCAGGGCCACAGCAATAGCAACGTGCATTAATAACAGTTCTCAGGTCTGCAGAGACTTCCCAGAGAAAACCTCCCACAGGCGGAGAGATGGTCTCTCTCCTCTCTAGTCACACCCTGAGACCTCCCAGCAGGCCCCAGTTGGGCTTTGCTCACCGCTGCAAGCCAGGAGGTGCCTCACCAGGCAGATCTCAGAAAGCCTGGTGTCCAAGGGAAGGGGCACCTCTAATCAAAGGCCCTCCTGGCCTCGACCACTCAGCCTGGACCCTCACCCCCGTCTGCAGGTGCGGATCTGGGAGATCCCCGAGGGTGGTCTGAAGCGGAACATGACGGAGGCACTCCTGGAGCTGCATGGGCACAGCCGGCGTGTGGGGCTGGTCGAGTGGCACCCCACCACCAACAACATCCTATTCAGCGCTGGCTATGACTACAAGGTACACAGTGGGCAGGCAGCTGGGTAGGGAGGGATTGGGAAAGAGAAGGGGGCCTTTTGGGTGCCCATAGGAAGCACTGTTATTTCCTAAGCAACCAATATTGCCTCATTTGTTCTTTAGCTCATTCATTCATTCACTACACACAACTGAGCATCTCCTGTACACCCTGTCATTCCTGGGGTCCACAGAGGTCGGAGGCATCTTTTCTGCCTTCTCTGGTGGTTGATGGACTGGAGGAGATGCCCCTTCCAGCCCACACCCTTTGCCTGGCCACTGCTTAACTAAGAGGTGGCAAAAGGGGTAACCAAAGCTGCTGGAGGGAATAAAGTGGAGCCTCAGCCCCTAGCCCCAGGCACGTCCTCGAAAAAGGTGAGCTGACCACCTGGGACCCAGCGAGGAACGTGTCTCCTTCTTGTTCTTCCATGAGCTGAGCCCAGGCTGGGGCTGGCATCTGACCAAGGATATTGATGGATTTGTGTGACAGGGATGTATCAGCCTTTCCATATAGAACTCAATAACCCATCCTGCATCTCAGCACACACCAGGCCCTCCATGGGGTGCTCCCCCCGGGGCAGTAGTGTGGATGGGGACAAACATCCCAGGACCCCAGCAGCCACCTCCTGCACGTCTGCCCTCGCAGGTCCTCATCTGGAACCTGGATGTGGGTGAGCCGGTGAAGATGATCGACTGCCACACGGACGTGATCCTCTGCATGTCCTTCAACACGGACGGCAGCCTGCTCACCACCACATGCAAGGACAAGAAGCTGCGTGTGATCGAGCCCCGCTCTGGCCGTGTTCTGCAGGTGGAACCCTACATTTTTTGAGATTGAAGGGGAAGATGTTGAGGGCTGGGGCTCAGCTTTCAGCAGGCCTGGAAGAAAAGGCTGTGCCACTCCCCTTCTCCCATGCATCTCACTGCACCTCTGGTGAACAACCTTTCTTTCTCCTGGGCCCTTCAGGGCTCATAGGAACCCTGCCTTGTTCTAGATAGGGAGGGACCTCGTACCCTTTCCTGTCCCCACTGCACCCCCTATCTCCAGAGAGGATTCTTCTCGCTTGCTCTGGGGGCTGAACAGGTGACACCCTTCAGTGCACACATCCCCAGGTGTTAACCAAGTCCGTGATAGGCACAGGAGGGGGAGATATTGCCCAGCCACCTGATGGTATGAGCCTGGAGGAAACAGCTCGGGGTGCCAAGGTTGATGGTGAACTTAGCTTCACTTTTGGTCTTTGAATCTCCTGGGTCTTGAGTTTGAGGAAGGGAAGGGGTTAAGTGCCATTTGGGAGTAAGCAATTATCTTTTTTTTTTTTTTTTTTTTTGAGATGGAGTCTCACTCTGTCACCCAGGCTGGATTACAGTGGCACAATCACGGCTCACTGCAATCTCTGCCTCTCAGGTTCACTTGATTCTCCTGCCTCAGCCTCATGAGTAGCTGGGATTACAGGCACGTGCCACCGCGCCTGGCTAATTTTTGTATTTTTAGTAGAGATGGGGTTTCACCACGTTGGTCAGGCTGGTCTCGAACTCCTGATCTCATGATCTGCCCGCCTCAGCCTCCCAAAGTGCTGGGATTATAGGCGTGAGCCACCACGCTCAGCCAGCAATCACCATTTTTTGAGCACCTGCTGTGTGCTGGCCATGGCGAGGGCTGGAATGGCTGGTATTTGAGGTTTGCCGTCTTCATAAGAAGGGAGTGATGCTTGATCTGGGTGTGCCTATCTCGGAATAGTCCAATGTTCCAAGACCGGAAAGTTATCTACTACTCTAGGTTGAGCATCCCAAATCCAAACATCCAAAATCTGAAAGCCTCCAAATCCAAACCGTGTTGAGCACTGACGTCACACCCAAAGGAAATGCTCGCTGGAACATTTCAGATTTTGGATTTTGGAATGTGGGAGCTCAACTCGTAGGTATAAAGCAAAATATCCTGACATCTGAGACAAGCCAAAATCTGAAACACTTTTGGTCCCAAGCATTTCAGGCTCCTCAACCTGCACCACCACAAATAAGAACGCTGAGAGTTGCTAGCATGATTTGTGTTCACTGACGTCTGCTGAGAGCTCAGTGTGTGGCCGGAACTGTGCTCGGGGCTCTGTGCATCGTCTCAGGACAGCCCTCTCTGCTGGGCACTGTTACTCCTCTCATTTTATATCTGAGAACACTGAACCTTAGCGAAGGTGGGAGACTTGACTCTCACGGTTCCAGGAGAAGCTGGGATTCAAACCCAGGGCCCAAGCCAAACAGAAAGGATGCTTGCAAACAGAGAACCCCACTTTCAATTCAGATAGGGCCATGAGCCTGGGGAAGGCGAAGGTCTTCTCTCAGGCTACACTTCTTTGACAGAGCTAGAACTAGAGTTCAGAGTGAGTGACACCAGCGTGAATCTGTGCACTGCCCCGTTAGCCTCTCTTCTAACCTGCTGCCAACTTACCTGATGCTGAGGACTGTTGAGTGTTAGGGGGAAATCAAGTGTCACAAGCCAGTGGGTGGGAGAGGAGGCCCAAGACAGCTCAGTTAAGGAGGCACTCCCTGATAAGGCGAGTTGGGGAGCAATAATTGGCATGAATCTCATGTCCTCCTGAGCCTCAGTTTCCTCATCCTCAAAAATGGGGATAACGATTTCTTCCGGTAGATGCTGTTATGAGGATTAAAAGCATTGCCGCTGGTGAGAGCTCCGCATGGTGTAGCCGCCAACTGGACCTAGTGGAGGTTGGCTCCCCTCTGCTTCCCTGTTCCCCACTTGCTCTGGGAAATGGCAGAAAAGGCATCTGTGGGGCCATTGCTGCCGAGTACTTAATGTCCCATGGCTGCCGTAGCAAACACCCACAAACTAGGGGGCTGAAAACAACAGAAATGTATTCTCTCACTGTTCCAGAGACCCAATGTCCCACATCAAGGGGTGAGCAGCTGTCCTCCCTATGGAGGCTCTAGGAGAAAACCCATTCCTTGCCTCTTCTTGGGGTTGCCGGCTCTAGTGGCTGGTGGCCACGTCACTGCAGTCTCCACCTCCAGGGTCACACCACCTTCTCCCTGTCCGCTTAACCTTACCTCTCTCCCACAAGGACACTCATGATGGCATCCAGGATCCATCTGGACAATTCAGGGTCATCTCATCCCCAAATCCTTAGCTTGACCACATCTGCCAATACCCTTTTCCAAATAAGGAAACAATCGCAGGGGCCAGGGCTGAGAACATGAGTATATCTTTTCAGGGCCACCATTCATCCCACGGCAGTACCCACATGCTGGGGACCCTGGCTCACCACCTCCCTCTGTTCCTACCAGGAGGCCAACTGCAAAAACCACAGAGTGAACAGGGTGGTGTTCCTGGGAAACATGAAGCGGCTCCTCACGACAGGGGTCTCCAGGTGGAACACAAGACAGATTGCCCTCTGGGACCAGGTCAGCCATGGGGAGGCCTGCTGGGTATGGGCCAAAGGAAGCATCATTGCCTCAGAAGTCACTTGCTCAGAAAGTCAGGATCCTGGGCCCGCACACCAGCTTCTGACAGCAGAGAAATCAGACAGAGACCCCCAGAGGCAGAGCTTGGGTACAGAGGCTTCAAGGGACAATGTCGGCCATATCTGCAAGATGTTCACTCTCTTTTTCCAGGGTGGGGGCTGAGCTCCAGAGAGATCAGAGACCTACCTGGGGACACATAGCAAGTAGTAGGTTTGAGGACAATGAAAACAAGTCCCCTGCCTCCCATTTGTAAGACCCTCTCCACTGCTCCTGGCTGCTTTTCTTGACAAGGAAGTCAGTCTTACCACTACCCATCGGACTGGCTTTTTAACATCTAGGGGAGAACTTAGCATGAAGTAGTTGCAGTCCTAAGGGGCCTTGCTGGGATTTGGGGAGGGGCCATCCTGCCTCCATAGAGGCTCAGACCAGCTCCTCTCCCTCAGGAGGACCTGTCCATGCCCCTGATCGAAGAGGAAATTGATGGACTCTCTGGCCTCCTGTTCCCCTTCTACGATGCTGACACTCACATGCTCTACCTGGCTGGAAAGGTAGTAGGAGGTGGGGGAGGGCCCAGGGCAGCCCGTGGGAGAGCCCATCCGTCATTGCACCCCTGCACTTGCCCCACCCCCTTGACAATAGCCAGCCTAACCTCTCTGGCATCCCCTGACCCAACTCGAGTTCCTGGGCCTCACCTCTCCCATCCACACCTGCCCTCAAGTCTGACACCCGTTCTTACTGAAATGTCTGCAACCAAGAATTCCCTCAAGGGTGAGCTGGAGTGGGCTTTTACACTGGAATGAAGCTCAGAGCCTGAAGTGTAGTCAGCAATGAATGGTGGGATTTGAGATACCTGGCAGGAGAGCCTTGGTGAATATAGCCTTGTTTGTCAGAAAGGCTGTCTACACACACACACACACCAGCCCATCCACCTCCACCTCTCCACCCTCAGGGAGTCCACTGTGGCGAGCCCACTAGGACCCTACAAGCCAGGTTTCCCTGTTTTTTTTTTATTTTTTTTATTTTTTTAACCACCCATGAGGCACAGTGGGGAACTGTCTTCAGCTGGCTCCTGGGACCAGGCCCTGCTCTGCCCTCCCTTCCGGCCGCCTTCCTCACCTCCATCTCTCCTGAACCCAGGGCGATGGAAACATCCGGTACTACGAGATCAGCACTGAGAAGCCCTACCTGAGTTACCTCATGGAGTTCCGCTCCCCAGCCCCGCAGAAAGGCCTAGGTAAGGGGCCCGAGGCTGCCACGGCTGGTGCACTCGTGCACTGGAGGATATCTGGCCCGTGGGTCACCCTCTCCCTTAAATAGAAAATCGGGCTCAGAAGGCCACAGCTCATGGGCAAGTGGGAACAGAACCTGCAAGAGCTGGCCCTGCTGCCGCTGTCACTGCCCACTGGACCGGTGCTGTCACCCCGCCGTGCTCACGTCCACCATCAGCAGTAGCCTGCTGGCATGTGCTCTCTGCCTGCGCTCCTGATCGAAGATGGGAGCCTGAAGCCCACAGTGGCTATGACAATGGTGGGAAGTGGTCCAGTAACTGAAGGTCACAGTGGGGTCTACGCACAGGTCCCTTCCTGAGCCTCTAGGAAGCGGGGACTCCCAGACCCCAGCAGCAACTCTGTCTGCCTGATAGGGCAGGAAGAAGTTCCAGGGGCTCCTGTGACTGCAGCCCCAAGCTCCCTAGATGCTCAGACAGAAACCCAGAGATGGCTCCGGCATTGGCGGGCTGTAGTGAGTGAGTCCTCACATTCTCCCACCACTAAAAGTCTTACAACCAACTTTCCTTTCTTTGGACAAACCTGGTAGTGCATACAATTCAGCAATTCCACATTTGGGGTCCAAATCATCCAGTGAAACATGTATTATCAGAGTCCCCCCACCCCCCTTTCCCACCTTTGTGGGTGAGCCTCCTCTTTGGAGCTGGAGTCTAGCTTGCTTTCCCTATGGATCTCATGTTGAGGACAGGGCTTGGGGGCCAGCTTCAGGGACATTGGAGCTGAAAGGGGCTAAGAACCCACTCCAGTGACCAACAGCAAAATGGAAGCCAAGAGATGTCTGAGGTCCCAATCACCATTCCATCCACTTTACCTTTCCCCAGCGCTGCCATCTCCACCTCCACTGTCACTCTGCATCAAATAGTATAAAAATCAGCCTGGACTTTGGAGTCAGACCTGGGTTTATATTCTGGCTCAAGTGTGCACTTAATCCCTCCGTTTCCTCATCTGTAAAATGGGGATAATCAAACCTACCTTGAAGGGCTGATGTAAGGCTTAGAGACCATAGGTGCAAGGCACCTGGCAGAGCACTTGGCTCCTCCTGCTCCTTCACATAGGTGTTCATCAAACAGTTATTGAGTTCCAACTGTGTACCAGACCCAGTGCTAAGCCTGGGGATACAGTGGCAAGTAAAACAGAACATGGCCTTACTCCCGTGGGGCTCACATTCCACTGAGCAGGAGACAGGCAATAAACAAATCAGAGAAATATAGGATGGGAATGAGTCCTAGGCAGAGTCAAATGGTGTGCCAGAACAGAGTGACTGGGGGCTGCTTTAGACGGGTGTCAGGGAAGGCCTCTCTGTGACGATGAGATGTTCAGTTGGGATCTGAAAGATGGGAAAGAGAAAGAGCAGTCCCAGCAGGGGGCATGGTTAGTGCAAAGGCTCTGCAGCTGGAATGAGCCTAGCATATTCTAGGAACAGAAGGGAGGCCAGTGTGGCTGAGCCTGGGGTAGACTCTATGAGATAGCAAGAGATGGGGGGAGGGTGTCAGGAGACAGAGAGACGGGCAGGGGCTGAATCCATGGGATGCATTAGCCTGGAAAAGGAGCTTGCATTTGATTAGGAAATCATTGCGGCAGGGGTTCTTTTTCTTGGGTGGGAGACGAGACAACATGACGTGACCTGAAGTGTTAGTTACAATGGCTCTGGTGGCCGGGTGCGGTGCCTCACACCTGTAATCCTAGCCGTTTGGGAGGCCGAGGCAGGTAGATCAGCTGAGATCGGGAGTTTGAGACCAGCCTGGCCAAATGATGGAATCCTGTCTCCACTAAAAATACAAAAATTAGCCGGGTGTGGTGGCGCATACCCATAATCCCAGCTATTGGGAGGCGGAGGCAGGAGAATCGCTTGAACATGGGAGGCAGAGATTGCAGTGAGCTGAGATGGTGCCACTGCACTCCAGCCTGGGCGACAGAGCCAGACTGTCTCAACACAAAACAAAACAAAAAAAGATTGCTCTGGCTTTGGTAGGGAGAATGGAATGGATTTGGGAGGGGCAGGAGGAAGGCAGGGAAACCAGTTAGGAAGCAGTTGTAGACTTCCAGGCAAGAGAGGGTAATAGGTGGACAGAAGGAAGACAGAGAGAACCGGATGAGTCCAGGAGATGTTTGGAAAGCAGTGTCAGCAGGACTTGCTAAGGTATCGGATATGGAGGGGTGGAGAGGAGAGGAGGAAGGACTCAGGATGACTCATCTCATCCTCATCCTCATCCTCCTCCTCCTCCTCCTCACCTGTGACCACTATTGAGCATTTGCTGTGACCTAGGCACTTTTTGTAGACTCAGAGAAGTTAAGCAACTCACCAGAGGCAGGTGGTATCTGTTCAGTAGCAGAGACAGAACTCAAACCCAATCTGATGGCTTCTAATCCCATTTGGGCAACCATTTCACCCCTTCCCTCTAGCTCCTGGAGTTCCTTTATCTGGAAGAGCGGCTTCCAGCCCAGTGGAAGACAGACAGAGCCTTAACTCATATTCACAATACAGGGAAAGAAATGAATGTTGTCTGTGCTCGTCACAGCGCCAGGCAGTTAATGAGCATCTTGGTACATATTCTCCTGACCACCTCATGTGGGGCCACTATTGTCCTCCTCGACCCAGCCAAGGAACTAGAAGCTGAGAGAGTTATGACTTGCCAAAGCACTCCCAGATGGAAAGGGCACAGAGTCAGGATTCAAACCCCATTGGTCCACCCTAGAGCTGTGCTCCTAGCACCACACTGCCCCTCATCCCTATAATACATGTTCAGCAGAGGTGGCTGTTGGGGATATGTGGCTAGTGAACCCACCCAGGCAATGTGCACACATTGTTTGTTCTAGGAGACACAGGGCAGAACAGCAATCTTGGGCTGTGTCCAGACCTCTAGGGTGTATGGGGAATGGCCTCTCCCTCCTTCTTTCTCTCTCAGGCCTGGAGACACAGGAGGCTCAGGGATGACTGCCCATTTCAGAGGGCGATGGGCTCTGTGACCTTGGATAGCCCTGTTGGAAACAGATGCTTGGTGCTGCAAAGAAAAATCAGCACTGAGACAAAGGATCTTTCAGCAATGCAATTTTTACTTCCTGGACTGCAGGAAGGGTACTCTCACTAGCCATCTTGCCACGAGAGTACAAAGAACAAAGGAAAACAGACAAATTTATCCCTTACACATTTGGGGTTGTCCTAACTGCTGTGTCTGATCTCCACTGGCTGGAGCCAGCCCTCACAATCTAAACTAAAACCCAATTGGCTAACAACTTAAAACTTTTCTAAACAGGCAAAAGCAGTGGAGGGCTTGGACATGCCTGTGAGCACGTGCAACACAGATATCTTGGTTAAAGTACAAGGACGTAGCATGTACCACGTTCCTGTAAGCATGGCATGTGTAACAGCTACATAGGATAGGGCTTAACAAAGTTATTAGCACACTTATTCTTTAACAAGAAAGGAAACTTTAAAAAGGAACTTTTCTACTTCCCACAAGCCCTTTGCCCTCTGACCCTCTCTGGACCCTCATCTAGAAAAGGAGTGGGCTAGATTAAAAGGTTTCTACAGTTTCTTCCAATTCCAAAGGGTCCAGTTCTGAAGCTTGCACTGTGGTGAGGCAGGTCTGGCCCAAGGAGCTTGGGAGGTGACCAACCAGAGACAGACTTATTGAAGAAGCCCCAGTCCACCCTCTGCCCTCTGCATGGGCTGTTGCCTCCAAACCTAAGTACATACCTCAGCCTTTCCCCTGGCCTAGAACATCATGGGGTGATGTCCCTGAGGGGTAGTTCCTGGGACCCCATGGAGCCACGTGTGCTTGTTCCAGGGGTCATGCCCAAGCACGGGCTGGATGTGTCAGCCTGCGAGGTGTTCCGCTTCTACAAGCTGGTGACTCTCAAGGGCCTGATTGAGCCCATCTCCATGATTGTGCCCCGGAGGGTAAGTGGGGCTGGGCTGGGCTGGGCTCTGGGATGGGGGCCTGCATCGCATCCCAGCCTGCTCACCACTGATCATGAGCTTGGAGAAGCCCAGGTGAGAGATGTGCTGTGGACTGGGATCTTCAAGCCCAATTTGGGGTGAGGGGCATTCTCAGGTGGGGACAACTGGGCTTGCTCATGAGTGCAGGAGGGTGTTTCCAGGAGGGAGACACAGTGCAAAGGCATGGAGGCAGGAGAGCAGGTAGCGTGGTTGGAGGTCAGTGAGAAAAGTCTGACTGAAGAGTAGGGATTTTCCCAGCAGCCCCTCTGTCCTCTCTCCTGTTCCTCCCACTGCAGTCAGATTCCTACCAGGAAGACATTTACCCCATGACACCAGGCACGGAGCCAGCACTGACCCCAGATGAATGGCTGGGAGGCATCAACCGAGGTATCGCAGGGGCTGGGCTCCACAGAGGACAGGTGGCATGCCCACGCCTTTGCCTTCAGTGCAGCTCGCCCCAGTTCCCCTTGCCTATCTCCCTGCTTGAACTTCCCTCCCGCCCAGCCTGCTGGACCATCGCCTGACAGTCCATGGGATCGGCGGTGAGAGCATTTCTCTTGCCTTCTTTAGATCCCGTGCTGATGTCTTTGAAAGAAGGCTATAAGAAGTCCTCAAAAATGGTATTTAAGGCTCCCATCAAAGAAAAGAAGAGTGTCGTGGTCAACGGAATAGATTTATTAGAAAATGTCCCACCCCGCACAGAAAACGAGGTAAGGAATATAAGTTACCTCCACAGGCCCTGGAAGAGTGAGACCTTTACATTTCAATTATGGGCTTCAGGCCTTTAAGCCAGTTCCATTCTCAGACATTTTTCTTTCTGTGACAAATGCCATAAGTAGCCTGATATTGGCTTCTGATGACTGTGACCCCAATAAATAGGAGCTGGGATGTCTGGAGATACGGGCTCCCCACACCACCCCCACACCCCAAATTCACTAACGCACGGAGTTATGCGTCTCCTCATGAATTCATCTCAGAATGTTGCTGTCATTTGGTGTTCCAGGAGTTATCAATTCCTGACTAACAGGGGCAAGCCTGGCCTCCGGCATCACAGCCCTGCCTCTCCCGCCCTGGCGCTGCAGCAGTGCCGGGCTCTGACACTGCCAGTCTTTGAGGAAGAGACTGGCTCTTATAAAGGTGCTCTTTGTACCACTTGGAACAGGAGCAAGCTCTTTCAGGGGCAGCTCAGCAGGGCCTTGTCCCCGTGCCGTGTGCCAGACATAAGGCCTGATACCGCTGAAACGGAGATGGCTGCCTGGCCCCACCTGCATTTGAATTCTGGCTCTGCCATTTCCTGGCTGTGACTGAGCAAGTTTCCTGACCGTTGTAAGTCCATTTCCTTGAGGTAAAATAGGGATATGGAAAGCTATGAGAACTAAAGAGATAATTCCTAAGTGTCTAGCACTCTTCCTGGCCCATATTTAGTGTTCAAAGAAAAAGGTCAACTGTATTAGTTATCGACTGCTGTGAAACAGATTACCCTAGAACTTAATGACCTAAACCCACAACACTTATTAACTCACAGTTTCTTTGCATGCCCATGGCTCAAGGTCTCTCATGAGGGTACAGTTACACCGTCCACTGGGGCTGCAGTCACATCTGAAGGCTCAACTGTGGAAGGATCTGCTTCCAAGTTCACTCAGGTGGTTGCTGGCAGGACTCATGTACTCAGGGGCTATTGGACTGAGGGCCTCAGTTCCTCCTGGGCTGTTGGCCAGAGCTTCCCTCGGGTCCCTGCCATGTGGACTCCTCCATAAGGCAGCTCACAAGAGGGTGTGTGAGCAGAAGAGCAAGAGAGGGCACCCAAGATGGAAGCCACAGTCTTTCTGTCATCTGAACTTGGAAATGGTATCCCACCACTTCTGCCCTATTCTGTTCATTTGAAGCAAGCTATTAGGGCCAGCCCATGCTGGAGGAAAGGGGATAACATGGGAGCCATCTATACCACCAACTTATGATTTTTTTTTTTTGAGATGGAGTCTCACTCTGTTGCCCAGGCTGGAGTGCAGTGGTATGATCTTGACTCACTGCAACCTTTGCCTCCCAGGTTCAAATTATTCTCCTGCTCCAGCCTCTTGAGGAGCTGAGATTAGCAGGTGTGTACTACCATGTGCAGCTAATTTTTGTATTTTTAGTAGAGACAGAGTTTAACCATGTTTGCCAGGCTGGTCTCGAACTCCTGATCTCAGGTGTTCTACCCACCTCAGACTTGCAAAGTGCCAGGATTACAGGCGTGAGCCACCATGCCTGGCCCGCTATCACTATTATTAATAAAAATAAGACTCTTCTTAACCTCTCGGACCTCACAGTCTTAAGGGGGAGATTGGCAGGTAACTTGATAATCAACGTAAAATATGCTTGTATGCCATTGTAGAGAGATATTCAGGGCTGGACGAAATGATGCGATAAATGGGATTTGCTTTAAAATAGACCCCAAGGAAAGTGGTGGCTCACACCTGTAATCCCGGCACTTTGAGAGGCTGAGGTGGGTGGATCACATGAGGTCAAGAATTCAAGACCAGCCTGGCCAACATGGTGAAACCCTGTCTCTACTAAAATACAAACATTTGCCAGGCATGGTGGCAGGAGCCTGTAATCCCAGCTACTCAGGAGGCTGAGGCAGGAGAATCGCTTGAACCTGGGACACAGAATTGCAGTGAGCTGAGATCGTGCCATTGCACTCCAGCTTGGGCAACAAGAGTGAAGCTTTGTCTCAGAAAAGAACAGAAAAGAAACTGGGGTTGTCAAAGGTGGACACATTGATTGAAGTGTGAGGAAACAGCTGACAGCTTGATGCAGGAGAAGAGACTTACAGTTGCACAATCCAATAACTTTACCCAAAATCGCTGAATTGTATGCTTAAAATGAGTGAATCTTATGGTATGTGAAATACACCTTAATAAAGCAGTTTTTTGACAAAAGTGGACCAAAGAAAAACAGTACAACGAAATTTTGAGAACTTGGAAGACACAAAGTGTGTAGAGTCATTTAGTGTAAAGGCAAATAGGATATCATCCCTCTGAACAGATGTAATCGGGACTGGTGTTTCTTGGTTAACAAACAATACTTTTTTAAGTCAGTTAAAGGAGGGAATCATGGGCAGGAGTGGTGGTTCACACCTGTAATCCTAGCACCTCGGGAGGTTGAGGCAGGTAAATCACTGAGGCCGGGAGTTCAAGACCATCCTAGCCAACATGCTGAAACCCCATCTCTACTAAAAATACAAAAATTATCCAGGTGTGGTGGTGCACGCCTGCAATCCCAGCTACTCAGGAGGCTGAGGCAGGAGAATTGCTTGAATCCAGGAGGCGGAGCCAAGATCACTCCACTGCACTCCAGCCCGGGTGACAGAGCAAGACACTCTCAAAACAGATAAATAATGAAAAGAAAACATATACATTCATTTTGCAAATTTTGATGCTGGACCAAGACCTTTTCTTCAAGGAGGCCCTCCCTGGTTGGAATCTGCCATGTTTTTCACACGAATCACACACCTTAAAACCATATCCATTTCCAGTTTCTTTTTTTTTTTTTAGAGACGGGGTTTCAGCATGTTAGTCAGGCTGGTCTTGAACTCCTGACCTCGTGACTCACCCGCCTTGGCCTCCCAAAGTGTTGGGATTACAGGTGTGAGCCACCGCACCCGGCCTCCAGTTTCAGTTTCTTTTAGGTAGAAAAAGAATTTAAAGTCCATCCAAAAGCAAAGTTCTCATTTTTACAATGTTTTCTCTCATCTCCTTTTGAGACATTGAGGTATAATTTGCCTATGGTAAAACTCATCCTTCGTAGCGTGTTGTTTTAAGAGTTTTAACAAACACGCAGTCATGCAGACGCCATCAGTCAAGATTTAGAATATTCTCGTCGTTTAGGACCAGATCTTCCACACCCAGTTCAGCTGCAATCTTTTTTAGCATCACCTTTATCAAGATTTTATAAAGCATTTAAGTTTTTATAGAAACAGCAACTCTCAGCCAGGCACGGTGGCTCAGCCTCTACTCCCAATACTTTGGGAGGCCAAGGCAGGTGGATCACCTGAGACCAGCCTGACCAACATGGAGAAATCCCATTTCTACTAAAATACTAAAAATACAAAATTAGCTGGGTGTGGTGGCGCATGCCCGTAATCTCAACTACTCGGGAGGGTGAGGCAGGAGAATCGCTTGAACCCAGGAGGTGGAGGTTGTGGTGAGCCCAGATTGCACCACTGCACTCCAGCTGGGGCAAGAAGAGGGAAACTCCATCTCAAAAAAGAGAAGGAGAGGAGAGGAGAAGAGGAGAGGAGAGGGGAGAAGAAAAGACAGCAACTCTCCTTTTGTGCTCATTTCATCAGTTTATATCGTATTTCACTAAATTACGCAATTACAATAACAAATGTCATTCACATCAGAAGGTTTGAGACCAAACACAATTGACTGTGGGTAACATTTGACTCAGGTGTGCAGGAGCCACAAGGAGCCTGCTGCCTTCCAGGGCTCGGCATTCCTTGGGCATCTGTCAGGATGTTTTACAGGAGAAATGGAGGCGGGTTAAACCAGCAAGTCGTTTGAGTGAAGATCTGCCAAGATAGCTATGCATTGCCCATGCCCACCCAGTACATGAATCCCTGCCCAGTGCAAACTTCGGTATTCTTGTCACAGTTTCTCATCAGTCGGAAAAAAGCTAGGTTCCATTCTGTATACTGAGCCTCCTTAAGAAGAGAAGGATACAAAGCATCTTAGAAAGCTCTAAATTATCAATACAATCTGGGTGCAGTGACTCACACCTGTAATCCCAGCATTTTGGGAGGCCAAGGCGGGAAGATCACTTGAAGTCAGGAGTTCGAGATCACCCTGGCCAATATGGTGAAACCCCGTCTCTACTAAAAACACAAAAATTAGCCGGGCGCAGTGGCACATGCCTGTATTCCCAGCTACTCAGGAGGCTGAGGCAGGAGAATTGTTTGAACCCAGGAAGTGGAGGTTGCAGTGACCCAAAGTCACGCCACCACACTCCAGCCTGGGAGACAAAGTGAGACTTCGTCTCAAAAATAAATAAATAAATATCGGCCGGGCGTGGCGGATCACACCTGTAATCCCAGCACTTTGGGAGGCCGAGGTGGGCAGATCACAAGGTCAGGAGTATGAGACCAGCCTGTCTAATACGGTGAACTCCCATCTCTACTAAAAAATACAAAAAAAATTAGCCAGGGATGGTGGCAAGTGCCTGTAGTCCCAGCTACTCCAGAGGCTGAGGCAGGAGAATCACTTGAACCGGGAGGTAGAGGTTGCAGTGAGCTGAGATCACGCCACTGCACTCCAGCCTGGGTGGCTCCGTGAGACTTCGTCTCAAAAAATAAATAAATACATAAATTATCAATAATAATGTAAGAATGCATGTAATGATACATCTATTATTATGTATTATTATACATTTATTGGTATGTATTATAGATGTAATAATTAATACACCTATTAATATAATGGTAAAGAAAAGCATTAGGTTAGGACCCAGAAAGGGACAAGCTTGGGATATTTGGAAAACTGGACTCTTTGGTCACTCCTTTTTCAGTGATCCTGAATCAATTAATGACTCAGGTTTTGTTTGTTTCCCATCTCACAAGGGAAAGCAAGAGCCACAGATGGAGCTAGAGACGGGAGAGGTGCAATCATGATGAGGGACTGGGGATGAATACGTTGAGCAAACAGTGGGAGGCCTGGGGCAACGGGAGGGCATGGGCGGCAGGCGGGTGGAGACTCACCTGCGAAATCCTTGTCTCACCTGCTCTCTCCTGGGCCCTCCATGGCCCACTCTCTTCCTCCACCCCAGCTCCTTCGAATGTTCTTCCGGCAGCAGGATGAGATTCGACGGTTGAAAGAGGAGCTGGCCCAGAAGGACATCCGCATTCGGCAACTCCAGCTGGAACTGAAAAACTTGCGCAACAGCCCCAAGAACTGTTAGCTCCCCAGCTGGGCTGTTTTCTAAGCCGATCTCTCCGTCGTTTCTACTCGTCCCTTAACTTCTCCCTTATCCAGTGACCCCAGAGACAGAGCCAGGACGGGAGCGGGGGCCAACCCGAGGACCCCCGCCTACCACCTCCAGAACTGGAAGCCAACCTCTGACCTCCTGACCTCATGCTAATAAAAGTCCCCAGCTTCTCCTGGAGACCCCCCACCGGCAGCCCCCTTCCCTGCCACCCCAGGAGCCAGACTTCCCCTCAGCTGGGTGAAGACTACAGACTCTCTGGGGTTGGGGGGGCTCCATCTCAGTGGACCAGGAAGCAAAGGGGGAAGCAGGATACCAGCTAGACTTAGCACTTGGACATTTCCCCTGCAAAGGGGGCTGCCAGGACATCTCAGCACTCCCACCTGGAGCTCTCAGCATCACCGAAGGTACCACAGCATAAGTGCTGGACTACAGGCTGCAGTGATCCCTCTTTCTTTCCACTCCCTCTTCCCTCAGCAGCCCCGGAAGCCTGCCTCACCCTAGAGGGCAGCGAGCCGCACAGCTCCTTTTTGTCTCTTCCCCTCCCGCCCTCTTGTCTTCAGGGAATTCAGAGGATTGCTCTCCAAGGCCATAAAAACCCCTTGCCTTCCCCACGATTCTCTTCAAAGCTCTTGCACACCCTTTTCCCATTCAATTTGTGAGCCAGGCAGGGTAGGGATTAGTGTCCCTGTCTGACAAATGACAGAACTGAGGGTGCAATGGGGAAGTGACTTATAAAGTCACCCAGCAGGTCAACAGTGGACCCACAGCCAGGACCCTGGGTGTCCAGATCCCAAGGCCAGGACCTTTCCCGCTGCATCAAGATGCCAATCCCATGGTGGGCTTCACCAGTGCCCAAGTCTCTGTGGAGAATGAGAACTGGAAGCCACTGCTACCGTCTACCCAGCACCAGTAGTGCCGATGTGCCACACTGCCCAGTTGAGGACCCTCACGCTCTGTGCCCCTAGGTCCTTCAGGTCCACACCCTCGGCTGTCACCACCACCCTCCCCAGGGGACTCCAGCTGAGATGAAGCCTCATCCTCCTGGCAGCTGAGGCTGAGAAGGGTGGAGCTTGGCCCTAGGGAAGGCAGACCAGGGTCTGATGGCTTCTGGGGCTGTGCTGCGTGTCTCAGCACCGCTATCTCAGCCACTTTCAGCCTTACGCACGTAGAATGAACACAGCCTCTCACATCCGTATAGCACTTTAAAGTTTCTGCAGTCCTTTGACACATAAGATCTCATCAAGCCTCACATCTACACCCTTCTTCAGATGAGGGAACCGAGAGGAGTGGCCCAAGGTCACACACCTCTGAGATGCCACGTTTCATTTGATCTTGCACACATTTTCTCTTATTCCTTCTTTCTTCCTCCTTTCATTTCCCACTGCCCACAAAGAGTTTGTAAACACTGTTTTCAGAAGATTCACCGTTTGGGGTGAGATCTGGAAATCAAGAAATGGGTGTCCACTCTTCCCTTTCATTAGCTAGATCTACTAGACGCATCATACTCCACACCTGCTTTTCCCGTGGCCGCCCTATGGAATATCCCATCCACAGAGGCCAGGGCTACCCAAGCCCCTCCAGGTGAGCTGGACCTCTCCTCTAAGAACCTCCTTCCTCCCAGCCAGCTACAGTAGGGCCTCCTCACCCCATACCCCGCAGCTAGACAGTGTCAGCACTCATCTCCTCCTCCCCACATTTCTGGAGCTTTTTTTTTTTTCTTCCCCATTGACCTTTGTGGTCTCCTGTGATTATTTATGCTGCCTCCCAAGGATAGAATTGAAATAAAATGTTTTCAACTTATCAAACCTGGGCATCTCATTTCATCCCGGGTGGTTCCTGCTCTTGGTCACCATGGTTCCTTGATGGTCAGCTCCCCACCCACAGCTCATTTGCCTTTCCGGCATGACAGCCCACGTCTGTACCTACAGATATAATTTCGCACTTTCATTTGTCTCGGCACTATTGACATTTGGGGCCAGATAATTCTTTGCTGTGGGGGCTGCCCTGTACATTGCAAGATATTTAGCCGTATCCCTGGCCTCCACCAATCAGATGCCATAGCAACCCCCATCCAATTGGGACAACCAAAAATGTCCCCAGATATGACGTGACATCCCCTGGGATATCAGAATCACTTCCCAGTTAAGAACTGTTCTAGCGTGATTCAATAGATGCTGGTCTCTGTGTAGCCCCATGTTGCGGTCTGGGTGAGACTAATGCTTCACATTGGAATGATGCCTTGCGGTTTATCAGGCAGGATTCCACACACTTGACTCATTTGATCTTCATAGCAGCTCTCATTGGTAGGTCTGATTGTCCCTGTTTTCAAGAAGAGCAATCAGGCCCAGAGTGGTGACATGTTTGAGGTCACTCAGCCAGTGTAGGGGGGGAAATACACAGGGACTGGATTTTCTGAGTCCAGAGCCAGAGATGGACTGTGCTCCCAGTCACCAGCCAGGCTCAGAGCTGGGCAGAGTCTGTTCTGGGAGGGTGGCCGAGGCCCATTATGAGACCAGGGAGGCTGGATATCCTCACTCTCTCAGTAGCCCAAGGCTGTCTTGAATAAGAGTTGTCAGGGCTGGGCACAGTGGCTCACACCTGTAATCCCAGCACTTTGGGAGGCTAACACAGTGGATCACGAGGTCAGGAGATCAAGACCATCCTGGCTAACGTGGTGAAACCCTGTCTTTACTAAAAATACAAAAAATTAGCTGGGTGTGGTGGCACACGCCTGTAATTCCAACTACTTGGGACACTGAGGCAGAAGAATCGCTTGAACCCGGGAGGCGGAGGTTGCAGTGAGCCAAGATCGCCCCACTGCACTCCACAAGACTCTATCTCAAAAAAAAAAAAGAGTTGTCAGGCCGCAAAGTGTACAGGCCCCAGGCAGCGTGGACACCACAGGAAACTCAGAAGGGCCAGAGGAAAGCAGTGTGGGTCTTAGAAAAGGGGTGAGGAGGAAAGGGTAAAGGGCTGCAGAGGAGCAGTGGGCAGGATGCCAGGAAGGTGTGGTGCAGGCCTGGCTCTGCGCGGACTAGCTGTGCAACACTGAGTAAGGCTCTTTTTTTTTCCCCTGGGCCTCATTTTCTCCATCTATAAAATGAGGGGATGGGACAATTTCTAGGGTCCCTTCCTGGTATGTCATCCTAGGTTTCCATTATACCAGCAATTGAGAGGATGGGACAAATCCTCATCCTCTAACACAAATGATTTTTTTAAAATTATTGAGAAAAAGGAAGCAGAGGTGGCTTCCTACAGGGCTTGGGTACGGAAAATCACTTTTGCTGAGGCTCAGGGGAACGGGTGATAGATAAGGTGATCTGTCTCATATGTTCCTCTGTCCTACCTAATCTCCAATTCTGAGCCCAACGGGGCAGCTTATCATCACTTATTATAGTACACTGTCTGCGGTCGGGCTTGAACTTGCTTTCCATCTCCCCACTAGCCCATTTTCCTGACTGCCTTTGTTGAATAACTCAGCAATTCCCAATTGGCTGGCTGTGCATCCTTAATTTCTTCATATGCTGTATATTCCATGCCTAGTCTGTTATGATGACCCCTCTGCCAATTACACATTGCCAATTATACTGCCTGGCCCAACACATTGCTGTAATTATCACAATGATGTAGGAGGGTGATCTGTTCATGGCTGTTTGAACCTGTCCCCACTACCATGCTCCCAACCAGGTGTCTGCTCCCTTCTTTTCTCCAAGTAAGGATACTTAAGGCTAAACTTCAGACCCTTCTCTTCTATGGAGATGTTCCTAATGCCTTTACCATCAGCAAGCGTATCCTCCTGTGTGTGCCTACAACTCTTTATCCCCCCGCCCCCGCGACACTTAATTCAATTTTCAACTCAGTTTAACACATAGCAAGTAGCTGCATCTATTTTGCACGAGGTGCTGGGAACCATGACATGGGAAAGAGCAAGCTCTGCCCTTGAGGGGCTCCAGCCAGTGGTCTATGTAGAGGCGTCATATCACCCAGCAGGATGTGGAGCCCTTGGAGAGTGGGATGAGCTTCACTCTAGGCTGGGTTCAGTGTGGACTGGGCAGTTTGTTCTGGGATTGGATGACTCCTGTGTTGTCTTCCAGCCAGCCTCCTGAGATCCCAAGATGGGCTTGGGCATTTTTAGACTCTCTCCTGGTGCTGGGCAAACATCCCAGACTGCCAGTGGACCGTGCAGAACGTGGCTGCTGCTTCACTGTGGGAAATGACTTCATGTTGAAAACACCCCCACCTCCAGGCCCCCGCCCCCCAGCCTTCCTGCTTGGAAGGGCTGCCGTGATGGGGCTGCCTGGAGCAGAGGCACTTATTTCAGCCACAGGAAACATTACCAGATCCTTCTCCTCCCCCTGGTCAGCCAGCTCAGGGACTGCAGGGCTATGGCGCAGGGAGGGGAAGAGGCCCGCCTGGGATGTTGGCAGAGGCTCCTCGTTCTGTGTGTGTGTGTGTTTCCTATTTGGGAACAACCTGCAGCCTGTCTTTCCTTGGAATTTTAATTCAGTAACCAGCACAAATGGGTCAGCCTTACTCAGAAAGAGAAGGTGAGTATCTAGAGGATCGGGTGAGAGGAGTTCTAACAAGCTCCTGTCCCAGAGCCCCTCCCTTGCATCTGGCTTGTCACACTGCCCAGAATTCCCTCATTAGCACACAGTTTCTTTGGACTAAGCACTGCCCTTCCCAGAGCCATCTCCATGTGCAAATCCCCCGGGATTGGGATGCTGGTGTGAATCGGGTGAGCGGATCCAGCGAAGGGGACACGGGAACAAGGAAAGACGGTGGGCCTCGAGTGGGAGGAGGGAGGTAGGGACCCTGAGCAGAGATCTTGGGTTTCAAGGTCACAATGATGACGGCAAGATTCAAAGACCAGGAGGAGTTTGTAGAAACTTGCATCTAGCCAGCAGGTGGCAGATTATGGCCTTCCTATCAAGCCCATTTTTTTCTAAACTGGGTCCCTTTTGCACCTCCCACCCACTCCAGAATTAATGATCCAACCATAGGCACCGGGGCCTCATGGCAAAACAGGCACACAGAATAGCCAGGAACCAAAGCACCCCAAGTAGAGAAGGGGGGCTCGGAGGAGGGTAGCCGAGAGACCAGCTGTCTCCAAGGCGCGACCAGAGGAGGGCGCGCACCTCACCTTCCTCCCTCTCGTGCTGTGGAGACCCTGCCTGGCCTTCCCTGAAGCGCAGGAAAGAGTCTTGATCGGGGTGTTCTCGTCCCAGCCTGGCAGCCTCTGACCTGCTCTGTGACCTTGAGCGGTTTCCCTACAGGAACAGTGAAGGGAGGGGCCCTTTCTGGCTGGAGAGTCTGTGTTTGATGATGCTTGGTCTGAGGGGATGGTAGAAGGAAGAGCTGGAAAGTGACGGGAGGCAGAAAACCAGGGGTGGGAGGAGCAGGTATCCAGGCCAGACCTCTGCAGCTCAGGCAGCACAGCCCAGCCCAGCCTGGGGCTCACGCTCCAGCCCACGCAGCCTCCAGGAAGCTCTTGATGAGACAAACAGGACCAGTTGTCTAGGGCCTCTGCTTCCCAGGCCCAGGTGCAGACCAGGACACAAAGGAAGAGGCCGGGGCCAGTCCCAGGAAGCCCTGAATCCTTGCCCTGGGAGGCTGGACTCCACCCAGGCCATGAGGAGCCAAGGAAGGGCTTGAATCAAGAGTGGACACCTCCCTCTAGCCGCTTCAGTGGAAGGGATTAGAGGGCAACACAAGCCGGGAAACGGTGTGGGCTAGTGGGTTGTCTAGCCAGGAGATGGGAGGGCCCAGCCTGGGGCAGCGGTTATGGCAGACTTTTTTTTTTTGAGATGGAGTCTCGTTCTGTCACCAGGCTGGAGTAGAGTGGCGCCATCTTTGCTCACTGCCACCTCTGCCTCCTGGGTGTTCAAGCAATTCCCCTGCCTCAGCCTCCCAAGTGGCTGGGACTACAGGCACACACCACCGTGCCGGGCTAATTTTTTGTATTTTAGTAGAGATGGGGTTTCACCATGTTGGCCACAATGGTCTCCATCTCTTGACCTCCGCCGGCCTCAGCCTCCCAAGGTGCTGGATTACAGACGTAAGCCACTGCACCTGGCTATGGCAGACTTAAGAGAGCTTGCTGAGATGAGGAACTGACCCTGATCCAAAGGGTGGGTGTAAGGAGGGGACAGGGAGGCAGCAGGGAAGAGGAAGAAGGCAGAGGACAGGTTAGAAGAACTCTCAGAAATGGAACCAGAGCTGGGACAGAGATGACCCACCCCTGCTGTTGAATGGGGCACTTCCCAAAGATAGAGACTGCCTTGTGTAATCCCCTTATAAACCAACAACAGCAGCGCTGGCTGCACCTTGCTTCACAATGTTTCTTTGGCTGCCTGAGAGAGGAAGGGCTGGTCTTAGAACGTGTGTTGGGTGCTGGGCAAGGTGGTTCATACCTATAATCCCAGTAATTCCAGCACTTTGGGAGGCCAAGGTAGGAGGATCGCTTGAGGCCAGGAGTGCCAGACCAGCCTCAACATAGTGAGACCTCATCTCCATTCGGAAGGAAGAAAGGAAGGAGAGAGGAAGAAAGAAAAGGGAAAGTTTGTTAGGTTTTGTAATCACTGAAAGACCTGGCAGGCCCTAGAGCTTTTTAGCAATGTGATTCAAGTGATTCTAAAGCCCCCTCCCCACCCACTAGCTGCTCCCACCCTAACTTACCCCCCACAGGCCTGAAATTCACACAGCTGTCTGAAAGTCATTTATAATAATGAAATTATGAAAACATTATTTTTTTCTTTGCCTACCGGAATTTTTGAGACAGTTTTCATTCAAAATTATTTTATTCAAATGCCTTTTCAGCATCCAGTACTGTCGTAGGTGCTAAAATAAGATGTAGTTCTTGGTCTCAGGGAGGTTCCAGTCTGGTATATAATGAAAATTCACATGCAGTGCAGAAAGAAATGTCTGGAAGGACTGAGACACTTAGCAGTGATTATCTCAGGGTAACAGGATAAGAGAAGAAGGTATTCTTTAATTTTAAAGAATTTTAAGCAAATGTAAAGGCTTAGGATTTGCCACAACCGTGTCGTTCAGCTTGAAATCTCAGGCTTATTCTGTTCCATTCACCAGGTTTGGGTGCTGGGGTTTTTCTTCCCACATCACCACTGCCCCTCTGGAGGGTAATTGGATGGGGTGAGCAGACAGGCCTGGCCTGGTGTCACTTCCGTTGGACACTTGACAGGTGGGGTCCTAACTAGAAGGCCCAGCCACGGCCACCCACCCCTCAATGTGAGGCATGCCTCATAGGATCCCAGCACAGGCCAGTGGCAGCAGATGCTCAGTCTTTTCCTGATCCTCTTGTTGCTGACTCTGCCCTACCTACCCGATCCTCCTGGTCTGGTCCCACCCACTAATCTCCTCCCACTTCACCCCAGGTGGCCCCAATCCCTAAACTTGCATTTGAGTAGAGGGCGAGGTACACTGGCTCTTCCCAATCTACTGCTTGGGGCATAAACCTTATGAGGTGCTTTCTCTGGCACTGAGCCCTTTCTTCTCTTCAAATCAAAAGGCTTGGCCAGGCACAGTGGCTCACACCTGTAATCTCAACACTGGGAGGCCGAGGCAGGAGGATTGCTTAAACCCAGGAGATTGAAACTAGCCTGGGCAACATACCAAGACCCCCATATCTAAAAAAAATTTATTTTTTAATTAGCCAAGTGTGATGGTGCATGCCTGGTGCCCCAACTACTCAGAGGGCTAAGGCAGGAGGATCCCTTGAGCCCAGGAGGTGGAGGCTGCAGTGAACCGTGATTGTGCCACTGCATTCTAGCCTAGGTGACACCACAGGACTGAGACCCTATCTCAAAAAAAAAATAGGATAAAAATAAAAAAAACACTTGGCTTTTAAGACTTTACCGTCTAGACTGGGCGTGGTGGCTCACGCTGGTAATCCCAGCACTTTGGGAGGCCAAGGTGGGTGGATCACCTGAGGTCCGGAGTTCGAGACCAGCCTGACCAACATGGAGAAACCCCATCTCTACTAAAAATACAAAATTAGTCGGGCGTGGTGGCGCACACCTATAATCCCAGCTACTTGGGAGGCTGAGGTAGGAGAATTGCTTGAACCCGGGAGGTGGTGTTTGTGGTGAGCCGAGATCATACTGTTGGATTTTGGCCTGGGCAACAAGAGCAAAACTGCATCTCAAAAGAAAAAAAAAAAAAAAGATTTTACTGTCTCAGCCACGAATTTTTGAAAATCTGTTTAGAAACTCAAAAGCTGAGCACTTTATTTGTATTTGTTTATATATTCCAGCTATCAGAATCCTGATCCCCCCTCTAGCAATGAAAACTACTTGCTGAGTGGGAAAGAGGAACTATAGAATCAACTGTGACTACTTCCAAAAGCTACCCTTTCCTCCCTGCACCACACACGTATATAACGGGGTCACTAAAATGGCCAGGGTTCTTAAGACCATATAGAATGGAAGAATTTTAATTAACGATGACTTGGAACTGGAGAACAGTGTCCTTTTGCTGATTATCAATGAATATCTGCTGGACGACGACACTGCAGTAGGTGCCAGTGATATAAAACCAACTGAGATACACAAATCACTGGAGCTGGGGGCTTGGTTCAGGGAAGGACTCGGAGATGTAAATCAGTAATTACATTTCAGTGTGATGAGTACTAGATCAGAGCAATCAAAATGCAGAAGACAGAGGACAGACCTGGTGGTGACAGGTCATCTGAATTCCTCAAGTGAAAGCTGTTTTCTAACCAAGAAGAGGGAGAACAGCGCTGCAGTCAGAGGCACAGCATGTGCAAAGTGAAAGAAAGGAACAGCTGGCATGTGAGGAGAATCCTAAGGGCTTTGAGTTTCTGACGCCAACGAGAAGGCTGGCGAGTGGGCAGTCAGCAAAGGGCCTTATATTCAGGCTATTAACTTGGAATGTACTTTTTTTTTTTTGAGATGAAGTTTCGCTCTTGTTACCCAGGCTGGAGTGCAATGGCGCGGTCTCGGCTCACCGCAACCTCTGCCTCCTGAGTTCAAGCAATTCTCCCGCTTCTGCCTCCCGAGTAGCTGGGATTACAGGCACGCACCACCATGCCCAGCTAATTTTTGTATTTTTAGTAGAGATAGGGTTTCACCTTGTTGACCAGGATGGTCTCGATCTCTTGACCTCATGATCCACCCGCCTCGGCCTCCCAAAGTGCTGGGATTATAGGCATGAGCCACCGCGCAGCTGGAATGTACTTTTTATGCAATGAAAAACCTCAGGAGATTTTAAAGCATCAGAATGACCAGATTAAATATGAATAAAGTTTGCTGGCGAGGTGGCTCACGCCTGTAATTCCAGCACTTTGGGAGGCCTAGGTGGGCAGATCACTTGAGGTCAAGAGATCAAGACCAGCTTGGCCAACATGGTGAAACCCCATCGCTACCAAAAATACCAAAAAAATCAGCCAGGCATGGGAGTGAGCGCCTGTAGTCCCAGCTACTCAGTAAGCTGAGGTACAAGAATCGCTTGAACCCAGGAGGTGGAAGTTCCAGTGAGCCAAGATCGCACCACTGCACCCCAGCCTGGGTGACAGAGCAAGACTCCATCTCAAAAAAAAAAAAAAGAAAAGAAAAGAAAAGTAGAGAAAAGAAATTTGAAGCATTTTTTAATAGTACACACACAATATTTTTTTCTCTCTCTTTCTCTGTCTGTGTGTGTGAAAGAGAGGGAGAAAGTGATCTTATACTTATACAGAGATGCAAAATAAAATATGTTTCTCAGTGTGGGTTGCAATCAACAAACTTTGAAAGCCACTGTTGTAGAACTTGCTAATGGTGTGAAGCAGAGAATA
The DNA here is from genome assembly GCF_049354715.1 of Callithrix jacchus. NCBI lineage: Eukaryota > Metazoa > Chordata > Mammalia > Primates > Cebidae > Callithrix > Callithrix jacchus. The sequence continues at coordinate 15,897,349 of NC_133509.1, forward strand.
ATTGCCTACAGGATTTCCAGGAGAGAGGATTTAACCCATGTGTGGCTGCCGGGGATGGCGTCCCAGAGGACAGTCAGCCGTGGAATTGGGCCTTAAAGGAAGATAGGGTGTAGGGGAGGGGAGAGGGAAAGGCACGAGGGAAAGGCATGGCAGAGAGCCCTTAAGAAGTAGCTCCCAGGTCTGACGCGGTGGCTCACGCCTGTAATCCCAGCACTTTGGGAGGCTGAGGCGGGTGGATCACGAGGTCAAGAGATCGAGACCATTCTGGTCAACATGGTGAAACTATGTCTCTACTAAAAATACAAAAAATAGGCTGGGCATGGTGGCTCGTGCCTGTAATTCCAGCTACTCAGGAGGCTGAGGCAGGAGAATTGCCTGAACCCAGGAGGCGGAGGTCACGGTGAGCTGAGATCACGCCATTGCACTCCAGCCTGGGTAACAAGAGCGAAACTCCATCTCAAAAAAAAAAAAAAAAAGAAAAAAAAAGAAGTAGCTCCCAAAGCAGTCCTGCTGGATTCCTCCTTAGCAAGAGCCCTGCCTAAGAGCCTCAAGATGGTTATCTTGGGAATATAACATTTCTGTCTCAACACAGAAAAGCATTTGCTGACAGCTTATCTTCTCCCCCAGCCCTTAGTACAAACTATCTGCCACATAACTCATGTCTCTTTTGACCTTCTGCACCAGGGCACCAAGTTCATTGTCAAACGGCTGACTTGACTAACAAACGAGGGACATTTTCCGTTTTCATAAAGACTCCCAAGATAGAGAGAATTGAATGAGCTGAGATTTGGGTCCAAGTTCTAGCTCAGAAGCTCATTCATCCAGTTATTTATTGCTAAACTTTCTAAAACCCATTTTTGCCCATCATAAGATGGATTAGTCTGAACTTCCCAGCCTTCCTTCCAAACGTCCAAGCATCACATCCAATGAGAGGGTGGGTGCATCCTAAGTCACAAGGACTTGCCGACTGGTTACTCTTCCCATTGGCCACAAGGCCCAGCTAATGCAGGAGCTCCCAAAGAACAGGCACAATTTGGCAACCTTGTCATTGCAAGCAAAGAAGAGAAGTTATTATTTTATCAGCTGGTACCAGAGTTCCTTGTACGGAAGGAAGTGTCTTTGTTTGGGAAAATACCTTGATAGACCCTTTGGGGGTAAAAGGTGAGGCCCTGAGGATATGAGCTTGGAGGAAAAAACAAAGATAGCCAAATAGTGCTGCCTAGGAAATGAATAGGAATTTGGGGATAAGGAAGAACAAAAGAGGGAGGAAAAAAGAACGCTAAGCAATGCGATTAGAAGTTAAAAGTCTACCAGGGCCTGGTGGCTCATGCCTGTAATCCCAGCACTTTAGAAGGTGGACAGATCATGAGGTCAGGGGTTCAAGACCAGCCTGACCAACATGGTGAAACCCTGTCTCTAATAAAAATACAAAAATTAGCTGGGCTTGGTGGCACACTCCTGAAATCCCAGCTAATAGGGAGGCAGGAGAATTGCTTGAACCCAGAAAGCAGAGGTTGCAGTGAGCTGAGATTGTGCCACTGTACTCTAACCTAAGCAACACAGTGAGACTCCATCTCAGACATTAAAAAAAGAAGAAGCTAAAACCCTAGTAAGTGGGAAGCTGGGGAAGCTCTTAGAGAGATCTAAGCTTATATAATAAATTTTCTGGACTGCAGTTTTGCAATCCAACCCTTCTCTCCAATGTAATCCATTCCCAGAATCTCCAACAAATGTCTACGACAGAAGCTGCTCTGTGGAAGCAGGGTAGGTGGGCATCAAGAAAGAAAGGGCTATGCTCAACTTTGGAGGCAATTCTGGGATAGAGGTTCGGCCACAAGACAGCAAAGAAGGAAATCTGGAGCCAGAGATGACACTATGGAACCTAAGCCCAGGGAATTCACAGACATTTTGCAGAAGGCACGGGGTTTCCCCTAGACTGAGGGATGGGGTTCTCACCAATGTCATGTAGAGTTGAGGCGTTAGAATTACACCAGTAAACACCTGAAACAATTGGCTATCCAGCTTTTGTCTATTGTGAGGGTGAACCTTTCCTCCAGGCTTCTCTCTGGCTGAAGTCAATATTATTTGGCTATTATTGATTGAACTTCAGTCATAACTTAATATCAACCAGACAAGAGAGGTTACATCAGCTTCCTCCTTCTCCTTTCTGACTGCATTCCGACCAGACTACACTCTGGGCAGCGCTTACCTAATGCAAACGGGTAATTTCTTTATGATAATAATCTATTGCATCTGCATGCTATTTAAAGCTTCCTCACCACCCTATCTCATCATATACTGGACCTTCAAAATAACCCTACAAACCAGGAAAGGCACAGATTCCCCAGGTTAGCAACGAGGAAGCCCAAAGAATCAAAAAATTAAATGTGGATTGGGCGTGAGAGTCAATCTCTGATCTTAAGGAATGCTGGGGAGACAAGATAGAAATACATGAAAAGACGGCCGGGCGCAGTGGCTCACGCCTGTAATCCCAGCGCTTTGGGAGGCAGAGGCGGGTGGATCACGAGGTCAAGAGATCCAGACCATCCTGGTCAACAAGGTGAAACCCCGTCTCTACTAAAAATATAAAAAATTAGCTGGGCATCATGGCGTGTGCCTGTAATCCCAGCTACTCAGGAGGCTGAGGCAGGAGAATTGCTTGAACCCAGGAGGCAGAGGTTGCGGTGAGCTGAGATTGCGCCATTGCACTCCAGCCTGGGTAACAAGAGCGAAACTCCGTCTCAAAAAAAAAAAAAAAAAAGAAATACATGAAAAGACAACAGCATTGAAGAAGTAGAAAGAAATAAATGTCTTAAGGTAGAGCACAACTAATTGCTGGAAGAATGACAGCGATCACAAGGCATCTGGAATCCAAGGTAGACCAGTTCTACCTTCTCATGGCCCCACCCACTTCTTTCCATCTTCATGACCATCTCCAAGGTCATCATTGTCTCCACCCAGCTTATCACAACAGCTTCCTAACCAGCTTCTCAGGCTCCAGCTCTGTCCCTTTAATTAGTTCTTTTGTTGTTGTTGTCGAGACCTCGTCTGTCGCCCAGGCTGGAGTGCAGTGGTGCAATTCTGGCTCACTGCAACCTCTGTCTCTTGGGTTCAGGCAATTCTCCTGCCTCGGCCTCCCAAGCAGCTGCGATTACAGACACCCGCCACCACGACTCGTTCGCTTTTTTATTTTTAGTAGAGATGGGGTTTCACCATGTTGGCCAGGCTGGTCTTAAACTCCTGACCTCAAATGATTCATCTGCCTTGGCCTCCCATAGTGCTGGGAAAGCAGACATGAGCCACCGTGCCAGCTCATGTAATTAGTTCTTCACAAGGCCACAAAAGTTACCTTTATGATATGCAAATCAAATCACAGTCGCACCCCTACTTAAATCCTTGGTGGTTCCCCATCGTCCTAATGGAAAGTCGAATTTTTTTTTTTTTTTTGAGATGGAATCTCACTCTGTCGCCCAGGCTGGAGTACAGTGGCACCATCTTGGTTCACTACAACCTCCTCCTCCCAGGTTCAAGCAATTCTCCTACCTCAGACTCCTGAGATGGCCACCACCACGCCCAGCTCATTTTTGTATTTTTAGTACAGACGGGGGGAGGGGGGTGTTTCACCATGTTGGCCAGGATGGTCTTGAACTCCTGACCTTAGGTGATCTACCTGCCTCGGCCTCCCGAAGAACTGAGATTACAGGTGTGAGCCACTTCTCCTGGCCTTAATTTTATTTTTAGAGACAGGGTCTCACTCTGTCACCCAGGCTGGAGTGCAGTGGCATGATCACAGGTTACTCTTAGCTTCACTGAAATCCAGAACTCAAGAGATCCTCCCACCTCAGCCTCGTCAGCACCTGGAACTACAGGTTAGTGCCACCACACTCAGCTAATGTTTTGATGTGTGTGGTTTTTTTTGTTTGTTTTTTTTTTTAAATAGAGACAGGATCTCGCTATGTTGCTTAGGTTGGTCTTGAATGCCTTGCCTCAAGTGATCCTCCCGCCTTGGTCTCATAAAGTGCTAGGATTACAGGCACTACTCTATTCAACCTTTTTTTTTTAAAGATGGAGTCTCACTCTGTCACCCAGGCTGGAGTACAGTGGCGCGATCTCAGCTCACTGCAACTTCCGCCTCCCGGGCTCAAGCGATTCTCCTGCCTCAACTTCCCGAGTAGCTGGGATTACAGGCACCCACCACCACGCCCAGCTAATTTTTGTATTTTTAGTAGAGACACAGTTTCACCATGTTGATCAGACTGGTCTTGAGCTCCTGACCTCAAGTGATCTGCCTGCCTTGGCCTCCCAAAGCGCTGGGATTACAGGCTTGAGCCACGTGGCCCAGCCTCTATACAACTTTTGAATAAGAAGATTCTGAGAGCTTCTGAGTTGATGAATGCACACCAACTCTCCAGGGACAGAAGCTCCTGCCCTCAGGACCCTTACAGACCCGGCCTATGTACCTTTTCATTTGGCTATCCATTTGTGTGCTTTAGGATATCCTTCATGATAAACACTTAACTGGGAGTAAATTACAGTTAATTTACTTCCTGAGTTCTGCAAGCAATTCTAGCAAATCAACAAACCAGAGGGGAGGTTCGTGGGAACCCCTGATGTATAGCCAATCGGTCAGAAGTACAGGTGGTCTGAGATTTGGGACTGGAGTCTGAAGTAGGGGCAGTCTTCTGGAACTGAGCCCTTAAGCTGTGGGGTCCACACCCACTCTGGGTAGTTAGTGCCAGAATTGAATTGAATTGCTGGGTGCCCAGCTGCTGTCAGGGCATTTGTTGGTGTCAGAAAACACGCCAGTCAGACCTACTTTCACTTTTGTTTTCCTAATTCCCTGAGTTGTGTCCAGGGACTGTCTTGCCTCCTGGTCTTCGTTTTCTTTTTGTTTGTTGGTTTTTGGTTTTGCTTTTGGTTTTGAGATGGAGTTTTCGCTCTTGTTGCCCAGGCTGGAGTGCAATGGCACAATCTCAGCTCTCAGCAACCTCCACCTCCCAGGTTCAAGCGATTCTCCTGCCTCAGCCTCCTGAGTGGCTGGGATTATAGGCATGTGCCACAAAGCCTGGCTAAGTTTGTATTTTTAGCAGAAACGGGGTTTCTCCATGTTGGTCAGGCTGGTCTTGAACTCCCAACCTCAGGTGTTCTGCCCACCTCCATCTCTGCCTCTGCCTCCCAAAGTGCTGGGATTACAGGCATGAGCCACCATGCCTGGCCAGCCTCCTGTTCTTCGTATAACGCATTCCTTCTGCATGGATCACCTGCCTACTCTCTTGGTCTGGCAAATTTCCTCTTATCCTTCAGGTCTCAGCTTCAATGCCACCTCCCAAGAAAGGTCCTTTTCATTACTAGAATAGCTCAGAACGCACACCCCAGTAATCCCATAGCATCCTCAATTTCCCCTTCCCGACACCCATCACACTTCACCATTATTACTGATAGAGTTGTCTGTCTTCCCCAAGAATGAAGGCAGCTCTGTAAGCCACTGAGAGATGGACCATGTCTGTCTTGTTCACCATTGTATCCAGCACCTGGCACAGTGCCTGGTAGGTTATAGGCACTCAATAAGTATGTATCGAGTTCAGAATGAATGAAATAAATGAATGTTGTAGGAATCCAGAAGAAAGAGATTCGCATAGACTGAGGAAAGAGGTGGACTAGGACTTGAATAACAAGTACAGAAGCTTCCACCATTACCAAATACACCAGGGACAACCCACAGCTTCCCACCTCCAACCCAGCAGGAGGCAACTACAAAAACAGAAAGAGCACTGACTGCAAGACAGAAGAGCAGGCTCCAGTCCTGCCTCTGTGCCTCAGTGTGTGACGTGGAACACATCATTCAACTTCTGACCCTGAGTTCCCTTGTCTGTAAAATGAAGCTTCTATAACCCACCTAGAGGGGTTTCTCTGAGGTTTAGTGAGGTCCTGAATGTGGTAGACCCCAACACAAAGCAGACCTGACCAGATGTGTGTGTGGATTTCTTTTCAGCCACACAGCCTGTTTCCAAGATTTCCCAAAGCACTGGCTAAAAGCCCACCTGGGAAAAGCCTGCATCTATCTGTCAACCCAGCTTCCTGGACCTGAACACACTCACGCTGCCCAGGCCGATGCGCCATCTTGTCCCTCTTCCCCCACCAGCAGGCAGCACCCAAAGCCTTCCTCACACCCACAAGAACCACGCTCTGAAGACTCCCACCTGCAAGAGTCAAAGAGTTAAAGGCATTTACCTCCCACAAGGTGGTAATATACTTTCCTCTATCAATTTCTGAGTAAAGAATATTTTCAGGGCAGGGCACAGTGACTCACACTTGTAATCCCAGCACTTTGGGTGTCCAAAGTGGGCAGATCACTTGAGGTCAGGAGTTTGAGACCAGCCTAGCCAACATGGTAAAATCCCATCTCTACTAAAAATACAAAAATTAGCCAGGTCTGGTGGTAGGCACCTGTAATCCCAGTTACTTGAGAGGCTGAGGCAGGAGAATTGCTTGAATCTCGGAGGTAGAGGTTGGAGTGAGCCAAGATCATGCCACAGCACTGCAGCCCGAGAGACAGAGCAAGACTCTGTCTCAAAAAAGAGTATTTTCAAAATTAAATTCTCCAGAATTTTAATTCTTCACTATAATTCCTGGTGTTGAGACAGAAGGACCCCCAAGTTCTCCTGGTGATAGATTTTATTAGGCACCCACAGTGCCAGGGCTGTGCTGGCACCCAACTCCTCATGGAGATTACAAACTAGTTGGCGGGGGTGTGGCAGGCCCCCCAAAGATGCCCATGCACCTATCCCTGAAACCTGTGAATGTGTCTGTTACATGGTTAAAGGGTCTTTGCAGATGCAATTGAGGTTTTGGACCTTAAAATAGAGCCATATCCTGCTTTGCTCAGGTGGGATCAATCAGATCACATGAGCCCTTAAAAGCAGAGAACTTTGTGTACGTGGAATCAGAGACTCAAGTTAGTGGCTGGGTGAGGTGACTCACACCTGTAATCCCAGCACTTTGGGAGGCAAAGGTAGGTGGATCACTTGAGGCCAGGAGATCAAGACCAGCCTGGCCAACATGGCAAAACCCCATCTCTACCAAAAATATGAAAATTAGCCAGGCATGGTGGCATGTGCCTGTAGTCCCAGCTACTTGGAATGCTGACGGCTAAGGCAGGAGAATCACTTGAACCCAGGAAGTGGAGGTTGCAGTGAGCTGAGATAGTGCCATGGTACTCCAGCCTGGGTGACAGAGTGAGACTCCATGTCAACCGAAGAAGAAGAAGAAGAAGAAGGAGGAGGAGGAGGAGGAAGAAGAGGAAGAAGAAGAAGAAGGAGAAGGAGAAGAAGAAGAAGAAGAAGAAGAAGAAGAAGAAGAAGAAGAAGAAGAAGAAGAGGAGGAGGAGGAGGAGGAGGAGGAGGAGGAGGAGGAGGAGGAGGAAGAAGAAGGAAGAAGGAAGAAGGAAGAAGAAGAAGAAAGAGAAGAGGAGAAGAAGAAGAAGAAGAGGAGGAGGAGGAGAAAGAGAAAGAGGAGGAGGAGTAAGAAGAAAGTCAGAGATTCAGAGCATCTGAATGGGGACATGAATGGGTGAGGACATGAAAAGTGTAAGAATGAAGGCAGCCTCTAGGAGCAAAGATACTACTGACTGACCACCAGGGAGGAAATAGGATCCTTAGTCCTACAACCACAAGAAACTGAGTTCTACCAACCCAAATGAGCTTGGAAGTGGATTCTCCCCTACAGCCTCCAGATAAGAACCTAGTCCTGCTGACACCTTGGCTTCAGCCTTATGAGAACCCTAAACTGAGAACCCAGCCTAGCTTCCCTAGGCTGCTCATGCACAGAGCTATTAGATAATAACTAGGTGTTGTTTTACAAAACTACATTTGTGGTAACTTGTTACTATAGCAATAGAAAACTAATATATTAGCCAGGCATGGTGGCTTATGCCTGGAATACTTTGGTGAGGCCGAGGCAGGAGAACTGCTTGAGCCCAGGAGTTCAAGACCAGCCTGGGCAACATGGTGAGACCCCCATCTCTATTTTTTAAAAAATAATAACAAAATAAAAGTAATACAGGGAGACAGGACCTGTCTTTGTGGGGGGTCCCTTGACCAAGAGTTTAGTCCTAAGCTACCTCAGCTATAAATTCCTGTACATCTAAGCATGTCCAGAGGGGTAGGGAGCTAGGCCAGAGACAGAAAGACTAAAGGAGGGAGAATCATTTTCCATAAAGGCCAGAAAAGCTTCTCTCAGAAGAGAAATAGACCCTATAAGGTCCAAAGACCAAGCCCTGCGGTGAGAAGCAGCAGGAGAGCCTCTCTTGCATGGAGAGGGTTTTGGTCCTTTGAGGGCACAGGATGAAAGTCCTCCCCCGAGAACATGTGGCCGCTGGCTTTAAGCTCACAAGACAAGTGAGGGACAGAAACTGACTGAGGAAGGGGCAGGTGGACTAACTGGGAAGCACATGTGAGACCCCCTGGGGATCCCCTAAGCTGGTTGGGAGAGATTTGAGAGGCTCTGAGATTCCTGCAATTCCATGGGAGAGGCTGAGTCAGAGAAACACTGTTTTATTCATGGTCTTTATGATATAATTATATTCTGTTCCCCAAGCTGGTGTGGCTTGGAGAAACAGAGTGTCCAAAGCCTACTAATCCTCAGGGCAAAATAAGAAGTTTTAAAGTCAGAAAAGGCTGGTAGCTCACACCTGTAATCCCAGAACTTTGGGAGGCCAAGGCAAGTGGATCACCTGAGGTCAGGAGTTCAAGACAAGCCTGGCCAACATGGTGAAACCCTGTCTATACTAAAAGTACCAAAATTAGCCAGGCATGGTAGCAGGCACCTGTAATTCCAGCTACTCAGGAGGCTGAGATGAGAGAATCACTTGAAACTGGGCGCCACCACTGTTCACACCTGTAATCCCAGCACTTTGGGAGGCCGAGGCGGGCGGATCATGAGGTCAAGAGATGGAGACCATCCTGGCCAACACAGTGAAACCTCATCTCTACTAAAAATACAAAAAGTTTTTTATGGACTAGAAAAAAAAATTTTTTTTAATCAGCTGCATATGGTGGCACGAGCCTGTAGTCCTAGCTATTGGCGAGACTGCGGCAGGAGAATCACTTGAACCTGGGAGGCAGAGACTGCAGTGAGCCGAGATGGTGCCACTGCACTCCAGCATGGTGACAGAGCAAGACTCCAGCCAAAAAAAAAAAAGATGAAGAAGAAGAAGAAGAAGAGGAATGGAGGAATAGGAAGGGAAATGGAAAGGAGATATCTTTGAGTCAGACACAGCTGGGTACAAACGCTTCCTCCAGTGGCTTGCATGAGTTTGTTTAGCTTTCTGAGATTTCGTTTCAAATCCAGAAAACAAGGAGATGATGATAAAAGGACTTTTATCACAAGGAACTATGAAGAACCGGAAGGCAGGTTATTTACTGATCATCACACCACATGAGGACAAATACATTCCATACGATACTTCCCCAATTCAAAAACCCTGGTTTTTCCCACTTCAACATCTTTGATATTGGGATGTGTCTCATAATCATTCAGCAGTCCTGAGATACTTTCATTGCTTGCACTTGCAGAATCAGTGTTACTGGTTAGGAAGAAAATTCCAAAAGCAAAAATGAACTGTCCTATTAAGAAATGCTGGCCTCAGCCGGGCAGGGTGGCTCACGCCTGTAATCCCAGCACTTTGGGAGGCCGAGGTGGGCAGATAGCCTGAGGTAGGGAGTTCGAGACCAGCCTGACCAACATGGAGAAACCCCATCTCTATTAAAAATACAAAATTAGCTAGGCACGGTGGCGAATGCCTGTAATCCCAACTACTCAGGAGGCTGAGGCAGGAGAATCGCTTGAACCCAGGAGGTGGAGGTTGCAGTGAGCCAAGATAGCGTCATTGCACTCCAGCCTCAGCAACAAGGGTGAAATGCCATCTTATAAAAAAAAGAAAAAAGAAAAAAAAAGAAGTGCTGATGGGCATGGTGGCTCGTGTTTGCAATCCCAGCACTTTGGTATGTCAAGGTGAGTGGATCACTTGAGGTCAGGCATTTGAGACCAGCCTGGCCAACATGGTGAAACCCCATCTCCACTAAAAATACAAAAAAATTAGCTGGGTGTGGTGGTGCATGCCTGTAATCCCAGCCACTCGGGAGGCTGAGGCAGGAGAATAGTTTGAACCTGAAAGACAGAGGTTGCAGAAAGCCGAGATCACGCCACTACACTCCAGCCTGGATGACAGAGCGAGACTTGGTCTCAAAAAAAAAAAAAAAAAGAAAGACATTCTGCCTCTTCAACCTCCTGCTGACACAATCTTGTGTCAGAAAACACAGACATCAATGATGCTGAGCCATGGTGATTCAGAAGAGCCAGACTCTAATTGCGGAGAAGTCCTGGGAGTGCCATAACCAATTTATTTTGCTTATATTTGTTTTTTATGTGCACACAGGAGTGACATATGATAAAAGAAAATCTGTCTAAATAAGTCTAAAAGAGCCCTTCAGTAAGTACAAAAACTTCTTAAAAATTTCAAGTGGTAAAAAGATGCTGAGAAAATACAGGCATTATTCATTATGCCCAGCTGACTTCTAGGGAAATCAAGGTCTAGGGAATATTCACGGTGTGGCCCAGGCCTTAAAGCAGCCAATGGCAGAACTGAGAAATGAAGCACAGAGGCCAGTTTGGTGCGGCTGGCATCTAGGCATCTATCAGCTGTGTCCTACATTCTTCACAGGGAGTCCAAGAAACGTGACCTTCAGCCCACCAGAGATATTGCACTTCAGTTTTGTCCACAGAGAGTATGTGTTTGCGCACACACACACACACACACACACACACACACACAACATTCAAAGCAGAGGAATTGGTTGAGAAATGTAAAAACGCTCGGAAGAACGACATTCTGAGGAAAGTTATAAAGCCGCTTTCATTCGTCCCTCAAGGGCAAAACTTAAGCATAAGCAAATGTGTTTGCAGACCATTATAAAAGATTGAGGTTTCCCTGTAATCCCAGCACTTTGGGAGGCCGAGGCAGGTGGATCACGAGGTCAACAGATCGAGACCATCCTGGTCAACATGGCGAAACTCCGTCTCTACTAAAAATACAAAAAATTAGCTGGGCATGGAGGCGCATGCCTGTAATCCCAGCTACTCAGGAGGCTGAGGCAGGAGAATTGCTTGAACCCAGGAGGTGGAGGTTGCGGTGAGCCGAGATCCGTCCATTGCACTCCAGCTTGGGTAACGAGCGAAACTCCATCCCCCCCAAAAAAAGATTGAGGTTTTCTAAGCCCAGGGTTCATAGGTTGGAATGCAAATCCACTGTATGTACAGCGTCCACTGACTACTGTGGTATGAGTTGTAAGGTTCTTTGTCTTTGACGCAGGATATCCAAGTTCAGAGTCTTGTTTTTCTTTACTTTTTATACCATCAATAAATGCAGGGAAAAAAATCCTGAGTCTTCTACTAGCATACAATTGTGGCAGGCTAATTAATATTCTTACAAGTAGAATGTGATCTCAGAACCTGCATGGTTCTTGTTAAGTATGTGAAGTTGTTGTTGTTTTTTTTTTCTGAGACAGAATCTCATTCTGTCACCCAGGCTGGAGTGCAGTGGTGCCATCTTGGCTCACTGCAACCTCCACCTCCTGAGTTCAAGTGATTCTCATGTTTCAGCCTCCCAAGTAGCTGGGATTACAGGCAGGCACCATCACGCCTGGTTAGTTTTTGTATTTTAGTAGAGATGGGGTTTCACCATGTTGCCCAGGCTGGTCTCAAACTTCTGACCTCAAGTGATCCACCTGCCTTGGCCTCCCAAAGTGCTGAAATTACAGGTGTGAGCCACCACACCTGGCCTATGTGAAGTTTTATACCATTATTTGGAGTTAGACTGTGCTAATTGAAAGATGTATATGGTAAACTCTGGAGCAGTCATTCAAAAGTAAAATAGAGATAGAGCTAATAAGCCAAAAGTGGGAATAAAATAAAACCACGAAACTATTTTATGAATAAGAAAGAAGGCAAACAAAAGGAAAAAGGAACAAAGAACAGTTGGGACAAATAGAAAATAGCAAGATGCCATATTTAAATATAACCATATTTATAGTTACATTAAATAAAAATGGCCCAAACTTTGCAATTAAAAGGCAGAGATGTCAGACTATATAAAACATCTACCTGAATAAGCTCTAAATATAATGCATAGGTCGGTTAAAAGTAAAAGAATGGGGAAAATATAATATATACCAAGCAAATGCTAACATGAAAATAGCTGAAATGGATGTATCGATTTGTGCAAAGTGAACTACAGAAGAAAGGATTATAAGCAGGAATAAAGAATGACATTTTATGATGAGAAATGGGCCATTTCATCAAGGAGACATAACTAAATATGCATACACCAAGGAATAGAGCTTCAAAGTACATGGAAAAGAACTAAAACAGGCTGAAAGACAAAATAGAAACATCTACAACTACGGTTGTAGATTCCTTCCTTCCTTCCTTCCTTCCTTCCTTCCTTCCTTCCTTCCTTCCTTCCTTCCTTCCCTCCCTCCTTCCTTCCTTCCTTCCTTCCCTCCGTCCTTCCTTTCTTTCATTAGAGTCTCACTCTGTCACCAGGCTGGAGTACTTTGGCACAATTTCAGCTCACCGCAACCTCTGCCTCCTGAGTTCAAGCAATTCTCCTGCCCCAGCCTCCTGAGTAGCTCAGACTACAGGCTTGTGCCACCACACCCAACTAACTGTTGTATTTTTAGTAGAGACAGGATTTCACCATGTTGGCCAGGATGGTCTCGATCTCTTAACCCCATGATCTGCCCTCCTTGGCCTCCCAAAGTACTGGCATTACAGGCGTGAGCCACTAGGCCTGGCCCACAGTTGTAGATTTCAACACTCATCTCTTACTAACTGACAGAACAAGGAAATAAAAAACCAATAAGTATATAAAAGACTAAATAACTTAACCTAATATATAGTTATAAAACACTACACCCAGCACTGCCAGAATACATGCCTTCTTCACGTGTACATGGAACATTCACAAATATGCCATATTTTAAGGCATATACAATCTCAGTCAATTTATAATGAATGAAATTATACCAAATATATTCTCTGAGCATGCAGAATTAAAGAGGAAAAAGACACATATCTAGATAATCCCTAAATATTGAGAAATTAAACAGTATACCTCCATGTAACCCAATAGTTAAAGAAGAAATTGCACTGATGGCTGGGCGTGATGGCTCACACTTGTAATCCCAGCACTTTGGAAGGCCAAGGCAGGTGGATTTCCTGAGGTCAGGAGTTTGAGGCCAGCCTGATCAACATAGTGAAACCCCATCTCTACTAAAAATACAAAAATTAGCCAGGTGTGGTGGTACATGCCTGTAATCCCAGCTACTCAGGAAGCTAAGGCAGGAGAATTGCTTGACCCTGGTAGGTGGAGGTTGCAGTGAGCCAACATGACATCACTGTACTCCAGCTTGGGTGACAGAGCAAGACTCTGTCTCAAAAAAAGAGAAAAGAAAAGGAAAAAAAAAAAAAACAAGAAATTGCACTGAAAAATAGAAAATATTACTGAATGAAAATAAAAACACAATAAGCAAAAAATAATAATAAATAAAAAAACACAACAAGCAAAAGTTTATAAGACACATCTAAAGCAGTTCTAATAAATTAGAGAGAAATTTACGGTTTTGATTTATTACATTGGATAAGATGTGCCTAAAAGCAGTGTTCTAAGCCTCTATCTTAAGAAGCTAGAGGACAGGCGTGGTGGCTCACGCCCATAATCCAAGCACTTTGGAGGCCAAGGCAGGTGGATCACCTGAGGTCGGGAGTTCAAGACCAGCCTGACCAACATGGTGAAACCCTGTCTTTAAAAAAAAAAAAAAAAAAGAAGCTAGAAAAAAAGAGCAAAACATACCCAGAGTAAAATGGAAGGAAATCATAAAGAGTAGAATTAATGAAATAGAAAATGGACAAAGAGGGCAGGTGCAGTGGCTCTCTCCTGTAATCCTAGCACTTCGAGAGGCCAAGGTGGGCAGATTGCTTGAGCCCAGGGGTTTGAGACCAGCTTGGGCAACATGGCAAATGCCCTGCCTCTACAAAGAATACAAAAATTAGCCAGTCATGGTGGTGTGCACGTGTAGTCTCAGCTACTTGGGAGGTTGATGTGGGAGGATGGCTTGAGCCCAGGAGAGACTGGCGCCACTGCACTTCCAGTCTGGGTAACAGAGACAGACCCTGTCTCAATCACACACACACACACACACACACACACACACACAAAACAAAGAATAGAGAATATTAATTAATTTGGTACAAAATTGGATTTTTTTTTTTGAGACAGGGTCTTGCTTTGTTGTCCAGACTGGAGTGTAGTGGCATGATCATGGCTCATTGCAGCCTCAAACTCCCTGGCTCAAGTGACCCTCCGACCTCAGCCCCCATGTTCCCTCTGTAGCTGGGAATACAGGCACATGCCACCACATCTAGCTAAATTTTTTTGTTGTTATAGAAACAGGGACTCACTTACGTTGCCCAGGTTGGTCTCGAACTCTTGGCCTCAAGTAATCCTTCCACCTCAGCCTCCCAGAGTGCATGAGCCACCATGTCCAGCTAAAACTAGATCTTTGTGTGTGTGTGTGTGTGCTTTTGAGACGGAGTCTCATTCTGTCCCCCAGGCCAGAGTGCAGTGGTGCCATCTCGGCTCACTGCAACCTCTATCTCCCAGGTTCAAGCGATTCTCCTGCCTCAGTCTCCCGAGTAACTGGGATTACAGGCACAAGCCACCACATCTGGCCTTAAAACTGTATCTTTGATAAGATGAATAAAATTGATAAACTAATTCAACTGATCAAGAAAAACAGAAGACTCAAATAAACAATGAAAGGAAAATTAAAAAGGGGATATTACCACAGATACTTCAGCTGTGAGAAGGATAATAAGGGACTATCATAAACCACTTATGCCCACATATTCTAAAACTTAGATGAAATGAATACATTCCTTGAAAGATACAGAGTACAATTCTTACTGTAAAAGAAATAAAAACAGTTCCATATTTACTTGAAACATTAAATTTCTAAAATACTTCCCTCAAAGAACACACCAGAACATTTTGCTTCACTGGTGAATTCTAGAAAACATTTAGGAAAAAAAATCTATAAACTTTCTTTAAATTGAGGGAAAAGTAACACTTCTCAAGACATTTTCTAAGTGTAGTTGTACCCTGAGATTTAAACTAAACAAAGGTATTATAAGAAAATAAAATTACATACTAGCATACTTCATGAACATAGATGGAGAAAAATTCTAAACAAAATTTTAACAAATTAAATTCAGTAATATAAAAAGGATAATACATCATGATCAAGTGGATTTATTCCAGGGATTCAAGGGTAACTTGATAAAACAGATGATAAAATCCATATAAGCATCTCAACAGATATAGAAAAAGCATGTGAGGCCAGGTGTGGTGCCTCACAACTGTAATCCCAGCACTTTGGAAGGCCGTGGTGGTAGAGCACTTGAGGTCAGGAGTTTGAGATCAAGCCTGGCCAACATGGCAAAATCCCATGAAAAAAATTAGCTGGGTGTGGTGGTGCATGCCTGTAATCTCAACTACTCAGGAGGCTGATGCTGGAGAATCCAATCACGAGAACCTGGGAGGCAGAGGCTGCAGTAAACTGAGATTGAGCCACTGTACTCCAGCCTGGGCAAGTGACAGAGTCAGAATCTGTCTCAAAACAAACAAACAAACAAACAGAAGTATGTGACACAATGCAACTCTCAGCCAGACAAGGTGGCTCATAACTGTAATCCCAGCACCTCAGGCAGGAGGATTGCTTGAGCTCAGGAGATTGCTTGAGCTCACAGCTCAGGCTGTGACCAGCCTGGGCAATATAGGGAGACCTCATCTCTACTGAAAATAAAATCAGCCGGGTGTGGTGGTGTGCACTGTAGTCGCAGCTATTCAAGAGGCTGAGGTGGGAGGATTGCATTAGCCCTGGAAATAAAGGCTGCAGTGAGCTGTGAAGGGACCATTGCACTCCAATCTGAGTGACAGAGCGAGACCCTGTCTCAAACGAACAAACAAAAACCCCAAAAATAGATATTAACAATTCAACCTCATTCACATTTAAAACTCTTATCACGAGATCGATCCAAGATGGCCGACCACTAACAGTTCGGGATTGTAGCTCCCAGTGAAAGCTCAGAGAACGAGACGATGCCACATCTTTAGACGAATTTTCGTCACTCACCCATCAGCCGATTCCCAGTGGAGGAGCCCCACGGGTCGCCAGCGCGACTCTTGTGGCCGCTGCAGCGGTTTTGCCGGCGTCTCGGCGCAGCAGCTCTTCATGCAGAGCCAACGGGACTGCTTCCCCTACTGACCAGAGTTTGGAGCTCCGGGAAGTCAGAGCCGCTTGTTGCGGACTCAAGAGGGAAGCCAGACCAGAGACTCCCGGGCAGAAGAGCACCATCAGTCTCACCGCTGCTATTTAGGCCGCCACAGTGGGTTGCTCGGATCCCAGCACTGGGAAACAATAAGTCGAACGTCGACTCAGAAACCTAATTAGAAAGGCGGTTCATCTACAATGAAGGGGAAAAAACAGCTGAAGAAGGCCGAGTATACTCAAAATCAGAACCCATCAGCAACGGAACAAGCCCTGATGGAAAAGGACTCATCAGCAACCGAACAAGCCCTGATGGAAAAGGACTCATCAGTAACGGAACAAGCCCTGATGGAAAAGGACTGTGTTCCATTATCTGAAGTAGGCTTTAAAAGGTGGATGATAAGAAACTTCTGGGAGTTAAAGGAACTTGTTCTAACCCAATGTAAAGAAACTAAGAACTTGGAAAAAAGGTTCGATGAAATGTTGAAAAGAATAGACAATATAGAGAGGAATACAAATGAACTTATGGAGTTGAAAAATACAACACGAGAACTTAGTGAAATATGTACAAGCTTAAACAGCCGAATGGATCAAGCGGAAGAAAGGATATCAGAGGTCGAAGACCGACTTAATGAAACAAAACGACAAGACAAGAATAGAGAAAAAAGGATAAAAAGGAATGAGCAAAGTCTCCAAGCAATATGGGACTATGTGAAAAGACCTAATATACGCTTGATTGGTGTACCTGAATGTGACGGAGAGAATGAATTCAAGCTGGAAAATACTCTCCAGGACATTATCCAGGAAAATTTTCCTAATTTAGCAAAGCAGGACACTATTCAACCCCAGGCAATACAGAGAACACCACAAAGATATTCCTCAAGAAGACCAACCCCAAGGCACATAATCGTTAGATTCACCAAGATCGAAACGAAGGAGAAAATATTAAGGGCATCCAGAGAGAAAGATCAAGTTACCCATAAAGGTAAGCCTATTAGGCTTACAGCAGATCTCTCAACGGAAACCCTACAAGCTAGAAGAGAGTGGGGGCCAATATTCAATATACTTAATCAACAGAACTTTCAGCCCAGAATTTCATATCCTGCCAATTTAAGCTTTACATTTGAAGGAAAAATAAAATCTTTTAGGAACAAGCAAGTACTCAGAGATTTTATTACCACCAGGCCTGCTTTACAAGAACTTCTAAAAGAAGCATTATACACAGAAAGGAACAACCAGTATGACCCTTTCTAAAAATACACCAAAAAGTAAAGAGCATTAACATAAAGAAGAATTTTCATCAACGAAAGGACAAAATAGCCAGTTAATATCAAATGGCAGCAACCCTAAATTTAAATCGACCAAATCTCCCAATCAAAAGATACAGACAAAATCTAATGGTATATCCAAAGATATACATAGACTGAAAATAAAGGGTTGGAAAAAAAAAACGTACCAACCAAATGGAGAGCAAAAATAAATAAATAAAAAGCAGGAGTTGCAATTTTCATATTTGACAAAATAGATTTCAAAGCTACAAGGATACAAGGGTAAAGGATTAATGTAATAATAAGAGATCTTAACACCCAGATACATAAGACCCATAATGAGATTTAGATTCAACAAGACAGAAAATTGATAACGATATCCGGGACTGGAATTAAGATCCAGAATAAATAAACTCAATAGAGCTCTCCATTTTAAACACACAAAATATACATTATCCACAAAATCTAACGATATATCTAAAGATATACAAAGACTCAAAACAAGGGGATGGAAAAAAACTCAACAACCAAATGGAGAGCAAAAATAAATAAAAAGCAGGACCTGCAATTCTCACACTTAATAAAATAGATTTCAAAGCTACAAGGATGCAAGGGTAAAAGGATTAATGTAACAATAAGAGATCTTAATACCCAGATACATAAGACACATAATGAGATTTAGATTCAACGAGACAAAAAATTGATAACGATATCCAGGACTTGAACTCAGAGCCAGAACAAATAAACACAATAGAGGTCTCCATTTTAAACACATAAAATATGCATTAACCACTTTAAACACTCAAAATATTGATCGGCCATTATTGAAACCCATTTTAGGAATGAAGTAATATTCATTTTTCCCTCTTTTTCTTTTTTTCCCCTTCTTTTTCTCTTTTTCCCTCTAAAAAAAAAAAAATGAAAACTCTTATCACACTAAGAATGATAGGGAACTTCCTCACCCGGA
This sequence comes from Callithrix jacchus, assembly GCF_049354715.1. NCBI lineage: Eukaryota > Metazoa > Chordata > Mammalia > Primates > Cebidae > Callithrix > Callithrix jacchus. The sequence continues at coordinate 15,915,969 of NC_133509.1, forward strand.
TAAAAGGCATCTAAAAAATACCAACAGCTCTCATTGTACCTAATGGTGAAAGAGGAATGCTTTCTTCTAGGACTGGGAACAAGTGTAAAGATAGCCATTCTCGCCACTTCTATTCAGAACTGTACCGGAGGTCCTAGCCTGTGTAATAAATCAAGAAAAAGAAATAAAAGGTAGGCAGATTAAAAAAGAAGAAGCAGGGTAAGTATCTGTCACAGTGGCTGCTGGTCTGGGATTCCCAGCCATGGCAGTTTCCTCTGGGGAGCAGGATAAAGACCAGCGAGTACAGCCTCCATGGTCCCTTCCTGCTGGGCCCAGCCAAGCCGTGTAAGCTTCACCTTTGCAACAGCCTCACTGAGAGCAAGGACATGTGTGTAGCTCAAGATGTCAGAAAGGTGACATGGTCTGGGCCAGCCATCTAAGATGCATGTCACACGGGGCATGCCAGGTCCTACATCTCTTTCGTTATCTTGAGACGAGTGTTGAAGGATTACTTCAAACGTGATGTCCTTTATTGCATGAACATTAGGGATATTGATGACAAGAACTACTTGTTGAGGAACATGGGGAGAAGAAGTCCCAGGTGGCACAGCTCCTAGGGAATGTTCACGCTGCCCTGAAGCCGTTTTCAGTAAAATTCAATGAGATCACAGATCCCGATAAAAAGCAGATGCTCTAACAGATTCAGCACACAGCGAAGCTTGCCACGGAGCTGCTTGAGAAAGCTGTGTAGTACAGACTTGGAGAGAAAGCCAACAGCTGTGTGCAAGGATTGTTGGAGGAGGCCAAGGATTTGCTTTCTGAGTTGCTGGATTCTGCATTCTGGAGTCAGGTGACTGGCAATTTCATTTTCTCCAAACTGCCCAAGTTCTGGGATGGGGAGTTCCACAAATACATGGAAGCTCTGAATCTCCTCTCTCTGGATGTTTTAACCAGAGTTAGTGTGTATATGCCAGAAACTGTGAATTTTGACCAAAAGATTGTGGACAATGGTTGTGGCTATGCTTCCAATGGGTCCACTTTGATATAGCAAAGTTTGCTTCTAGTGAGAATCACTGCTATGGGAAGCGGGTGCCCAAAGCTGTTGGGGATCAGGAAGAGGAAGGTTAAAAAAAGAAATGAATGAATAAAAGACCAAAAAAGATAAGCTGTAAACTCTCTTAGCTGTACACAATCTAGATTGTGTTTACCCTTCATGGTTATGGTGGAATGTGCTGAATCCACCATCCAGTCACAGGAAAGTGCTTTTTCATCTAAAGAAATTTTAGGTGCTGGGCATGGTGGCTCACGCATGTAATCCCAGCACCGTGCGAGACCAAGGCAGGCAGACCACGTGAGGCCAGGAGTTCGAGACCAGCCTGGCCAACATATCAAAACCCCGTCTCTAGTAAAAATACAAAAATTAGCCAGGCATGGTGGTGTGTGCCTATAACCCAGCTACGCAGGATGCTGATGCTAGAGAACCACTCAAACCCAGGAGGCAGAGGTTGCAGTGAGCCAAGATTGCACCACTGCGCTCTAGCCTGGGAAACATAGTGAGACCCTGTCTCAAAAAAAAAAAAGAAAAAGAAAGAAAGAACAGAAAGAAATTCTAAGCGTTTTCTACACTTAAATCGTAAAATGCGTTTTTTTTTTCAATTGACACATGGTAATTCTACTTATTTTGGGGTGTATACCATATGTGGTAATCAAGTTACAGTTATCTATTACTTCAAACATTTGTCATTTCTTTGTGTTTTTATTTTTATTTTTTTTTAGAGATAGGATCTCTTTTAGTCACCCTGGCTGGAGTGCAGTGGTGGGATCTTAGCTCACTACAGACTCAAACTCCTAGGCACAAGCAATCCTCCTACCTCAACCTTCTGAGTCGCTGGGACTGCAGGCTCATGCCATCATGCCTGGCTAATTTTTAAGTTTTTTCTAGAGACACCATCTCACTATGTTGCCCAGGCTGGTCTCAACGTCCTGGCCTCAAGGGATCCCCTTGCCTCAGCCTCCCAAAGTGATGGGATTGTAGGTGTGAGCCACCACACCTGGCCTCTTTCATCAATTCTGAAGTATAAAACAGTTTGTTGATGGGTGAGGTTACCCTTCTTGGCTGTCAGAAAAAAAAAGAAAGGAAAAAGGAAAGAAAAAGAAGCAAAGTTGTCTTATTTGCAGATGATATAATAGTAGACATAGGAAGAAAATCCAAATGAATGTATTAAAAAGCTACTAGAATTATTAAGTTTAGCAAAATTACAGAATATAAGGTCAATATACAGATATCATTATTTATTTATTTATTTATTTTTCTTTGAGACAGAGTCTCACTGTCACCCAGGCTGGAATGCAGTGGCACAATCTTAGCTCACTGCAACCTCCGCCTTTCTGGTTCAAGCAAATCTCCTGCCTCAGCCTCCAGAGTAGCTGGGATTACAGGTGCACGCCACCACACCCGGCTAATTTTTGTATATTTAGTAGAGACGGGGTTTCCCCATGTTGGTCAGGCTGGTCTAGAACTCCTGTGCTTAAGTGATCCACCTGTCTCAGCCTCCCGAAGTGCTGAGATTACAGACGTGAGCCACACCAACCAGACAGTACTTTTTTTTTTGAGAGGGAGTCTTGCTCTGTCTCCAGGCTAATGTACAGTGCTGCAATCTCTGCTCACCGCAACCTCTGCCTCCTGGGTTCAAGCGATTCTTCTACTTCAGCCTCCCGAGTAGCTGGGACCACAGGCAAGTGCCACCACGCCCAGCTACTTTTTGTATTTTCAGTAGACAGGGTTTCACCATGTTGGCCAGGATGGTCTCAATCTCTTGACCTCGTGATCCGACCACCTCGGCCTCCCAAAGTGCTGGGATTACAGGTGTGAGCCCCCACACCCTGCCCAGGCAGTACTTTTTAAAATGCCAGCAAATAACCAGAAAAGGAAATTAAGAATCAATACTATTTATAATAGCATTTAAAAAATGAACAATAGGGATAAATTGATTTAAAACTGTGCAAGATGACCTATGTACTGAGAAATTAAAGATCTGATATGTTAGGCTATTCTTGCATTGCTATAAAGAAACACCTGAAGGTATTTTATAAAGAAAAGAGATTTAATTGGCTCACAGTTCTGCAGGCTGTGCAGCAACCATGGTGCCAGGCATCTGTTAAGTCTTCTGGGAAGGCCTTAGGAAGTTTAAAATCATGGAGAAGGCAAATGGGGAGCCAGCGTATCATCTGGCAAGGGCAGGCAAAAAAGAGAAGGGAAGGAGGTGCTAGACACTTTTGAACAACCAGATCCCACGTGAACTCATTCACCAAGGAAATGGTGCTAAACCATTCACGAGGGATCTACCTCCCACCAGGCCCCACCTCCAACACTGGGGATTACAATTCAATTTGAGAGGCCTGTCGAAGTGGCTCATGCCTGTAATCCCAGCACTATGGGAGGCTGAGGCAGGTGGATCACCTGAGGTCAGGAGTTCAAGACCAGCCTGGCCAACATAGTGAAACCCTGTGTCTACAAAAACATAAAAATTAGCTGGGCATGATGGTGGGTGCCTGTAATTTCAGCTACTCAGGAGGCTGAGTCAGGAGAATTGCTTGAATTTAGGAGGCAGAGGTTGCAGTGAGCTGAGATCGCACCATGCACTCCAGCCTGAGCAACAGAGCAAGACTCTGTCTCCAAAAAAAAAAAAAAATAATAATTCAACAAGAGATTTAGAGGGCTGATAGCCAAATCATATCACTTAAGTAAATAGAAAACATATCATGTTCATGGATTAGAAGACTCTATATTTTTAAGATGACAATTTTTCCCGTATTGATTTATAGACTCAATTAAATCCCAGCAGGCTCCTTTGAAGAAATTTATATTTATATGTAAAGGACATAAAATAACCAAAACAACTTTAGGAAAGAACAAAATGCAAGGATTTACACTTCCTTATTTTGACTCACTATCTCACTATAAATTTACAGTAAACAAAATTGGTATTGACATAATGATGGATATTTAAATCAATGGAACTTAACAGAGAATTTGGAAATAGGCTGGGCAGGGTGGCTCATGCCTGTAATTCCAGCACTTTAGGAGGCCAAGGTGGGCGGATCACCTGAGGTAGGAATTCGAGACCAGCCTGGCCAACATGGTGAAACCCCATGTCTACTAGAACTACAAATATTAGCTGGTTGTGGTGGCAGCTACCTGTAATCCTAGCTAGTCGGGAGGATGAGGCAGGAGAATCTCTTAAACCGCGTTGGCGGAGGTTGCAGTGAGCCAGAATAGTGCCACTGCACTCCAGCCTGAGCAACAGAGTGAGACTCTGTCGCAAAAAAAAAAAAGAGAGAGAGAGAGAATTCAGAAACAAAATTACCTACGTGGGCAACTGACTTTTTTACAAAGGTGTAAGGGTAATTAATTTAATGGTAAAAGGGATAGTCTTTTCATTTTTTTTTAAGATGGGGTTCACCATGTTGGTCAGGCTGGTCTTGAACTCCCGACCTCAGGTGATCAGCCTACCTTGGCCTCCAAAGTGCTTGGATTACAGGCGTGAGCCACCACACCCGGCCTGGGATAGTCTTTTCAACAAATGACAATGGAATAACTGGAATCCAAATAAAAGTAAATGCTGTGGCCACCCTCAGCTCCTGGGCAGTGGTACAGAGGTTCTCCTCAGAAGAAAGGTGGACCAGAAGAACACAGAGTTCCGCAGCGCTCCCTGACTTTATTTGGAATGGAACTTGGGGAAGTTCATGCCTAAAGGCACTGTGGGAAACAATACAGACTCTGGTGTGGAAAATTAAGAGGGAGCCAAATTACAGACCAGCTAGAAATGTAACAGAGAATCAGAGTAAGAGACAGCGTAGAAGCGCCCTTTTAGGGTAGGAGCAAGCCTTAACACCTGGCAACACCCTGCCACTGCAAAAGGGCCCACCTTTAATTGGATCAGACTATAGAGCAATTATACCTTAGGGTATCATCAAAAACAACAGAGCAATTAGTGGAGAGCAGCAGCTCAGAGTGATACCAAGAGTGCACACCACCTTTCCCCATATTATGTATTCCCTTCTAAGTTAGTACATGGTTTACTTGTGTATCATGTTTATTGTATGTCACCTGTTAGAACGTAAACTTTGCATGGGCAGGGATCTGTGTTTTATTCACTATGTGTCTGACAAAGGAAAAAAATCTTTCAATAAATACAGTAATTAGTGAATGAATTAGTGAATTTAAAAATACTCCCTACAGATCGATAAGAAATAACACCTCACTAGAAAAGTGAGATGCAATAAGAAATGAACACAGTACGCGAGAGAACTAGTCACAAGTACATGAAAGGATGCTAGACGTCATTAGTAGCAATGGGATGTAAATCTAGACCTCAGTGAGATATCATTTTACATTCAGCAGATTGGTGAAACCAGTTGCACAATAAGAACTGTAGTAAAGAATGTGACTGAGCAGCTACTTCACTGCACCACTGGTGGGGCTGGGGGGTAAATTGGTACAACCATTACAAAATAATTAGTCATTTTCATGTGAAAGCCAACATTTTCAAACTCTAGACAGTGGTTCCCATACTTTGGTGTGATTCAGAATCGCCTATGAAACTTGCTTAAAAACAAAGATAGGCCCAGGCCCTGGGCCACCTCAATGAGCTCTTTGTATTCCCTATTGGCCTTCTAGGGGATTCTGGTTTTTTTTGTTTGTTTGTTTTGTTTTTTGTTTTTGAGACAGGGTCTCACTCTGTCTCCCAGGCTGGAGTCCACTGGCATGATCTTGCCTCACTACAACCTCCGCCTCCCAGGCTCAAGCAATTTTGCCTCAGCCCCTCAAGTAGCTGGGATTACAGGCACTTGGCACCACGCCTGGCTAATTTTTGTATTTTTAATAGAGATGGGGTTTCACCATGTTTCAGGCTGGTCTCGAATCTTGTGGTCTGCCCACCTTGGCCTCCCAAAGTGCTGGGATTACAGGCGTGAGCCACTGCACCCAGCCCCAGGTGATTCTGTTAGAAAAGTTGTGTGTGTGTGTGTGTGTGTGTGTGTGTGTGTGTGTGTGTTTGAGATGGAGTTGTACTCCATCTCAAAACAGTGGCATGATAACAGTTCACTGCAACCTCCAGCTCCCAGGTTCAAGTGATTCTCCTTCCTCAGCCTCCTTAGTAGCTGGAATTACAGGCACGTGACACCATGCCTGGCTAATTTTTGTATTTTTAGTAGAGACGAGGTTTCACTGTGTTGGCCAGGCTTGTCTCCAACCCCTGACTTGAGGTGAACCACCCGCCTCAGCCTCCCAAAGTGCTGGGATTACAGGCGTGAGCCACTGTGCCCGGCCTAGTCAGCAAAGTTTGAGAATCACCATTGTAGACCCCTTCCTCATTGTATGATCTGGTAAAACTCTTGCACACGTGTACCAGGAAGCATGTACAAGATTGTTTATTGAAGCAATGTTTCTAATTTAAAAAACATGGAAGCAACTTAAATGTTTATCAACCAGAGAATAGATAAATTACAGCATATTATACAGGCGTGAAAATAAATAAGACACAGCTCCATGCAACTTCTTGGAAGAATCACAATGTTGAGGGTAAAAGAGTCCAGGATAGAATTTTGTTGTTGCTGTTGTTGTCTGAGACAGTCTCTGTCGCCCAGGCTGGAGTGCGGTGGCAACATCTTGGCTCACTGCAACCTCTGCCTCCTGGGTTCAAGCAATTCCAGGATAGAATCTTTATAGAGCTCAAAACCAAGCAACATTAAACAGCATACTATTTAGCATATGTATATAAAACTATATAGTTTATTTTATTTTTATTATTATTTTTTTGCTTACAAGATGACTGCCAAGAGAACTATATAGTTTAAAAGCAAAGAAAAAACTCACAAAATTTAGGATAGTGGGGTGGGGGTAAGAAAAAGGAATAGAAGGGGACATCTAAGGGAAATAGTTCTTGGTTATGTTCTACATGTTGACCTGCATTATAGTTCATTGTGTTATTTATTCTTTATAAATAATATATAAGTATCTCATATATTATAATATACGGTTGGGCACAATGGCTCACGCCTGTAATCCCAGCACTTTGGGAGGCCACGATGGGTGGATCACTTCAGGTCAGAAGCTCGATACCAGCCTGGCCAACATACAGTGAAACCCCATCTCTACCAAAAAATACAAAAATTAGCTGGGTGTGGTGGCACGCATCTGTAGTCCCAGCTACTTGGGAAGCTGAGGCAGGAGAATTGCTTGAACCCAGAAAGCATAGGTTGCAGTAGGCCAAGATCACATCAGTGCACTCCAGCCTGGGTGACAGAGCAAGACTCTGTCTCTCAAAAAATAATAAAAATAAAAATAATAGGCCTGGCATGGTGGCTCACGCCTGTAATCCCAGCACTTTGGGAGGCCAAGGTGGGCAGATCACAAGATCAGGAGATTGAGATCATCCTAGCTAACCTGGTGAAACCTCATCTCTACTAAAAATACAAAAATTAGCGGAGTGTGGTGGCATGTGCCTGTAGTCTCAGCTACTCAGGAAGCTGAGGCAGGAGAATCATTTGACACCAGGAAGCAGAGGTTGTAGTGAGCTGAGATCATGTCATTGCACTGCAACCTGAGTGACAGAGCAAGATTCCGTCTCTAAATAAATAAATAATATATGAGTTATTTATAACATATACTATTAAAATTAAATAAGAAAAAATACATGAACCATAAGAATACAGTTATCTGGGGGGAAGTGTGAGTGATGGTGATTGTGAATTAGAAAGAGGCTTCAGCCAGGCATCGTGGATCACGCCTGTAATCCTAGCACTTTGAGAGGCTGAGGTGGGTAGATCACCTGAGGTCAGGAGTTCAAAACGAGGCTGGCCATCATGGTGAGACGCCATCATGGTGAGACCCCATCTTTAAAAAAATAAAAAAAGATTAAAAAAATTAAAAAAAAGAAAGAGGCTTCAACAAAAGAAGAAAAAAAATAAAGAAGCTTCAATTGTATTGGTCAGGCTTTATTTCTTAAGCTGGATGGTGGATCCACAGGTATTCTCTAATCTGTGTTTCATGCATTTCCTATATATAGTCTTGGGGGAGCAGGAAAGAGAAACAGAGAGAGAATATCTCACTAAAGAACATGACAGAAGACTGATTGCCCTTCAACAGGACTAAGTGGAAAACATTTTGTTGGAGTAAAAAGCTGCTTTGCAGTAATCTGTCTTTCTTTTTTTTTTTTTTCCGAGATGGAGTCTCGCTCTGTGACCACCCAGGCTGGAGTGCAATGGCGCCATCTTGGCTCACTGCCACCTCTGCCTCCTGGGTTCAAGCGATTTCTCCTGCCTCAGCCTCCTGAGTAGCTGGAATTACAGGCACGTGCCACCACGCCTGGTTAATTTTAGTATTTTTAGTAGAGACAGGGTTTCACCATATTGGTCAGGCTGGTCTCGAACTCCTGACCTCATAATCTGCCCACCTCGGCCTCCCACAGTGCTGGGATTACAGGCGTGAGCCACCACGCCTGGCCACAGTAGTCTTAATGATGCATTCTCATGGACCCATCAAGAGGCTACCAGAGGTGAAACAACAGAGGAAGCCATAATCAGGGACTAAAGCCACAAGATGACTTCCAAATAACTTGGAGGTGGCAAGGACAAAATCGAGTCGGGAAGTGGTTGGTGGGCTCCAGGAAGTGATGTCACCGGGAAATTACATATTCATGTAAAGATGTAATCCAGGAAGTAGCATTTTCGTTCCTGTTTTTAGCAGGGGAGGCAGATAACCTTGATGAGAGCCTGCATGGGGAACTTTCTGAGCAAAGGCGTTGCGGAGCTTTGTGCGAGTGTGCCAGGGCTGTAGAGAAAGGAGAAGAAGGACAGGGCAGGATGTCCCACCTGCTGAGGAGGTGGCAAGCCCAGAGGAGTGCCTGATGAGAACCCCTAACTACCGGTATCTTCTTGTGATGACAGAAAACCAGAAAACAGGCATCTTCCAAGATCCACGTTTGCCCCTCTTTCATTGTGAGAGAAGAGCAGCTGAGAAGAATAGATTTTTTTGGCCCGGTGGGGTGGCTCACACATTTAATCCCAACACATTGAGAGGCTGAGGCCAGCAGATCGCATGAGCTCAGGAGTTTGAAACCAGCCTGGGCAGTATGGTGAGCTCCCATCTCAAAAAAGAAAAAAAAATATGAATTTAAAGAAAGCAGAAAATTTTTTTTAAAGAATAGATGTTTCAAACAGTTCTATGAAGCAGAAGAAAATCAAGACCATGTTGGCCGGGTACAGAAGCTCACACCTACAATCTCAGCATTTTGGGAGGCCAAGGCAGGAGGATCCCTTGAGGCCAGGTGTTTGAGACCACCCTGGGCCCCATAGCGAGACCCTGTCTCTACAAAAATAAAAAGACAATGTTTTGGTTAAGGAAAATAAAGAAAAGTAGAGGAAAAGGGAAAAAGAAGCACAATCACCAAGCACCCCTAGCAAATATCTACCAGTGAGGATGAGCAGTGCCAGAAAAGAGCTGAAGGAAGATGACAAACCCAGTCACCTTTTGCTGTAAAGCCCCAGATATGGCTTAAAACTTAGGGACTCCAATGATGGCAGAGACTTCAGATTCCTCTGGCCTCTGGACAAATTGAGTTTACAGGATCAGGAACCATATCAGATCAAGAAACCCCTCCCAGGCACCCGTAAGACACCTGGGAAAAGTAACAAACAGGAACGTGAGTAATCGGATGGGAAAACAGGATCTCCAAGACACAACGAACATGCCATTTTAAGGTAAACGGGCAAGAAGGCAGAACCAAAAATCTTTTTCCTAAGAAAGATTTCCAAATGGCCCACACTCCAGAAAACTCAGCAAAAGAATGGGAGCAAAAATATGCTAAGGTGAAGGAGGAAGGCAGGCTGAATTCCTCAGAAAGTAGGGAAAGGATGAGAAAAAGGAAAAATGGCTTGGAGAATGAGGATTCCCTAGATGGAAACTTTATCAACTTTATCCAGAGTCTGAAACTAGAAGGTGCAACAACTTTGTCCTAAGAGGGTCAGACGTGCTGAAATAGATGCTTGCTGCTGACACAACTTCAGCAGCATAGAAGTTCTTTATTGGAAGATGAAGCTTTATCCTCCCTCTTCTCAGTTTCCTGGTAGGAAACTGATTCCTTAAAAATTCCCTTTATATGATTTCAAATGGTTTTCTCCAAAGATTAATCCTTCATTTTTCAGTCGTTCTCCTTCTTTCTTGAGAACAGGTATCTCTTCCCCAGAAGCAGTGGGGTTCATTGCACACCACCCCCGGCGGTGACGAATGCACAGGTCAGGGTTCATTCAGGAGTGGAAGATGGGCTATCGTAGCAGGAGGCTGCCATCTTTTTTTTTATTTTTTATTTTTTTTGAGATGGAGTTTCACTCTTGCTGCCCAGACTGGAATGCAATGGCACAATCTCAGTTCACAGCAACCTCCGTCCGCCTCCCAGGTTCAAAAAATTCTCCTACCTCAGTGTCCCAAGTAGCTGGAATTACAGGCCTGCGCCACCACACCTAGATAATTTTTTGTATTTTTAGTAGAGGTGAGGTTTCTCCATGTTGGCCAGGCTGGTCTCAAACCCCTGACCTCGTGATCTGCCCTCCTTGGCCTCCAAAGGGCTGGGATTATAGGCGTGAGCCACTGCACCTGGCTGGCTGCCATCCTCTTTAGGCACCATGTATTTCTGAAATATTATTGACCTTCCCGTCACCAGCATGCCTAGGCCTACTTTCTCCACAACCTCAGCCTAGCCTGCACCTTTTAAAAAGTTATTCCCTTTAGGACCATTTATACGCATATCCTGGTATAAAATACCTTAATTTTACTCTAGTTGGTAGATGCTATGGTTTGAATGATGGTGCCCCCTCCAAAATGCATGTTGAAACTTAATCCTCAGTACGACAGTATTAAGAGGTGTGGACTTTGGAAGGTGATTAAGCCATGAGGGTTCACCCTCATGAATGGGATTAGCGCCCTTATACAAGGGCTCAAAGGCTGGGTGTGGTGGCTCACGCCTGTAATCCCACCTTGGGAGGCCGAGGTGGGTGGATCACAAGGTCAGATGTTTGAGACCGACGTGGTGAAATGAAATCCCGTCTCTACTAAAAGTACGAAAACTGGCCGAGCATGGTGGCATGTGCCTGTAGTACCAGCTACTTGGGAGGCTGAGGCAGGAGAATCGCTTGAACCCAGGAAGTGAAGGTTGCAGTGAGCGGAGGTCACCCCATTGCACTCCAGCCTGGTGACAGCAAGACTTTCATCTCAAAAAAAAAAGGAAGAAATAATATTTTAAATGACAAAGAAAACTAAACAACTTTAGCCATTTAAAGAAGATTTGTATTTGAAAAGTGCCCAGCAGGTAGGGCCTACTTTTGTAGGTGATGATGCTGAATCATTTTCTAGGTGATACATTAGCACAAGTCAGCGCTACTTGTCTCTGAATCTGGGTTGGTCGTTTTTTGTTTATCCCTTCAACTCACAGGGTCCACAGTCCCTTTTATACCCAGCCATTTCTTGGTGTTTCTGGTAACACTGGTGCAGGAGTAAAGTAAAATTTTAGGAGTCAAGAACTAAATGTCTATGACTGCTGCCTCTTTTTTTATTTTTTATTTTTAATATATATACATTTAAAGATGGGGTTTCACCATATTGGTCAGGCTGGTCTCAAACTCCTGACCTCAGGTGATCCGCCCACCTCAGCCCCCCAAAGTGCTGGGACTGCTGCCTCTGCACAACAAGCTCATTTAAAGCACAAGTCTATCACAGATATTCAAATAATTTGGAAGTATACAGCGTGAAGTCCCCCTTCCCTACCCTTCTCTCATATCCAGAGGTAATTGTAGTGAATATCATTAATTGTTTAATTATCCTTTCAGACCTTCCGATGTTATGTTATCTATTTATCTATGTACCTATTAATCCATCCATCTATCTGTGGGATTGATACATCACATACACACACATTGAAATGTACTCATGCTGTTCAAGCTGCCCTGCAATCCCTTTTGTATTTTTTTTTTTTTTTTGAGACAGAGTCTCGGCTGGGCATAGTGGCTCACGCCTGTAATCCAAGCACTTTGGAGGCCAAGGCGGGCGGATCACCTGAGGTCGGGAGTTCAAGACCAGCCTGATCAACATGGTGAAACCCCGTCTTTAAAAAAAAAAAAAAAAGAGAGTCTCACTCTTGTTACCCAGGCTGAAGTGCAATGGCGCGATCTTGGCTCACCACAACCTCTGCCTCCCGGGTTCAAGCGCCTTTCCTGCCTCAGCCTCCTGAGTAGCTGGTAGTATAGGCATGTGCCACCACACCCAGCTAATTTTGTATTTTCAATAGAGACAGGGTTTCTCCATGTTGGTCAGACTGGTCTCGAACTCCTGACCTCAGGTGATCAACCCAACTCAGCCTCCCAAATGCTGGGATTACAGGCGTGTGCCACCTCGCCCAGCCTGTATTGTTTTTAACAAAGCAATACATTATGGACATAGGTTGATACAGGGACATAGGTTGATGCTGGGATTACAGGTGTGAGCCACAATGCCTGGCCTTGTAAGATTGCTTTCTAGAAGTAAAATTGACAAAAGAAAAAGAAAAACATTTTTAAAAGTTTGACCAATGTACATGGCCCCCAGCAGTGAATGAGAATGTTCTTTCTCCCATACCTTTGAGTGGGATTCTTCTCATTCAGTTCTCCTTTCCATCAGGCCCATCCTTCTCAAACATTTTTTTTTTTTTTTTTTGAGATGGAGTCTCGCACTGTAACCCAGGTGGAGTGCAGTGGCATGACCTCTGCTCACTGCAACCTCTGCTTCCCAGGTTCAAGAGATTCTCCAGCCTCAGCCTCCTGAATAGCTAGTACTACAGGTGCACACCATGTCTAGCTAATTTTTGTATTTTTAGTAGAGATGGGATTTCATCATGTTGGCCATGCTGGTCTCAAACTTCTGATGTCAGGTAATCCACCTGTCTTAGCCTCCCAAAGTGCTGGGATTACAGGCATGAGCCATCACACCCAGCCCAAATATTCTTAATCCTTGATTTCCTTAGTTTGAAGTGGACTTGCAAGTTAAAACTTGAGCAAGTTAAAACTTGAGCTCAGCGTACCTGTCAAAACTTCAAATATGTTTGCTCTTTGACCCAGCAACGACAATTCTGGGAATTTATCTTGCAGATACACCAGCAGACTTGCAAAATGACATGTCTACAAAGTTATTCATTGTGGTATTGTTTGTAACAGCAACAGACTGGAAACTAATAGGACACAGGTTAAATAATTTACGGCTCATGCACACAATGGATTACTATATAGCCATTTTTTTAAAAAAAGGAGATGCTCTCTTTGTACCAATACAGAGCAATATTCATGACAGATTTTTAAGTAATATAAGAATGGAGTAGCTAACACTTATATCCCACATTTCATCAATTCTAAGATGTGCATTTTTTTTTTAGAGGGAAAAAGAGAAAAAGAAGGGGAAAAAAAGAAAAAGAGGGAAAAATGAATATTACTTCATTTCTAGAATGGGTTTCAATAATGGCTGATCAATATTTTGAGTGTTTAAAGTGGTTAATGCATATTTTATGTGTTTAAAATGGAAACCTCTATTATGTTTATTTGTTCTGGCTCTGAGTTCAAGTCCTGGATATCGTTATCAATTTGTTGTCTCATTGAATCTAAATCTCATCATGTGTCTTATGTATCTGGGTGTTAAGATCTCTTATTGTTACATTAATCCTTTTACCCTTGCATCCTTGTAGCTTTGAAATCTATTTTATTAAGTGTGAGAATTGCAAGTCCTGCTTTTTATTTATTTATTTTTGCTCTCCATTTGGTTGTTGAGTTTTTTTCCATCCCCTTGTTTTGAGTCTTTGTATATCTTTAGATATATCGTTAGATTTTGTGGATAATGTATATTTTGTGTGTTTAAAATGGAGAGCTCTATTGAGTTTATTTGTTCTGGATCTTAGTTCCAGTCCCGGATATCGTTATCAATTTTCTGTCTCGTTGAATCTAAATCTCATTATGGGTCTTATGTATCTGGGTGTTAAGATCTCTTATTATTACATTAATCCTTTTACCCTTGTATCCTTGTAGCTTTGAAATCTATTTTGTCAAATGTGAAAATTCCAACTCCTGCTTTTTATTTATTTATTTTTGCTCTCCATTTGGTTGGTACGTTTTTTTTTCAACCCTTTATTTTGAGTCTATGTATATCTTTGGATATACCGTTAGATTTTGTCTGTATCTTTTGATTGGGAGATTTGGTCGATTTAAATTTAGGGTTGCTGCCATTTGATATTAACTGGCTATTTTGTCCTTTCGTTGATGAAAATTCTTCTTTATGTTAATGCTCTTTACTTTTTGGTGTATTTTTAGAAAGGGTCATACTGGTTGTTCCTTTCTGTGTATAATGCTTCCTTTAGAAGTTCTTGTAAAGCAGGCCTGGTGGTAATAAAATCTCTGAGTACTTGCTTGTTCCTAAAAGATTTTATTTTTCCTTCAAATGTAAAGCTTAAATTGGCAGGATATGAAATTCTGGGCTGAAAGCTCTGTTGATTAAGTATATTGAATATTGGCCCCTACTCTCTTCTAGCTTGTAGGGTTTCCGTTGAGAGATCTGCTGTAAGCCTAATAGGCTTCCCTTTATGGGTAACCTGATCTTTCCCTCTGGCTGCCCTTAATATTTTCTCCTTCGTTTCGATCTTGGTGAATCTAACGATTATGTGCCTTGGGGTTGGTCTTCTTGAGGAATATCTTTGTGGTGTTCTCTGTATTGCCTGGGGTTGAATAGTGTCCTGCTTTGCTAAATTAGGAAAATTTTCCTGGATAATGTCCTGGAGAGTATTTTCCAGCTTGAATTCATTCTCTCCGTCACATTCAGGTACACCAATCAAGCGTATATTAGGTCTTTTCACATAGTCCCATATTGCTTGGAGACTTTGCTCATTCCTTTTTATCCTTTTTTCTCTATTCTTGTCTTGTCGTTTTGTTTCATTAAGTTGGTCTTCGACCTCTGATACCCTTTCTTCTGCTTGATCCATTCGGCTGTTTAAGCTTGTACATATTTCACTAAGTTCTCATGTTGTATTTTTCAACTCCATAAGTTCATTTGTATTCCTCTCTATATTGTCTATTATTTTCAACATTTCATCGAACCTTTTTTCCAAGTTCTTAGTTTCTTTACATTGGGTTAGAACAAGTTCTTTTAACTCCCAGAAGTTTCTTATCATCCACCTTTTAAAGCCAACTTCAGATAATGGAACACAGTCCTTTTCCATCAGGGCTTGTTCCGTTACTGATGAGTCCTTTTCCATCAGGGCTTGTTCCGTTACTGATGAGTCCTTTTCCATCAGGGCTTGTTCCGTTGCTGATGGGTTCTGATTTTGAGTATACTCGGCCTTCATAGGCTGTTTTTTTCCCTTCATTGTAGATGAACCGCCTTTCTAATTAGGTTTCTGAGTCGACGTTCGACTTATTGTTTCCCAGTGCTGGGATCCGAGCAACCCACTGTGGCGGCCTAAATAGCAGCGATAAGACTGATGGTGCTCTTCTGCCCGGGAATCTCTGGTCTGGCTTCCCTCTTGAGTCCGCAACAAGCGGCTCTGCCTTCCCGGAGCTCCAAACTCCGGTCAGTAGGGGAAGCAGTCCCGTTGGCTCTGCATGAAGAGCTGCTGCGCAGAGACGCCGGCAAAACCGCTGCGGCGGCCACAAGAGTCGCGCTGGCGACCCGTGGGGCTCCTCCACTGGGAATCGGCTAATCGGTGAGTGACGAAAATTTGTCTAAAGTTGTGGCGTCGTCTCGTTCTCTGAGCTTTCACTGGGAGCTACAATCCTGAGCTGTTAGTGGTCGGCCATCTTGGATCGATCTCTCTAGATGTGTATTTTTTTACTTTGTAACATATTTGAAATGAGGATGTGTTATAATCAAAGGCAGGTCATAATTTTATTGTAATGGTTTTCTTTCTTAGTACATAAAATAATGATGTGTCTTATAATCTATGGCATCTCGGATCTGATGAAATACAATGGAGCTTACCCTGTGCAAGGCACTGTCCCAAGTTATATATATATATATATATATATATATATATATATATATATATGCACATATATATATATAAAACATATATATATATGAGATCATTTCAATCCCACAACAGCCCTATGAGGATAAGTACCATTATTATTATTATTATTATTTTGAGACAGAGTTTCGCTCTTGTTGCCCAGGCTGGAGTGCAGTCTTGGCTCACTGCAACCTCCGCCTCCCAGGTTCAAGCCATTCTCCTGCCTTAGTCTCCTGAGTAGCTGAGATTGCAGCCATGTGCCACGATATCCAGCAAATTTTTGTATTTTTAGTAGCGACAGAGTTTCACCATGTTGAAACCAGGCTGATCTCGAACTCCTGACCTCAGGTAATCCACCCACCTTGGTGCTGGGATTACAGGCATGAGCCACCATGCATGGCCAGATAGGTACTATTTTATAATCTACATTTTACAGGTGGACAATGAATTTGGCCTTGGGCAGTCTTGCTCCAGAGCCCATGTTCTTAGACTCATGAGACCACACCTCCCTATGATAACAGTACCACAGATAGAAGGATCCTCCTGTGCCAGGCCCTGTCCTAAATGCTTCATACATATATTAGGTCATTTAATCTTCAAGTAGCCATATGAGACAGATGCTATTATTATCAGCCTCACAATACCAATGAGGAAATTGAGACACTGAGAGTTTACGAAACTTGTGTAAAGACACACAGCTAGTGAGTGGAAGAACTACAGTTTTGACATTGTCCATCTGGCTTCAGAGCCCATGTTCTAAATGTTCTTTATGCTAACTTTTGTGTGAAAAAAATAAGGAGTGTAATCCCAGCACTTTGGGAGGCCAAGGCAGGCGATCACCTGAGGTCAGGAGTTTGAGACAAGCCTGGCCAAAGTGGCAAAATCCCATCACTACTAAAAATACAAAAATTAGCCAGGAGTGGTGGTGGGTGCCTGTAATCCCAGCTACTCAGGAGGCTGAGGCAGGAGAATCACTTGAACCTGGGAGGTGGAGGTTGCAGTGAGCTGAGATTGTGCCATTGCATGCCAGCCTGGGTGACAGAGCGAGACTCTGGCTCAAAAAATAAAACAAAACAAAAAAAACAAAAAAAGAAAAGCTAAAAAGGGAGGAGAAGAGAAGAGAAGTTATAATAATATATTCATATTTGTAGAATGAAAGAAGGAATACAAAGAAGGTGAGGCAAGTGTGTCATTTGGAAGGAAGGTAGGCATGGGCACAGAGGAATTGGGGGATGGGGTGGGAGTGAGATGTTCTGTTACACACCTTTCTAATATTATATGGGTTTTCAGCCATGTGGATGTATTTCCTATTTAAAACAAAAGAGAACAAGAATTTTAACTTTGTTTCAAATTAATATACCAATGGTATGAGAGAAGTGGTTCTAGGCATTCAGCTGATGAGGTTTCTGTACCCATCTGTTCTTTCAATATTTTGATATTTACCTTTTAAGCCTTAGAAGTGTTTTTATTTTATTGTTTTAAAGTAGCAAGGGATAACAGATAAAAACTTCCATTAATCCTGATCACAAATGCCATGATTTCAAGGCTTAAATCCCATCATAGTGCCTCATATGTGAATCTGGAGACGAGGCTGACAGAAAGATGACAATAAATCTAAGAATGAAAACCATACAGAGTTTATTCTTTGAACACAATGGAATCCAACTAGATATCATAAAAGAGAGAGTAAAAATATCAAACAATTAGAAACAAAACAACACATTATTAAATAATCCATGAGTTAAAAAATGTCCCAAGAGAAAATTTTTTAAAAATACATAATGCTGAATAAAAACGAAAATAAAGCATAGGAAAATTTGTGGCCTAGTGTGGTGGCTCACACCTGAAATCTCAGCACTATGGGAGGTCGAGACAGGCATATTGCTTGAGTCCAGGAGTTCAAGACCAGCCTGGGCAACACAATGAAACCACATCTTAACTAAAAATACAAAAATTAGCCAGGTGTGGTGATAAGTGCCTGTAGTCCCAACTAGCTGTGAGGCTAAGGCAGGAGGATTGCTTGTGCCCATATGTTGAGACTGCAGTGAGTGAAGATCACACCACTGCACTGCAGCCTAGATGTCAAAGTGAGACCCTGTCTGAAAGAAAGAAAAAAGAAAGAAAGGAAGGAAGGGAGGAAGGAAGAGGAAAATTTGTGGAAGACAGCTAAAGTAGTGCTGAGAGGAAAAGTTTAGCACTAAATACAATACATACATTAGAAAAGAAGGTGAGACCCCCATCTCTATTAGAAAGAAAAATAAATAAATATTCAAAAGAAAGAAAGAAAGGCCAGGCATGGTGCCTCACACCTGTAATCTCAGCACTCTGAGGCCAAGACAGGAGGATTGCCTGAGCCCAGGAGTTTGGGACCAGCCTGGGCAACATGGTGAGACCCCCACCACCACCCTATCTCTAAAAAAAAGAAAAAGAAATAAATATTGAAGACAAGAGAGAAATCCCCAAGCTAACAATCTAAGCTCACCTCAAGAACCCAGGAAAAGAGCAAATACATTCAAAGCAAGAAGGAAGGAAATAACAAAGGCAAGAGGAGAAATCAATGAACTTAAAAGCAGAAAATATAGGTAAACTGATGAAACAAAGAACTGCATCTTAAAAAGATCAATAAAGTTAACAAAACTCTAGCAAGATGGACAAAAAATGAGAGAAGACACTAATTATAAATTACCAATATCCGAAATGGAATTGGGGGTATTGCCACAGACCCTGCAGAGATCGAAAGGAAAAGGAATACTGTGAACAACTCTTCACACATTAATTTGACAAACTAGATGAAAAAGATCAATTTCTCAAAAGACACAAATTGCCACAACTCACCTAATATGACATAACTTGATTAGACCTATATCTATTAAGGAAATTGGATTCATAACTTTAAAACTCCCAAAAAAGAAATCTTTAGGCCCAGATGGTTTTACTGGAGAATTCTACCAAACATTTAAAGGATTAACACAAATTCTAACAAAGTCTTTCATAAAACAAAAGCGGGAATAGTTTCCAATTTATTTTATTAATCTAGCATTACCCTGATACCAAAATCAGATAAAAAATCTGATTACAAAGAAAATGACAATCCAATATTCACTATGAATATAGATGCAAAAATTCTTAACAAAATGTTAGCAAGTAAACTCAGCAGTATATAAAAAGAATCAGGCTGGACATGGTGGCCCACATCTGTAATCCCAGCACTTTGAGAGGCTGAGTGGGGCGGATTACCTAAAGTCAGGAATTCAAGACCAGCCTGGTCACATGGTGAAACCCCGTCTGTACTAAAAATACAAACATTGGTCAAGCATGGTAGCTGGTGCCTGTAATCCCAGCTGCATGGGAGGCTGAGGCAGGGAGAATTGCTTGAACCTATGAGGCTGAGGTTGTAGTGAGCCAAGATTGTGCCACTTCACTTCAGCTTGGGCAACTGAGTGAGACTCTTGTCTCAAAAAAAAAAAAAAAAAAAACCTAAAGAAATTAAAAATAAAAATAAGATAAAACAAATCGTACATTATAACAAAGTCAGATTTATTTTCAGGATGCAAGACCAGTTCAACATTTGATAATCAATTCAATACTCTTTTTTTTTTTTTTTTTTTTTTTTTTTTTGTGAGACAGAGTTTCGTTCTTGTTACCCAGGCTGGAGTGCAATGGCGCCATCTCAGCTCACCGCAACCTCCGCCTCCTGGGTTCAGGCAATTCTCCTGCCTCCTAAGTAGCTGGGATTACAGGCACGCGCCACCATGCCCAACTAATTTTTTGTTATTTTTAGTAGAGACAGGTTTTCACCAGGATGGTCTCGATCTCTTGACCTCGTGATCCACCTGCCTCGGCCTTCCGAAGTGCTGGGATTACAGGCTTGAGCCACCGCGCCCGGACCAATACTCATTTTTGATAAAGACTGTTAGAAAAATAGGAAAATAGGCGTACAAAAACTTTACAGCTAACGTTATTCTCACTAGAGAAAGACTGAATGCTCGCCCCGCATTTTAGGAACAAAGCGAGGATGTTTGCTTTCACCGCTCTTACTCAAGATAGTACAGGAAATTCCAGACGGAGCGTTAAGGCATGGAAAGGAAATTAGAGACATGAAGTTTAGAAGGAAGAAATAAAACAGCCCCGAATTGCAGATGATATAATTTCGTACATGGAAAACTCCAAGGAATCTACCAAAAAAACTTTCAAAATAAGTGAGTTTAGCAAAGTCGCATGATACCAGATCAAGACAGAAAAGTCTATTGTAATTTTATGTACTGGTAATAAACATGTGAACACCAAGATTAAAGATAAGATACCGTAATCACTCAAAAAATGAAATGCTTAGGTATAAATCTAATAAAACATGCACAGAACGTGTGTACTGAAAGCCACAAAGCACTAATGAAAGAAATCAAAGGTCTAGGGGAGATGTGCTGCGTGAATGGATTAGGAGACAACATAGTGAGCATGTCTCTAAATTGATATATAAGCTTTATGCAGTTTCTGCCGACATCCCAGGAAGATTTTTTGCAGACATAGACAAGATTTCTCTGACATTTATATGGAAAGGTGAAGGAACTAGAATAATAAAAATAGTTTTGAAAAATAAGAATAAAGTAAGAACAATCAGTCTATCCAATTTCAAGGCATTATATAGCTACAGTAATCAGGAGTGTCTGCTATTGGCGCAGTAATAGGCATACAGATCGATAGAACAGAGTTTAACCCAGAATAGACCCACACATACGTGCCCACTTGATTTTTGATGCAAAAGCAAATCAATGGAGAAAAAAGAGCCTTTTTTTTTCGAGATGGAGTTTTGCTCTTGTCGCCCAGGTTGAAGTGCAGTGGCGCAATCTCGGCTCACTGCAACCTCTGCCTCCCAGGTTATAGCAATTATCCTGCCTCAGCCTTCCAAGTAGCTGGGATTACAGGTGCCTGCCACCATGCCCAGTGAATTTTTTGTATTTTTCATAGAGATGGGGTTTCACCATGTTGGGCAGGCTGGTCTCAAACTTCTAACCTCAGATGATCCATCTGCCTCAGCCTCCCAAAGTGCTGGGATTACAGGCGTGAGCCACCATGCCCAACCAAAAGAGGCTTTTCAAAATACAGTGCTGGGGAAACTGGACATCTATAGGCTTAAGAAGAAAAAAAAAAGAACCTCACTGAAATCTCCCACTTCATACAAAAATTAATTCAAAATGGATTTTAAACTTAAATATAAAATATAAAATCATAAAACCTTTGGGAAAGTAAAACATAGGATAAAGTCTTTTGGATATACAGCTAAGCAAAGAGTTGTTGGACTTGGCACCAAAAGCATTGTCCATAAAAGGAAAAATGGAAAAATTAGACTTCATGAAAATTTAAAACTTTTACTCTGCAAAAGACCTTGTCAAGAGGATGGAAAGACAGGCTGCAGACTGGAATAAAAAATTTGCAAACTCTAACTTCGACAAAGGACAATCTAATAAACATAAAGAACTCTTAAAATTCAATGGTTAAAAGAAAAATAATCCAATTAGAACATCCATAAATGGGTCCAAGAGTGGTGACTCAGGTCTGTAGTCCCAGCACTGCGGGAGGCCGACACGGGCGGATCACTTGAGTTCAGGAGTTTGAGACTGGCCTGGGCAACATGGTGAAACCCCATCTCTACAAAAAAATACAAAAATGAGCAGGGTGTGGTGGCATGAGACAGTAGTTCCAGCTACTAGGGAAGCTCAGGTGGAGAAGTGCTTGAGCCTGGGAAGCAGAGGTTGCAACGAGCCAAGATCACATCTTTGTACTCCAGCCTGGGAGACAGAGCAAGACTGTCTCAAAAAATAAAAGAATTAAGATGGACAAATGAAATAAAGATGTATTTCATTAAAGAGGATATACTGATGGTAAATATGTACCAAGGTGTTCCAAATTAATCATTAGGGAAATGCAAATTAAGTCTACCATGAGCTATTACACACATCTATTAGAAGTTCTAAAATAAGTTAGCTGTGTGTGGTGACACCTGTAATCCCAGCTACTCCGGTGACTGAGGCAGAAGAATCGCTTGAACCCAGGAGGTGGAGGTTGCAGTGAGCGGAAATCGCGCCACTGCAGTCCAGCCTGGGCGACAGAGCGAGACTGTCTCAAAAAAAAAAGAAGTTCTAAAATAAAAATAGTGTCTGAGCACAGTGGTTCATGCCTGTAATCCCAACACTTTGGGAGGCTGAGGCAGGAGAATTGCTTGAGGCTAGGAGTTCAAGACCCTGTCTCTAGAAAAAGAAAAAAGTATTTTGCTGGGCTTGGTGACATGTGCCTGTAATTCTAGCTACTTGGGAGACGGAGGTGGGAAGATCACTTGAGCCCAGGAGTTTGAGGCTGCAGGGAGCTATGATTGTGTCACTGCATCTCAGTGTAAGTGACAAAGAAAGACTTTATCTCTTTAATTAATTAATTAATGTAACAATTAAAATAGTGACAGCAACATATACTGGCAAGAATGTAGAGAAACTGGTGACTTATATATTCTCGTGGAAATGTAAAATGGCATTGACACTCTGGAAAAGAGTTTGGCAGCTTTTTTGAAGACTAAACCTGCAACTACCATACCGTCCAGCAACTGCACTCCTGAGTATTTATCCCACAGAAATGAAAACATGTTTACATGGAAACTTGTACATGGATGTTTGTAGCAGCTTTCTTCATAATACCCCCAAACTGGAAACAACCCAGATGTCCTTCAATGGGTGAGTGGTTAAGCTAGAGTACATCCAAATCGTGGAATACTACACAGACATAAAAAGGAACAAGCTTTACTGATCCATGCAGTGGCTGGGATGAACCTCCAGAGAATTCTGCTGAGTGCAAACAGACAATCCCAAAAGTTTACATAATGTTGAATTTCATTTACATAATATTTCTGAAGTGACAAAATTATACAAGTGGAGGATAGATTAGTGGTTGCCGGGAATTAAGGAGAGATTAGAGGTTAGAAGGATGTAGGTGTGGCCATGAAAAAGACAACATGGGGAGTCCTCGTGGTGACAGAAATGTTCTATATCTTGACTCTATCAATGTCAATATTCTGGTTGTGATATTGTACTATAATCGTTTATCTTCTTTCTTTTTTTTATTTTTTATAAAAACGGGGTTTCACCATGTTGGTCAGGCTGGTCTTGAACTCCCGACCTCAGGTGATCTGCCCGCCTTGGCCTCCAAAGTGCTTGGATTACAAGTGTGAGCCACCGCGCCCAGCCTAATGTTTTATTTTCTTGAGGCAGAGTTTTGCTCGTCACCCAAGCTGTAGTGCAATGGTGTGATCTCGGCTCACTTCAGCCTCCCCCTCCTGGGTTCAAGAGATTCTCCTGCTCAGCCTCCCAAGTAGCTGGGATTACAGGTACCTGCCACCATGCCTGGCTAATTTTTTTGTATTTTTAGTAGAAACAGGGTTTTGCCGTGTCAGTCAGGCTAGTCTTGAACTCCTGACCTGAGGTGATCTGCCTTCCTCAGCCTCCCAAAATGCTGGGAATATAGGTATGAGCCCCTCGCCCAGGCTATAGTATCATTTTGCAAGATCTTACCATTGGGGGAAACTGGGTAAAGGGTATGCAGAATCTCTCTGTATTATTTCTCACAACTACATGTGAATTTATAATTATTTCAAAATCAGAAGTTTAATGGAAAAGATAAGCAATAAGCTGAGAAATAGCTGTAGCAAACACATAAGGCATGAGATTAATACAGTTATTTTACAAAAAGCTTCAACAAATCAATGTAAAAGTAGTAACAGCCTCCCCCACAATGATAGACAGAGGATGTAAACAGATAATTCAGAGAAGAAATACAAATCTCTAGTAAGAATTTGGAAAAATAAATGTTTACATTTAATAGTATTCAAAGAAATACAAATTACAATGATAACATAATACAATTTTCCCCTATAGATTGGCAAAATAATTAAAACTAGACTTTAAAAAAGACCTAGCCAAGTGCAGTGGTCACACCTGTAATCTCAGCACTTTGGGAGGCTGAGGCAGGTGGATCACAAGATTAGGAGTTCAAGACCAGCCTGGCCAATATGGTGAAATACTAAAAATACAAAAATTAGTCTGATGTGGTGGCAGGCACCTGTAGTCCCAGCTACTCGAGGTAGGGGAATTGCTTGAACCCAGGAGGCGGAGGTTGCAGTGAGCTGAGATAGTGCCACTGCACTCCAGACTGGGCGACAGAGCAAGACTCTGCCTCAAAAAAAATAAAATAAATAAAATAACCAAAGATATAAAAGTTGCAGGAAACAAACACTCAGGTACACCACCTAGGGTATGTACCTTGGTATAATCTTTCTAGAAAACAATTTGCTAGCATTAAACATTAAAAAGTGTTCCTAGCCTCTGACCCAGTAAGCGAAATTTAAGGAATACAACCTAAAGAAAAATCAAAATGTGGTTGATGATGTATGCACTAGCTTTGCAATGTTCACCCTAGCTTTGTTCACAATAGAAAAACTTGGAAACAAGGCAACATCTGACAGCAGGGAGTGATTAAACAATTTACATATAGTACAGACATGCAATGGAATATAGTACCATCTAAAAATTGTTTTTTTAAAGAACATTTATTGACAGTGGAAAATTTTCAAGATATGTTAAGTAAAAAAAATATATATATACTAATATATTGTAAGTGATTTTCCATGGGTCGTGAGAGTATAGATTTTTAAAATGTTATTTCTACTTCTCTGCATAATTTCAAATTTTCTTTTTTCTTTTCTTTTCCTTTTCTTTCTTTTTTTTTTTTTTTTTTTTTTTTAGACGGAATCTCACTCTGTCAGTGCGGTGGTGCAATCTTGGCTTACTGCAACCTTCGCCTCCCTGGCTCAAGTGACTCTTATGTCTCAGACTCCCAAGTAGCTGGGTCATACATGCCTACACCACCAGGCTAATTAGCCTGGCTCATTTTTATACTTTTAGTAGAGACAGGGTTTCACCATGTTGGCTACGCTGATCTCAAACTCCTGACCTCAAGTGATCTGCCCGCCTCGGCTTCCCAAAGTGCTGGGATTACAGGCGTGGGCCATTGTGCATGGCCTCAGAATTTCTATAATGAGATTTTTCTTCTTTTTTTTTTTTAAACTCTGGTATTACAAGTATTATGTTAGCGTGTCTTAATTAAATATAAAAATACTAAATTAGGCCGGTCATGGTGGCTCATTCCTGTAATCCAAGCACTTTGGAGGCCAAGGTGGGCAGATCACCTGAGGTAAGGAGTTCAAGACCAGCCTGACCAACATGGTGAAACCCTGTCTTTAAAAAAATATACGTTGTGTAAGAAATGTTTAATTTTTTATATTTAAAAAAATAAAAATAAAAATACTAAATTAATGTTCTCAGTGGTTTTTAAAAATTGGCTGTAATCTTAATTCTATATCTTTGTTTTACATATTATCTTCACACCATTATTTCACCATGAAACTTTTCAGATACTGAAACCCTGAAAATATATTTACTACCTAGATTCTATAATGAACATTTTGCTCTATTTACCATATATACATCAATTCATCTTATTTATGCATGTCAAAATAAAGTGCAGAAATCAGTGCACTTCGTCTCTAAATGCCTCAGCATGCATATCATTAATAAAAGTTTAATATTTACATTTTTGTATTTTTTTTTTTTGAGATGGAGTTTTGTTACTGTTGTCCAGGCTGGAGTGCAGTGGCAGGATCTCAGCTCACTGCAACCTCCGCCTCCCAGGTTTAAGCAATTCTTCCTCCTCGGCCTCCTGAGTAGTTGGGATTGCAGGCATACGCCACCACGCCCAGCTAATTTTGTATTTTTAGTAGAGATGGGGTTTCTCCATGTTGGTCAGGCTGATCTTGAACTCCTGACCTCAGGAGATTCGCCCACCTCGGCCTCCCAAAGTGCTGGGATTACAGGCATGAGCCACTGTGCCTGGCTAATGTTTTTATATTTTTGTAGTGCACACACAGTAAAATGCACAAATCTTGTATGTGTAAGGCAAATGCACCTGATAGCAATAACGGAAGGTACACTGAAAATGACCCTGTATGGCAGACACACCTGAGTGTGTGTTCTGAGCTAGGGAATTCAGGAGTGGCCAACCTGGAGATTCATTCCTTGTCTATGAGGAACACCTGAGCCCCAGTTCTGCCCTGTGGAAGACAAGCCATACGGGAGATCGAGGCTCTGAGTTCTGGGCTGAGTGAAGGTTGCCAGGTGGAGGTTGTTAGGGTGCTAAGTGGAAATGCTGTATCAGCGGCATGCGTTTTGTAAACAGTTGCAGTTCTTCTGCCTGGCCCACCACCATTGCACTCTCTCCCCTGCATGTAAGCCCCCAACAAAAACTCCGTGTCGCATTTGGTGGCTCTGAGTCTCTTTTTTGGCCTCTTGAACCTGGTACCATCCCCGCTTAGGTCAATAGGGGTTAGCACAACACATCAATGATTGTTTCTTTTTGTTTTGTTTTGTTTTTTGAGATGGAGTCTTGCTTTGTTGCCCAGGCTGGAGTGCAATGGTGCAATCTCAGCTCACTGCAGCCTCTGCCTCCCAGGTTCAAGCGATTCTCTTGCCTCTGCCTCCCGAGTAGCTGGGACTGTAGGCGCACGCCACACACCTGACTAATTTTTGTATTTTTAATAGAGACAGGGTTTCACCATGTTGGCCAGACTGGTCTCGAACTCCTGACCTCAGGTGATCCACCCGCCTTGGCCTCCCTTAGTGCTGGGATTACAGGCATAAGCCACCGCACCCGGCAAAATTTTGACAAATGTATACACACCTGTAATCCACACTCAAGAGATAGAATAATCCATCTTAAGGTAGTTCCCTCCAGCCTCTCCAATCAATCCCCGTTCCCATGCTGGCAGGGGCTTGTTATTAAATTTCATATAAATAGAATCATATGGATGTACGCTTTTGTGTCTGGCTTGGTTTTGCTCAGCATAGTGTTTCTGAGATTCTTCTGGGTGGTGCTTATTAGTAATTCACTGATTTTTATTGTTGGGTAGTATTCCATTGTATGGATATGCCACAATTTGTTTTTTTTTTTTTTTTTTTTTCATTTGTCTGTTTTTGGACATTTGAGTTGTTTCCAGTTTTTGGCTATTACAAATGAAATTTATAAACTTTCTAGTACAAGTCTTTTTGTGAATGAATTTTAGTTTTGTTAAGTAAATATCTTGGCATAGAATGGCTGGGTCTGGCTGGGCACAGTGGCTCACACCTATTCCCAGCACTTTGGGAGGTCAAGGCAGGTGGATCACTGAGCCCAGGAGTTTGAGAGCAGCCTAGCTCTCTCTCATAACGAGACCCTATCTCTACAAAGAAATAATAGCTGGGTGTGGTGGTGCATGCCTGTGGTGGTTGAAGCTGCTTGGGAGGATAAGATGGGGGTATCACTAGAGTCCCAGGGGTCAGGGGGGTAGTTGAGGTGGGGGTACATGCAAAGATTGCAGTGAGCTGAGATCATGCCACTGCACTCCAGCCTGGGTGACTTAGTGAGATTCTGTCTCAACAAAAAGAAAAAAAAAAAAAGAATTGCTGGGTCAGAAGGTATGTATACAATGATGAAATTAAAAGAAATTGCCAGAATGTTTTCCTAAGAGGTTGGACCATTTTCCAGCTGTACACAGGGCTCCGCTCGCTCCACATACTCACCAACTTTAGCTGTTGTCAGTCTCCTTAATTTTCACCACCCCAGTGGGTTAGTGAGAACTCATTGTGGGTTTAATCTGCATTTCCCTGATGATTCATGATGTTGGGCACTTTTTCACATGCTTATGAATTTTGACAAATGTATACACATGTGTAATCCACACTCCAGTTAAGAGATAGAATAATTCCATCCCCCCAGGCAGTTCCCTTGTGCCTCTTTCCAATCAGTCCCCATTCCCATGCTCACAGCTCTCGGAAGCTCTTGTTCAAATATTTTGCTCATTTTAAAACCCGGTTTTTGTTGTTGTTGTTCTTATTGAATTTAGAGCATATTAACTTTTCATGTAACAATAAACTTCACATACTATTCCTATTTGTATGCATAGTAATTGTTTTCTGTTATTTTCTTTTTGTTGTTGTTTTTTTTTTTTTCTTTTTTTTTTTGAGACGGAGTTTCGCTCTTGTTACCCAGGCTGGAGTGCAATGGCGGGATCACGGCTCACCGCAACCTCCGCCTCCTGGGTTCAGGCAATTCTCCTGCCTCAGCCTCGTGAGTAGCTGGGATTACAGGCGTGTGCCACCATGCCCAGCTAATTTTTTGTATTTTTAGTAGAGACGGGGTTTCACCTTGTTAACCAGGATGGTCTCGATCTCTTGACCTCGTGATCCACCTGCCTCGGCCTCCCAAGGTGCTGGGATTACAGGCTTGAGCCACCACGCCCGGTCTAAATTTTTTTTTTTTTAATTTTTTTGTTGTTAATCAATGACAGCTTGTTATGTTGCTCAGGTTGGCCTTGAACTCATAGCCTCGCCTCCTCAAGCGCCAGGACAACTGGCGGATCCACCATGGCTCCCGTTTTCTGTTATTTTCCATAAATATTATAATATCCCTTCCTGTACCTTTTTCTTCCTAGAATGCTAGAAACAGCATTTTTTTTTTCCAGAAAGACTCCTAGAATGCTAGAAATTGCATTTTCCCCCCCAAAGACGGAGTCTCACTCTGTCAACCAGACTGGAGTGCAGTGGTGCGAACTCGGCTCACTGCAACCTCTGCCTCCCAGGTTCAAGCAATTCCCTGCCTCAGCCTCCCAAGTAGCTGGGATTATAGGTGTTTGCCACCACACCCGGCTAATTTTTTGTATTTTTAGTAGGGACAAGGCTTCACCGTCTTGGCCTGGCTGGTCTTTAACTCCTGACCTCATGATCCACTGAGCCTGGCCCCAAAAACTGTATTTTAAATTGTCAGAAGCCTCTTTCCATTCTGAGACAGTTTTAAGAATTCTCATTTTTGGTGGCTGCTGTTCAAATTTGGCCTGTTCAAATTTTTTCTGTCACTATAAAACCTCGAGGGACACCTCAATTCCAAATCGTGCTTCAGTCTGCTGTCTTGAAACAGAGCAGAAAACAAGCCTCCTTAGGTTTGTAGTCCCACCCAATACCTACTCCAGTGGCTGGCATGTGGTCAGTATCTGCTCTTGGCCAGGCGTGAGGTGGCTCACACCTGTGATCCTAGCATTTTGGGAGACCGAGGTGGGTGGATCACTGGAG
This sequence comes from Callithrix jacchus, assembly GCF_049354715.1. Lineage (NCBI taxonomy): Eukaryota > Metazoa > Chordata > Mammalia > Primates > Cebidae > Callithrix > Callithrix jacchus. Next base: position 15,945,217 of record NC_133509.1, read on the forward strand.
GTCAGGAGTTCGAGGACAGTAGAAACCCTGTTTCTACTAAAAAATATATTTTTAAAAATTAGGCGTACTGGTGCGCGTCTGTAATCCTAGCTATTTGGGAGTCTGAGGCAGGAGAATCGCTTGAACCCGAGAGGTGGAGGCTGCAGTAAGCCAAGATCGTGCCACTGCACTCCAGCCTGGATGACAAAGTGAGATTCTGTCTCAAAAAAAAAAAAAATCTGTCTCTCTCTCTCTCTCTCCATATATATATATATCTTTTTTGCCCAGGCTGGAGTGCAATGGCATGATCTCAGCTCACCGAAACCTCCACCTCCCGGGTTCAAGCGATTCTCCTGCCTCAGCCTCCCGAGTAGCTGGGATACAGGCGTGTGCCACCATGCCGGCTAATTTTGTATTTTTAGTAGAGACGGGGTTTCTCCATGTTGGTCAGGCTGGTCTGGAATGCCCAACCTCAGGTAATCCACCCACCTTGGCGTCCCAAAGTGCTGGGATTACAGGTGTGAGCCACCGTGCCTGGCCTCTATATTTCTTTGTATATTTGCTCGCATTTACTATTTTGTGTAGTGTGGTCCATTTCCTGAAATCCAATCTGTTGAGAAGTTTTACTCCATAATGTACAACAGAACCATAGGTCTATCCTCTTATTTAAGACCCCTCACTGCAAAGACTCCATATTTCTGCCTGCTTTGCCTTCTAAGGAATTAAATGGCCACAGCTTGGAGCTGGTAAGGAGTAGTAAGGACTGTGCCAGGAACCAAAATGATCGAGGCAGGGAGACTTCCAGAGGCCAGTCCAGGCAAGTAAGCACCTGCAGACTATGAATAGGGTTCAGGGAAGCCAGAAAAGGCAGGTTCTGTGTCTGAGGCCCACAGGGGGATCTAGGGTGCTGAAGTGTGGGCAGCAAGACTCAGGCACTCTGCTGCTTTAGACACCCGTGGAGCTCCAAGTGGTGAGCACGCCCACAGCCTCTTCTGGGAAAGTGGGCCCAGGCAGTTCTTTCTGCACAGTTGAGGGCCTATAAATTAAAGCAGGAGCCCCCTCACCAGATGATTGAAGCAGGGGTTGGCATCCAAACCAGGACCCGACCAATCATGGGGCTTTCTAGCGTTGGTGACCAGGCAGCTCATTTTTGCCTGGGTCATTCAGAGAAGAGCAGAGTGAACTAAATGCCTGAGGCCCTGGAGCTGCCATTATATTTAGATGACAGAGGAACCTTTGTTGCAGTTCTCCAAAACACCTGTTGTATAGTCTGGATGGGGCTTAGATGGTACAGTGGTACTCCCGGTTCCCCCCTGCCATCTGAATTGTAACGGCGATGTTTGGAACACTGGCCGAAGGTGACAGGGGACACCTGACTTATGTATCTGGGAAGTGGATGCTCAGTCAGCGAACTCGCCCGAACTGGTCTGAAAGGTGGGTGGGTCCAAGGCAACAGGCAGTGACTACTATCTGTTCCCGGTTAGAACAGAGAAGTGAGGGCGTGGGGTTGCAGGGAGTTGGGCGGCCCTCAAAAGGAGAGGCCAACAATCTCCGAAGACTCAGAGAAGACAAGCAGAAGCCAAGACAGCCAGTATCTCTGTGGACATCAGAAGCTCTGGAACAGAAAGATCTGGCTCTGCAGCCTGCCCCAGCCCTGCCCCACCAGCAGCTTAAAAATACTTCCTTCCATATACATGCTTAGGACCCTGAAGAGCAAAGCCTGGAGCTGTGCTGTCCAGTATGATATCTGCCTGTGTCTCTTTACACTGAAATTAATTAGATAGAATTAAAAGCTTCATTCCTAGGCCAGGTGCAGTGACTCACGCTTGTAATCCCGGCACTTTGGGAGACCAAGGCGGGCAGATGACTTGAGGTCAGGCGTTTGAAACCAGCCTGGCCAAGATGGTGAAACCCTGTTTTTACTAAAAACACAAAAATTAGCTAGCATAGTGGTACACACCTGTAATCCTAGATACTCAGGAGGCTGAGGCAGGAGAATCACTTGAACCCAGGACAACAGAGATTGCAGTGAGCCAAGATTGTGCCACTGCACTCCAACCTGGGCAAAAGAATGAGACTCCGCCTCAAAAAAACAAAAAAAAAAAAAAAAAAAGAATGAGACCATTCCTTAGTCTCACTAGCTGCGCTGCAAGTGCTCCGTGGCTGGACACAGTGGCTTCTGCCTGTAATCCAGGTACTTTGGAAAGCTGTGGTGGGAGGATTGCTTGAGTTCAGGAGTTTGAGACCAGCCTGAGCAACCTAGTGAAAATCGGTCTCTACAAAAACTAACATAAAATAAAAAATCAGCCAGGCGGTTACTTGAGAGGCTGAATTGAGAGGATAATTTTTGCCCAGAAGGTAGAGTCTGCAGTGCCCTAAGATCACCCCACTGCCCTATAGCCTGGGCAACAGAGCAAGACCCTGTCTCTAAAAATTAATTAAGAAAATACATGAAAGTTATAGTGGAAAAATAAGGGCTATTTTCTACCCTTTTCATCTTCTCCACCTGCTGGGACCATGTGTGGTCCACTGATAAGCAGCTGATGAACCTCCTCTCTTGTTCCCTGCCTGATAACTCCACTCCCCCTGCAGACTTCTCATGAGGAGGATGGCTGCCCCTTCTTCCTGGACCCCAGAGCCTGGAACTGGGAATTGTTCTCCGTTCAGCATTACTGCTTCCATGGCCTGTCCCTCCTCCTTCAAAGAGGCGCGAGTGCCTCTTCATTGGCCTGAGTGAGGACTTTAACTTTGATTCATTATCTTTTTTTTTTCTATTATTATTCCCATGATCATTGTCAGCAATGCCAACAGTCTCCAGGATGAACTATCCAATACCTCAGCCTCTCCATTCTGCCACCTCCTCAGCTCCTCTATCCTAGGAGACACCTGTTTCTACGGTCATGTCCTTGACCTTCTCACCAACACCGCACCACTCTCCACTCAATTCAACTCACCCACCTCGATGCTCCCACCCCAGCAACCCTTCAGCTCCAGCGCTCCTCCATCTGTTGACCTTCCCCACCTTCTCACTATCAGTGCTGACTCACTTCCCTCCCTAGCCAGCTTAGAATGCATGGTCCATCCTTGCAGCCTTCTAAATGCCCTGTCCTCCACGGCCTGCACTTTACTCAGTAGAATCCTCTGGCTAGTTAATGCAACTGTCTGCCTCCCCCATGCCTGCACTCAAGCTACTGAGCCATCTGATGGGCCTCCCTTTAGTCATGCTCATCCGTCTCAAGTAAGTGGGCATTTAGCCCTCCCATGCCTCCCTGGTATAGTTGTTTTCCTGCCCTCAAAACAACTCTCATGCCTCCTATCTCTCCTCAGACTTCCCACTCCCATTCTGCTCCTCTGGGCCCCCATCTCCCACTGATGACCTTGCCTCACGTTTCCTTCAAAAGCCAACAGGAACTCTCCCATCTTCCTTCCACCAAATCTGCCCACCTACCTGTACCTATAGCTTTTCTCCTACTCTCCTGTTAAGAAGGGTGAAGTGTCTTGTCCTTTCCCAAAGGCAAAACTTCTATTTATGTACGAGAACTCATGCCTCTGATTTTCTCCAGGTTTCTTCCCCTCTCTCCTTGTATCACTGATGCCTCCGTTTCTGCTGGATCACTCCTATCAGCATGCATGCATGCCGTATATCTCTTGGCACTTCTGGAAGGTGGAGAGCAGAGAGAGGTGGTTAGTCCAACATCACACAGGCTTCCTGGCTCTAGCCTAGGATGGTACCACCAACTGTGTTGCCTCTTCCTATTTTTCAGGCATTGAAAGGAGCTGCTGTTTATCTTTTTTTTTTTTTTTTTTTTTTTTGAGACAGAGACTAGCTCTGTCATCCAGGCTGGAGTGCAATGGGGTGATCTGGGCTCACTACAACTTCTGCCTTCCGGGTTCAAGCGATTTTCCTGTCTCAGTCTTGTGAGTAGATGGGACTATAGGAATGCACCATCACACCCGGCTAATTTTTGTTTTCGTAAAGATGAGATTTCACCATGTTAGCCAGGCTGGTCTCGAACTCCCGATCTCGCGATCTGCCTGCCTTGGCCTCCCAAAGTGCTGGGATTACAGGCGTGAGCCACCGCGCCTGGCCTCCTGTTAGTCTTTCAAAACATCTAGTGTTCGTCTCTCCAGAAGTAGAGATTCATTGTCTTTGTTCCTGAGGTTTGAAACATTCTTGTTGCAAGACATCTGTTCCCAGGGACTATGGAGAGCCTGGTTTTGTCACAGGCTTGGAAGTCTGGAGAACTGCAGAAATGAGTGGGAGGACCGTGCTGGGCCTGAGAGCTGGATTCTTGAGAAAAGGTGTGAAAGTAATCAAGCCAAGATTTGGGTGAGATGAATCTTGCTGCAGTTCGTTGCAGGCTGCACAAGACCTAAAAATTGAGAAAACAGCTCTATACTTTAGACCAGGAAGCTACGGGTTCTAATACCAGCTGGTGCCTTCCTGGCTCTGTGACCTCGAGCAACTTAACATAATGTCTCCGAACATCAGTTTCTTCATCTGGAAAGTAGAAATCACAATAACTACTTCAAGTAGAATTCTGCTGTGAGAATTAAATGAGGTCACGTGTGTCAAGCTCTGGGCAGATAAGGGGCACTCAATACAGATTAGTTTGCCTCCACTTCCTTATTGAGCCAGCTGGATTACCCAGGCAATTGTGGATGTGTATAGACCAGGCTATCGGTCTACACTTTGAGACCTCAGAAAGTGATTTTGCAAATTCTCCATCAAAACACTTCTGCCTCACAAGAGAGACTACTATTTCTCCCACATTGACCCTTTCTACTGCCACTGCAGAGTTTTGGCAGGGGAATGCTTTACTTTGTGTTCAAAATAGATGTGACTATAGGCCCCAGGGCTATGAGGGAAATAATACAACAAACTATCGACTAAGACTGTCAAAGTCATTTAGTCTGCATCACTGTTTTTATAGGACACAGAGGTGACTTGGCGATTACCCAGCTAGTCAGTTTCAGAGCTAGGATGGGAATCCAGGTCTCCTGACTCCTGAGCGTCTCACCAGAATGTGTAACACCTGGAAGGCCATCAGCAAGATTTAGGATACTCCCAGAGGGCAAACTCATTGCTTTTTATAACCAAGATAGTCCATGGACTGTATCATGACTGTGGTGGTTGATATGAAGAAATTATTTAATGGATACAATGCGTATTATTCAGACGATGGTTACCCTAAAGCCCCAGACTTCACCACTGTGTAATACCTCCATGTAACAAAACTGCACTTGTACCCCTTACATTTATAAACAAACAAAAAACCAAAGAGTGGATTCAGCTAATGTAAACTTTTAAAGGGAAGGGAGGAAAACTTCCAAGAGGCTTGTCTCAATTACCAAGGGCCATTTCAAATTTTGTTTTCTCCGTTACAAAAAATATTTGGGTTGCCTGGGCTTCTTTACCATTACTTTTTCTTTTTAAAAAAAAAAGCAATTTTCACTTTCCACTGCTCTTTCCTATCTGGTATGGTTTGGATATGCATCTCCTCCAAATCTCATGTTGAAATGTGATCCCCAGTGTTGGAGGTGGGGCCTGATGGGAGGTGTTTGTTTGGGTCATGGGGGCAGATCCCTCATGATTGGCTTGGTGCCATCCCCAAGGTAATGAGTGAGCTCTCACTCTGAGTTCATGCAGAAAACTGTTTGTTTAGAAGAGCACGGCACCTCCCCCTCCTCTCTTGCTCACTTAATTGCCATGTGATGGCCCTGTTCCTGTTTCACCTCCACCATGAGTAAAAGCTCCCTGAGGACTCACCAGAAGCTGAGCAGATACCAGGACCATACTTCCTGTACAGCCTGCAGAACCATGAGCTAATTAAAATCTTTATAAATAACCCAGCCTCAGGTATTTCTTTTCTTTTCTTTTCTTTTTTTTTGAGATCGGAGTCTTTCTTGCTCTGTCGCCCAGGCTGGATTGTAGTGGTGCAATCATAGCTCATTACAGTCATGACCTCCTAGGCTCAAGAGACTCTGACCCCAGCCTCTCGAGTAGCCAGGACTGCAGGTGCACATCACCATGCCTGGCTAATTTTTGTACTTTTTATAGAGACAGGGTCTCATCATGTTGCCTAGGCTGGTCTCTAACTCCTGGGCTCAAGCAATCTGCCTACCTCAGCCTCCCAAAGTATTGGGATTACAGACATGAGCCACCATACCTGGCCAGGCATTTCTTTTGAGTGTAAGAACAGACTCACACACCATCTTTGCATCATCTCACAACCTGTGAGATACACAGGTAGCTATTATCATCCCCTTTCTACAAGAGGTGTAAAAGACATGTGGACCCAGATTTGAATTCCACTTGCCATCTGTGTGATGTTGGGCAGGCCAGTATTATCTTCCTCACTAGGCTGTTGTGGCTGTTGAGTTCAATGCAGCATTTCCTAAACTTCCCTCATGATGAGAAGCCTCTGGGTATTGTGAAAATTACAAATTCTGGCAGAGCATGGTGGTTCACACCTGTCATCCCAGCACTTTGGGAAGCTGAGGCAGGTGGATCATGAGGTCAGGAGATTGAGACCATCCTGGCCAACATGGTGAAACCCCATCTCTACTAAAAGTATAAAAATTAGCTGGACATGATGACATGTGCCTGTAATCCCAGGTACTCAGGAGGCTGAGGCAGAAGAATTGCTTGAACCAGGGAGTCCGAGGTTGCAGTGAGTTGAGATTGCACCACTGCACTTCAGCCTGGCGACAGAGCGAGAATCCATCAAAAAAAAAAAAAAAAAAAAAAAAAAGAAAGAAAGAAAGAAAGAAAAAAGAAAAGAAAAGAAAAACTAAGAATTCTTGGGCCCTAGTCCAGGGCTACTGAACTAGAATTCCCAGAGGTGAGGCCTGGCAACCTAACAGGCCCCAGGTATTATCAGGGAAATTTGGGAAACACTAGTTTGATTTTTATAAAGCATTTATTGTGTCTGGCATGAAGCAGTTAATATGCATTGAGCACTCATATGGATTCAATCTTTGAAATGTGGGTTATGAGGAAACACAAGAAAAGTAATGTATAGTTCCCGGCAAACAGTAAGTTCTAAGAATCTGTCAAAGTCCTCACTTCATTGTACGTATCAGGACTCCCAGGACAAGAAGGGATCACCTGGAGGCTTGCTGGTTCTCTGTCCTGGCTTCATTCTCAGGCAGGCTGTATCCAAGGGCTCTGCCTCCTCAACTCCAGCCTTCATCCTCTAGCCCAGCACCTCCCATAGGAATATTCTTGTTTTCTAGATTCTAGGGACCAAGCCTCATTTAACCAATTTGGGCTCCAGGTACTTCTCTGTACCAGTCACTGTGGTTAGGATTTGGACTAGGCTGATTGGCCAAGACAAAATAACTTGCTTACCTAAGACCTAGAGGGATGGGGCCAGCCCGTCTGAACTTCGGCAATGGAGAATGGTCCATATCCATGCAAGTCCTTCCAATGGTCCCTTAGAGCTGTTGCTAGGCCAAGAAAAACGGATGGTTGGCAGGCAGCCCCGCGGACGTTCCTTGTGTCAGCTCCCCAGTTCACAGTCAGCCAGCAGCCTCCAGATGCCCCACTGAGCGCGGAGCTTCCGACAATCTCTCCTCTGCTAGCACATCCACGGCCAGCCTGGAGGGCCTGTTAGATGACCCAGTCTTGGACCTACCCTCATCTGTGCAACCATCTCCAGCCCCCTCGTTGGCCCGCTCACCCTTGGGCCAGCCTGCCCCCAGGGGCCTGTCCACGGGCTGGACCAGCGACTTAGAGCTGCTGTTGTCCAAAGCTGCTTATTAGGGACCCACTGTGGGAATCCTTCCAACCATGAACAATGAGTTTCTAAACCAGGATAAAAACAGCCTTTGCAAGTCAGCAAATGAGACAAACTGAATTGCTCAACCCCCCCCCTCCCGCCCCCTTCCCTCATCTGCCTGGTACTTTTAACACAGTGGCTAAGACCAAGGTCTCTGGGTCAGAAGGATGTAGTTTTGAGGCCCTTCACTTACTAGCTGGGCTAGTTGTCTCATCCTGAGCCTCGATTTCCTCTGTGAAATTCATGAAGATTAAGGAGGCAATGGATGGAAAGCACATGACACAGAGTAGCTCATAATCAAGAAGCGTCGTCATTACTGTCCTCTGCAGGCACTGGTCTGCACCAGGAAATGTGCAGCCCTTCAGTGGTGATCAGTGTCAGACAGGACAATGTCAGGGAGCCAAATCCACTGTGAATATCACGAACCTACGATGCATTCCAGTGCTACATAAAACACACACACGGCCATGGCACTCACTGTATCCTATTCACTTAAGCTCGGCTGTTTTCTTTCTGGAAAACACACCACACTGCAGCTGGCCTCCCCCCACCCAAACAGTACAGCCATGTGTGAGAAGGGGCCTGGGTTCCAGGCTTGGCCGTCACTCCCTTGCAGTGCCACCTCGTGCACGTCACTTGCCTTCTCTGGGCTTTGGTTTCCTCTTTGATCAAATAACAGGGTTGCACAAGGTGACTTAGGAAAAGTTCTTCCCTCTCCAGGGTCTGTCTCGTGGCATTTACTAGCACGCTGAGTGGCGAAACTGCCCTCGCTGAAGCCGTCATGGTCAAGGGTAACCACTCCAACACGGCTCACTCACACAGGTGGTCCAGTCTGGGGAGCAGGAGTCGGGATGCGGGAGGCACTTAAAGTTAGGGGTAAGAGGTCTGGCTCTGGAATTGCACACCTGGTTAATTCCTGATGGTGCTTTTTCCTGGCTAAGCGACCTTGGGTGTTACCCTATAAACCGCCTGTGTACTCCGTAAGGTGGCTTGATGATTTGGTAAGATCAATGAGATGCTGCATTTGAAGCAAAGGGCCTGGCACAGAGCAAGAGCTCAGGAAAGGTCAGCTCTGCCCTTCTCGCCTCTCCTTTGTCTGAGCTTTCTAGCTACTCCTGAGTTCCATGAAATGAAAAGAGCTCCACATAGGCATGGGTTTCATGGTGATTCCACTTCTTCCACGTTTCTTGACCTGTTTTCCTTATCTGTTAAATGGGCATAATATGATCTTCCTCAAAGGTTGATGTGAATTGCTTGGCATGATGAATACAGAAAGGGTTCTCCTCCCTGAGGCCCATTATCAACCCATTCACCACCTTCCATTTTCCCGTACATTTTGTAGTTATTTCTTTGTGAGACAGGTTCTCCACCTGTTGCCCAGGCTGGAGTGCAGTGGGGTCATGATGACTCACTACAGCCTCAACTCTCCTTGCTCAAGTGATTCTCCTGCCTCAGCCTCCTGAGTAGCTGGGACTACAGGCATGCACAACTACACTGGGCTAATTTCTCTATTTTTTGTAGAGACGGGATATCTCACCGTGTTGCCCAAGCTGGTCTCAACCTCCTGGGCTCAAGCTCTCCATCCGCCTTGGCCTCCCCAAGTGCTGGGATTATAGGCATGAACCACTGCACCTGGCCTGTAGTATTTATTGCTGTATCTATTAGTTATGATTCTTAAAGGCCCATGGAGTAGGCCAGAAAATCTGAGGCCAGACCAGAGTATCTCTCAATTTCACCTCACTCCCTTTTCTTTCACTCTGAGAGGAACAAGAACATGCCTATCTAGTTCATTCTCACAGCCCGGGTGCTTAGCACAGCACTTGGCCCAAAGGAGGTCACCTCTCCATCCCATGCTTAGAGCCACAGGCAGCTTGCTCTAAAGGGCAGTAGGTGCCAGGGCACGGCCCAGAAGGTGAGGTGGGTCACAGGCTTTTCTGGAAGCACGTTCCCCAGCAGGAATCACACAGTAACTGTAAGACATTGTGAGGAACTAGGACTTGCTACGGGATTCAAGGCTGTAAAGAATGGATACATAAGAATGAGTGTATGTGCATATGTATAAACAACCACAGTAAATGAGCTTAACTCTACTGGAAAACAATGGAAACTTGTACACGAGCCTCATCAATGGTTTAGCTTTTGGTCTGATGACTCTACCACTTTACTACAAGTTTGTACTAAGAAATCCACAAAAAGTATGAATAAGTTGTAATATAACAGTATCTACTACAGTGGTAAGTTGGGAGCTGGACATAACTAAAACGTCTAACCATTTGGTCAGAATGAAGGAAATCAGAATATAGCTGATGGACTACGATGTAGCCATTTAATATGCATGCTTTTGAAAATTAAAGATACAGGGAAATGATTGTTATGCTGTTAAGTAAAGAAACAAAATAAAACACCATATGTAAACCTCCGGGTTTGCGAAATAATTTGTTTTATACATTCCTGAGTTTTAGCCATACATTCTTTTTACAATATCACAAAGAAAACAATAAAAGATATTCAAAACGAGGTTCTACGGTTGGCCTGACTTGACTGTTTGGGTATTTGGTTTTTTTAGTAACTGTAACTTTTTAAAATGAAGCTTTTAATGAAGACACACCACCCAGTCTTGCTTTAAGACCAAAAGTACCCAAACTTAGTATCACATTAGATATCTCTCTCTCTCTCTCTCTCTTAAGAAAAGCTATTCTATCAGGTAACAAAAATGAAGTTCCCCCCTCACCTAGCAGTTCATCTGGAATGCATCTTGAAAAGATCAATGGCCTGTTGGACTCAAAGAAGCCATCCCCAAAAAAATTGTATAAAAAGATTTATTGAAATTTATCAATGACAAACAGACATAAAACTCAAAGTTTGGCTCTTCTGAGGGGCAGGAGAAAAACTGGTGCAGATGTTCTTTTATACAGATGAAACATGGGTTCAGAAATTACACGTCACTTCTAAAGCAACCAGAAGAGGGACACAAAAGCAAACCTGTACATTCACTAGGAATTTGCAGTCATTTCAGATTTCCACTAGGTAAGAAAATACAATTTTGCGTTAGTTTTTCCGTGCTCGGGTGTATGAAAAAAAAACCCAGCCGACATGCAGCAACGTCTCCAGCGCTTAGGTCCGTAAAAATTTTCTAAGCACAGAAGTACATGTGGAAGAATTCTCTCATCATTTTTGTAAAACAAAGCGTTCTAATATTTTACAGAACAAGATAGGACTTTTTTTTTCTTTTAAAGAAGTTGAAGTTTGAGGGTTTGTTTCCTTCTCTTTTAATTATAATTACCAAATAAATCCATTTTCCTTGTAACTCACAAGCCTGCCGTTTTCAGCTCTCTGGCTCATAAGTTCTCAAGAGTCACATCAGAGTCCTCTTTGTAGAGTGAAGCCCACCACCATCTGTGAAGGGGAAAAGGGATGAGAGATGGGGAATGTCCCCAAACCAGTGCCGAAATACGCCTTTAGGTTGCTATTTACAAACCAGGGCGTTGGATGCCTCTAGCAGGCCCGAGAAAAGCAGGTATCATATGAACCAAAGCAAAAGATTATGGCTGGGGCTCAGCCCCTCCTCAGCGTTGAGTAACCTAACTGAGACCAGCCATGGCCTTCCACCCAACCCAAGAGACTTGGGAAATACCAGGAGACGTAAGAGAACTCCAAACCATCCTCTTTGAGAGTCAGGAACAAATGCTCACTTAGTGTGTACTTAGCTATCGCATTTACAGGGACAAAAACCGGACACAAAGAAAAAGTAGGGGGAAAAAATAAAGAGTGGCAGTAAAAATAGTATTTTATTCCACCCCCTCCCGCCCTCCCTCCCCCCACAACCCCCAGTACACTTTTCCCCTCTCGTTCCCACAGCAACGTTACAATCAGAAAAAAATAAGTTTCAGGGGGCAGGATTGGAGGGGGGGAGGGGATATGGGTAAAAACAGTCAAATCACAATAGGAATTTTTCAAAATAGGTTATTCCACTTAGTCGTCATCTTCTCCCTCATCTTCAGGTTCTCGTTTTCGCTTCTGACCCCTTTCTTCTTCTGGAAGAGTAAGAAAGAGCCATTTAGATTAGTTATTCATCTCGCCTCTTCAACTTAACCCACCCAATTAGAAGCCAGGGGACCACATGACTAGCAAGCCATGCCATTCGGGGAAACTGAGTCAAGGTGTCTGCACAGCTGGAGCGGGAGACCTGCAGTCTTTAACAGGAGTGTCCTGCCTACTACCAGGGGCCTCGGGGTCTAAGCAATCCCAGGTCAAAGTGAGAGCCAGGCTTCTACCAGCTGAGAGTAAAAAGGCTGCCATACCACCAAGCTCTTCTTCATCTTCCTCGTCATCTACCTCTCCATCATTATAACCTTCTTCATCCTCCTAGGAGAAAAGACAGACATGAGAACATTGGAAATGCCCCGGCCTCGGGACATGCTGAGGAAGCCACACAGAGCACAAAAATGTGGGGTCACCCCCAGCCTCTCAGAGCCCCCACCAAGACTTGACATCTCGAGAGGAATATAAAGCAGAGGTTCTTAATTTATTTCTGATCAAGGACCCATGTGGGAATCTGCAGAAAGTTGCACTCCTCTCCAGAAAATGCCCGCATCATTTATAATATTTGCAAGCAGTTTCAAGGGGTTATGGATTCCATCCCCAGGTTAAGAACTCCGATCTGAAGTCCCTGTAAGGCAGGCAGCTTTCCAGTCTGCACATTCTGAGGAGAACGAGTTCCCGAGCAGACTCCCTGCTGTGCAAAGTAGGCCATCCTTTCTTGCATCTGTCCTCAATCTAGTTTTGGCTTGAAGGGAAGACCCCAGTTTCAGGAAATCCAGATTCTGTGGGCAAGTACAATGTCCCCTGACCCAGCCCCTTCTCTAGCTTGCAAACTCGGATCACCTGGAGGGGAGGGAAGGGGGAGAAAATTCAAGCCCCCTGAGGCTTGAATTCCCAACCAGCTTGAGACTCAGCAAAGTGTAGACTTTCACTCTCAACACAGGGCCTTGCTTTCCTCTGCTCCTGAAGGCATACGCTAGTTAAAGCTCTGCTTGCTAAACCCGGTTCCTGAAGTTTAAAAGAACTTGGCGACAGACTTCTTTTTATCAAGGGAAATATTCTTTTAAAATGTCGCCGAAGAGTTCCCGCATCAGTCTGTTTGCTAAGGTTCTGCGTTTTTGTTTGTTTGTTTGTTTGTTTTTTCCAAATGTCTCCTTTACTGAAAGCTGGAAATATGCAGATGGTCAGTGAGATTAAAAACCCCCCAAACCCCCCCATATGCTGCACGCCTGTAACAGGAAAAGGAAGATGAAAGAGCTATTGGCCAATATAACTTACTGCCCTCTTCTAGGGAAACCTGTTTTACTAAGACTTTATTTGTAAAATACTCACAATATTCTTTAGAGATGAGCCTAAGAGTCCAGACCTCAGGAGAAGACAAATGCAGCAGCACAACTAAACTCAAACCAAGCTCATCTCACCAGCTTTTTTTTTTTTTTTGAGACTGAGTCTCACTCTATTGCCCAGGCTGGAGGGCAGTGGCGACCTTCTTGGCTCATTACAACCTCCACCTCCCCGGTTCAAGCAATTCTCATGCTTCAGCCTCGAGTAGCTGGGATTACAGACACCCACCATCAAGCCCAGCTAATTTTTGTATTTTTAGTAGAGACGGGGTCTTTCCATGTTGCCTAGCCTGGTCTCAAACTCCTGACCTCAAGTGATCCGCCCGCCCCGGCCTCCCAAAGTGCTGGCATTACAGGTGTGAGCCACCACACCGGACTCTGCTTTTCTATTGTCATTGGCCTGTGTCTCTCGAGTCTGGGCCGGCTGACTGGAAGACACTATCTGAGCGAGTCCGTGTGGCGAGCGGATGTGTCTGCATCCTCCATGGAGGGAGACAGGAAACTGCTGGGGGAGTTGGGAGGGGACACAGGCACCTTGTCCAAGCTATTGTCATTTGAAAGCTCTCCAGGTCTAACTTTTGCAATTTGCAAGAGTTGATTTAGAATTCTGAGCAAGTCATAGACAATGACTCTGCTACAGAGAGGCTCGGAACATACAAACACAAAACCCAACACACAGTGCCAGGAACCTGGAGGAGGGTGCGAACGCCTACAACAGGCAGTCAGACACTTACCCCTTGTCAGACACTGTCCTTACGCGTTTTACTTACACTTCACTTTATCCTCTTAACAACCCTACGAGAAAGCTATCGTGATCCCTGTTTTACAGATGAAGAAACAGGCTCAGAAAGGTCAAGTCAATCGTCCAGGGACACACAGCTAGCGAGTGGTAGAGCTGGGACTCGCCCCCTCACAGACCTTGTTAAAAAACTGGGAACCAGCCAATCTGTTTAGGAAAATGGCCAACTCCTGACGCTCTATTTGCATAGTGTCACTCTCTGATTCGGGATCCAGCAGTGTTATCCTGCTACCTATTAGTTCAAGGCAGTCTTTGGTTTTCTCTAACACACAGTTTAAGTGCTCAATGAATATCGTAATTAGCATATGAATACAAAAAGCAGAAAATGGTGCCATGTGTTCTGTGCTTCTTCACATAGAAACAAAGGCCAGGTCTACTCCAGCAGGTTGAGTCCCTGCCTCCAAAATCCTCTTCCCTTCTCCGCCTCCCCAGAACCAGCCCAGCGAAAGGCTCTGAAACAGACTCACTTCACTACCCACCACGGGGGAGCAACTTTCCTAACCAGGGCTCCAGGGCTGCCAAGGCTGATGACAGAGGCGTTCAGTGGGGCTGCCTCAAAGGGGCAGACGGTGGCCCTGCCCTGCCCACCCCAGCCTCCTTACCTCCTCCTCTCCACTCACGTCCTCCTCTTCACCTTCCTCCTCCTCATCCTCGTCCTCCTCGTCTTCCACTACCTGAGCATCTTCATCATATTCCTCCTCTGTGCAATCGAAATGGGGAATGGAAACAGAACTAGTGAGGAGCTGGCTCTGGCCCCATGCAGCACAGGCCCCTGTGGTGCCTTCAGTGTGGGGCCCACGACCCTCCCACACCTACCTAAGCCCAAAGACGGAACACACTAACTCTCACGCAAACAGTGCTGACATAATTAAACACATCCTGAAGTGGTGCCCAAGGTAAGCCCCCTCCCAAGTGTTAGGAATGTGAGACTCCTTCTGGAGGTCTCTCACACTGAGACCACCAGGAAACTGTCAGAGCAGAGCAACAAGTTCTGGGGCCTGGGAAAGCGGCAAGGTCAATTCATTCACAAAGACCACCTAGGCCAAACTCCACACGTTGAAGGTGAGGGATCTGAGGCACAGAGAGAACTGACTTTTTCAAGGTCACACATCAAGTCACTAGCTGAGCTGGGCCTAGGGGACCTGGTCCCAGGACTGCCAGTTTTGGCTGCTGTCTGCCACATCATGAGATCCCCACCAAGGCAGACATGGTGTGAGTATCCTGCAAAACTCTCCCAATTGAACAAGGAAAACCAAAATCCTGTATCTGAATTAATCAGGCAAGTGTCTCCGTTCTCAACTTTATCTGGCCACGAAGACCCATGGGAAAGCTGCCCTGTGCTGGTGGCAAGGGAGGGCATGGGAGAACTTCCTTCTTTTCCCTCCTTCCTTCCTGTAGGCCCCGACTGCACACCACACTGCCAGGGAGCCCAAGAAGCTGCCTGCAGCCCCCCCATTTCTCAACACTTGGGGCTCCTGAGCACCTGAGCAGTGCCCCCAAGTATGGGCCTGTGGCCTGCAACCACCAGGGGGCCCCACAACCCCTCTGGCTCCAGACCTCCTCTCCACTACAGAAACACCTAGATGGGAAAGCGGGCGGGCGGGCGGGCACGGGTGGGCATCCTGAGGCCACACCCTCCTCTCTCTCTATCCCCTCCCTCTCTTCCTGGGAGAGTGTCTAAGTGTGGGTCACACTATAGAAGGCCTGTAGAATTCCCTCTGTGGGGGCTTTGGAAAATAGACAAAATTTGAAGTGGAGATTCAGGTGGATGGTTTTAAAGGAGTTATTATGCAGTTGGAGAATCTCAGGATAGTTCCATGAGCATAGGACTCATGCTCTGTTCTTTCAGGGAAGTCAACCAATGAGACAGACTAGGGACTATGGCAAACAAAGCAGACAGCTCCGCTCCCCTCCATAGCTTTGGAAGGAGGTAGCTGCCTGACAGCTGGCCAGCCTACCACAGTAGCTGGGTGGGGGCTTCCCAACACCCAACCCACCCCACTCTGTAAAACCAAGGAGGAACCCCCCAAGGCCTCAGCTGGGCCCCTGCAGCCCCAGCCCAGCCCCTGCCACCCACCATCCTCATCTTCCTCCTCATCATCCAGGCCCTCCACGTAGCCCTCAGCATCCGAGTCAGGGGCCTCCTTGTCGTCCCGGTCATAGCCGTCGAGATATGTGAGTTGCGGGAGGAGCTTGAACACGTTTTCTCGATAGTCATTCAGGTTGGTTACCTCGCAATTGAAAAGGTCTAAGCTCTTGAGGTTTTCTAACTTTTTCTGCAAGTGGAAAAATGAAGTCAACAGTAAGTGATCTGTGGGGGGAAGGCGGGGGAACAGCTCCAGCAAACAGGCCAGGGTGCCATGAGGCAGTGTGGACAGACCACGACTTCCAGGTGATAAGGAAGCTTGGATTTGGCTCTGCTTAGCCATGGTGTTTGCCCAGACACATCACCTGCGGTTTGTGGGCCTCAGTGTCTTCATCTGGAAAATGGGGGGGGTTGGACTGGAGGATCTTTGAAGCCTTATCCAAGGTTAACACTTTCATTCTACAATTACAGCTTCTGTCTTAACAGTGACCGACTTGAAATTAACCTGGGGCTTTGTGAGTGCAGGAGCCAAGAGGTTTGCTGCCTCTCCCTGAGACTAAGGAGTGGGGGGAAACCAAAAGTCAACTTGAACTCTTTCTGCATCTGATAATGAGGATGATGAGGGCAGTTAACATAGCACTTCATGTACTGGGTCACTTGATCTCACAACCGCTGTAAGGCAGAAATAATTATTAGTTGATTTCACAGATGTGGAAATGAAGGGCACAGGATTGGTAATTCATCAGGTGGCCCAACTTCAGACCTGTGCTCTTACTCTTTGAATACTGCCTGTCAAAAGAGAACAAGAGGAAAATCCGATGGAGGATCCCAATTCTGTCCTTCGTATATGACATGATTCAAAGATTTTTACCAGATGGGTTCTCGCCAATGTTATCCCTGTTCGCTCGTAGAGGAAACTGAGGCCCAAGAAGTGAAGGGTCATACTGCTGCCAAGTAACTGAGCTGCATTTTGACTTCCTACCTCACCGACCTTCGAGGTACCAGGGACAAAAAATCTTATCCCAGGCTGAGACCCTGATCCAAAGGGCACCAGGTCTAACAAGGGAGTGAAACCACTGCTCCTTTGAGTCAGTGTCGGAAGCTAGGTTGTTGTCTCTTCAACCCTGCAGTTGAGACCTGGGTCATTCTCAGCAGGAGCCAAGGGCAGGGCGGAAGTCTTGACAGTGGTCCGTGTGGGCAAGCCCCGCACCTCCTACCAAAAGCAGCTTCCCACCCCAGGGAGGTGAGGCAACGCACACTGACAAGCAGGGTAGGGAAAGCACTGAGACATGTGTGATCTGGGCAGGGGGCAGTGGACAGTGTGAACATAAACGTGCCTGATACCTAACGGTGACTGAATCACAATGTTTCACAAAGATTTTATACACTCAATCACCCATACACACATACACAGAACTTCAAAGACTTTTTCCTTTTGCAATGACATTACAAAAGCAAGACTTCCAGACAGATCAAAATCGTCTGTCTTTCTCCTAAGAGACTACTGGAAGACCTGAAAAGAAGTTCTGTGGGAAGCATATTCTACTAGTTGGCCCCAATGCCATCAATGGATAGGTAAAATTTGAGCGTGGAAAAGACATGCCAGTGTCTTGTTCTGCCACACTGGCCAACAGCAAGTCCCGTGAGCATCCATGGAGGGCAAGGAGTGCCTTTTGGGATAGAAACCCCAAAAACACCAGTCCAATCTGAGGGATACCCAACCTCCCCTATAAACCCAGAAGAGAAATTTGGCAAACGTGGCCAATTGTCCTCCTGACCTTTTCCTGATTCTAGATGGCTGAGGTGCTTCTTTTTTTTTTGTGAGACAGTCTCACTCTGCCACCCAGGCTGGAGTGCAGTGACGCAATCTTGGCTCACTGAAACCTCTGCCCCCACTGCTGGGTTCAAGTGACTCTCCTGCCTCAGCCTCCCGAGTAGCTGGGATTACAGGTGCCTGCCACCACGCCCAGCTACTTTTTGTATTTTTAGTAGAGACAGGGTGTCACCATGTTGGGCATGCTGATCTCAAACTCCTGACCTCAGGTGATCCACCTGCCTTGGCCTCCCAGAGTTCTGGGATTACAGGTGTGAGCCACCGCGCCCAGCCTTATGAGGTGATTCTTAAGTATATATTCACAACAGGTATATTTCCTTCATGTGGTAGTATTTCCTGTTCCAAAAGAGTTGTTATCTCATCAGTGACACATCTTAGAGCTGATTTCCTTAAAATCAAAGGAATACAGCAAATCAGATCCTAGTAATATGTAAAGTGTTCTGAACATGACCTGCCCCTTTCTGGCTGGTAAATCAGTGAAGCTTGGGAGCTGTCGATCTCTATAAGGATGAGCAGAGGAGCCAGAAATGCTACCCAGGTCTCTGAGGGCCTGGCCACTGTCACACCAAGGACTGGTGACCAGGGGCCACTGTCCTCCATGCCACGCTGAGGAAGGGCTGCCTGCACGAGGCTCTCACACTCCATGGTTCTATGTCAGGACTGACTCATCTCCCACAGTTCAGAGGTCAGCGACCCAAGGAGAAAACGGGAGTCCACCTCCAGGGCCAGTTTAATTCTTGGATCACTCCTACCTTTCCAGACAGGGACAAGCCGTGCCCTGAACCTCAAGACATTATAGCTCAGGTTTCCAAAGCTGAGCAAAAACTGAGTGGAAAAGCAGGAGACCAGAAATTGAGACTAGGGTTCTACCCCACCTGTACAATAGCTGCCCATTCTGTCTGTGTGACCTTGGTCAAGCTATTTCACTTCTCTGGACCTCAGTTTCTCTATGGATGCAGCAGAAACAATAGCTCAATTCTGTCTCATAGCACAGCATGAGAGTCAAAGAAATTAAGCGGGAAAAGGACAAATGCAAAAGCAGTATTCGCTGATGCCAATTCCTCCCGCCTCCTACCCCTGCAGGGAGGGGACGGTCCGGATGACTTACCAGTGGCTCTATTGTGCTGAGGTCTTTAATTTTGTTGCCACTTAAATTTAGATGTGTGAGGTTCGGACACTTTTCTGCCAATACTTCCAGGCCCCCTGAGACTCTGTTATCGCTTAGTTCAAGCTAAACAAGGCAGGGAAAGAAAAAGCAGAAATGGCTTTTAAAATAAAGGCTCCCAGCTCAGAGCTGCCCAGCTTTCCCCAGACGGGCAAGAAGGGAAAGCAGTCTCAGGGAATTGTCTGGCATGCTGGTGCGAGCACCTGGCTTTCCCCTCAATTACGCTTTCTAAACACAAAGTAAGAACCTTCCTCCTCCCCACCCCTGCCTCCCGACCCACACAGACTCCAAACACTCTATTTACCTTCTTAAGTTTGTTTAACTTTGGTAAGTTTGCGATTGAGGTGAGGCCTACGTTGATTGTACTTAAGAATTCCAGTTCTTCAAATTCATCTGTGAGGCCTTCGAGTTTGCCTTCATTCGACCGACTGTTGTCCAGGACAAGTTCTTTCACCTGCAAGAAGGACCGACTGTGTGAGTGGAGGTGAGGAATGGGGCGGAAGCAGGCGAGGGATGTTAGAGGACTCCTGGGAGAACAGGGAGACAGACACAGGAAGCAGCCCATCATTCCGTCACTTCTTCCTGCTTTCTGGATCACTGTGCTGCTAATGACCACAGGATGGATTTGCCCACCCTGACTTCTCTGCCTTTTCAACATTTGGGTGAGAGGAGGCCTGTGGTGAGCAGAGCTGCAGAACCAGGGAGCCACTCCAGACAGGGGCCTCGGCTGGACCACAGAAGACAAACTGAGTGAGTCCTGATGCCTTTGGCAAGGTTGGTGGTCTCATTCCAGCGCTGCTCTGGCACTCTCCCAAAACCCACATGCACCAGCCACAGCACTGCTGGGGACTTCTGGGCCTTGCCCCACCACCCCAATGCCCTCATGAGACCCCTACATTGAGAAACAGAGCTTTTAACTCTATTTAATTTCAATTAACGTAGGTGCAAAGAGACACAGGTAACTATTATATTGGATAGCACAGCTCCAGACTTTGTTCTTCACCGTCCAGCATAGATGTGGAAGGAGAATGGAAACTCCCAACCCTAGGATGGGTCCATAATGAAATGCTGAAGTCAAGAAAATCCCAAAGTCTGTCTTTGGAGGCACCTCTGTGGCCCTATCTTTTCCCCATTCAACTCTCCTGCCCACAACTTGGGTCCTAAATCCTTTATTTCTAATGAACTAGAAAGAACTGAAAAGAGCCACCTTTTCACAGGACTGTTAAGAGGTAACTTAGGTGAAGGTGAAACTGCAGGTTCTAATGACAAAGGCAAAAAGATAGGTTGAGGGAGAGTAACCAGGTCGCAGGCACAAAATGACACTGGGAGTAAACAAGGGAGACCCGGTGTGTGGCCCTCCTTCCAGGCAGCTGGCCCACAGTTCTCCATCCTGCCCCAGAGCAGTCCAGCTTCTGGGAAACCTGGCTTCTCTGGACTGGAGGACACCTTAAAGGTGATCCCTGCCTGCACCTCCTATCTGAAAGAGTCCCTTCAACCCAGGATACAGAAGCCCAAGCTCCCTGCACCTGCCAGGAAACAGTTACCAGTATCAACTAGATTTGCTGCCTCCCTCTCTCCCTTTCACTTCCTTTCACAGGCCCAGATTTCTCACCAATGGGTCACATGGCACAAGCTCGGTCTTTCTCTACAGCAGTCCTGCATTGTTCAAAGGGCTGCTCCGGCCCCTCGGGGCGTTTTCTTCTCTTGGATAAGCAGCCAGGCTTTCTAACCAGTCCCTGTCCAGGGCTGCTCCTGCTCCTTTGAGCATGCCAACTTGCCTAGCTTCTTCCTACTGGGCCCAGAATGACCAGGTGCCCCTCCTACTCAGGGATCTCTGGGCCAAGTAGAGATATGGGGGAAAGGAGATGGAAATAGAGTCCACACGAAGCCTGCTATGCCCTTCCTCGGCCCACTCTTGCCAGTGGGCAGAGCAGGGGAGCGCTGGGGTCCATCTGGATCTCAGAGTCCTGCAGGGCCCTGCAGCTGCCTTGTCTTCATCCTTCAGTGGTGGGTGGAGGCATGCCGCTCCGCCCGGGACAACAGCAATTTGTGGCTTTCATCTGGCAGAGCCCACAGAGTGGGAGAGCCAGGGAGCGCAGCCCTCTCCTGGAGCTAAGGAGTTCTCAGCCTAGGAAATGGTCACCAAAGCCCACCTTCCTGTTGGGTCTGGGAGGGGGAGGTTCAGTCCTTTCCCACCCGCTCGGTCCCTGAGATCCAGGTGTCCAGGTCAAGCCACCTTCTCAAGGTCATGGCAAGAGCGCCTGGGAATAAATCCTGTGAGGCCTTCTGCCCTAGGGCAGGGAAGCAGTGTAGGGCCAGGAAGCTGGGCCTTCAGGGACCAGTGCAAATGGAGGGAGAGTGTACTGGGGGAGGGGAGCCATCGCCTTTGAGCAGTAAACACTGGAGTCACATGGCTCAAAGTCTTCTTTAGTAATTGGTTTCCTTGGAAGGCCCTGGGAATTCTTGAAGCTCCACCAGAGCAAGGCAAATACGAGAAGAGATTCCAGTCTACCCTCAAAGACTGCAGGCATGTGGTTTTTCTAGATGGGTCAATGGCTTCTCCTCTTACTGCTGTTAGCCAAGGAGAGGAGGGCCTTGGAGAGCAGTGCTGGGGAGCCCAGGGAATTCGTCCAGGAAGTCGGCCTCCTTCCTGGAGAGGCACAATGCTGCCTGCCACCCCTGCCCAAGGGGCAGCTGCTGGGACAGGCTGCCTAGGAATGCTACAGATAGACATAGGTTTTAGAGTCCTGACAAAGCCAGTCCCCGGCTTCTACCATCGCACCCAAACTGGTGGTCTCTCCTCTCGAGGACAATATGCAAGCAACCACTATTAATGGTTTTATCAGAAATAATGATAGCATGTTTCTTGAGTACTCGCTAGGCACACTCTAGGTGCTTCATACACAGTCTCATTTAATCCCCATAACCACTCCTTGGGGTGTGTGTTGGCTCCGTTTTAAAGGTACATCCGAACTGCTTATCCTAAAATCCCAAAACAAGGTCACAGGAGGGTGTCTACTGCACCCAGGTGGCTGGTGTTAGCCACAAGATAAGGAGGGGCCCCTGATGGCTTCTTGGGACAGGAATCTTGGGCACAAGCTCTCCCTAGACCCCTAAGTCAATTCTACAAGTTCTTGGCTGTGTTGGGGCTCAGAATACATGACCCCAATGTAAGGGGTTTTGGTGTGCTGAATACTTTGAATTAAAGGAGATTGGAAGGCTTCAGAAGCAAGCTCTGTGTGACTTCCTCCTGCCCTCCTGTCTCTCATCCTCTCTCCCTAGAAGTCAGAGAATCCAGAACTTCTCTTCCCCAAGGCGGGCCACGAAAACTAGAATTCCTCTTTCCCAAAGCAAGCTGAGAAAGTCTACTCTCTTCTCTCCCTTCTCCATATCTAGGAGAAAGGAATGCTACACAGAGAGGCCAAGAAGAATCTGAACAGACAGGCCTTGCTGGGTTCCCTCTCAGCCTACACCCCTTTGTCCAATCACATTTCTTCATGCTGTTATTATTCCTCATCAAATCTAAGTATAAAATAGGCAGTTTTCCCAGGTCTTTGGGTCTTCTCTGAAGGTTCTCATGTCACTTACAACTTTGATTAAATAAATTTGTTATGCTTTTCTTTTGTTGTTAAGTGTTGGCCGTGAACTCTATGATGGGTGAGGAAAGGGATCACAACTTTCTGCCCCTACAGCCGTAACTGCTCCCTTTCAGCTCCTCTTCTAACTTCCACCAACCAGGTGGGCACCACCCCAGAGGTCTCTGCTCTGGTTACACGTCCTTAGCAACCCAAGCACACAGCCCAGCCCTGCACTGGCTCAGATGACGCTGCAGGAGCGGGCAAGGATACGGAGAGGGGCCTGGGACCCTGCTCTTCCCCAAACAGCAAGAGGCTGCTTCCACTCCCTCGGGAAATCCCCATCTCTTTAAAGGTGAGGTCTTCAGAATCCCCACTGTTTCATGCGGGGTGAGATCACAGAGGGGAGGGAGGGACCAGGGCTTAGACCTGAGGTTCCTGATACCACCAAAAAGCCCAAACCACATGGGGGAAGACCCACTGTTTGTTGTGAGGTGAAGAGGGGTCCCAATGGGAGCAGCAGATGAGCTGTGAAGTACTGAAATACACCAAACAGCACGAAACCAAAACACCAGCCCAACAGCTGCCTGTGAAAGGCATCCCGTCCTCCTCCCTGCCTGCCTCCACACAGGGCCACACTTCCTGTGAAAGGCATCCCGTCTTCCTCCCTGCCTGCCTCCACATAGGGCCACACTTCCTGTGAAAGGCATCCCGTCCTCCTCCCTGCCTGCCTCCACATAGGGCCACACTTCCTGTGAAAGGCATCCCGTCCTTCTCCCTGCCTGCCTCCACATAGGGCCACACTTCCTGTGAAAGGCATCCCGTCCTCCTCCCTGCCTGCCTCCACATAGGGCCACACTTCCTGTGAAAGGCATCCCGTCCTCCTCCCTGCCTGCATCCACATAGGGCCACACTTCCTGTGAAAGGCATCCCGTCCTCCTCCCTGCCTGCCTCCACACAGGGCCACACATTCCTCGTGCTCCAGTTTCAAAGCCTGGTCCCACCCTGAACGTCTGCTACAATACCAAACCCATTTCCTCTGTACTTGGCTCTAACCCTTCCATGTGAAGAGCACATCCCTTTTCCATCCAGGGTGTGTTCTGCTTTAAAAAGAAAAAAAAAAACCAAGGCCCACTTCCCCTGCCAAGTCCTGGGTGTGAGCGAAGTGCAAAGTTAAAATTAAACTGAAAATTTGTACTTTTGTAGACTCTTTCCCAATTCCACCGGCCATTTAAAAATATCCAAACGTGGTTACTCTATCTGGTTGAACCGAAATTACTCTGCTTGTATCAGAAGCTTTTCCAACACCCCAAAAAGAAACCTACACAGGTCCCAATGTTCACTTCATTCCTCAAGTGAACACCTAAAAGAGGCCCTCACATTCACGGGAGGCCAGTGAGGCAACACTAAAGGTTCCCAAGACGTCAGAGTGCAGGGGCTCCTGCACTTCCTGAAAAACCTGTCTCCGAAGCAAAGACTTGCCAGTCATTTTCCACCAGTGGGACCCGAAAATTCCACGATAAACACAAATACGTTACTGCTCTAAGGAACAATCTGTTGTTTTAAAACTGAAATCATGTCTTTACAGATCTTTTAAATTTGACCTTTCCTCTCTATTCCCAACATTGCAGCGCTGGTCACTGTCACCTCGAGTCACTTTTGCCTGCTTTTGCCTGCTTTTGCCTCCAAACCAGGTCTCTGTGACTGAGGATGGAAGTGGTCAGGAGGCAGCCTGGATCACCGGGAACAGGACTCGACCTAGAGGGCAAGGACCCAACTGGCTCAATGATCTCAGCTCTCTCCCCCAGGCCTCAGGCTTCTGCCTCTGTAGAAAGGGGTTGATGAGATCTGTTTAACCTATGAAGGGTAAACTCCAGCCCAGAAAACATTCCTGGCTTCTCACTACCTTGGGAAAAATTCAACTTTCTACACATGACCTCTAAGGTTCTCCATTCTTGGAGCTCCCTCCCCTTCATCCAATCTCAGCACCCCCCATCTCTCACTCTTACCCTACAAATCCAGTTCCCCTCCCCAGGAAGCCTTCTCCAGCCCAGCTCTGTGCATCCTGGGGCACCAAGGGCAGCTGCTGCATGAATCATTTAATCGTGTATTAAGCATCCGATCCTCCTAGAGGTCAGGGACTGTCCTTCTCTGTAATCAGCCTAGCAGGGAGCGGAGACCAGAGCAACTGCTTGACAAATGTCCTGTTTATTGCGCCAGGCATAACATTAGGTGCCGGAAATACAGAGGTGAGTCAAACTGTCGTGAAACATATTCAACAGTATTCAACAGAATAAATGTTGGATGAGCCCTACCTTTTATAAACAATACCAGTATTTTTTGGAGTCTTTCTTGCGCCCCAAGACAAGCACAAGCCCCTGAGAGGCATATTGGCTGTGCACACTCTCCCCCACCACCTGACTGACCCAGGGTTCTGCATACACGTCTGCAGCCCTCTCTACACAGGGGCACGCCTGTGACATTGTTGTCTGAGGGGACACCGAAGAAACAGTAAACCAAGGTCGGGGTCCTTGCCAGCAAGAGGTGTGGTGGCCGGCTGGGAGGAGACAGCGACCAGTAAACAACTCCAGTCCAGTGTGCCAGGTAGCAGGACCAGGGCTGGGCCAGCGTGCATTCTTCAAATGCCTCCACCAGCTGGAACAGGCACACTGAAGGCAGATGAGGGAGACCCGGAAGGACCAACAGAGGAGATACACTATATCAAAAGCTGTAAAATGAAAATCATAGAGCCTCTTGCTTAAAAATTATGAAGAATTTCAAGACAGTGACAGTAGTGCATTAAACCAAGTGTACGCTGTATGCGCCACCTGCCTGCGAAGCTCGCCCTGATTAAAGTAGACAGTGTGGGCCTGAGACAGAGCTCTTTGAAGGACAGGACCAGAGAGAATGAAGCGCAGTTAGAACTGCTCCTTCTTTTTCTAGTACTTCCCGAGGCAACATGGAAAGGTGGACAGAAGGCAGGCTCCCGAATCAGAGAGAACTGGCTCCAGTTCAACTTGTCTTCTTTTTGGCCAGCTTACTGTAAGCTTCCGTTTCCTTCAGTGACTATAATGTCCATCACCTAGGGTTGGATTAAGTAAGAATGTACTTAGAGCATCCCCAGCTTGGCAAAAGCCACATGCCTTCCCCTTTATCCACGGCCATGTTTACTGTTGTGTTCAGTCCAGGCACAAGAATGGGAACAAAAGGCAGGTTAGCAGATTTCAATCAACTCATCTGTCTGTACGGCTTCCTTACGGAAAATGAGAGGCCTCTCACCCTGTTGGGGAACCAGGAACCGTGTGCTCAAAACAAGCCCCTTTGGATCTTACATCCACACCTTGTTTTGTTTTTCACACTAACCCTTGATTGGTCTTTTCCTTCACGGAGCAAGACTTAAGAAATATTTGTAGCTTTGGTTTCAAGCTTGTCAGTCCCTGACCAATTTGGTTTTCAGGTTCCAGTCTTTGCACACAAGAGAAGACTCATATCAAATTGACCCTGTGTTTTTGGTGCTCGTGGGTTTTAAATAGGTCAGCTTTTAAATGGGCCGTCCCCTGCTGCAGATCCCATTTCAGCTAGAAGGCCAGATTGTCTGAGACACCAAGGTTTTAGACTGGGGCGATAGATGTTTGTCACTTTGTGGTTTTAACATTAAATCTATCGTTTTGCTTAATAGCCAGTGTGGCAAAACCTGCAAAAATCAGTCAGGTTCCATCTTGGGGAAAAGTAAAAGCTCTGGGAGGAAAGTTAGACATTTCGAAAGCTAATAAGACCTTAGGGATCTCCTAGGCCAGTGGCTTTCTACATTTTACACCATGGCCCAGTACACACATTTTTAACGTGTATGCAGGCATACGCAACTGAAAACAACACTTAACACTTACTTAAAACAAAATATGTCTAATGTGACCCACAGTCTACAAAACTTTGGTGAAGCTCAGCTCTTTTTTTCCAGAGGAAGAGGCAAGGTCCAGAGCTGGGCCCACCCAGAGTCACTGTGAGCTGGGCGATTCATTTCCCCACAAGACACACCACCACTAGGGATTGGAACTCACGTCCCCCATTGAAGACCATGAAATTAACAGATCATCCGGGTAGCTTCAAGTTGCTGCTAACAGGAGGCCTCAAAAGTAGTAGACCCTGATCTCCATACCTCTCAAAGCTCCTTTAAAACCTTAACTAGGGGCAGAGTCCCCTATTACTTTTAAACAAACAAACAAAAATCTCCCTAAGAAAAAAGCATCCATGTCTCTGATTTTTTTTGTTTGTTTGTTTCCTACAATAGAGCTCTGAAGGCAGGCGGGGAGCACATGGCCTAGGGAAGTCGGTGACGCCATCCTTATTATTTTAGGGAGCAAGGAACACAAGCTGAGGCGAGCTGCAGCGGTAATTAAGCTGTCTGCCAGGGCCCCAGCTCATAGGCTAAGCCGCCGGCACGGGCAGGGCCCGCATTAACATAAACCCTGTGACTTGCTCCTGCACCGTCTGGAACCAGCTTCCTCTCTCTCCTCCCTCGGGTGTGAGGAGGACTTGGATTTCTGCTTCACCAAAGCAGAGGAGCTGGTTTCACTGCAGATGTTTCAGCCAGAAACACACGACTCAGGGCAGTATTCCGCAGGCTTGGGATGGCTGCAGGACCTGAGTTTGGGGCTTGCAAAATGGGCCTGTTTATCTGGTGAATCCTAGCTGGGCCCCTCCCTGATATTGTTTCTTTGCTTCCTCCCCTTAAACCTCCTTCCTACTTTTCGGCTGGTCTAGACTCTACTCCATAGCAAGGACCTGTCAGTTCTACCTCCCGCAGGAAGCCTTCCCTGATTGCCCAGCCCCTAGCCCAGGCCTGCCTAATTTAAGAGCATGTATAGCTCTTAAAGGTGTTCACAGAGAAGCAGGAACTTTGGGGTCTGAAAAAGAGAAGGAGGGGTCTGGGTTCTAGCTTTGCTGGGAGATGTGAGCAGCAGTGTGGAAAAAGGGTTTTAGAATTGGCAAGCTACATGACCCAGGGAAAATCTCACAGACTAGACTCTTCTAAATGGTTGTTCCCTTTTCACCTTCAGTGGATGCTGGAAGACTGAAGAGGTGGGCACTGGAAGCAGAGTCCCAGCAGGCGGTGTGTGAATGGTAAGCAGGAAAGAGAAGGAAAGGGGGCTAAGATTTCCTCTAGTTTCAAAATTCTCTCGGTATATACACTTTGAGCATGAGTGCCCACCCCACGTCTGAACTCAGTCACTGCTCCCCAAAGAACGTGGGCAATTTCATGCGTCAAGGGGTCCAGGATTCATCACTAAGGGATTCCAGAAAGGAAATCTGGGACATGGGGCAGTTACCCAGGTAATGAGTGAAATGGGAAAATCAATCATCTAATCTCTTAAAACATACCAGCAACCCCAAAATAAGTACAACGATATCAATTTGTAAAAATAATTAAAACAAGTTTTAAAAAGCCACATATCAGAATATAAAAACACAGCCCCCAGAGGCGCTGGGTGCTGGGTTCTGAATGTGAGTCAGGCATTGTCCCATCTGATGTCTATCCTCTCACAGGTCATTGGAGTGGCCTCTAAGATGCCTGGGGTGGGAAGAGGGGAGGGACCAGAATCACCAGTCACTACTCAGATCCATGAGCTGGCAATTTGGTGATTCATAATACAAACCCACAGCCGTTCTTGGCGATCTTATTATGGAGCCACAGCACTGCACCCATGAAACAGCAAAGCCACAGGGAATGAAGACCAGGGCCTCGAGGGCAAAGGGGGGAAATCCTGCTCAATCTTCCTCAAACGCTGCTTGGATCACATCACATCACGTCTTATTACTGCCCTGTCCAAAAGCTTGTAATGGCCACGGGGATCAAGTCCAAATCCAGAGGAGGATTCCCAGGCCCCCGCCCATCCGTGCTCGCTGGAAAAACTCTGTGCTTCCTCCCACCTCACCCCTCTGCTAGCCTCCCTGATGTGCAGCAAAAATAATGACACCACTTGGTGTTGCGTGTTACGGTTTACAAAGTGCTTCCCTCATAGACAAGGAAATTTACCCTCTTCTGTCCCTTCCAGGCAAACTGCTCCGGGACCCTGAAAGCTGCTGCAGGCCGATCATCTCTCTCCGGCAACACAGCCTTGCTAAGGTCCGAGGTCTCGGTGTCGCCCTAGTACCCTCCCCAGAGGGGCTGGCTTTCAGTAAATGCTTGCTGAATGGCCAAACAGAGTAGGGGAGGGGTTGCAGTGTGGGGGGGCAATGGCTCTGGAGAATCATCGAGATTATAGAAGGCGGCTAACCCTTTATTCGCTTCCTGAGACAAAGCTCCCACCAAAACTACTCTTAGGCAAATCAACTGTTCAGCTAACAGATATGGTTAATTCTGGCTGCTGAAATCAGATTGGGAGATTTAAGCCCAGCTTGGCTGGGACTGCTTGTGGACTGCGGGCGGTGTCTGCAAAGGAAATCCCACTGGAGTCTTCAGGGAGCAGCTGAGTTTCTGCCTTGGAGTCTGCTGTGGACCCCCGAGTAGAGGAGCTATTAGCAAAACGGAAGTTAATTCAGAGATACAGGAGTTGGCAATTCAATGCTTCTGCCTATTCCAGCCCCCAGCCTAACCCATGTAAGAAACCGTGCCAATCAGACTCAGAGGCCGAGACATGTCCCACAGCCGTGGTGTGAGCATCTGCTCCACTTCCAGGAAGCTTTTAGAAAATGTTTCAAAGAACCAAAGGACCCCATCGATGCCACTTTTGGGGAACCACTGTATCTAATCCAACTTCCCTAGCAATTGACAAAGCTGGGTGGAAACAAACTCTGTGACTCACCCAAGGCTACACAGTTACCCCATCGCAGAATCAAAGCTTAGGCCATTCTCTCAAGACCCCAAACTTAGGGCCCACACCCCCAAAGTCACAGGCCTCTCCATCCTCCTTGGAGCAAAAGGAAAGAAAGGCAGAAAATAGAATCAGCTGTTAGGAAGAGCCCAGGCCTGAGCTCAGCCCCTGCTCTCCCCCTCCCAGCCTCCACACACCCAGGCAGGGCTGCAAGTGCAGAAGAGGCAGGGAAAGCTAAATGGTCTCACAGACAAAACCTCGACCTTGGCCTCCTTCCCTGCCACCTCTACCGAAAATGACAGCCGCATCAGCAATGACAGAAACAGAGCAAACGCCGCCTCGGCACTGAAGCCCTTGTGTCCAAACACCAATGGGAAACCGCTGATTTGGGCAGAAATGGCAACCAGTCATGCAGAAGAACCTAAGGCTGGGGCTGAAAGTTTTTTCTATCCAAGGCCACAAAACAAATTAGCCCAGGGCTACACATAAGAAACAACTTAACATCATTTTTTTTTTCTCCCTTAGACAAGTGTGAAACATGCAAATCTGTAAATTACACATTTATGGCAAAAATATTAGTGATGGAAGTGCAAGATAGGCTAGCGGTATATGTTAGCTCCATATTTCCAACTGGAAGGAGCATTAATAAAAGCAATGGAATGAATGGAATAGGCTAGCAGTATATGTTAGCTCCATATTTCCAACTGGAAGGAGCATTAATAAAAGCAATGGAATGAAGGAGAGCGAGGAAGCTATGGGGAAGTGATGCACTACATGAAGGCAGGGGTGAGGGAAGAGACACAGAGACACAAAGAGGGAAGAAAGGAGTGACAGGTTTTGCAGGTATTGCTGAACTTATAGATTTCCCTTCTCTTCACCTGGGTTTGGTGACAGAACTTCACCTACACTTGCTGTTTCTTTAAAAAGAGTACAGGCTGAGTTCATCACAAGTCTATGGCTGCTTTAATCTCGGAATGCTAAAAAACAAAAACAAACCCCAAACCAAAAAACTGTGACAAGTCAGGGAGGGTCCAGATGACTGAAGACGATGTAAAAAGGAACTTGATCTTAGTCTTCATCAGAGGCTCATGAAGGAGGCCTCTACCGTGGCAGCCAGCACAGATGGGCTGCGCTGACAGAAACACGTGGGATGGACTAGGGTTCCTTGTCAAGGTCCCAAACACTCTGCACTGACAAAACCAGACCTCAACTTCCAAAATTTGAAGAACAAACTTGAGGAAGGCAACCAGGATAGGAAGGCATCTGAAACCTGGGATACCAGAACAATTGAAGGAACTAGTGATGTTTAGGCTTGAGGGTGGGGGAAGACCATGATCGCTATCTCTCTCCACTTATTTGAAGGAGTGTCATGTACATTTATTGTGTTTTCCAGTGGTTCAAGAACTAAGATAAGAGTGCAGGAATCATAAAGAGGCAGCTTTCTCCCAGTGTACTTTGTAAGAGGGCCTCTACAACATGATGGCTGTCTCACGAAATGGGCTGCTCTGAAATTTCGGGAGCTTCCTGTCCCTATATGAATCAGAAGGTTTCTAAGTGATGCTCTGCAAAGAGCTTCATGCATGAACAGTGCTGGATGCTTATTAGATGAATTAATAATACTGTACGATAAAGCCCTGCAAAGAGAGCCCTGAGTCCTTTCCCTTCTTAAAATGCTATGATTTGATTCCTTCGTCTTTAAACAAGCATTATCTGCTTTAGGGCGCAGACCTGATACAGTCATTCAGCAATCCGTACAGAGTATTTACTACATGCCATGCTAGGTACCAGGCTAGGCACTGGAGATACTGAGGTGAACAAAACCAGGTGCCTGTCTCATGGGTGTATTCTAGCAGGGGAACCAAATAACAAACCAATAAATGCATATACATGTACATAATGTGTATGAATGTGGCAAAGAAAAAAAAAGGGACAGACAAGCAACAGTGACAAGGGACACTACTTTAGAAAGGGTAACCAGGAAGGTCTATCCAAAGTGAGCTTTCAGCAGAGACGTAAGGCCAAGTGGACAACTGGGAAGGGCCTTCCAGAAAGAAAGAAGGAACAGCCAGGGCAAAGACCCTGAGTGCAAGCTTGGCCCTACTGGGGAACAGCTAGGAAGCCAGGTGGGTACAAGAGAGCTTGTGGAAGGGAAGGAAAGGAGGTGGCTGCATGAGACTGGGGTGGAGAGAAGGCTGCTATAGGTTAGACACACCTTCACCCACATGGGACATGCCACATTCAACTGGTGGTGGGATAGTAGGTTTCACAAACCATGCAAGACAGAACATCTGGACCACTGGAAAAGGAGTTAAGACCTGAGATCTGGCCATAAGACTAATATTTCCCTTGCTCTGCCTTAAAAGAAGAGAAGCTTTAATCAGGCCTGTACTTGCCCCACATTTCCAGGTAGAAATGGGCCTAATCTACGTCCCTGGAAATCTCCTATGGGAGAATGTTTTGATTGCGATGGTTTGGACACAGGAGAAGCAGTCGGAAAATCTGGTTTGATTCCAGGCTTTACCACTTACAAACTGTGTTGCTTTGGGCAAGACTTACACTGAGACTCAGTTTCTTCACCTGTAAAATGGGAAGAAACCCTACCAATCCCACATGTCTCCATGAAACCCAATGAGATCGTGGGTAAGCCAGGCTGTTCTAGAGGTTACTAGGATGAATTTTATCCTTGAGCATGTTTCTTACTCAAGACTCTGCACCCCAGAAAGCAGAAATGAGGTATTATGCAACTGATTCCCTCACACTGCCTTGCACTTAGCTTCAGAGCTGAAAAGCATCAAAAATAACCCGGAAAATGTTCCGTCATTTTCCCCCTTCCTATTAAATTGTAGCGCTTTGCCAGAATGCTCCAGAACAGTCTCTCCTTCTGTGATCCTTCACTTTGGAGGAAGAACCAACTGAGTCACATCAGAGGCATGAGCTCAGAGGATAAACTCTGAGGAATGGGGACAGGAACAAGGCCCGACACCTCTGAGGAAGGCTCCCTGCTCTCTGTGCCCCCTAACCTTTTGCAAACATCCTGAGAGGGCCAGGCCAGGCCGCCAATGGAAGGACTGAAGATTACCCTTGCACAAGGTCAGGTGCAGATAACCCTGGGACAAGGCCAGGATCTCCTGGAAAAGTTCATGAAAGCCTCAGAACTACAATATTCACAACATTCCACTTCAGACTAAGGAGTCTTGATCTGGGCCAACTGCTTCACTATACAGATAGGGAGACTAACACCCAGGTCAGCAGAATCTCTGGTTCAAGGTCACCTCTTTTTTTTTTCTTTCCTTTTTAATTGTTTGACTAACACATTCATACTCACAGTTTTAAAACCAAAAGTATAAGAAGATAGTTAACTCTCCCTCCCTTTCCATCTTATGCTCTGTCTGCCCAGTCAACTTTATCACCTGCTAAGCATCTCTCTAGAATGTTTCCACACATATAAGCAAATTCAGAATCTTATTTCTTCTCCCTTTTACTAAAAATATAGCATAGTATACTAATCATTGCCTTGCCTTTTTCTTCATGGAGTTTGTTAATAGAGAACATAAATACCTTCTTCGTTTCTTATTTGCAACTACATAGTGTGCCATCATTTTTCTTAACCAGCCCCTTATTGATGAGGATCTGGGTTGCTTCCAACCTTTTGTGGTAATCAATAATTTTGCAATATCAAAAGCTTGGGTATGTCAGTTTGCATTCACCCAGCTTATTGGTAAGAGCTGGAATCAGATCTCATTTCTGACCTACAGGGTGGCAATCACAGAGCTTCAGAGTCCTATTATTTATTTTTTTGAGATGGAGTTTTGTTCTTGTTGCCCAGGCTGGAGTGGTGCAGTGGTGTGATAGCTCACTGCAACTTCCACCTCCCAGGTTCAAGCGATTCTCCTGCCCCAGCCTCCCGAGTAGGTGGGATTACATCGTGCCCGGCTAATTTTTTTACATTTTAGTAGAGACAGGGTTTCACCACATTGGTCAGGCTGGTCTCGAACTCCTGACCTCAGGTGATCCACCCACCTCAGCCTCCCAAAGTGCTGGGATTACAGGCATGAGCCACTGTGCCTGGCCCAGAGTCCTATTATCTAATGGGCTTATCACTGTCATTTTATGTGGACAAGTTACTTAACCTCCATTCATTCAATAAGTGCTCCTCAGAACCTACTAAATGCCAGAACCTACTAAATGCTGGGGGTACAATGATAAAGGTGTCTTTGACTTCTGCTCCCAAAGTGTCCAGTCTCAGAGGGACAAACAGAAAGGACCATTACAACACACAAGGGCCACTCAGTGTGCCCTGGCAGCCATCTGACCTTTCTAGGCCAATCTCTCTGTCTGGAAATGGGTGGTGAAACCTACACCTGAGGGGTGTTTTAAAAGGTCGAAAAGATAATACTTGCCAAGTACCTAGAGCAAGCAAGGAGCACACAAAGCTGGTGGTAGATACTCAATAAGGGGTCTTCGTGAGGGCAGCAGCAGCCAGGTATTCCAGGCAAAGGCACAACACTGCCATGCCTGTCCCACCATATGCAATTCTTTTTTTAGAGGAGTCTGGAATACACTGCTACTTATTTTTTAAAGTAGCACCTAAGCCCCTAATTATGTCTTAGCCTACTTTTATTGGAAAACCTTTTGCCTTTCTTCCACCTTCCAGACACTTAGGCATCTCTGAGGCACCTGGGTATGCTTCTCACCTGCGTGCCCAACCCTGATGTTTGATGGACTGTCAGAGCCACAGGGAAAACCCAGACACCTTTCTTTTTCTTTTTTTTTTTTTTGAGGTGGAGTTTCGCTGTTGTTACCCAGGCTGGAGTGCAATGGCACGATCTCAGCTCACTGCAACCTCCGCCTCCTGGGTTCAAGCAATTCTCCTGCCTCAGCCTCCCGAGTAGCTGGGACTACAGGCACATACCACCATGCTCAGCTAATTTTTGTATTTTTAGTAGAGACGGGGTTTCATCTTGTTGACCAGGATAGTCTCAATCTCTTGACCTCGTGATCCACCCGCCTCGGCCTCCCAAAGTTCTGGGATTATAAGCGTGAGCCACTGCGCCCAGCCCCTAGACACATTTCTTAAGACCCTGGCACAGAAAGGCACATGGAAAGTTGCTTTTACTAGGATATCTCTGAGAGTATAAAATCATTTAAATAGAAAAAAAAAAATGAGGACAAAAATCATTAAACCTCACATATATTGTTTGCTTTTATGTGCTCAATTTCACAATAAAATGTTTTTAAAAATCAGAACTTTTGGCAGAATCTGTTTTGCTTTCCCAGGAAAATAAATGCAGCATATTTTGTAACAGAGAAGAGAAAGGAAAGGAAAGTCAAGAGTCTAGGGTATGTCCATATTATCAACAAAGTCACTGGGAGAAGGCAAGGGGTCGAAGCTAAGATTCCAGGTTAGATGACCTGGCTTTTTACCCAAGCACGGCTCCTAAGTACTACCTGACCTTGGGTTAGTTACTTAACCTTTCTGAGCCTGGGTTCCTTCATTGGCAGAGTGGGCATAATACCATTTATCCAGCAGCATTTCTATAGAGACTAAAGAAGAATAAATATGGTGTCTGGCATAATGGTATCAACAAACAGTTAAACAAAACACATTTTAAAAAAGACATATTACCTTTTCTCACTATTTAGTACAAAGATGAAAATCTAGTGTCTTCCTTTTAGAAGCTCCAAGAAAAACATTAGGCATGAAATTATCCAGCTCTAACAATCCTGGGAAACTGTTTTCCTAACGGGCTAATTAATAAAGTCTTACTTCACCCAGAAGCTCCTTTCAAATTGATGTAGGATGCCTGCTTCTAGATGAAACTATTGGCCAATTATGGCTCTGCTGGTCCTCGGGAGAGGTGAGGTTAAGTCATTTGAGTGCTCAAATGCCACCTCCTCAGAGAGGGCTTCCTGGACCACCCATCTCTTTTAACACAGCTTTATGGATCTTCATGGCATTCATCACACCAGCAGCCATACCTTTGTTTGATAGTTTACTACTGACTGTCTCCCCAGTTTTGTACCGCCAGCTACTGTCACTGTCTGAAGCCCTACAAGAGCAGCATAGGTGATGCGTCTGTCTGTCTAGTTCCTAGAACAGAACCCAGTACAGAGTGGGCATTCATCAACGTGTGTGGAATGAATGAACGAATGAGTCAGCCAAGCCAAGGATCAACCAGAAAGACGGCACCTTCTTCTGCAGTCTAGGCACTTCTGGGTAAGCCACATAACCCCTCCACAGTATTGTGTATTTGCAGAAACCACCCCCGTAACTCTGGTTAACATCCGACAGCAGTGGCCAAGTGCTGCTCACCATCGGGGACATCTGTAGCCGTAATAAGCCTCGTGGGGCTAACAAGCCATTTGCACAATACAAGTCTTGTTTATGGTACAGTGGGCGCCTCTCAGACCAAGATCCACATCTTGCTGGAGTCTATGGCCACTGGTCAATCTCAGAGGCACATTCTCACTCCCACATCAACTTTGTCACTCCTGTTCATGACCACACTGGCCACTGGAACTGAAGGAAGGTTCCTGAGTGCCTACACATGCCTACTTCCTGCCCTGAACGATGTACCCTTTTGGCTTTAAGAGGGCAGCCAGCCTACCCCAAAGAGCAACCTGGAGGGCCCTCCTCAAGGAGAAGCTTTCCCAGACTCAGACCACACCTAAATGCACAGACACACTAGTACTTTTAACCGAGATACAGAAAGGCATGTCTGCAACAGTCATAAACTAGACAAGGGCTAGAAAGAACAGAACTGCTCATTACGGCTTCAGGCCAACCTCTGTGGATAGGCTTCATCAGGCCTACC
This sequence comes from Callithrix jacchus, assembly GCF_049354715.1. Classification (NCBI taxonomy): domain Eukaryota; kingdom Metazoa; phylum Chordata; class Mammalia; order Primates; family Cebidae; genus Callithrix; species Callithrix jacchus. The sequence continues at coordinate 15,981,450 of NC_133509.1, forward strand.
AGAGACAGCTGGAAAGCTTCACAAAGTACATGCCTGCCCAGTCTTCAAAGGCCACAACCAGGGTACACCCAAATCTTCATGGGGAAGGGGGGACGTGCAGAAGTGGAAGGAATGCCCGGGTGGCTGTGAAGGCCAGTTCCTGGCCCTCCATATGGAACAGGCCCCTGTGCCAGAACAGACAGGCTATTCCCACTGGCAGCCAAGCAGAAGGCTACAGAACCACATCTGCCATCATCACAGAGCCTTCCTATGTCCCCAGCAGCAGGAGAGTCACACTGGGCTCTGTACACCCTCAATGCTGCCCTCTGGTAGGGGGTATGTACATATAAAGGAGCACTGACCAGAGAGGAAGGCACAGATGCACACCTAAGTGAGTGCTACTGGCTGAGAGGCGAACACTGCTGCGTGCCCTGGAAGTCCCCAGGACTTTTAACTTTATGTCACCCGGGTGGACACAATTTACTTCCTTTCTTCCAGTTGAGTTGAGGAGGGCTTCCCAGAAAAGGGGACCTCTCAGGAGCTGTGTGAATGAAAGATAAAGGACTGGGAGAGGCTGGCCCAGAGTTCTGCAGCCAGAGGGGAGTTTAGAGGCAAAGAAGGCTAGGGTTGCAGAACAACTGATACAGAAAAGGTGAGCCAGGGCAAAAGCCACCACCCCAGAAGAGGCCCAAGGGCAGGGGATGCCTGCAGCTTGGCTGGTATCCCTCTAGCCCCACTTCCACACAAAAAAAACTGGGGGCAGTCTCTCTTTTCGCCAGAGCCTCCCTGCCCCTCCCCTCTGCTTCAACAGCTCCAGGCAAGGCCTCCTCCTGGGGCAGGCTGAGACAGCTCTTCTCAGACTTGCTCCCACCCAAGCAAGCAGCTTCTGGAGAGGGGCTGGCTCAACCCCACCCCCACCCCTGTCCAAACAGCTCATTCAAGCCCTGACGGGTAGAATTCAACCTTCAGGGTCCGTCTACCTGGCATAAACCATATTTCTTTCAGTCCTAACAAGTCCTAGGAAGCAGGTATTACTGTATTCACCATTTCACAGATGTGGCAACTGAGGCTCAGTGAGGTGACCTGCTAACATCTTCAGGCTCAGCAGTCCTCAAGCACTGCCCACTGTACCTGACGCCTGGGCTCCTGCCCTCTGACAAAAGATCACAGACTCTCAAGAGCTGGACATGAAGGATGGGCCGAGCCCAGTCTTGGTCAGTAAGGCCCACTGGACACTCCCAGGAGCAGCATCCAGAGATACATGTAATGACAAATTCCAAGTGTGATGAGCAGAACGTGGTTGTATGAACATCCCTGTGGTGGCGGGGATGTTGGGGACAGGTCAAGGAGCAGATAGACGCCTATAGCCCAGCAGATTCAATCCTGCATCCTTCTTTCCTATTTCCTGCTTTCTCTGCTTCATTTTCCTCTAGTTTCCACTTAGTTACTTCTTCCTACCTGCTGCGAAGCTCTGCACCCTGCTCCATGGGGTGGTTCCCAACTGTGCTTTAGAGTCCCCTTTAGAGCTTTCTAAAAATACACAGACTGGGGCACCACCCTCGGAGACTGATTCAGTTGAGGCAGAGCCTGGGTATTGCTTCAGATGCTCCCCTGGCAGTTCTGATGCACAGCTGGGGTTGAAATCTGCTTTCCCAACCACACACCTTCTTTCCTGTAGTATATGCGCTATGCTCCATCACCCCAGCTCCACCATAGGAACCAGACACCACCATCTCTATAACCACTCTCTTCTCCCCTACCCAGTCCAGGAGGCCAGGACTGGATTCAAGAACTTAAATTTGCTACAAAAATACTTACATAGCATTTATACAACTCCTTGCCTCATTCTGGATGCTGGGCACACAGGCCGTGTCAGTGGACTCCCTTCAGCCTCCTTTCAGTTACACCATTTAGGCCTGCCCGTGAAGCAAATGGCTAAGGTGAGACAGTTGGTTACATCAAGTGGAGATGAGCCCTCCTCCAGATGCATGGTCCCTGAAGAAATCTGCAAGTAATTCTCTAAATTTAGAATGACAGGCCCATGCCTCTACTCTATCACCCCCTGCCCATACATAGTTCTCACAAATTCTACAGAGGGCAGCAGAATCCAGAAACCCAAGACTGGGCACTGCTGGCTGCAGAGTCCCAGCACAACTTCACTGGAGTCTCAGCACAGAAACTCTGCAGGCCTCTCTCTTTCAAGCTTCACTGTGCACCTCTGTCTCTGCCCATCCAGCCCACGAACCTTGCCTCTTACTTGTTCCCGGCTTCAAGATAAGTAGGAGAAAGCCAACCTCCCACCCACCCTGAGTCTATGGCTGATGGAATCTTTATTGTAGCTACTTCTCGGCTTCTCAGGACATGGGCAGAGAGAACTCGGGGTTTACCTCTGTGGGACCCCAGGTGTGACTGACAGGACTTTGGTGGATCTGTCCACACAGCCTAAACAGGAGCACCAAGCTGACACACAGCAGTGGAGCCTCGATTCACCAAGGATCTCGGGCAAGCTAGCCTATTAAAGGGGGATTGTGAATGTCCCCCACCCCTACTCATCACACACTGGGGCTGGAGAGATCTTAACAAGCACATAGTGTCTGAGAAGGTATGAGCATTTATTTTACAGAGTGAACTTTACTAACTGAATTCAAAATAAAAGAAACAATTAATTAGAACAGTAATCATGTGGACTGCCCAAGACAATCCACTGGGACGTGAGAATTTCAGGACTTTTTAGACTTTTAAACATATCCCTTTGAATTTATATTTTTGGTATTATATTTTGTAACATATATTTATAGGCAGTGTGTGTGAATAATCCATAACTGCTAGATAGACATACTGGGACTCAGGTTCAAACTGTTTACAGATAAACGGTGTGATAATCAGAAAAATGTGATGACTAGTGAGCTGAGAAGTATGCATCACCCACCCAGAGGCCAAACGAATCAGAAACTCACACCAGCGGGGATGGGGGTGCGGGCGCGAATGTGTGCACTTCCTTTCGGTGGCTTCATGCTTGGTGTACCACCCAGTAGATGAAGAAAGTGACAAGAAAATGTAAGTACTGCAGATCCCTCACTCTATCAGGACTCCTAGAATGCTTACCATATGCCAGGCAGCGTGGAGCTCTGAGGACCACAGCGGTGAGCAAAAGCAAGTCCCTCAAATTGTGCAGTGCACCCAACTAGGAAAGGGAACAGAGATGCTAATTAAATACTCCTAATCCCAGAATACATAGTTACAAACTGAAATGCTCTAAGGGAAAAGTTCTGTAAGAGTTTTCTGGCGAAAGAACTAGATCTAGACTTTAGGGAGGACGATGGAGATGGTAAAGATGGCTAGATGCTAAGTATATATGGTGGCCATCACAGTGTGGTACAGGTTTGCAGGAATGAGAGGCAGCCAGGGGCCCAAGCAGAGCGGGTGGGGCAAGGGAACGGATCACAGGAAGAGGCCAGCAGTGGCAAGACCATGCTGTACCTTATTGGTTTTACTAAAGATTTGGGACTTTATCCTAGGAACAATGGTGAATTTTAAGTATGGAGTGACATTGATAATATCATTTTAGTTGAAGGTCATTGCATGGCTTCAAGAGGACTAGCCTATGTACAGGGAGATCAGTGGTAAGCAACGGAACACGTTTTAAACAGACAGGGCTTGTGATGGTGATGGATGGAAAGAGGATCATGAAAGTGTGTGTGTGGGCAATGGGGGCAAGGGACAGAGGACACGTGTTCCCTTTGGATTTAAGAGCAGGGCACTGTTGGAGCACCCAGGTGGAGACATCAGATGGGTGTTGAGCTTACCCAAGAGGTAAACATCAAATCTCAGGGAGCAGCACATAGTTCCTGCAGCTGTCAGTGAGGGAGGACGAAATTCCATGGGGAGAGAATACAGGATAAGAAGGCCCAGTGCCCAGGCTTAACTGAGTCAGTACTTCATGAGGACACAGGAGAGCAAGAGGACACCAAAGACTGTGGAGTGCTTAGAGCTATAGGAGATAAACCAGAGGAGGGCAGAGCCAAGGGGTAATATCTTTCATAAAGGTCAAGAATGCTGAATCCCGGCCGGATGTGACGGCGCATGCCTGTAATCCCGGTGCTTTGGGAGGCTGAGGCACATGGATCACTTGAGTCAGGAGTTCAAGACCAATCTAGCCAACATGGTAAAAGCACGTCTCTACTAGAAATACAAAAATTGGCTGGGCATGGTGGCAGGTGCCTGTAATCCAAGCTACTCGGGAGGCTGAGGCACGAGACTCGCCTGAACCCAGGAGGTGGAGGTTGCAGTGAGCTGAGATCATGCTACTGCACTCCAGCCTAGGTGACAGAGCAAGATTCTGCCTGGGGGAAAAAAAAAAAAAAAAAAAAAGAATGCTGAATCCTGCCACTGACATCATGCAAGAGAAGAAATGAAGGCTGTTGGGATACTTGGCACTATTTAGGAAGCAAACCAGACTTCACAGGGTGGAGTAAGAGAAGTGACAGAATGGAAAAGATAGACAATTCAGAAAGCTTAGGGAGAAGAGTGGAATAGGCAGTAACACAGCCCAACACAGGATCAATTAAGGGTATCTTTGTTTGCTTTAAGATGAGAGAAGCATCCCTAGTTGGCGAATCCAAAGGACAGAAGGAACAAGGGAACTGAGGCAGGAGTGGACAACACAAGAGAAACGCTGAACTGGGAGGGAGTAAGGCCGGTTTGGCCTCACACCTGCTTAGGAAACCAAGAGGTTTCCATTTTCTGTGAGGAGGACATCCTGGCTGAGAGGGAATGGGTGGAGGCCTGAAATAGTTGCTGAGGGCAGTAAGAAAAAAGAATTACCCAGGAGAGGGATGAGTCGGTTACTCGCAATAGAAACTACCTCGAGTCCAATGTCAGGACTGGAGTGAATTGCTAGTCGGAAAAAAATAACCTCTGCTAAGTTTGAATCTCTAGCTTCTAAAACCTCTTTTTCCATTGAAAGAAAGGTTACTTTTGTGTGTAATGTGTCTGCGAATAATGTAAGTTGTTTTTTTCTTTTGGAGATGCTTATTCCCAGGCTGGAGTGCAATGGCACAATCTTGGTTCACTGCAACTTCTGTCTCCTGGGTTTAAGGGATTCTCCTGCCTCAGCCTAAGTTGCTGGGATTACAGGCACCTGCCACCACACCTAGTTAATTTTTTTTTTTTTTTGTATTTTTAGTAGAGATGAAGTTTCGTCATGTTGGCCAGGCTGGTCTCAAACTCCTGGCCTCAGGTGATCCGCCGTTTTGGTGTGAGCCACCACACCCGGCCCTAAGTTGTTGTTGTTTTAATTAAGTGAATGGCAGTTACAGTATTCTAGCCATGGTGTTCCAATGGCAACAATAGCTAACATTTTTCGAGAATTTACTGTGTGCCAGTGTGGTGGGCACTATTACGACCTCATTTTGCAGAGACAAAAAGGGAAGGTGCCCTGAGAGGGGCGTGCCCAAGTGCCACAGTTGGAAGTGGGGAAGCAGGACACACCTCAGGCAGTCTATGTGGGGGAAACCAGGTGTGCTCTCCTCTCTCCACAATCTTCCCTGACCCAGCACTCAAAGTGTGCAATGCACTGAAGGATGGTTCCTGAGTGACAAGATGTGGAGAAGGAGCTGGGGGAACATGGCTGCTGGGTGGGCAGGGGGGGCACTGGCAGCAGGAACTTTGGAAGATTCTCATCTGGGTAAGAGCCCAGGATAATGAGTCCTCATGCCGAGAGAAAGTTTGGGGGAAGAGGAGCAAGATACAAGGAGAGCAGCTAGAGAAGATGGAGTGGGCTGATTTGAAACAGAAGTCATGACTGACTCTCAGTGGAGAGGTCTCACTAAGTTACCAAGGGCATCCTCTCATTCCCCCCGAGCAAACCACAAGTATTGAGTATGAAGGAACCTTAATATCCATCTTTTAATGTCTTTCAAACATTAACAAGTAATGAAACTAATTTGTAGGTCCAAATTAGTAGGTCCAAACTGGCCATTAAAAAGGACAGTTTCTTTTTTAATGAATGGAAGTATTTTATGTGTAGTAAGGGAGGAGCACGCTGCGGTTTTTCACAGAGCACAGGAATGCGTGGACATACTGGCTAGTGGTGTAAAACATTATTTCTTACCATCAGGATCAGAAAGTTTGAAAGCCACTGATCTCATTCAACACTCCCATTTTAGGATGGAGAAAACAGAGGCCCCATGAAGCCAAACAACTTGTCCAACTTAGTTAACAGCAAAGCTGAGGATGGCATCCAAGTCTTTAATAGTTCTCTGGTAATTTCCTCACCAAACCAGAATCTCCAAATGTAAATACCTCTGGGAAAAACAGTGCTGACTTTAATCCACATTAGAGTAAATCATAGTGGAGTAGTAAGTAAGCCAATCTTTTAGATCTGCTGCCTGGAGCAAGTTTTGGTAAAGGAAACAGTAGCTGAATGAATTCAGGGGGCAGCTGTGGAGCTAAAACAAAATAAATCTGAGGAAAAGCAGGGGATTGCAGGGTGTGGCCCAGCAGGCCCAGGACAGGGCTTATGTGGTAGAAAAAGGCATTTTTATCTTCTTTGGAGTCTGTGTATCATCCGAACTAGTTCTGGACAAGGAGGCTGCTTCCATGTCTGAGAAGGTGGCTCAGGGCCATGGTGCTTTGCTCATCTAGTTTCAACAAATTTTATTAAATGAGAAATTCTGAATAACAGATGCCTTCACAAATCTCCATCCCTGCCAGACTCCATCTCTTTAATGAAAACATCATTGTTGTGTATTTATCATTTGTTGTATAATTACATTTTTCTCTTTGAGACAGAGTCTCCAGGCTGGAGTGCAATGGTGCGATCTCAGCTCACTGCAGCCTCTGACTCTGAGTTCAAATGATCCTCCGGCCTCAGCCTCCTGAGTAGCTGGGATTACAGGCATGTGCCACCACGCACAGCCAATTTTGTATTTTTAGTAGAGTCGGGGTTTCACCACTAAAAATCAGGCTGGTCTGGAACTCCTGACCTCAGGTGATCCGCCCATCTCAGTCTCCCAAAGTGCTGGGAATAGAGGTGTGAGTCACTGTGCCTGGCCACATAATTATATTTCAAAGCAATAGAAGATTCAGAGTCAAGTCCATGTTTCCCTATCTACTTGAAGGCAGTGATGCTGGGGGACTGGGAGAGGGTAGTTCCTAGGAGACTAGAGAACTAGCTAGAGCAAGGGACACAGTGCCAAAACAGGGAGGAGAGATCCAGGTGGCAAACATCTGTAAAGGAAGGCCTCTCTGGACACCAGAGCTATGAACCTCCTCTTAAACCAAGTTAGAATTCAGGCCAGACAATTGGGCCACGGCCCAATCACCAAGATCTCTGCTCCTTTCCTTAGTGACTGCACCAAGATAGAGAAGGCATGAGATGTCTGAAGAGTATCCTATACAATTTCCACGAAGTTCTTTATTTCAATGTGCATGAGATGTCTGAAGAGCATCCTACACAATTTCCATGAAGTTCTTTATTTCAATGTTATGTAATTAATTTGGACTCAAGCTCTGGGATGGCCAGCTCCCAAAGTTCAATCAGGTGTCTTTGCAAAGGTATTGAAGAAAGGGGCCAGGCGCAGTGGCTCACACCTGTAATCCCAGCGCTTTGGGGATTCTGAGACCAGCTGGGGCAACATGGCAAAACCACATCTCTACAAAAAGTATTAAATAAATAAATAAATAAATAAGGAAACAAGCCTCATACTGCTACAGGAAAGGGGGAAAAAAAAACAACAAAGAAAAGGATGGCCAACTGTGCAAGTCTAGAGTAAGTCACCTTGAGAGGCTGGTGGTGCACCATCTGCACGAGAGAAGGAACTGGAACTGTGATTTGCTGTCCTAACACAGCTGCCGTTATGGCCACTAGGATTTGTCCCCTTGAATTTATCTTCTCCTCCCCTTGACCTGGCCAATTGTATAACCATTCCTTCCATTCATTAGCTCAGGTGTAAGAGGCTCGAGGGAAAAATAGTGTTCTGAAACTCAAAGCCACTATGCTGCTGGTTCATTCCCCAGGAAACACAGACGGTGGAAATGCAGCAGCCAAAACTAGAAATTCCAGGATTGTCTGTCGCTTTCAAAGATCTGGGCCCTGAGAAGCTGATGTCAGCCACTGGGTGCACCGCTGCCTCACCTTTGGTTTGAGCCTCAGAGCTCTAACTGTTGCAATCCAGAGCTCCTTCCCACTATCTCTGAGATGACATCTAGAACTTAAGAGTAGCCATTTAACTACAAGATCCACAGAAGGCTTTGACATGTTGTGAGTACACAAGAAGAATTTCAATTGGCTATTCTCTAGATGATAAGTGCATCTTGATACTAAACCGATAACAAGGATAATTTCTCTTCCTATGGAGGTTCCTGGGTTGAGGCTGATTTCCACTAGGCACCAATTACTTAAAGGGCACACCAGAAATAAAAGGCCTTAAAAAGACCTGAGAGTACTACCCAAATATATGGCTTGCCATTTGCTTAAACAAAGCAAAACACCAGATCCCAGAGGGCCCACTCTCCAATCTACTGAGCCACCTTTTCAGCACAACTTTTCTGCAAAGGGGGCAGATAGCAGACTTTATCCAGGGACAAAATTGAGAACACTACATTTCATAACAAGAGAAAAATCTAACACATTTCCACAATTTCTTTATTGATAAAAGTCAAGAATATATTGAGTACAATTTTTTTCTTTTGTAATGAGATCTGCTAACGAGACAAGTGGAATTCTTATTTTTGGGGGAATAACATTTCATGTCATTGGGATTCAAAGTCAGAGTTCCAGAGCAGCAAACTGACTGCCATGTTTACATGTACAAATAATTCTCGTACAAACAGAAGCAGAGAGCTCAGTTACAGTTTGGTGATCGCTGTGGTACTCCTGTGACCAGGGGTGGAGCCCAGGAATCTGCATTTTACATGCCCCTAGTTATGGGCCACGTTTGGGATCCAATGGACTATCCAATCCTTGAAGTCTCTGTCCACCAAAGAGGCCTGTGGTTTTACAGTGTGAGAACCCAGCTCTGCCACCTACCAGTTGCTTAACCTCTCCAAAATCAGATGATTCATCCTCACAACAGGGATGGCATTGCACTGCTTGGCCTACCCTGAAAGAGTTGCTGGGATGATTAACTGAGATGATCCAATGAGGTGTCATGAGTATACTATGTCCCAGACATAAAGACAGGCCAATTATGTTGAGTTTTTTGGCTGCAGATGCAGACTGCCTGAGCAGCTCCTGCTCATCTTCTCCTTACCTAAAATGTGTCCCCCAGCACCTGAAAGGCCGATCCACTTCAACCTAACCAACGGTGATGTGCAAACTCAGTGCATGGCTTCCCCCATAAAATGATAATCCAGAGCCCCTGGTTCGGAACCTCCTGGCCTTCTAATATCTTCAACCAGGATGCTTGCTATCCACTCTTCATTTCAGTATCTTCAATAATAGGAAACTCTTTCTCTTTCTCAGGTGGCACCACTCCAAAGCTGGAGAAGAAAAAGCTCTTCCTTACAGCATCTTAAGGAAAAAGGGTGCTGCTTCAAAGGAGGCAGTACAGAGGTTGAGTATATAAGACTGGCTGAGTTTGAATCTTGGTTCTGCCACTCACTGGTCACATGATAACTGTATGCCTCAATTTCCATATGCACAATGATGATAATTCCTACCTCATAGAGCTGATGTGGGACTAAATTAGTTGATATGTGTAATCCACTTAGAAACGTGCCAGACACAGCCTGGTTGCTATGTAAGCATTAGCTAATATTGTTATCATCCTAAACCACGAAGGAGCTCAAAGTAATGGATGGAAGCACCCTGATATGTCTCGGAGACTAACACTGTCACAAAGACAGCATCTACTGAGGGCCATATCAAGCCAGTTTTGTCATCATTCACTATTAGATTATCCCATTTTACAGGTAAATAAACCAAGCTTCAAAAAGGTAGGTTAGGTTCACCAGCCCAAGGTCGCAAGGGCAGGCAAACGTATGCCACTTCCTTGTGGCAGGGAGAATTCAAACCCAGGTCTGTGTGGTTCCTAAGCCCATCATCTTCACCAAAGAGCCCCCAGACTCGAAACTACTATCAGCAGCAGAACTCAACTGACCATGACGATATGGGAACTCAGGCTCAATTTTCTGCCTGCGAGTTCCTGGTTGGCTTGCATGAATTGGAGTTAATATCATGCTACTTGAACCCAATTAGGCAGTAAGTCAGCCTGGAAAACATCATGCGATGTATTCCAAAGGTCAAAGGAAAAGCTGGCTTCCAAGGCAGCCTCTGGCGGACACTGCCATGCAAGTTATTCTCTGCACAGATACCAGAGTTCAGCTCGTGAGGTGCTTAACCAGCACCTATATCGGCTTTTTAAAAGTCCCAGAGACGCCAGCATCGGAGCACCCGACGCGACGAATTGCCTAGCTACAGAGTCAACAGCCAGAGAAAGGCGGTTTACTTTTTTCAAAAGCAAACCTTCATCCCTCTCTTTCGGTTTAGGATCTCATTACTATTGTAGCTGCCTCCCCGCAGGCAAAAATAAAAGAGGGAAGGAGCAGGTTAAGACCAAGTGGGTTCCCCTAGCCGGCAGGGCTCTACAACATCCACCTGAAACACGGAGCGCGACCTACCTTCTGGGAGAGCCCAGCCCGGGAGGGCGTTTCCCCAACGCATCGACAACTCTTCCCTCCCGGGGAAGAGGCTGCTGTCCTTGGCTTCAGTCAGGGCCACTAGAGTCGCGCCCACGACACCCCTCACCCCCGCCAAAAGAACCTCATATTTAATGTTCCCCTCACTCTATCACTTCCGCCGAAAAAGCAAACACCAGAGCGATCCGTGCGTCCTTAAGGCCACATTTAACTACGTCTCAACGCCTGCAGGAGGAACGGCGAAACCCCGGAGAGGAGGGCGGGGGAGGCAGGGAGCGCGCGGTGAGGGGGGGGGGGGCACTTGCACAGAGGATCGTCGTCCTCCCGGCGCCGCTGCAGCCGTGACGCTCCAGCATAGCCTCAGGCCGTTGGCTCAGGGCGGAAACCCCCACCGGGGCTCAGAGCATAACTGGGGGACCCCAAAGCCAGCTCCCCCTGCCACCTTCACGCGGGAAACCGTCGGGGCGATGGCGCAAGACTTCGCTCCCCCCGCCCCCCACAGCGACAACAGCTACGGTGACAAAATGGCAGCCCGGCGCCCGGCAGTCGTGCCACAGGCGCGCAGGGCCCTAGCGGCCGCTCCCGCCCCCCAGTAACGCCTCGCCGCCCTTCGGGCTCAGCCCCGGGTGGACCTAGCCGTTAAAAACAAAAACAAAAACAAAAAACAAACAAAACATCTGGAGCTCGAAACCAGCCCGGGAAGCCGCGGGGCCCCCTCCGCGCGTACTGCACCCCCGCTGCCCGCCCGCCTGCGCCCCGCGCCCAGCGCAGCATGGAGCCCGGAGCCCGCATTCCGAGCCCCGCGCCCCGCGCCGGGGAGGAGGGGCGGGGCGTGCGGCGCGAGCCCCGGGAAACATGGCTGCTCGTCCTATTTCGGCGTCTCGGCATGGCCACCAGCTCCCGGAGCCCAGTTGGGAGAGGTGCCGAAGGTGGGTGTGCGGGGGACCCGGGGGCAGCGCGGCAGGGAGGGGCGGAGGGGGTGCGCTCCGGGAGCCATTTGTTTTAAGAACGTTTTAAAAAAAATACAGTTCCTCCTCCCCCACCCCTTTTGTCCCTCTTTCGCTAGCTCTCTCCCCCTCCCCCCCCCCATGTGCAGAAAGTGCCCCCTCCTCCGCCACCCGCGCCCCACCCCGCCTCCAGGCAGGGGGCCGGCGTGTGGGCCGCGAGGCTGGGAGGTGAGGGGGCGAAGCGTGAGAAATCGCTCCCAGTTCGGCGCGCTGCGCTCCCCTCCCCAATGCACACACACTCGGGGAAGTTTAAAGAGCCGGTTCGACCCGCTTTCCGGATCGCTCCCAGGGGACCCGCGGCGTAGGTCAGGTTCGCCAGGCCAGCCGCGCCCCCACACCCACCCGCCGCGACCCCGGCCCTGCGCTCGGCGCCCTTCCCCCTCCGCACAGGGGGCTTCCGGAAAGTACGCGGGAAGACCGCGGCCCCCTCCCCCATCACCACACCCAGCCCCCAAACGCGAGGCGCCGGGTCCCGGTCGGGACCAAAGCTGCCGGAGAGAGGCAAACCGCCGGCAAATTGTGCGCGGAAACTCCGGCCTCCTCCGGCGGCGCCCCCTCCCCTCCTGCGGCCGCCCCCTCCCCGCCCTGCGCGCCATAAGGCACTCGCACGTCTCCAGTCCACAGCTGCGTTAAGGCGGGAGGGGGGAGACAAAAAGGATCTTGTTTTCAAAAGTCTCACTCAGGTCTGGGGGAGGAACTAGGGAAAAGAGGAAGCGAGGCCTGCCTTCGCCGGGATTTGGGTTTAACGGGCTGGAGGGGCCACAGGCCAGGGCACGGAGCTGCCCAAACTCCCAACTCCGTGGAGCCCGGGCCGCTGAGGCTAGGGGCGTCCTCCCGCCAGCGCGTCCCCGGTCTCCGCGAGGGGCCAAGAGGGGAGTCGGTCGGGGTCTCCGCCCTGGAGCCGCCAACTCGCCGAAAACACTCAGGTTCGAAAGCGAGAGTGAGGCAGAAATAAAAGCCAGCGTTCGAGTCACCCACCCTCACCTTCCCCCTCCTCGGGGGTGGGCTTTCGCTCGAGCCTAGCATTCCCACCCGTGTAAGTTTCCTCCGGCCGTGCTCCCGCCGCTGCCCAATCAATAACGGCGGCTAGCGGGCAAACTCTCGTCCTAGAGCTGCGTGTTTGCCATGCCCGCATAAACGTGGACCCAGCCTGTACCCACCACGGGCGCCAGCTCCGGGCAGCTCGCGTCCTGACAAAGTTTCCCGTGCCCATTTATTAAGCAGGCGCCGAATGGCTGCCGACGAGCCCAGCCCTGAGAAAGACGGGCCGGGGGTTCGAGCTGGGGGGCACCAGGGCCCAAAGGCTGGCATCTCGGGGAGGCCGGAAGGAGCTGGAGCGAGAGGGGACCGGGACGTAGCCTTTGGGCAACTTGCACCAGCGATCGCTGGAGGCTGGGAGGCGCGGGGATTATCTGTGCCTTAGCACGTTCGAAAATCCCTCCCCCTCCTTCTAATTTATCCTCCCTTCGGAAGGAAAGGAAGAAACATCAGCATCTGGCCCGAAGGTGGGGTGGAAAGAGTGAGGGAGAAAGAGGAGGAGAGGAAGGGAGGCAGAGAAAGGGAGGGAGGGAGAGAAAGGGCGCGTTCACGAACACTACAAAGTTACAAATATGGCTCCCCCGTCTCTCGCCTCATCACTGCAAAGAAATGAAGACGCACTTTAAACTCCGGCCATTCCCAACTCCGCTGCAGCCCCCTCCCCACGCGCTCTCCCCGGGGGCCTCGGCCCACATTTATCAGAAACTAAACCGGACTCGCAAAGCCCCAAACTTATTGTGTGTGCGAGCGAGCGAGAGAAAGGGAGGGGGGAGGCGCGGGAGGGGGGCGGAAGGGGGGGATACATTTATAAAATGTAAAACCCCCTTTTTTTGTTGTTAAATCCAGGAGGCAGCCCCTCTCCTCCTCCTCCCTCGTTAATCTTCCCCCCAGACGGAGTCACGGGAGCAGCGATCTCCGAGGGTGATTTCGCCTCATTCTCTCCGACCCAAACGCGTGCGCCCGCCGGCCCCCGATGGGTGCACACTCGCACGCACACTCTCGCACCCACACTCGCACACGCGGGAGCACACGCACAGGTAGTCACACACCAAGGGCAGCGGTGGCGGCAGCCGGAACATGCTCGGATGGCATTGCAACCCCCCAGCCTTGCCATTCGCCTGCAGTCCGACCCCCAAACCCACACCTCCCAGGCGCCCCCCATCAAAAAAAGTGCCTCCCCCCAGCGCGCACACACACACACAAAGTAGGAGAATGGACCGACAGAGATATTTTTGGCAAATGCTCACATCAGAGGGCGTCCTGTTCCGCAGCTCTAAATGAATCCGTCTGCCCATCTCCATCTCTCGCGCTCTCTCTCTGCAGAGGCTCCCGCGCCGGCGGATTTCAATCAATAAACCCCGAACCCACGGCCGCGCGTTTTAGGACTTTGAAGGCTCAACCAGCTCCGCTCGGTTCTCGAGCCCCCAGCACCCGCGGCGCACACTAACCTGATCGCCGTGGAGGCGGGATCTGCGGCCTCGCGGGCGAGCGGCAGCAGCTAGAGCCAATCGCCACCGAGGGTCTCCGGGCAACAGCCAATGGCAGCCGCGGCGGGGGGGGAAGGGACCAATGGGCGGGCTGCGCAGCCGGCCAGGGAGGCTCGGCCATTTGGTTGTGGTGCCGGAGACGGACCCCTTTAGATTTCGGGGCGGCTGAGGAGCGCGGCGGCTGCTCTGTGGCTGAGTGAGGGGGGTGGGCGGAATGGCGGGGGAAGGGAAGGTGACTGTGCCTCGAGGGCCAAGGCGCCCGGCCTCGCCAGCCCGCCGCCGCCTCAGCGTTCGGCCGGGGGCGGGGCCGCAGGTGCGTTCTACGAGGGGGAGGGGCGCGGCCGGAGGGATCGGGTCGGGGTCCCCGCCCGGCTTAGGGCTTCGCGGGGCGGCGCGACCGGGTTGCGGAAGGAGGCGGGAGGCCTGAGGTCCGGGGGGCCGCGGGCTGCCCTGCGGGAGGGCGGATGAAAGGCCTGGAAGGAGGGGAGGGGTCAGGGTGCAGTGCGGGGAGGGGCTCGTCGTGTCCCGGGTCCCGCGGGTAGCGCTGGGGAGCGTGGCTGCCCCAGCCACCCTCGCCGCGGCCGCCCTGCCCGCGCGCCCCTTCCCTCCGGCCTCGTCCGGGTCAGGTGGCCGCCATCGCCACCCTCGAATGCATAAGTCAATAAAAGCAAGATGCTTCCACTTTTGGATGACTTACCGCGCGGTCGCGACCCTTGCTACGAAGAGGCTTTTCAGTTTGCTGTCATGTAAGGTCAGCTTGGAAGACGGGATCACCAGGAGACACCCAAGATCTTGTTTAGGCAATAAATGAATGAAGATCATGGATTAAGATCTGTTGCTGGATATATAGAATATTAAAAGGTGTAAAAGGAGGGTGCTCATAACTCCTGGTTTTCTGGACCAAACATAATTTATGGGCTTTATAGACCTAGTGAAAGAGAACGGCGCAGAGTTTATTCTAATCGTCCACCTGAGTCATTTGGTTCTATTCGGGTTGCCAAGGAGGCTCTAACTGGAGCACTTTGTCCAGGTTTTTCGGCGTGCTTGCCTTGGGTATTTTTGAATCACACTAAGTTTTAAGAGACCTTAAAGCCCTGATGCCCACTGCGTTACCGACTTGTGGCAGTAAGTTGGCTGCCTGTAGCTGTTAATAAACCACGAGGATTGTCGTCAACAAGGACAGATACATCCTGATTTTACCTTTCCACACGACTGTATTTTAGTGTCTGTTTCTACATGTCTCCACTCATCCCCACACACCTCAAGGTAGTTTTCTCTTTCTGGATACATGGTGTTTATTTTTCAGGAACATGAGTTCAAAGGGGGAAATAAGTATGTATGTTGCAAAGTTTAAAATAATGTTACGTAGTACCAATACAGTTCCATTATTAGACGTATAAAGTTGAGGAAATAAGAAGTGACAGTGTAAATAAAACACATATAGAATGGTTACACTGGGGAAGAAGCTGTAGTAACTTAAATATTGCAACCTGATGGATCGCAAGCTTAAAGCCCTGGAACTAGGGATTTGACTTTTCAGATAAAGTGATAAATGAAATTTGAATTCTGATGTTTACTCTGAGTAGATGGGAAATGCAACATAAAAGTTAAAAGTCATCGTTTTATTTCATCTGGGTGTAAATCATAATTTATTTAAATTGTTGACTTAGTGGTCATCCTTAGATTTTGTTAATCTTATTGAAGCCTGTTTGTACAGTTGGAATTTATCCTTTTTTGAGTTTCATTGACTTCTTTGTAATACATGAGGCTCCCCAAGTTACCTATTAAGGCCATTGAGTCAGTTGTTATTTCTGGATATGGTATTTAAGGTTGTATTCAGACAGAGCTCTTATCAAAACAGGTAAATATAGTGTGTATGATCTATGTAACAGGATTCCCTAAGTTTGTGCTCTCTTGGATGGTGAGTGTTCATCTTCAATTTAAAAGTTTAACCACGGTTAAGACTACGCTGCTAGCAATGCGATATGAGACAGTGTCTTTCCAGAGGAGTAATCCCTTAAAAACCAACCAATCAAATGCAGAGAATGCCCCATCCAGCTCTGCTAAATAGAAGCAAATAGCTCACTTCATTGTACAAATAGCTCACTCTACTGAAGAGGAAGACTCAGAAGCTAACCCCTCCCCCATTAAAGAGAAAGTACAGAACAAATTAAAATTAGAACTGAAAAAATCATGACCTGGTTACAAAATACATTAAACGTGATAGTTGATTTTAGAAGCATCTTACTTTTGTACATTTTGATTACTTTTGTATTAATATTAGAAAATTGAAAGAGGATTCACTGTATGTCAGTCATTACAAAAGCTGAAATATCCAAAAGTATATGTGTGACCAATTAAATACTTTCTGCTTTCCTTACATACTTGAAATAAATTTTCTTTTGCTTTTACAAATCTATTTGTAAGAAAGTTTTTATATGATTTTGCTTTTTTATTTAAAAGAAAAAAGGAATATAGCTCAGCCAAAGCTGAGCCATTTGCCCCACACAGTATTAAAAAAAAAACACTGCTCTTACAATCTTATTTTACGAAGTTGTTTTTAAAATTACATTTCATTGTATATTATAGTAGTAAATCAGTGCTCTAAGTGGCACTGCATTTCAGAAAATATAAAAAGAAGTCCCATATCAAGGAATCCTGGCTGAATTTTGAAACAGTGGGAACAGGTGAACGTTCCTAACTACTGAGTAATTCTACAATAGGAATTAGGTTATGAAAGATGTAGAGTCTCTAACCTCTGGAACTAGGTTTGATTCACACTGAGAAAAATAAATGAGATACAATTCAAAGTCTGACCCGCTGGAGAGAGAGATGGTCAAGGAAGGAAAGATCTTCCTGCCTCCCAGAATATCTTCCATCCAGAACCATTTCAAATACATGAGCAACCTATTTTGTTCTCAAAGATATATGAGCAATGAGTATCCTTGGGCTCTTTTGAAATGTGTAAGAGAGTACTGTTTTACAAATAACCATATAGTTACTATTGCCATTTTATTGGGTTGGTGCAAAAGTAACTCTTAAAAAAAAAAAAAAAAAAAAAGTAAAAAACCGCAATTACTTTTGCACCAGTAGCTCATTTGCCCTTGTTTAGGCTCTAAAGATACAGACCCTTTGATTAGCATCCTTTTTATGAGTCGAGCTAATATACTTTTTGTTATTCAGCTTCAATCACATACTCTGGCAGGTGGCCATAGTACTGTGTCACCTACATCATGGTTCTGCTGCTTGGACCCCAAAGATAATGATACGGAAGAACTCCAGCTTAATTATCTTCTCTTTCCTTTGTATATATAAAGAGTTTTTAGGAATGTAGATTGTCCTTTTGAAATCTGTGGTAACAAATGTGAAGACTACTACATTTTTATTTGAATAGCAAAATAATATTGAAGCCTGGGATCTAAAGAGTTAAATATTCCTTATTTTCTTTTGCTTAATAATGTATTGGATGATTTAGGAAAAAAAAAACTTTTTAATGATGGAATAGTTACCTTATCAATGGGTTGGTCATGGAGAAAAAGTACTGTTTGGTGAAAACAGGCATGTTTGTGACTTTTAAAATGACATTAATAAGCCAGGCATAGTGATGTGCCCCAGTATGTACAGCTACTTGGGAGGCTGAAGTGAAAGGATCTCTTGAGCCCAGGAGTTCAAGGACAGCTCAGACAGCATAGCAAGATCTGTTTCTCTAAAAACAAAAACAAAATAATAAAAATCTTAAAAACAGCTTAAAGATGGTTGGTTTCTTTTGAAAAGGAAAAAAAAAAAATTGCCCTGGTGCTGTGGCTCATGCCTGTAATCCCAGCACTTTGGGAGGCCTCAGGCAGATTGCTTGAACTCAGAAGTTTGAGACCAGCCTGGGCAACCTGGTGAAATCCCATCTCTACCGAAAATGCAAAAAAAAAAAAAAATTAGCCTGGCATGTTGGCATGCACCTGTGGTCCCAGGTACTCCAGAGGCGGAGGTGGGAGGATCACCTGAGCCTGGGAGGTGAAGGTTGCAGTGAGCCTGCAAGAGATCATGCCTCTGTACTCCAGCCTGGGTGACAGAGCCAGACCTCCTCTTGAAGAAAAAAGAAAAAAAGGCTGGGTGCGGTGGCTCACGACTGTAATCCCAGCACTTTGGGAGGCCAAGATGGGTGGATCACCTGAGGTCAGGAGTTTGAGACCAGCCTGGTCAACATGGTGAAACCTCATCTCTACTAAAAAAAAAAAAAAAAATTTGTTGGGCGTGGTGACAGTAATCCCAGCTACTCAGGAGGCCAAGGCAGAATTACTTGAACCCGGGAGACAGATGTTGCAGTGAGCTGAGATCACATCATTGCACACCATCAGGCCTGGGTGATGAATGAAATTCCGTCTCAAATAAATAAAAATAAAATCACTTTCACACTTGTTTGGAAATCTCTAGAAATTTTGTGGATCGGTTTCTTAAATATATTTATTAAAGGCAGTTTTGAAGTAGTAATAAGGGAAGTTTGTTTACTGTCCATCAGGAAGAAAACCAGAGCAGTAAGCTCTTACTTTTAGTATTAAGATGCGGCTATGAAGGAATAAAAAAATGCCTGCCTTAAAGAGAAATAATGGAATGAGGAGCAATTGTGGTCGAAAAAATAGAAATACAATTAATTTAGAGTCTACTAATTTGTTTTAATCCATCTGGAGTTGAAGTTTACTTCTATGACAAATACTAAAATCTATTAAGATATGAGGTAGAGATCAGACTTTTTAAGAACTTTTAATATTTTTACTATTTGCAAAGACATAACTTCCGTATACATAGTAAAATTATGTATACAATAATTAAGTCCTCTTAGATTCTGTGCTTTGTAATGACAATTATTTATACCTCTAAGTAACAATCTATTTGTAAAAAAAAGTTGTGTACAACACCTCTTGAATTAGAGATCAATTTAATGCATTCTGAGAAATTAGTAAATTTTTTAACATAATTGAAATATTGGGTCTTTTCAGGTGAGTATATGAATACCCTAAACTTTCTTTAGAAGTTCTGGATCCAAGCAACTTTAATATAAAAACCTTGAATTCATTTGTACATGACAAAATGAGATAGCCATGATAGGTGTTGGAGGACTTTTACCCAGTGGAGGAACACGTTTTACTCTGTTGGATTTTTTTTTCTTTCTTTTTGAGACGGTCTCACTGTCACTGAGGCTGGAGAGCAGTGATGCAATCATGGCACACTGCAATCTTGACCTGTTGTGCTCAAGCAATCCTCCTGCCTCAGCCTCCCAAGTATCTGGGGCCACAGGCATGTGCCACCACACCTGGCTAATTTTTAAATTTTTAATTTAATTTAATTTTTTTGAGATGGAGTCTTGCTCTGTTGCCCAGGCTGGAGTGCAGTGGCACGACCTTGGCTCACTGCAACCTCCACCTCCTGGGTTCAAGTAATTCTCCTGCCTCACCTTCCTGGGTAGCTGGGACTGCAGGCGTGTGCTACCACGCAGAGCTGATTTTTGTATTTTTAGTGAGATTGGCTTTCACCATATTGGCCAGACTGGTCTCAAACTCCTGACCTCATGATCTGCCTGCACTGGCCTCCCAAAGTGCTGGGATTACAGGCATGAGCCACTGCGCCTGGCCCAATTTTTAAATTTTTTATAGAGATGAGGTCTAACCATGTTGGCTAGGCCAGTCTCAAACTTCTGGGCTCAAGCAATCCTCCTGCCTGGGCCTTCCAAAGTTCTGGGATTACAGATGTGAGTCATGGCTCCCAGCCTTGCACTGGTCTTATAATTATGTATCTGAAGTTATTGTATATGCCTTCTTGTATATAAGAATGATCACTTCTACATACATTTATTGAAAGGCAAGTTGAGTAAGTGTGACACACATTTTTCACTAGGCTAGACCAACTCATGTCTGTGTTTATGTTGAGAAGTAATTCTATAGATAAGGGAGAATAGCAGACAAATTCAGGATACGAGTGTGCAAAGCTGCATAACAGATTTGTTGATCATGGTATCATAGCACTTTTGTAATAGTGAAAGAAAAGAAAGGGGAAGAAGGGAAATGAAAAAGAAAAAACAGAAAATATTCATATGCCCAGGAAAAGGGTCCTGGAGAGTATGTACCAAAAAATGTTTAAAAACTTGGATTACAGTGGTTTTGCAATGGGTGGTGAGGTCATAGTGGTTTTTGGTTTTGGGGTCTTTTGTGTATATTTAAAAAGTTTTCCATTGATAATTTTTGCAATTAAAGAGTTACTTTAATGGAAATTATAGGTGTAGATGATATGTGGAATGTTTACGCTAGTCACAATTTTTGGTGGAGACAACAGAAATGTACCCTGACCAACGCAAGAAAAAGGCAATTTTTATAAGTCTGTCACAGAGCCAAGGAAAAACAAGTTCCAGGGAAGAATCAGAAGCCAGGAAAGCTGGCAGCCTGGAGCACAGCCAAGATGATCCCTGTCCTAGGTACAGTCTGCAGAGGACCCCGCACCTCACAAGCCATCTCTATCATGTGGACTCTGAACCCCACCGTACCTACAATGATCTCAGCATCCTGCCTTTTTGTGTCACTCCCTCGAGGTTCAAAGCCCTTGGCAAGAAGATTTACAGAATTTACAGATGCCCCAGCTGTCAGAGAAAAAAGATTATCTTCCCCCTTTAGCTACCACAGTGGGATGTGTGACCCTCCCTCCTGTCTATTTTAGGACTGTGCCTAACCCAAGTGTTCTGGTGCTAGGTGACCAAAACCAAAAATCCATGAACACGTTCTAACAAAATAATACTATGAAGGTTTCCTGATGTTCCATATCACTCCCATAATATCTCCCTTCCTCCTCTCTAGTACTTACCAGCAAGACACTGTATCACCTGTTTAGGATCAATGTAAAGTAGAGCTAATACCTGAAATCCCAGTTTCTTTCCAAATGCTTCCCTTTCCAAATTTGAAGCCAGAAGAAAATATATTACTGCTGTTGCCGGTAAGACTTTATCGGCCAGGCACGGTGGGTGACACCTGTGATCCCAGCAGTTTTTGAGGCCGAGGTGGCAAAATAAGTTGAGGTCAGGAGTTCAAGACCAGCCTGCCCAATGTGGTGAAACCCCATCTCTACTAAAAGTACAAAAATTAGTTCAACAGGATGGCGCACACCTGTAATCCCACCTACTTGGGAGGCTGAGGCAGGAGGACCACTTGAACCTGGGAGGTAGAGATTGCAACTAGCCAACACGGTACTTACAGCCTGGGTGACGGAGGCTCAAAGAAAAAAGGCTTTACCAAAGCAGAGCTGGTGATAACCTTAAGACTTGGAAAGGAAATATCCCCAGTAGAAATATTTGATTTTAAATTACAAGGAATTTAGTCCTAAAGGATAATCTACATATTTCATAGATAAATGCAGATACCTCTAGATATCAAATGATATAAGATTTGAGCAGTGATGGATTACTGCTACTGGGTTTCTGTCTGCTACTCTGAGGACAAGTTCAGGCTCAAGTGCAGAACTAAGATGAAGGGTATGAGATTTGTAGTCAAAATCTTCCGGAAGTAGGAAGGTAGTCACAGACAAAGACAGAGTAAGCGTTCATCACAGGATGCGGTCATTGAAGGACAGTTTTGAAGAATAAAAGCTGATCGTGAAACCAATGCAAAAACCATAAACACATGGAAGAGGCCTTTATTCCTGGGAACAAAGAGGAAGGTTATCAAGGATGTGCTTGTAGAAAACATATTAATGCTGGAATATTGTCTTCCTTCCCATCATTTCAGGTCAGTTAGCTACTCAGCTAGAAAAAAGAAATGATGCCCTTGTGAGGACTCTGAGCAATACTGGAATTCAGCTGTTTTGTTTCTAATAAAACATGGTTTAACTGTTACATGAATAGAAGTTTCTTATAAGTGCCAATCACTTCTTTCCAGAGAGGCAGTGCTGAAGATTCTGTTCATTGGTACACTAAGTGTTTTTCATGACCCAGTGTTTTATTTCTTAGAATTTAACTTTTTTTTTCTCAGATGATTTAATGAAAATTATAGCAGTCTGCTCATTATTCAACAAAATCCATTTCCTCTTCTCCCTGAACACAAAGCTTGACTGTGTTTCCTAGATGGCCCTTGCAGTTAGATGGGGCCATGTGACTGGGTGCTAGCAGTGGAAGTGATGCTGCCACTTAAGGGCTTGACAGTGCCACTGCATACTGACGGAGATGCTGTGACCCTCGGAAGCCTTGTCTTTATGAGGTGGACCCCCTCTCAGGCTGTGTCTCTTAGTCATTTCAGCAACCTTTTTACTTGTCGGTGGTGGTAAGTTGTGACTGAGATGGAAACTTTTATGAGGCTGTGCCATTATAGCTTTTATCTGTTACTGTAGCCTGTGCTAGTAACTAATACACTAATAAAGCGTTTTTGGTTTTTATTTTGGTCTTGGTTTTCTATTCATTTGTTTTGTAGAACAACTGTAAATGTGAATATTATATTTCCAGTGTATCTTAGCTTACAGGTTCAAAGCACCATAAAACAGATAAAAGGATTATATTAATAACAAGTACTTAATGAAGAAAAGATCAACGCCAGCGAGTCGATAGAAATAACGTGCAAATATGTTTCTTTCCCCCAAACTTAGTGCTTGGCTCATAGTAAGTATAAAATAAATGCCTCTTGTTTCATCAATAAATAACCCCCCCTCCCAAGCTGCAGACTGACATTTTAATTGCTCATTGGACATTTCCAAACAGCTGTCCTACAGGGACAAACCACGTGACATTTCCAAAACAAATCTCTTCCTTGCCAGCCTCTGCCTACTCTG
This sequence comes from Callithrix jacchus, assembly GCF_049354715.1. Taxonomy (NCBI): domain Eukaryota; kingdom Metazoa; phylum Chordata; class Mammalia; order Primates; family Cebidae; genus Callithrix; species Callithrix jacchus. The sequence continues at coordinate 16,004,395 of NC_133509.1, forward strand.
CCTCCACCAAGCTACCTTTATTCTCCCGACTCTCCTGTTTTGATTAATGGTACCCTTGGAAGGTCCTCTGTTGACTCCCATAACCAAATATTTACCTCATCCTCTAAATTTCCAACCACCTTTCCTCCTGTCAGCCCCACTTTTTCACCTCTCTATCCAAGGAAGCTCACACCCACTTCACTCTTTCTCATGTCTGAATTGGCACCATGTGCCAAGAATTCCCAGGCTTTGGGTTTTCTCACCAATAACATTTCAAAAAAGGATTTAGGACCAACATAGAATTCCCAACTTTTAATTTTGCCAGATAAAGACACTCTTTAAAAAACGTATCTTTTATTGTTCTATAGACTATTTTAAAAATGGTAATGTAGGGAGGACTCAGCTTTAGAATATAGGACACTCCTCTACATTGAATTTAATTTCATGAGAATTCACTACATTGTTCAAGAATGGCTAGTGGGAAACTCTTGTCTAGACCAGCACTGGCCCTGAGGTCCCGATGTGGTCTTGTGGCCAGATGAATGTTTCTGATTTCCAGTTCCAGTGCTCCTCCAGTCAACAACAGCCTCTCTGATTCTCTGTGGCCTGCTCTCCCCTACCTGGCATTAAATTCCCAAAAGAAGACCTCACACTACCTTTCCAGTGTTGTCTCTAATTTCCAGGCAAATTAGATCTTCTGTTTTTCCTTTTTCTTTTCTATCTTTGACTATGCAGTTCTTCCACCTGTACACTCCATCATTTTTTCTCCACCACTCAAAATTCTACCCCAAATTTAAGACCGCATTTGATACCATTGCCTCCATGGAAACTTTGGTGATCTGCTTTGGCCACACAGACAATAGCTTTCCTCTCCTTGAACTTGCTTATTATACACTGTAAGGTAGAATAAGTGGCCTCTTTCCACATGCTGTGCTCGTTTACCTCTCCCGCAAAATTACAATAAATCCTTGAAGAGAAGAAAAATGTTGGATTCATTTTTTATTTGAACATGAAATATTCAATATCTATTCGATGACTTAATACTTTCAACATAGTGAGCGCCAGACTTTAAAAAGTATCTTTGAAACATTTAAATAACCTTAATCTTCAATGTCAAGTAAATAACAATAGAGTACTGGGGAAACAGATTGCCAAGTAACTTTTTTTAATTCCGGGTTCTAGGACCGTAACACAGAGGCTTTTCTACTATAAACATTTTATTTTAGGCCCCTACCCAGGAATTGTCTTGTCTTTTATTTTAGACTCCTAACCAGGAATTGAATTGTCTTAAAAGGCAATTTGTAGGAGAAATAGGAATTACAGATCTTCTTAACTCTGATCTAATTTTGTGCACAAGCCATTTTTAGTGAAGGTACTTGTGCACAGCTTTTTATTCCTTTAGGTTTTGTATTCATCAAAAAGCAAGAAGGAATGGGATGACAAAATTCATCTATTTCCCTCCTCACTTTTGAAGGAAATCTGAGCACTTGTATTTCTATGTTCTGTCTTGACCAAATAAGTATATTTTTCTTTTGTTCCTTTTTTTTTTTTTTTTGGTCTTGGTTTTCTATGCATTTGTTTTGTAGAACAGGCTGGAGTACAGTGGTGTGATCTTGGCTCACTGCAACCTCTGCCTCCCAGGTTCAAGCAATTCTCTGCCTCACCCTCCTGAGTAGCTGGGATTACAGGCCTCCGCCACCATACCCAGCTAATTTTTGTATTTTTAGCAGAGACGGGGTTTCAACATCTTGGCCAGGCTGATCTTGAACTCCTGACCTTGTGATTCACCAGCCTCAGCCTCCCAAAGGGTTGGGATTACAGGTGTAAGCCACTGCACCTGGCCAGAAATATTTCTTCCTATAGTGTCCTGTTATTACAACAATCAATATTGGCTGGGCACGGTGGCTCTCAGCAGTGAGCTGAGATCGTGCCATTGTACTCCAGCCTGGGAGACCAGCAAAATGTCTCAAAAAAAACCAAGAAAATTAATATGTATGTAAATTTTAAAGTTTTACCCCAATTATATGAATAATAGAAAAGTCCACAAAGATTAGGTCAAACATATTCTATCTTGTTATTACATGTTTTATGGAAGGTATGAAAATAAAAGACAGAACCCTATAAAAATGTAAAATTTTCTGGGCTCCAAGTACTGACCAGGAAAATACAATTTAATTTATAATCTGAATTTTAGTCAGAGCATGTGGTAAGAGGCTTTTATGTGTCGCTGTGCACTACAACTAGAGATGAGAAAAACATACTTTTTAAAAAACATTTATTCCTGCGGTGGGACCCCTTAAGCCCTGAGGGGGTAACAGTCTGTTCAAGAACACCTGGGTTATGAGTGACAGCCTGCTGTTTGTTCAGATCACAGGCATAAAACCAAACTTTGAAGTGGGTTCTTCTCATCAGCTTAAGCTTTCTGTTACCAAGTAGTCATCTCCTTCAGTGAAGCTTGCTGGGTACCCTGCTGCTGCCAAGCTGTGGACCCTCTCAGCCAGTCATATGGAGGATGACAGCATGGATCTCATTGACTCAGATGAGCTGCTAGATCCAAAAGATTTGAAGAAGCCAGATCTGGCTTCCCAGTGGGCTGCTTCTTACGGGGAAGGGAAAAAGAGGAAGACCTGCCAGAGCTGACCCTGTGGCCTTGCTGAAGAACTAGAAAAACAGAAGTCAAGGAAACAGATGAGTTCCCAACCCAAGTCAGCTTGTGGAAATGGCTACCTGGGCGATACTTTCCGCTGTGCCAGCTGCCCCTATCTTGGGATGCCAGCTGCCCCTACCTTGGGATGCCAGCCTTCAAACCTGGGGAAAAGGTGTTTCTGAGTGATAGCAATCTTCATGTCCCAACATGGGACATGTCTACTCCTCTGGCCAACTCCTGTTTCTTAAATCCCACCACTGTGGCTCCTCCCACCTTCTCCGGATTAGTCCTCTGTTTGAGATCCATTTGCAAAATGGGTGCTTAGCAGACGTAGTGAAACTGGCTGGGGGACACAGTGGTGTGTAGTACGGCTCTGCATCAAAAGACCAAGGTATTATGGGGCCCAGTTACCCAGGATGGGCTGGGTTTCTTCACCCTGTGTTAAGAGAAGGGAGTGTGTCCTGAAGAAGCCCTTCTCTGGATGTTAAAATGCTGACCAGAATACTCTTGAACCCAGACATCCTTGAGCATCACTATTGTGATAAAGCTCCAGGTCCTGACCCCTAGTCTAACCTCGGCAATGCTTTCACCTACTTGTCTTTCAGAGTTGTTAGTTTACTCCATTCTTTGTGACATGGTCAAGTGTCTCATGATCTCAGGGCACCAGAGGAGTCACTCAGTAGTTGCCATGATGATATCCAATGTCCCTCTGCCCCCTTCCACCCCCAGCCCCATTTTACTGTAGCATTGCATCTGTGTCTTCTTGTCGTTTCTGTTAACCTTCAGGTTTTAAACTTGCTGCATATCTTGAAAATAAGTAAATAAATAGAATAAAAATGTTTGGAAATATGTACAACTTCGATACAGTTTCAGGGTGCTCCGGAGACCCATGGCCTCTTCATGTAAAACACTGACAATTTCTAGAGCACTTTGAGAGACTACACTATGATCATGATCAAATTTTGTAATTAAACCTAATGAGGGCAATGGACACTTCCCAAACAAGAGATGTGTCAATTTGGGCATGTGAGGGCTAAATTTAAATAGACGCTGCTAGTACAAGATTCAACATTCAGAGAAGAATATAATCTAGAGCCCATCCACTGTATCACTTACTATATCCAGCATGCAAAAAAAAAAAAAAAAAAAAAAAAATCACTGAACATGCAACAAAAAAAGAAAAAGGAAGAAACAAAAATCATGAGATAAAACAGTAAAAGAAGCAGACCCAGAGATGATTCAGATACAAGTTAGTGAACAAAGATTTCAAAATAATGATCATTAGTATGTTTAAAAAATTAGAGGGAAAGATGGATAACATGGATGAAAAGATGAAGTACTTTTTTAATTTGAATTTATCAATAGGAATCAAATGGACATTTTAGAAATGCAAGTTGAAATATCTGAAATTAAGAACTATTTGAATGGTTACAGCACCAGTCTAGTTTCAAAAATAGTCATAGAAAATATTCAAATGGAACACAGAAGGAAAAAACATAATGAAAAAAAAGAACAAAGAGATGTGGGGCATAGACAAAAGGTCTAACATATGTGTAATTACTATTTAGAAAGAGAAGAGAAAGAGAAAGGATGTAAGTAATACTTTTTTTTTTTTTAGTAGTGACAGGGTTTCACCATGTTAGCCAGGCTGGTCTTGAACTCCTGGACTCAAGTGATCTGCCTGCCTCGGCCTCTTAAAGTGCTGGTACTACAGGTGTGAGCCACTGTGCCCAGCCAGATGTAAGTAATACTTGAAAAATAATGGCTGAGAGTTTTTCTAATCTAATAAAAGATAAAGTTCACAGACTCAAATAGCTTCACAAAAAGCTTCATGCTGGATAATAAAAGCACACCTAATCACAGCACAATAAAACTTCTGAAAACTTAAGATAAAAAGAAAATCTCTTTTTTTTTAATACAAAGTCTTGCTCTTTTGCCCAGGCTGGAGTGCAGTGGCATGATCTTGGCTCACTGCAACCTCCACGTTCTGGGTTCAAGTGATTCTTGCACCTCAGCTGCCTGAGTAGTTGGGACTACATGCATGCACCACCATGCCCACTAATTTTTTTTATTCTTAGTAGAGATGGGATTTTGTTGTGTTGGCCAGGCTGGTCTCGAACTCCTGAACTCAAGTGATCTGTCCTATTTGGCCTTCCAAAATGCTGGGATTACAGGCATGAGCCACCACACCTGGCCCAAAAGAAAATCTTAAAAGCAGCCGAGGCTGGGTGTGGCTTATGCCTGTAATCCCAGCACTTTGGGAGGCAGAGGCGAGTGGATCACCTGAAGTTAGGAGTTTGATACCAGCCTGGCCAACATAGTGAAATGCTGTCTCTACTAAAAATACAGAAATTAGCTGATTGTGGTGATGGTGCCTGTAATCCCAGCTACTTGGGAGGCTGAGGTAGGAGAATTGCTTGAACCCAAGAGGTTGCAGTGAACCAAGATTGTGCCACTCCTCTCCAGCCTGGGTGATAAAGCAAGAGTCTGTCAAAAAAAAAAAAAAAAAAGAGCAGCTGGAGAAAAAAAGCGATACAGTTTCTCTTGAGGAACAACAATAAAGATGATAACTAATCTCTTCACAAAAATCTGGGGACGCGGAAGACAATAGAATAACATCCTTAAAATGCTGAAAGAAATATAAAGCTAAACAAAAACCCTGTCAACCTAGAATTCTGTTACCCTCCACCAAAAAAACCTTCAAATATGAAAGTAAAAAAAAGTGTCTTTGGACAAATAGGAACTGTGAGGTTGCATACCCAGTAGACTAACATGATAAGAAATCCTAAAGTAATTTATCAGGTCAGAGGAAAATGATCCCATGTCATCATGCTGAGTAAATATGAAAGAAGACCATTCACTTTTTTTTTTTTTTTTTTTTTTTTTGAGCTGGATTCTCACTCTGCCACCCACCCTGGAGTGCAGTGGCACAATCTTGGTTCACTGTAACCTCCACCTCCCGGGTTCGAGTGATTCTCCTGCCTCAGCCTCCATAGTAGCTGGGATTATAGGCACCTGCCACCACACCTGGCTAATTTTTGTATTTTTAGTAAAGACAGGGTTTTACGATGTTGGCCAGGCTGGTCTTGAACTCCTGACTTCAGGTGATCGATCTGCCCTGGCCTCCCAAAGTGCTGGGATTATAGGTGTGAGCCACTGTGCCTGGCAGACCATTCACTATTAAAACAACAATCATAATAGATATTTGCAGGGTTTATAACATAGGTAGAAAATAAGATATACCATCCTGGGCAACATAGTGAGACTCTGTCTCTACAAAAAAAAAAGAAAATCAAAAAATTAGCTAAGTGGTGGGAGCTTGAGGTGAGAGAATTGTTTGAGACCAGGAGGTAGAGATTGCAGTGAGCTGAGATTGTGCCACTGTACTCCAGCATGGGTGACAGAGCTAGAATGTTATTTCCCTAAAATTAGGAAAAGGCAAGAATATGCATGATCACCACTGGTGTTTGACATTGTGTTGAAAGTCCTAGCCAGTGTGGCAGGACAGGAAAAAAAATTGGTATGCAGATTGAAAAAGAATGAAGCAAGACTGTCTTTATGGCAGACATGATTGTTTACATTGAAAATCTTTTATTATTTTTTTTTTTGAGACAGAGTCTCACTCTGTTGCCCAGGATGGAGTGCAGTGGCATGATCTCAGTTCACTGCAACCTTTGCCTCCTGGGTGCCAGCAATTGTTCTACCTCAAACTCCCAAGTAGCTGGGATTACAGGCATGTGCCACCACGTCTGGCTAATTTTTATACTTTTAGCAGAGTCAGGTTTTCACAATGTTGGCCTGGCTGGTCTTGAATTCCTGACCTCAGGTCATCCTCCAGCCTTCCTCCCAAAGTGCTAGGATTACAGATTGAGCCACCATGCCCGGTTGAATTTTTTTTTTTAATTTTTGGAAAATCTTTAAAAATATATGAAAAAATACTAAACTGAAAAGTGAATTTAAGAATATCGTGTAATACAAAGTCAATATACAGCCAACTGTATTTCTATATGCTACCAAGAAACAATTGAAATATAAACTTTAAAATATCACTTAATAGTATTCAAATATATAAAATATTTGGGAATAAATATGATAAATATGGTCTCACCTCCTTTAGGAGGCCGAGGTGAGAGGATTGCTTGAACCCAGGAGTTTGAGACCAGCCTGGACAATAGGTTGGGAAATGGCCTTTACTAAAAATAAAAATAAGGAATTGGTATAGACTCATAGTTTTCAGTACACATAGGTATAGAAAATTCAAAGACCTAGGAAAAACAACCTTGCAAAAGAAGAACAGAGTGACTACAGATCAATGGAACAGAATAGAGAGTCCAGAAATGAATCTCCAATATATGGTAATGGACTTATTTGGTTGTTTATTTTTTAGAAATAGGGCCTTGCTCTCACTCAGGCTGGAGGACAGTGGCACAATTATAGTTCACTGCAGCCTCTATCTCATGGGATAAAGTGATCATCCCACCTCAGCCTACTGAGTAGCTAGGACTACAAGTGCATACCACCATATCTGGCATATTTTTACATTTTTGCAGAGTGCCACTGTGTTGCTCAGGCTGGTCTTGAACTCCTGGTCTCAAGTAGTCTTCCCGCCTTGGCCTCCCAGCATGCTGGGAATACAGGTGTGAGCCACCATGTTCAGCTGGTAATTGATTTTTAACAAACGACCCAAGGTCATTCATCAGGAAATGAATATATTTTTCGATAAGTGGTGTTGGAAAACTGAGTATCTATGAAAAAAATAACTTTGACCTCTGCCTCATAGCATACACAGTAGTTTTTAAATATGAGGATAGCTTTCTGAATTTAGGGTAAATAACTGTTTCAGACAGGATGCACAAAAAAGCACATTAGCCATAAAATTTAAAACTTATACACTGGACTTTATAAAAAGCAAAAATTTCTGCTCAATACTATTAAGAAAATAAAGGCAGGCCACAGTGTGGTTGAAAACATTCTCAGTGCATTTATTTAAAAAGGACTTGGGTGGCTGGGCGCGGTGGCTCACGCCTATATTTCCAGCACTTTGGGAAGGTTAAGGTAGGTGGATCACGAGGTCAGGGGTTCAAGACCAGCCTGGCCAAATGGTGAAACCCTGTCTCTACTAAAAATACGAAAATTAGTCAGGCATGGTGGCAGGTGCCTGTAATCCCAGCTACTCTGGAGGCTGACGCAGGAGAATTGCTTGAACCCAGGAGGCAGAGATTGCAGTCAGCCGAGATTGCACCACTGCACTCCAGCCTGGGTGACAGAGCAGGACTCTTTCTCGAAATAATAAATAAATAAATAAATAAATAAATAAATAAATAAATAATAAATAAATTGGACTTGGATCCAGAATATATGAACTCCTACAAACCAATAAGCAAGGTAAACAACTTTATAAATGGGCAAAAACTCAATCAGACATTTGACAAAGGAAGATGTATAAATGTCTAGTAACGCCACATGATGGGGATTTGGTGAGGGTAGGGGGAGGCAGTCACAATGGGTTAGAACAGTGGATCAGAGCCTGAACAGGGTGAGTAAAGCATCCCCACAGTGAGAAGTCCTGGCATGGTCGGAGCCCAAGTAAGGAGAGAAGGCCAGTTATGTGGGGGAAAGCCTGGCATGGAGGAGTTCAGAGCTCCAGCAGAGAGAGAGGTGGTCATGTCCAGGGACAATTCAGCATGGCATATTGGAGTAGGAGCTCCAGGGTGAGACGGATATCCATATAGGAGCAGCCCAGTATTGGATGTCAGAGCCTGAGCTAGGAGAGCAGAGTCCATAAAGGAAATAGCCCAACCTAGGGAGTTAGAGCCTCAGCTAGGTGAAAGGGGTGTTGCTGTGAAGACGGTGCAGCATCTTCAGAGCATAAGTGGAGTAAGGAGGGCATCTACTGGAGGGGAGGCTCAAAGATTTCAGAAGTGGGGCAAGGTGAAGAGGGCTCAGTGGTAGAGGAATGACCTTGAATGGAGTGTGAGAGAGTGAGCATAATGAGGAGATTGCCATCCTGGGGATGGGATGGCAATGAACATGGGAGATTGGATGCACTTAGCATATTGACCAAAAAAGTAAATATAATAAGAACGGCATATGTCAGAAAGGAGCTACAGATGCAGAAAGGGGGAAAACTAAGGTGAACTCTATGGTGTTGGATTGGATCTAGAAGTATTGGCATAGAATGGGCGTGGTGGTTCACACCTGTTATACCAGCACTCTGGGAGGCTGAGATGGGCAGATCTCCTGAGCCCAGGAGTTCAAGACCAGCCTGGGCAACATGGCGAGACCCTGTCTCTACTAAAAATAAAAAAAAAAAAGAACAAATATTCGTGTACACTCATGGTTTTCAATACATGTAGGTATAGAAATAAATACAGATGTGTGTGTGTGTGTGTATGTGTGTGTGTGTGTGTGTGTGTGTGTGTGTCCATATATTCTCTAGCTCTGACCTGAGAGACGCCCTGGAAGCAGTAACATGCCATAAAATTGAGCACACCAACTGCCTAAATTTTGGTTCCTAGATACAGTTTTCCACTAAAATAAACTAGGCTTCCTTGGAGAAATGGCTGATTCCAGGTATGGGCAGAAAAAGAATAGGGGATTCTGGATATACTTGTTCCAGAAAGGAATAGGTTGTTCTAAGAATGATAGGAACATGTGTGTCAAAAGGACACAGAAGCCAGTGTACAGAGGCCAATTTAGTACAATTTGAGTATTAAAATAAATGATAGATTATAACCCACCAAAGAACATAGGAAACCACAATTTATGCAGATATATATTAATAAATGAACAAATTAAAAGTCTGTGTGGGAAGCAGCTAGTTACCTAATCTCAGAGTACCTCTATGCAAAAGTATTACTTACAAAGGGAAAACAATAACTTTTCAGTGGAGAAGACTTGTAAACACCACCTTCTTCAAGTGATCACTGAACACCATTAGAAAAGGGGCAACTGAAAGTGATGTGCTTTCTATGACAGTCTTGCCAAAGCTGCATAATCTGAATGTAATTATGAAGAAACATTAGATGAACCCAGATTTGGGGCTGTTCTACAGTATGATTGGCCTGTAAACTTCAGAAGTAGCAAGGTCGTGAAAGTCAAGGAAACTTGAGAAGAGCTGGAGACCGAAGAAATTTGACAACTAACTGCAGCATATAATTACTGAATCATCCTTTTACTAGGAAGAATATTATTGGGATAATTGCTAAAGTTTCAGGCTGAGCATGGTGGCTCACGCATGTAATCCCAGCACTTTGGGAGGCTGAGGCAAGAGGATCACTTGAGCCCAAAGTTTGCCAGCCTTGGCAACATGGCAAGATCCTGTCTCTAAAATAAAATAAAATTTAAATTTAAAAATTTAAATTTAAAAATTTTAAAAAGGCTTGACTAGGGTCTGAGAATCAGATGGTTGTATGCACCAATAATTTCCTAATTTGATGGTTGCATGTGATTAAGTAGGAGAATGTCTTGTTGGTATGAAATGCACACTAAAGAATTAGAGGAAAATGGAGCATCAGGTTGGCAATTTATGCTAAAATATTCAGAAAAAAAGTTCTTTGTGTTTTACTTGCAACTTTCTCTAAATATGTGATTATGCCAAAATTTTATTAACTATTATCATCTAACACACACACACACACATACACACACACGATAGTACCAAGTGTTCGTGAGGAAGGGGAGCAGCTGTCCCACTTTGGAAAATTATGTGTCCATTTCTCATAAAGTTAAAGTTACACCTCCCCTAGGAGCCAGAAATTTCTCTTCTAGACACATCTACAAAAGGACCTGTGTGTTCTTAGCAGTTTTATTCAACATCCCTGCAAACTGGAAGGAACCCAAATGTCCATTAATAAGGGAATGGATAAATAAATTGTGGTTTGTCCATACAGTGTGAATACCCTTCAGCAATAAATAGAAATGAGCTGCTAACACACAGAACAACATGGATGAATCTCAAGTGTTATGTTGCATGAAAGAAGTCAAATACAGGTGAGTTTATACTTAAGATTCTATTGACATGAAATTCAAGGCCAGTCAAAACCAAACTACAGTGATTGAAATTAGAATATAATAGTTGTTGCTTTCGGGGAACGGAGATTGACTGAAGAGGATTGGTGGAAAATTTCTGGGTGCAGAAATGTTTTATGTCTTTTTTTTTTTTGAGACAGAGTCTTGCTCTGTTGCCCAGGCTGGAGTGCAGTGGTGCTATCTCGACTCACTGCAACCTCTTCCTCCAGGGTTCAAGCAATTCTCCTGCCTCAGCCTCCTAGGTAGCTGGGATTACAGGCATGCATCACCATGCCTGGCTAATTTTGTATTTTTAGAGACGAGATTTCTCCATGTTGGTCAGGCTGGTCTCGAATTTTTAACATCAGGTATCCACTTGGCTCGGGCTCCCAAAGTGCTGGGATTACAGGCATGAGCCACCATGCCTGGCCATGTTTTATATCTTGATTGGGTGGTTATATATATTTGACATAATTAATCAAATTGTACATAAAATTTATGCATATTGTTTTTGTAAACTATCTCAATTTAAAAAGCTAAAAACTTTAAAATGTGCTAAATCCTCAGCAATGGTTATCTCTAGGGAATGGGATTCCCACATTATGTATTACTGAGGTTTTGAACTATTTCAACCAGTATGTCTTAGTTATTAAAAAGAGCCACACTGAGCTTGAGTGGCCAAGGCAAGATGGGTCAAAGTCGGAGTGGTGCTCATGGTCCTGGAGGTGGCAAGAAGGATAGCAAGGACAAGAAAAAGAAATATGAACCTCCTGTACCAGCTAGAGTGGGGAAAAAGAAGAAAGCAAGGGGACCAGATACTGCCAGCAAACTGCCACTGGTGACACCTCACACTCAGTGCCGGTTGCAATTACTGAAGTTAGACAGAATTAAAGATTACCTTCTCATGGAGGAAGAATTCATTAGAAATTGGGAACAAATGAAACCATTAGAAGAGCGAGAGGAGGAAAGATCAAAAGTGGATGATTTGAGGGGCACCTGGATGTCAGCAGGAACCTTGGAAGAGATCATTGATGACAAACATGCCATCGTATCTACATCTGTGGGCTCAGAACACTAGGTCAGTATTCTGTCATTTGTAGACAAGGACCTGCTGGAACCTGTCTGCTTAGTCCTGCTCAACCACAAGGTGAATGCTGTGACAGGGGTGCTGATGGATGACACTGATCCCCTGGTCACAGTGATGAAGGTGGAAAAGGTCCCCCAGGAGACCTATGCCAATACTGGGGGCTTGGACAACCAAATTCAGGAAATTAAGGAATCTATGGAGCTTCCTCTTACCCATCCTGAATATTATGAAGAGATGAGTATAAAGGCTCCTAAGGGGGTCATTCTCTATGGTCCACCTGGCACGGGTAAAACCTTGTTAACCAAAGCAGTAGCAAACCAAACCTCAGCCACTTTCTTGAGAGTGGTTCGCTCTGAACTTATTCAGAAGTACCTAGGTGATGGGCCCAAACTCGTATGGGAACTGTTTTGAGCTGCTGAAGAACATGCACCGTCCATCGTGTTTATTGATGAAATTGACGCCACTGGGACAAAAAGATATGACTCAAATTCTGGTGGTGAGAGAGAAATTCAGCGAACAATGTTGGAACTGTTGAACCAGTTGGATGGATTTGATTCTAGGGGAGATGTGAAAGTTATCATGGCCACAAACTGAACAGAAACTTTGGATCCAGCACTTATCAGACCAGGCCGCATTGGCAGGAAGATCAAGTCCCCCCTGCCTGATGGAAAGACTGAGAAGCACATCTTTCAGATTTACACAAGCAGTATGACGCTGGCCGATGATGTAACCCTGGACGACTTGATCATAGCTAAAAATGCCCTCTCTGGTGCTGACCCTAAGGCAATCTGTACAGAAGCTGGTCTGATGGCCTTAAGAGAATGTAGAATGAAAGTAACAAATGAAGACTTCAAAAAATCTAAAGAAAATGTTCTTTGCAAGAAACAGGAAAGCACCCCTGAGGGGCTCTATCTCTAGTGAACCACAGCTGCCATCAGGAAAATGGGAGATTTCTCCACTCCTGAAAGGGATGAGGTTGGGGGAGTTGCCCAGTGGAATCCCTGTTCCCGTTGGTTTTTATTAGCAAAACATCCTATGTCTTTGGAGTATGATGTGTAAGTGCCCACTGGGTGGTCTTTGTCAGTCACTGTGCAGCAGTCTGCTTCCCAATAAAGCATGCTCTGGCCGGGCGCGGTGGCTCAAGCCTGTAATCCTAGCACTTTGGGAGGCCGAGGCAGGTGGATCACGAGGTCAAGAGATCGAGACCATCCTGGTCAACATGGTGAAACCCCGTCTCTACTAAAAATACAAAAAATTAGCTGGGCATGGTGGCATGCGCCTGTAATCCCAGCTACTCAGGAGGCTGAGGCAGGAGAATTGCCCGAACCTCCTAGGAGGCGGAGGTTGCGGTGAGCAGAGATCGTGCCATTGCTCTCCAGCCTGGATAACAAGAGCGAAACTCCGTCTCAAAAAAAAAAAAAAAAAAAAAGCATGTTCTCCCTCTCTCTCTCTCTCTCTCTCTCTCTCTCTCTCTCTCTCTCTCTCTCTCTCTCTCACACACACACACACACACACACACACACACAGCCACATTGAGCATCTAAAAATATAATTACATGAAGGTAGTAGGATTTGTCCAAATTGCACTCAAGCAACTAGTTATTTTGGGGAAAACTTAAGTTAGAACTTTTTTTAACATATACAAAAAATGCTTTGGTAAGTAAAAGGTAATGTATAAAATAAAGCCAGAAATTTTAGATTGTCATAAATAATATAAAACAGGGGTTAATATTTATCTGCTTTCTGAATTGCAAAGAAACTTTCAATGATTAAAAGTAATGTTAGGAACTGTAAACGAGTACATTTTTGCTACATGAGAATACCCCAGTATATAACGAAGTGGAAGCAATTAAATGCAACAGGAAGTTGGGGGAGTCTACAAAAACATAATGACATTCAACAGAGTTGTAAATAAAGGATGTAAATTCTAGAAAGGAAGAAAGGATGGAAAGAAGGGAGGGAGGAGGGTAGGAAAGGAGCCATGGCAGAAGGGACAGAAAAAAAGAAAAAAGACAAGAAAAAGAAAGAAAAGAGAAGAGAAAGGAGTTAAGAAGGAAGAACAGAGAGGACGAGCACACAGATGGCTAATCAGCAGGTGAGGAAAAGGTAAACCTGATTTTTTTTTTTTTTTTTTTTTTGAGGCGGAGTCTTGCTCTGTCACCAGGCTGGAGTGCAGTGGCGCGATCTTGGCTCATTGCAACCTCCGCCTTCCCAGTTCAAGTGATTCTCCTGCTTCAGCCTCTCCAGTAGCTGGAACTACAGGTGCGCGCCACCACACCCAGCTAATTTGTGGATTATTATTTTTAGGAGAGTCGGCGTTTCACCGTGTCAGTCAGGATGGTCTCCATCTCTTTTTTTTTGAGACGGAGTTTCGCTCTTGTTACCCAGGCTGGAGTGCAATGGCACGATCTCGGCTCACCGCAACCTCCGCCTCCTGGGTTCAGGCAATTCTCCTGCCTCAGCCTCCCGAGTAGCTGGGATTATAGGCACGTGCCACCATGCCCAGCTAATTTTTTGTATTTTTAGTAGAGACGGGGTTTCACCATGTTGACCAGGATGGTCTCCATCTCTTGACCTCGTGATCCGCCCTCCTCGGCATCCCAAAGTGCTGGGATTACAGGTGTGAGCCAACGCGCCCGGTCCGTAAAGCTGAATTTTTACACCTAAATTAAACCTATCAAAGTAGCAAACTTACTGTTAAATGATAGCATTCGATGGCAGCCGTGGTATGGCCAGATAACGTATGTTCAATACGTGCAGGGGTGTAATTGTCACATTTCTGAAAGCCAAACTAGTGATGTGTAGTGATAATGTTTAACATGTTTCTATATTTTGAACCAGAAATATCACATTTTGGAATCCGTCAAAAAATAATTAAAACACTCTTTTCAGGATTATTCGTAAGTAAAAACGAGAAAAATAATCTCAATGCCAAAATTAAGGGACTAGTTCTTAAATGATGGGACATCCGCTTGATGGATTATTATTCTACCATTAAATGGTGTTTACAAGGAGTTTTTAATAACTTTTTAAAAATGCTTTAAAAAAAATGCTCACGATCACGGATAGCAAGGCTGAACTCCTTCAGTTCCGAAATAGAAACTTCTCTGGTGGAAGCACAGTCGGCCTCTAAGACACGCTTCAGGTTTGTTCTCCTTAATTGTATTTAAATACTGCCTCCCAACCCCCCACCCCACTCCACGTGTATGTGTGTGTGTGTGTGTGTGTGTGTGTGTGTGTCACCGGCTGCTCGGGAGGACAGGCGGCTCCGCGCTGCGGCCGTGGCGGGCCCCGTGCACACCGCGCTAGGCTCACAGGGCGGCTGGCAGGGCGGAGAGCGGCGCGGGGCAGCTGCTGCGACGGTGGCAGCGGAGATGAAGGTGTCAGCCTGACTCGGGTGGCTCCTGAGAGCTCGCTGGGGAACCTAAGCGACTCTCACATCTCTTCGGCATCTGGCTGTCACCCCCTCCGGAGAATAATGGATCCCCTTCCCTTTCCCCTTCCAAATGTCCCCCAAGTTCCTCCCAAGGCAAACTCCAGCTGGAGGGGGCATCCTGGGAAGTGTAGTTCCCGCTGCTCCGCATTGCGGAGGAGGGGCGGGAAGGATGCTGAGCGCTGCCTGTCTACCCAGCACAACATGCCAGGTCCTGCTGGAAATCATCCAGCCCTACCTGTCAGTCTGCCAGGGATCAGGAGGCCACAGGTTGAGTAAGAAAAGTGTCTGGATTATAGATAGCAGAGCTTGTACTATATATAGTTTCTAAGTTAAGAGTTCTTTTAAGTGTGTGGCATTCCCAGTGTATTTTAGTATACATTTGTAAAACAATACAAGACAAAGTCTTTATCATTTAAACCAAGTTATATGATCTTCTAGAGGTTTAGAAAAGAACAACATTAGAAACTCTTCGCTTGAAACCCTCATATATTGGAGGGAATGTAATGCAGCCACTGTGGAAAACAACTTGGAAGTTCCTCAAAAAGTTAAACATAGAGTCATCGTTATAACCCAGCAATTCTATTCTGAGGTAGATCCATTTTCACGTTTACAAAAAAATTATAAATATGTGTTCACGCAAAAATTTGTACACTAATGTTCATAGCAGCGTTATTCATAATAGTTAAAACATGGAAACTAACACACATATCCCCAACTAATGAATTAACAAACAAAATGTGGTATATCTAGACAATGAAATACTATTTGCCCAGGAAAAGAAATGAAATGCTGATACATGCAATGACATAGATGACCCTTGAAAGCATTATGCTAAGAGAAAGACACAGGGCCACATATTTTATTTCATTTATGTGAAATGTCAAGAATAGGCAAGTCTGCAGAGACAGAAAGATTTGTGGTTGCTAATGGACATGGGGTTTCTTTTGGGGGGGATAAAAACGTTCTCAAATTGGATAGTGATGATGGTTATACAACTCTGTGAACTGAACATTTAAAAAATTGTGATAAAATATACATAATCTAAAACTTACCATTAACCATCAAAATATTAACCATTTCAAGTGTACAGTTCAGTGGCATTAAGAACATTCATAGGTTACGCAAGCATCATAACCAGCCAGCTGCAGAAGTTTTTCATCTTCCCAAACTGAAAGTTTGTGCCCCTTAAACAATAACTCCCCATCTCCCTCTCCCTGCATCTCCTGGCAAGCACCCTTTCTACTTTCTGTCTCTATGAAGTTATTATTTTAGGCACCTCATATAAGTGGAATCGTACAGTATTTGCCCTTTGTGACTTGCTTATTTCACTTAGCATAATGTCTATAAGGTTCGTTCATGTTGTGGCACGTGTTAGAATTTCCTTCCTTTTTATGGCTGAATAATATTCCATTGTACACATATGCCCCACTTTGTTTGACCATTTATCCATCATGGATACTTGAGTTGCTCTCACCTTTTGACTATAGTGAATAATGCTGCTAGGAACATCCATGTACAAGCATCTGTTCAAGTCTTTGCTTTCAGTTCTTTTGGATATGCACCCAGAAGTGGCATTGCTGGATCGTGTGAGGCTTTTATTTTTAAGTTTTTAGGGAACTGCCCACCGTTTTCCATAGCAAGTATACCATTTCACATTCCCACCAACAGTGCAGAAGGGTTCCTTCTCCACATCCTCATCAACATGAATTTTCTGATATTGTTGTTTATCACAGCCATCCTAATGGGTATTAAATGATATATCATTGCAGTTTTGATTTGCATTTTTTTTTTTAATTTTTAAATTTAAATTTAATTTAATTTTATTTTTTAGGAAGGGAGGAAAGGAGGAAGGGAGGGAGGAAGAAGGGAGGGAGGGAGGGAGAGAAGGGAAGGAAGGAAATTGAGCAATGAGAGAGACATTGCCGACCTGGATCTAGAGGTCTACAATTTGATTTCTTTTTATTCTTTTTTTGAGAGAAGGAAAGAAAAAAAAGGAGGGAAGGAGAGGAAGAAAGAGGAAGAAAAAGAGGGAGAGAGAAGGGAAATGTTACTTTATTCTAAAAAAAATGGGTATTAATAATGGCCAATCCATGTTTCATTTAAACCTATGAGTAGGTGTGATGTGGTATTGATAAGAATGTATATTTTGTGTATTCGAAGTGGAGAGCTCTATAAATATTTATTGAGTTTACTTGTTCCGGATCTGAGTTCGAGTCCTTGATATCCTTATTAATTTTCTGTCTCATTGAGTCTAAATCTCTTTATAGGTCTTATGTATCTGGGTGTTAGGATCATTAGCTCTTGTTGTTGCATTGATCCTTTTACCACTCTATCTTTGTTGCTTTAAGATCTATTTTATCAGATATGAGAATTGCAACTCCTGCTTTTTATTTATTCATTTATTTTTGCTCTCCATTTGGTTGGTAAATCTTTCTCCATCCCTTTGTTTTGAGTCTTTGTGTATCCTTGCAAGTGAAATGGGTCTGGATGTAACATGCCGTTGGGTTTTGGCTGTTTTGCATTTTGAATTGTACATTTAGGATGAATTTTATATGTGAATCATATCTCAATTAAAAATTGTTCATTGAGAGACCCAAGTAGCACCAAGCATATGTTTTGCCCAGATCTTGGCTTCTAAATGTCTTTCTTCACTAAAGGGGGCCCAACATGGGATGGAGAAAGTACAAGGTGAGCGTTTCACTGTACAAAAAAGCAAGGAAGTGCTCAAAGAATGGCAGGGCATGTCTAAATGACACTCATCAAATCCAGGAAAATTTGAGCGTCAAAATGAATAATGACCATAATTACGTGTAAATATTGCATAAGAAACAATTCAATTGATTGAGAGACAAAGGCAATTCTTTATGGAAGAGTGCTAGTAGCTAGCAGACGTAAAAAGAATGATAGACTTTTAAAGTCACCGTTTTACAACCTCTAATAAAATAATTTTGGTTCCAGCTGGGATCTTGCTGGGATTGGCAATGGATGTTACAGCCATTAAGTGAACAATTACTAGGGAATCAAATATTCACATGATTATTTGAATCATCCAGATTATTATTCATTAACTGCAAATGGAAACATACCTTTGCAATGAAGAAATCTGGCAATTACCACCTTAAGCAAGTAATCAAACTCAGCATCATGAATCGTAGAAAAACTTGATATGTATGCTTCCTAATATGATGTACTATTAAGCATACAATATCACCTACAAAGCATTTTAACTAAAATGTATGGCCTGAGTGTAAGCAAGCTCCTCTAGACCGGATCTCCACCTTCCGGGAATTCAGGGAATGATGAGATAAGTCAAAGAACACCATGCGGAATATTTAACGAGGAATTGACCTGGAATCTTCAACAAGTCAATGTCATGAAAAGCAGCAGCAGCAGCAGCAGCAAGGAGACTGCTGTAGATAAGAAACACTGGAGAGACCTAATTAAACAGTTGCAACAACAAAACACACCTGTTCAGTGAGGGCCTACCGCTAGCTGTATTTAGATTTTATAAATTAATGCAAAAACGATGCAGGCACATTAATTTATCATGTGTTAACAATAATCTAAAACATTTATCATGAAAACTTTTTAATAAATGGGAATTTTTATTGCAATTTTCTTTTGTATTCCCTCCCCTATGGGAAAAGAAACCATAATCATACAAGTGACTGTCCTTGAAAGCGGATCATATAACATGTGCTCCAAGATATTCGAATGATTTATCACTAAATCACAGATTCAGCCTGGGAAGAAAATAGAAATGTATAGAACAATTTTTCATTTCACAGGACATGAGAAACCTTTCTACCTGTTAATGTCATTAACTGCAATATGGGCATCTCCATAACATAATATTTCTAGACATACTTGCCTTTTTAAAAAATTTTGTTCTTTTTTTCACCCCAATTTTTTTTCCACCTCAATTTCATCTATAACTTTTTTTTTTTTTTTTTGAGACGGAATCTTACTCTGTCATTCAGACTGGAATGCAGTGGCATGATCTCGGCTCACTGCAATTTCCTCCTCCCAGGTTCAAGCACTTCTCCTGCCTCAGCCTCCTGAGTAGCTGGGATTACAGGTGTGCGCCACCATGCGAGGCTAATTTTTGTATTTTTAGTAGAGAGGGTGTTTCACCGTGTTGGCCAGGCTGGTCTCAAACTCCTGATCTCAAGTGATCCACCTGCCTCAGCTGCCCAAAGTGCTGGGATTACAGGTGTGAGTGTATATATTTCGCTTTCAGCAAATCTCAGTTTGGACCAGCCACATTTCAAGTACTCAATAGTGGCTAACGTGTGGGCCAGTTCCAGTCTGAAATAAAAATCCTGGACCTAATAGAATTGTCTTTAAATGTTGCAGGTGAGCAGTATTAAGTACAACATGTTCAAAGGTGAACTTTCCACATATGTACTTTTGATTTCATTTGTTCTGGAATATTTTCAAGAATGAAAAACTAAGCTGAAAAATTCTGTTTACCTACCAATCAACTATTCTTTTTGCATTTAGGATAAGAGAGTGGAGATAACAGAGAAAGGAAGAAAGAACTTTCAACTTTGTACGTATATGTCAGAATCAGGAAACACTGAATTACCTTAGAATAGAGTTTGCCACTAGAGTCTGAATGCAAGGGGCATAAAAGTTCCAACACCTGTCTATCCTTCCTTCAAACCAGACTTTGCATTTTCCTTTTAGGTTCCCACTGCCAAACCTCCTCCTCTCCCCTCCCCTCCTCTCCACTCCTCTCCCTTCCCCTCCCCTTCCCATCCCCTTCCTTTCCCTCTCTCTCTTTCTCGGTCTCTCTCTCCCTCCTCCTCCTGCCTCCTCCTCCCCGCTCCTCCTCCCCCCTCCTCCTCCCCTCCCCCTCCTCCCCCTCCTCCTCCTCCTCTCCCTCCTCCTCCACTTCTTCCTCCTCCCCGTCTTACTCCTCCCCTCCTCCTTCTCCCCCTCCTCCCCCCTCCTCCTCTCCCCTCCTCCTCCCCCCTTCTCCTCCTCCTCTTCCTTCTTCTTTTTCTTCTCTCTTTCTTTTTTAATGGAGTTTCACTCTTGTTGCCCAGGTTAGAGTGCAAGGGCATGATCTCAGCTCACTGCAACCTCTGCCTCCCAGGTTCAAATGATTCTCCTGCCTCAGGCTCCTGAGTAGCTGAGATTACGGGAACCTGCCACCATGCTGGCTAGGTTTTGTATTTTTAGTAGAGACGGGGTTTCACCAAGTTGGTCAGGCTGGTCTTATACTCATGACTTCATGATCTGCTCACCTCAGCCTCCCAAAGTACCCAGACCTTCTTAACACAATCTCTTTTCCACCAGTGCCTGGGTTGGTAAAGAAGGTTTCTCTCTGTTGTTTCCTCTCCTGAAGTTGCCCCAGCTCTGCCTCGTAGATACCGCCAGATTTGTCCTTCTTTTTCAGGTCCCTGCCTCTAAGACCAGGTGTAGCCCCAGACACCTCACTGTGTCCCAGCCATCTGAACGGAAGGTTTCTATTATGCAGACTAACCTCATCTTTCCACCTCGAATGCCATCTACCTCCCTGCAGCAACCCAGGCTAATGCAATTTCCCTCAGCTAAGACATGTTCCCTTCCCTCCATCTGGCTACTTAAGTCCTGTCTTTTTCCCTGCCTAGTGTACGTTTCATTGCTTTCAAGGAGCTGTGGCTGTCCTGACTGTTGGCAGGCTGCTCTCATCTTCCTCTGCCTGTGTTGGGGTCACTTGTGGTTCACTGCCATTCACATCTCCTGATTGTTCTTATGTGTATCTTATCTCATTGGCAAGGTTGCAGGGACAGCTTACTGATTCCTACAGATTCATGCCTCTGTACTCTCCTCAGCCTCACAGTGGTGCTGAGCTCACAATAGGTACTCAGCAGATACTTACAGACCTTTCCAAGACTTCCGCACAGTTTAGAGAGATGTCTAGAATGCCAAAAGACAAACATAATCCTGGCACTTGAAAAAGTGTGTATGGGGCCCACTGCTACTTTTGCCTGGAGAAAAGATCAGGTCTGTGGAAGACATTGGCCATTTGTGGTAGATTAATTGCAAAAATATTCTAGAGTCTTCACCCTGTCCTATAGCCATGTCTGTTGCAATGTGACTTTGCAGGTCTTCCTACTGGGAGGTGGAGTTCATTTCCCCAGCCTTGAGTCTGGGCTGGCCATGTGACCTGCTTTGGCTATTATAATGAGAGAGAAGAGAAAAGTGCCAGTTATGAATGTAGGCTTCCAAATAGACATGATCTGTGTGGACACATGGGAGGAGAGGGGATTGAGGAGTCTGGACTCCCCACAAACCAGTCTCAGCTCTGCCAATAACCAAGGAGGATACCCACGGAAATGCCCTTCACCTCCTGGGCCCAGTTTCCTCATCTATGAGACGAAGAGATCCAACCAGGATAATCCTACTGATTCTCCTAGATCTTTATCATTTCACATTCATGAACACTTTGAATATATGTATGTTACATACAGCCATTCTCACCGAACTAATGAATGAAATTAATTGCCAGCTACTGTGGAAAGCATTCTCTATGTGGAAGTGATACTCCAGTTGTGTTTACATAGTTTTAGTAGTCACTGACCACATCGTAAACCATCTTTGAAAATAGCCACTGAGAGAGCAAATACTATTTGCCAGGTACTTTCACGTACCATTGTTTCATTTAATTCTCACAACTCTGTAAGGTGGATTTTTCTTTTTTTAAGACAGAGTCTCACTTTGTTGCCCAGGCTGGAGTGCAGTGGCACGATCTCAGCTTACAGCAGCCTCCGTCTCCTGGACTCAAGCCATCCTCCCACCTTAGCCTACCAAGTAAGTAGCTGGAACTACAGGCATGCACCATACTCCTGGCTAATTTTTGTATTTTTAGCGGAGACGGGGTTTTGCCGTGCTTCCCAGGCTGGTCTCCAACTCCTGGGCTCAAGCAATCCACCCACCTTGGCCTCCCAATAAAGGAGGATTACAGGCACAAGCCACCGACTGTACCAGGCCTGTAAGGTGGATATTATTATAATTTATCTTAATATTACAATTTATCCCTGCAACAGTTGGGATGTCTCATAGTGAGACATGTCTGTTAAATTAGTTACCTATAGGCATTCTAGCGTGAAGACAACCTAGTGATACACCTTTAAAGCTGGAATTTTTCTTTTTTTTTTGAGACCGAATCTCACTTTGTTGCCAGGCTGGAGTGCAGTGACAATCTCCACTCACTGCAACCTCCACCTCCCAGGTTCAAGCAATTCTCCTTCAGCCTCCTGAGTGGCTGGGATCACAGGCATGCGCCACCACGCTCAGCTAATTTTTGTATTTTTAGTAGAGATGGGGTTGGCCAGGACGGTCTTGATCTCTTGACCTTGTGATCTGCCCACCTTAGCCTCCCAAAGCATTGGGATTACAGGTGTGAGCCACCACACCTGGCCAGAGTTGGAAATTTTTTTTATACCTTAATTATTTTCCTCCCAACTTTAGGCTAGGGGCAAGTCCATAATCAGGGTTTTCTTCTAAATTCTGTTTCTTTTGAACAGTTGTCCCAGGTAGGGTCTGTCATGGCCAGGGAGTCACATTTCAGAGAATCACATGTGAATGTTATAATCAAATGAGACCCTATCTGTCTTCATAAGGTACACTGCTGAGTGGAAGAAAAAGGTGTTCTTACAACTTTAAACTTTATTGGACATCAGTGCCAATAGTGCAGTGTAAATTAATATTCTAATAATTTTATAATTATCTTAGAGTAAATAATAAAATGTAAAGGTTGTATCTGTTTTGTATTTTAAAGGAGGTCACATTTATTACATGTAAAATTTTAAATATGCTCCAATTTTTGTAACCCTTGCTTAAAGTTTCTCTGTTTTATAATATAGACGTGATAAAAGGAAGGAATGGGCAATCTACTAAGAGAAACAGTTTCTGCTCACATCTGAATCATTCGGGTACAGACAACCCTGTAAGGATGGCTTGTTTCATGTTAGCCCTTTTTAGAGAGGAACAGAATATATCTAATATCTTCTGGCACCAAAATAGACATTTACTGCAGAAGGATGATTATCTACATACACTCTACTCCTACTCTCTGGATTAGTGAACCTATTGACTTCCTAACTCAAAGAAACTTTCAACAAAAAACACCAAAACAAAACTCAAACGTAGATTTCTGCCTCTAGGTATGACAGAATAGTTGGTAGCATATTTTCTCTCCTACTGAGAACCACTATGAAAACTAGATTGGAAAAGCTATTTTATGAAAGCTGTTTGAAACCGCTGCAGAGGAAGCAGGACGGCTGGGGCTTGAAGGACCAACATCCTGAAGCAGAGGGAAGTGCATTCAGTTGTTTTCTAAAGATGTTCTCAGTAGCTTTTCCCCTGGGTGTTTGCAAATTCACAGTTCTGGCCACAGAACCTCCAGCAAGCTTTCTGGGCCAGGGAGACAAAAATTGCAGTTCAGTGCTACCTAGACAGCCAGGATTTGAGGGGTCAAGATCCCAGAAAAAAAAGGAAACTTACAAAGAAATGAGCCTGAAATTCTATTCACAATCTCCTTTTAAGGCATTAAGATTCCAAAAATAAATAAATAAAGAGAAAGGTGCAAAGGGGCTAAAAAGCTAAGCAGCGATTTTGGCAGTCTCATATTTATGAAGACACAAATATTGAAGTTCAGAATTCATCATGGATGAAAGAACCTCATAAAACCCAGGCCCTTCACTTGTGCGGGCTGGACAGGCGATGCCCTAGGCAAACTGGAGGTAGAGCAGCCTCAGCGGGACAAGATGATCTGTTGTAATCTCTCTATCTGGTAGGGTGAGGAGGGTGTCCACGCAGGGAGTTTGGGGTGTCTCAGCTGGAAGAACAGGAAGAAAGCTGCCCAGCACAGTGGGGGAAGGTGTCCCCGCAGTGAGAGGAGGGTGAGAACAGACCAGAGCCAGGTGAGAAGCACATTCCCAAAGGCGGCCCCTCCGTCCTGGGTGCGCAGATCCCAAGCAGGTTGAGGAGGATACCCAGGGTGAGGAGCAAGAGCTGTCACGGTGTCAGAGCCTGAGCAGAGTGAGGACAGCATTCACGTGGGGGTCTGGGAGGCCCCGGGTGGGGCTTCAGAGCCTCAGCAGGGGAAACCAGGGCCTCCGAGTCCAAGGCCAGCCCAGCCTTGGGTGTTGGAGCCCGAGCAGAGTGAGGAGGGTGTTTGTGCAGGAGGCTTGTCCCAGGGGATGAGTTGAAGCCTGGACATGAGTTTTGCAGGAGGCAGGAGTGGGTGGAAGTGATGCCAAACTGGTTCCAGACTGAATAACTAGACATATTAAGGACGATTGGAGCCAGAAAGGGATTAAACTAGAATGAGCCCTGAGATGTTGGGCTGGAACTCAAGGTATCGGTGTAAGCTAATAGTTCTGAATTTATATAGATAGATAGAAATAAATATAGATAGAAATATATGTGCGTATGCATATATATATGCCATATACATATATCCATATGTACATATTTTGTGTATACACACGTAGTACATATGCATATATTTGTACTATATAGACACGTGGTCTGCCTACTGAAAGGGACTGGGAGAAGGGGCCCCCCAATAGTGAAGAGTCCAAGGGAAGCCCAGGACGTGTTGTTGTCCCTGAAAACCAGAAAGTGCCAAAAAATGATGAGGATATTTCAAAAGGACACAGAAACCAGCTGGAAAGGACTCCCGCTAGCCAAATTAGGGGCAATTTGAGCATCAAAATACATAGTGAAATTAATAGATTATGACTATTGACTTAAATAGGATGGATGAGTATGGACCACAAGTCCATACTGATTTAAATAGGCAAATAAATTGAAAGTTTGATGAGGAGCAAGATATTTATGTACTCTAAAATGATTTTCCCATAAATATTTATTAACCGTGAGGGACAACAGAGTGGCTTTAGCTACATATTGCATGATTCTACATACGTTCTTTAGCTACACACTGTATGATTCCATTTATATGACATTATCCTCTAAAGCACAAAGACGTTATGGAAAAGGCAAAACTGTAGGGATGGAGAACAGATCAGTTGTTGTTTGGTGTAAGGGGTTGGGGGAGAGCTTTACTACAAAGCAGCAGCGTGAAAAACATTTTCTAGAGTGAGAGAACTGTTCTGTATTTTTACTACAGTGGGTGGTTACATTGTTATATACATTTCTCAAAACTCATAGAACTATGCACCAAGAAAGAGTGATTCTTGATGTGTGTAAATTTTTTTTTTTTAATCAAAAGGAGTAACCTTATAGTGGAAAAGCCTGGGAGACAACACTTTAATCAAACAATCAAAGTGAGCATTGTCAGTAATGAGACAAATTGAAACCTGAAAACTGAGAGGAAGTAACAAGAAAAATCAGCACCCACTTTTGCAATATTCCTGACAAATATGCAGAACCTGAATCTAATTATGAGGAATCACCAGAGAAACCCAAATTAATTGGGATTCTACAAAATACCTGCCCTGTAATCTTTAAAAGTGTCAAACCCATGAAAGTAAAAAAAAAAAAAACTATTTTGTCATTTTGGTATACATATCCTGTACATATTTTGTTAGACTTACATCCATATATTTCTTTTTTGAGTGATTAAAATGCTATTGTGTTTTAAATTTTGGTTTTCACGTTTCTTGCTAGTATATATGATTGATTTTTACGTGTTGCCCCAAAGCTTTCTTAACTCATTTAATTCTAAGAGGTTAGCTTTTGGGTTATTTATTTATTTATTTTTAAGACTCCTTGGCATTTTTTTTTTAAGACTCCTTGGTATAGACAATCATATAATTTGCTAAGAGACAGCTGTATTTCTACCTTTCCAATCTGTACGCTTTTTAATCTAGTTTTCTTACCTTATTGCTCTGGCTAGGATTACCAGTAGTATTGAACGACAGTGGTGAGAGCAGACATCTTTGATTCTCATCTTAAGATAAAAGCATTCAGTCTGTCACCATTTAATACAATGTTATCTGTAGGTTTTTTGTAGGTCCTCTTTATTAAGTTGAGAAAATTCCCCTTTATTCTTAGTTTGGTGAGAATTTTGGGGTTTTGTTCTTGTTTGGTTGGTTTTTATCATGAATGGGTGTTGAGTTTTGTCAAATGCTTTTTTCATGAATTGATTGATAAGACTGAATGGGTGTTGAGTTTTGTCAAATGCTTTTTTCGTGAATTGATTGATAAGACTGTGTGACTTTTCTCCTTTGTCTTGTTAATATTGATTGATTTTTGAACATAAATCAGCCTTACGTCCCTGGAATAAAACACTCCTGGTTATGTTTATTATTTGTTTATATATTGCTAGATTCAATTTGCTAATATCTTGTTGAATATTTTTGCTTCTATGTTCATAAGACACATTGGTCTGTTTTACTTTCTTAGTCTGATTTTGGTATTAAGATTATAATGGTCTCATAAAAATGAGTTGGGAAGTGTTTCTTCTTTTATTTCTAAAAAAGACTATAGGATTGGTATTACTTCTTTTTTAAACATTTAGTAGACTTAGCATAAAATGATTCAGCATCATTTCTCTCTTGCTGCTCATCCATTCTCATCCACTGAAACCATCTGACCCTGGAGATTTATTGCTCAGACTTGAAAAGTATGAATTCAATCTTTTTAATGGCTATAGGCATCTTTAAATTACCTATTTCATTTTGTATTAATTGTAGTAGTGGTCTTTTTAAATGAATTTAATGAATGGCTTCACTAACAATGTACCTAAATGATTGAATTTATGTGTGTAGAATTGTTCGTGATATTCCTTTATTATCCTTTCAGTGCCTATAGGATCTGGAGTTTTATTCCTGACATTAGCAATCTGTGCCTTTGCTCATTCTTTCTTTGTCAGTCTACTAAATGTCAATCTATTGATGTTTTCAAAGAACTGGCTTTTTTGTTTCACTGATTTTCTCTGACAGTTTTTTTGTTCTTGTCTTTATTCTCTTGTTCCTTCTGCTCACGTTGCATTTATTTTTCTCTTCCTTTTCCAGTTTCTTAAGGTAAGGGCTTAGATTATTGATTTGAACCCATTTCTCTTTTCTATTACAAGCATTTAGTTCTATACATTTGCCTCTTAGCACTGCTTAAGCTGTATCCCACATATTTTAATATGCTTTATTTTTATGTTCAATGCATTTAAAAATTTTCCTTTAAGACTTTTTAAATTAATTTCTTAATAAGACCTCTGTATTATTTTAAAGTCCGCTGTCTAATGTCAGGTATCTGGAAAATTTTCTCTTATCTTTCTATTTTTGATTTCTAGTTTGATTCCACTGTGGTTAGCAACACACTCTATATGATTTTAATTTTTAAAAAAATTGTTGAGGTTTTTAATTTTTTTTTTTTTGAGACAGAGTTTTGCTCTTGTCCCCCAGGCTGGAGTGCAATGTCGTGATCTTGGCTCACTGCAATATCTGCCTCCTGGGTTCAAGCTATTCTCCTGCCTCAGCCTCCTGAGTAGCTAGAATTACAGGTGTGCCACTATGCCTGGCTAATCATTGTATTTCTAGTAGAGACAGGGTTTCACCATGTTGGCCAGGCTGGTCTCGAACTTCTGACCTCAAGGGATCCTCCTGCCTCAGCCTCCCAAAGTGCTGGGATTACAGGCATGAGCCACTGCATCTGGCCTAATTCCAATATTCTTGTTTGATTTAAATGCCAAACTTTATTTCCTAGACACCTGCTAAAATCTCATCTCAGTTCTTTAGCCTCCTTCTCTTTGCTAGGTTTCTTGGAGTCTTGTCCTGTGCATACACGATTTAGGAATCAGTCAAGGATTTGAGGAAAATTCACATGAAGATTATGGATCTGTTTCCTTTGTGGCTTTCTCCTTTCTAGGATTCTCTCTCTCAATTTCCAGTGCCTCTGGATCATTTCCCAAACTGATTTCTGTCTCACCAGCCTGCTAAAGGTGTCACTCTGCTTCAGCTCAATTTCTCCAGACCTTACAGTGAACTGGGAAGTGTGATGGGGAAAAGCTGATTTAAACATGGTCCTCACCCAGTGAGCTTCCCTTCTTCGAGAATAACATTCATTCTCAATTCTTCCTAATTTCAGCTGCCCTCCAGTGCCTTCACACAGTTGTTTTTTTATGTTTTGTTCAGAATTTGTAATTGTTACTGGTAGAAGAATTAGTCCAATACAAGCTACTCCTTTATTACATAAACTGGAACTGGATAAATGTTTTGAGTCAAGACACTTGGAATTAAGTTTAAAGATGAAGAAGTAAATTAAACAAGCAGTATTAATAGTTATGTGTTAATGAATTTGTTTCTGTTTGGTTCTTTAGATATTTGTAAGTTTAGTATCATTTAGCATACTAGATTTGAGATGCTAACTTACAATGTGTAAATGAGCAATTGGTTTAAACTTGTTATTTAATGTTTAAATGTCACTTATTTTATAAACAATAGAGGAATAATTAAAGGCATTTAAGACTTATCAATTTATATTTAACTTATTAAATTTAGAAGTATTACTTAAAGAAGGATCTCTTTGTTAATGATATAATTGAAACGCATAAAAAGAAATTGACCATATTAAATTTCAAAATTCAATTTGAAACAATTAAAGCATTTAATTA
The DNA here is from genome assembly GCF_049354715.1 of Callithrix jacchus. Lineage (NCBI taxonomy): Eukaryota > Metazoa > Chordata > Mammalia > Primates > Cebidae > Callithrix > Callithrix jacchus. Next base: position 16,033,124 of record NC_133509.1, read on the forward strand.
AATTTGTAAATGGGACCAAAATTAATCCAAGCTCCTTATAAGCAATTATTAAAATCCTCTAGATGTAAAAAGAGAATGAGAGCATGATTAATATTTTAAATTGAACTGCAGTTTTTGCATTAGTAGCTTTAATTAATTGAATAATTAATTTTAAACCAACATTCTAAATGAGGATTTATTGACATAGATTAAGTGCATGGGTTTGGAGTCTCTAAGACTTGGTTAAAATTGCTCCAGATCACAATTTACTTAACATCTGTCATCCTCAGTGTTTTAGCTGTAAAATGGGAATAATGATACCTTCCTGAAATCAGATGTCTCCATAATTAATAATTCCAATAATGGTGATAACGATGATTAATGATAGCATATTTTTAAGAAAAGATATTGAACAATGTGTATGGTATGATTCCATTTTTTGGTCAAAAATTATATGCAAGCATAGGTGTAAAAACTCTCTGGGAGGCTACCTAGGTGACTTTAATTTTTCCATGTAATTATCATTTCTAATTTTTTAACAGTGTATATCTATTACATTATATCTATTTGCACACACAAGTAGATATAATAGATGTACATTTTATAATAGATGTGTGTATTCACATTTAAACATTTTAGTTGTAGTTAATTATTTTGTGGGGTGGGATTATGAGTAATTTTTACTATATTTTCTTTAATTGTATTAATTTTCTTTGTTGGACAGATATATAATTAGAACAAACATACACCAACATTTTACTTATTTATTTATTTATTTATTATTTTGAGACAGAGTCTCACTTTGTCACCCAGGCTGGAGTGCACTGATGGTATCTCTGCTTACTGCAACCTCCGCCTCCCGGGTTCAAGCAATTCTCCTGCCTCAGCCTTCTGAGTAGCCGAAACTACAGGTGTGTGGCACCACGCTCAGCTAAGTTTTGTATTTGTAGTAGAGGAGGGATTTCACCATGTTGGCTAGACTGGTCTTGAACTCCTAAGCTCAAGTGATTTGCCCACCTCAGCCTCCCAGTGTGCTGGGATTACAGGTGTGAGTCATCATGCCTGGTCCACCTGAGCATTTCAAGGTCAGGAGAGAAACTTTTTTTTTCTCTTTTACTTTTAATCTCACATGAAGACTCTATCGCCAGGGTTGAGGGAGGAAGAGAGAAGTCGTGCTCAGTATCTTCCGTCATCACAGCCACCAAGTGGGTCAGAATCCTTCCGGGGCCGTGCTCAGTTGCAGCACCTTCCCTGAATGAAGAACGCCCTAGTACTTGCCTTGAGGCTGGGTGTGGACTGATCCCCTGTACCTGCTTCCTTCCTGACGACCAAGGCGCTCTTGCTTCACACTGTAAAGGAGGTTTTTAAGTAGGAAAGGCCTTTGACTCCGTTCCTCTTCTTTGGCCATCCCCTTTCACTTCCTACTCTCTCTTCTAAAGATTTTAATTACTCTTGAGGCCTCGCAAACCACCCCCCCCCGCCCCCCGAGAATAAATTTCCAAATCTGTCTCTTAAATTCCATCCTCTTCCCAGGACCCCAGCCAGGCTGCCCAAATATCTACTTGATGTTCCCATCTCAAATACAACAAATCACAGATTGAGTTTTGTAGCCTACAAAGCAGATTTTTGTTCTTTTTTTTAAAATTTTTCTGATAATGGTTAACAGGACCTTCAGTTATTATTTTTATTTGTTTATTTATTTTGAGACGATTTCTCACTCTGGTGCCCAGGCTGGAGTGCAGTAGTGTGATCTTGGCTCACTGCAGCCTCTACTTCCCAGGCTCAGGTGATCCTCCCTTCTCAGCCTCCTAAGTAGCTGGGACTATAGATGTGTGCTATGACACCCAGCTAATTTATTTATTTATTTTTTTGAGACAGTCTCTCTCTGTCGCCAGGCACCAGGCTGGAGTGCAGTGGTGCAATCTCGGCTCACTGCAACTTCCACCTCCCGGGTTCAAGCAATTCTCCTGCCTCAGCCTCCCGAGTAGCTGGGACTACAGGCGTGCACCACCATGCCCAGCTAATTTTTGTATTTTTAGTAGAGACAGGGTTTCACCATGTTGGCCAGGATGGTCTTGATCTCTTGACCTTGTGATCCACCTGCCTTGGCCTCCCAAGGTGCTGGGATTACAGGTGTGAGCCACCACACCCGGCCAAAACTCAGCTCATTTTTAAATTTTTTTGTAGCGACAGCATCTCCCTGTGTTGCTTAGGTTAGTCTTGACCTCCTGGGCTCAAGCAGTCCTCCAGTCTCAGCCTCCCAAAGTGCTGGAATTATAGGCGAGAGCTACTGCACCTGGCCAATCTCCAGTTATTCACTTAACCAGACAAGTGTATTCAACTTCACCTCACATATCATTCTACCCACCAGGATCCTTCCTGACTTCCTCTCTCCCAGAGAGTACACTGTCTCACCTGAGCCATCGAGGCTTCGTGACACCTTGGACTCACACTTCTAGAGCACCTCTCACTTTGGACTGTCACCCTTTGCTTAGATATTTTTGTCCCTGACAAGACTGTCCCTGCCAAAAACCAGCACTATATCAGGGTATCCCCAGCACTGACCACAACGCCTGTAAGATGGTCTCATCATTTGTTCATTTCTTGAAATTAAAGCAATGCATTATAAGCCTTAAAAATTTCCTCCCGACACTGAGCAGAGGCAAATATTCTTTACAGAAGAATACCAAATACTATATGAAGGTACCCCCACCCTCTACCCCAAGTATGGGCTGGACATGGTGACTGACTTCCAAAGAATAGAGTATAGAAAGGGAAAACCAATGTTTATATATAGTGTAGGAACCTGGCAAACCCACCGTAATCAAGTGATGAAGGTTAGTATCATTGGCAATGTCAAGTTGACATCACGTACCCTGATACGACATGTCGAGAAAGGCGCTTCATCTCCTTAGTATTCTTCTCAAACCATTACCAGGAGAAAACACCTGACAGACCCAAACTGAGGGACATTCTGTAAATACCTGACCAGTGCTCCTCAAACTGCCAAGGTCACTAAGAAAAAGAAAAAGAAAAAGAAAAACAAGGAAATACGGAGAAACTGTCGCAGACCAGAGAAGACGAAGCAGACATGATACCTAAATGTCCTGTGAGATCCTGGAGTGTGTCCTGGAACAGGAAACGGGAAGCAGTGAAAACACTCATGAAATCCAAATTCGGTTTGGAGTCTGATTAATAATAACGTATCCAGCACATGCTGGCTTTTTAGCTTTGACAAGGGCACCGTGGCAATTTAAGATGACAGTATTTGGAGGAACTGAAACTGGGTAAAGGACCTTTCTGTGTTGGATTTAACAGCTTTTCTGTAAGTCTAACATTATTCCAAAATAAAGAGTTTAACAAAATCACTTCTCCCTGTACAACACCCCCTGTGAAGGCCAAAACGTCAAGCATCTCTATCTGGATACAAATAGAATCCATCAGTTAGATAGTATGTAGTAGAGCTGAGCACTGAAAGCAACATTTTACTTTTATTCTATGCTGATTCTATGGTCTGTGAAGGCGAATGGCAATTGTTTGTCCTATCCATCCTTCACTAACAGAACTCACCTGCAACCAGCCTGATGACAACACTTACCTGCCTCCCTCACTGCCTGGGCTGACCCGGTGATTAACCTTTGCTCAGTGCCATGGAGAGAGAAGTGTGTGACATTTCCAAGTCGTCTCCTTCAAAGGGATGGGTACACCCTTCTTCCCTTCTTCTTACCTCCTGGCAGGTGTGAGAATGGGAAGGCTGGGAGGTGGCACTCTGAGACAGACCAAGGAACCCGAGAGCAGGAGCCTGGGTCACACTGGTCTTGATGGAGACAGATCATACGCATCCATTTTTTTAAAACTGGAAAATTCAGAAAGCATGCAGGTGCATATGGAAGAAAGTAAGAATGACCTGCAATTGTACCACTTGGAAATAGCTTGTTTTGACATCTCCAGTATCATTTATGAGATAAATAGATACACATGAGATTTAAAAATCCTCCCATGATCCTCGACATCTAGTGTTACATCTTACTTTTAAATTTTAATATTATATCATAGGTACTTTATATATATTTTTAGAAGATATTGTTTGGCTGTTTGTGTGATATGCATTATGGTGCTGAAGGACCATGGTGAGTATGAATTTGGTGTTGCACAGACTTTCGTTCAGGTCTCATTTGGGCCATTGACTAGCTATATGACCTCAGGCAAATTGTGCCATCTCGCTATAAAATAAAGGTAAATAAAGGACTTGCCTTTTAGAGTTATTTCGAGGATTGAATAAGTTAATGTATGTAAAATCTCTAGCACAAGGCCTGGATCAAAGTAAATTCTTAATAAATATAAACTATTGTGATTATTAATATGATTCTTTTAAAAATTTTTATGACAAGGTCTTGCTCTGTCACCCAGGCTGGAGTGCAATGACACAATCACAGCTCACTGCAGCCTCAACCTCCTGGGCTCAACTTATCCTCCTACCTCAGCCTCCTGGGTATCTGGGATTACAGGTGTGCAACACCATGCCTGGGTAATGTTTGCATTTTTTTGTAGAGATGAAGTTTCACCGCATTGTCTAGGCTGATCTTGAACTCCTGGGCTCAAGCAATCCACCCACCTCAGCCTCCCGAAGTGATGAGTACTTGAAATGAAAAAATAATAATGCAAGGAATTGATCATAAAGGTGATAGGAAAGCTGAGAAATAAAGTGGGGAAATTAAATAACCCAAAGGTTAACAGCAGGTAGACAGCACTACATTAGGTGGAAGGACAAAGGGAAAACATGGTGTAACCAAAGCCCAGGGCCAGGGTCACCTGGAGGAAGCTAGAATCACAGCACTTTTTCTGTGGGAGATAAACCCATGGAGGAAATCCAGCTATTTCTGGAGATGCCATTTGTGGTAAAGAGGGCTGGGCCGGGGAAAAGGACCTTGGATTGGCCCTTCCACCCTCTTTGTAATCTCCCTCTAGCACCCCTCAACCCATTCAGAAGCCTGGGAAATGGGGTCTTAGCCTCCGTCAGCTACAGAGCAGAGCAGGGCAAGTGGATCTGATGGAAACAGATCCAATGAAGTGGTTCTGATAGAAACAGACCCAGAACTAGCACAGTCCACCCCTTTTCCTATTCAATATTCATTCTCATCCTTCCCCTCTATTTAACAAAATGAAACATGAAGGCTGTATCCTCCATGTGCAGGTGCTTTCTTCTTTCCTCCAAAAAGAAGGGGTGCAAATCTCTCTAGTCATTATGCCCACCTCATGCCCAAGATGTTCAGGTGAATTTCAGCCCTCCCCATCTAGTCTGAATGTTACTTCTCATGGTCTGTTGAACTTATTGTAAAATTAAACACGAGCAATACTCCTTATATAAAATACCCAAGGAAGAGGGAGAGTGAAAAAATATCAATCGTGAATATGTATGTAAAACGTGCATGGATGCTTCAGTTCTCATTTCTATAACTGGTCACAAAGCCATTCCACTTCTCATTCCACGTTACCCTGGCCCTCAGCCAGCACCTTAGCTAGCTGGGGTAATTTGCTTGGTGGGAAATACCTGAATGGCCTGAGTCTTTCATATACTTTGAGTTACTTTAGTGTTTTTTGTTTCTTTCTTGGTTTTTAGAGGGAGTCTTGCTCTGTTGCCTATGCTGGAGGGCAGTGGGGCCATCTCGGCTTATTGCAGCCTCTGCCTCCTGGGTTCAAACCATTCTCCCACCTCAGCCTCCCAAGTAGCTGGGATTACAGGTGCCCGACACCATGCCAGGCTATTTTTTGTATTTTTAGTAGAGACGTTTATCACCATGTTGGCCAGGCTGATCTTGAACTCCTGACCTCAAGTGATCTGCCTGCCTCAGCCTCCCAACATGCTGAGATTACAGTTGTGAGCCACCGCACTTTAGCTTTAATTGGCCTTTAATACTGGGTGTGCAGTTACTATCCTTGAAACATTTTCCTATTCCAAGTGGCACCCCAGTGACTCCCGAGGTTTCAGGTACAGTGGTCCTTTCCGTAGCAACGCAATTTTCCTTTGATAATTGGTACTACCTACCCCAGACAGTATAGTTATCCTTTCTCAGCCTGTGGGAGACTTAACTTCAAGTTCAATGGAAGTATATTATATCTCCTGAAGGAGCAGAGCCCGGGATTTTGGGATGGAAAGGAAGAATTCTTCCGGTAATTTTATTAGCTGTAATAGTGAGGAGAGACCACCCCCAATTTTACCCCATGGTTCCTAGACCTTTTAGGGTGGCAATTCAGCGTTGCAGATGCTGCCTCCTGGAACATAACCACAGGAAGTCTAACGGGTCATTCTCTGTTTTGTTGGGTCACCTATTTCTGAGCGAGGGGGTATGTGATAATCAGTGAATTCCATGAGCAGAAGCCCATTGCTGCATTTTTATTGCTATGAAGTGAGTACTTTGGTAAAAATAAATACATAGATGAATACATATATTGCATGGGATTTAATGATGGTAAATAAGGTTTTCTCTAACTCTTACAGATGATTATGTTGGCAAAGCCATGTCCCACAGGGAAGACAAACCAGCACCCTCAAATAGGTGTTTATGTTAATTAGGACAAATTGATAAGAACAATATAACAAAATTTCTAGTGGCTTGGGCCGAGTGTCACATTGGGGTCACCACCTGAGACCTTGATCACCACCTGTGGTGGTCTGTCCTGCAGACCGTGACCAAGGACAGGATGAATGATTGCAGTCTCACACCCAGTACAGTGATTCCAAGTGGATGAGGGATGGTCATCAGCTGCTTTCAGAGGGTGACTGCAGCTAACCAATGACAGGTCCCTGTACCTCCTCACATTTACTCAGTATAGATTTAATAACAGAGGTTCTAAGTCAACATGCTTGTGGATGATTAGCATGGTTAAAAGAGTGATTTTACAAATGATAAAAGCTTTTGGTTCTGGGGTCCAGAATAAATACCGTTAATGGGTAATTCCCCTTGGACCTCCCCCTGAGAGGGACATCAAGCACAAAGTTTACATGAGCAAACAAATTAGAGTAGAGACAAAGGGATGTGGGGTAAACAGACTTAACTGGGGAAGCTTTTTGTCCCTATCTTTTACCCTATGACTTAAAATTCTAACATAATGAACTGGCTGCCTTCAGCTCATTCCATTAAAATCTTTTGGCCTTCCAAAAGGTTTGAGACTATAATCTAACTTTCCCTAATATTTCTCTAATATTTTGCCAGCCACCTGGAGTGAATTCCAACGGTGCGTAGTTGACTGATCATCCCGGGAAATGGTGTTCAGTCTTAGTTTTTGCTATTGGTTGTCCTAAGCTAGATCCATAATCGCATTTGCTTGATGTGGCCATTATTTTTAAGAGCCTCCTCTAGAGTGGATGCCCTCTGATGAACATGTGCATGGGGCGTGCATATCCCCACACTCCATATCTATTTCATATATCCATCCTCATACCTCTTACCCAGACTTTATTGTCACCAATCTTACAATCTGGTTTTTTTCAAGTCCTAACCAGGTGGCCAAACTGTTAGCCACTGCCTAAAACTCAAGGTCGATCTATTCATTTATCACGTCATTCTCCTTCCATCTGCAGTGGGCAGCTAGATGAATGACTCTAAGTTCTGTCTATTGGGCAATGGAAGTTCCTCATAAGGGCACAGATTGAAGTGAGGGAGGACCAGCACTGTAGCACAAGGTGGCAGATGTTAAGTTGCATGTGCCTTCCAGACCTACGTGTACCTGATCTCAGAGCTGTCACCTCCATTTGATAAGAGTTTGTTTCTGCAGACACCCAACCTTAAGGTTTAGAGGATCAGAGAACCCTCACTTCATGGTGGGAAACTCAAGCCACTTAGTCACTCATTCTTATGGTGGAGACTGGCACTCAGCTCATGTCTCCCAATCTAGGATTGAGAGGCTGCCACAGCTGAGCTCCCTGTGAAATTTCTCAAAGCCCACAGGAACAGCTTTTCCCAAGGTAACCTGGTTCCCAGATCTAATACCTGGTTGATATGGCAACATTGGTGCCTGTTCCCTTTCAAGGCAGGACATCTCAATAGGGACATCTCAATAGGGACATCTCAATTTGAGTTCCCTGCGTGAGCAGCTGAGGCCTCTGTTGCAACCATCACAGTTCAACATCTTCCTCTGTCTCTCTTACTCTCTAATAGATTGCTGTTCCCAACTGCAGTCTCCAGTATACCTTCTGTCTGTCAAGTCCCATCTTAGAATTGGCTTCCTGGGGAACCAATGAAATAGTCAAATGTTCAGACTACAAAGTCCTTGAGGTAAACCAGAATCTTCTTCCCTAAGATTAGTTGTCAGCTCAGAAAGGTGTAGCTTTGCTTCAAAACACTCTGGCACTATGCGAGGGTTCTCTTATTGGGACTTCCCTGTTACATACAGGCTTTTCATTCCTACAAACCTCCAAGTACTGTTGGATCTGTTGGGTCACCATCCTGAGCCCCAGGCAGCGTGGCCTGTGCCACACCTGGACCCACTACAGAACCTGCTGTTGCTTTGGGCCTCACCTAAAATTCAGTGTTAACAAGTTACTTGTTAGATGGGTTGGAGCATCACACCCAGTCTATAGCCTCTGAAATCCAAAGAAGCTCAGAATGGTACAGATAGTTCAATAAAACAGATGAATTGTATGAGCGTGTCTTATAGACTGATGTCTACTATATGGCAGTGACTCTGGGAGATGCAAGAAAGAAATGAGAAATGGTTCAGCCTGTGAAGGATTTGGTCCAGTCAGTTATGCAGCCATGTGAGTCGTGGCTGTGACACTTTGTGGGCAGTGCCATGTGGCGTTTATGTATGAAGCGCCATGAGAGAGCAAGGAGAGAGTAATCATTCCAGCCCTCCCAGGCTGGGTGAGAGAAGTGGGTGATATCTGGTCATGTTAAACTGTAAGCTGATCAGTTCAATAAACAACAAAATATCTTATTGATGCCAAAGACAAAAAGTGTTAAGATATCTCATAACTCTGAGATTTAAGCTGTTCCTAAGTATGGAATTTATAGATCAGATACATTTTTTTTTTTCTTGGTTGGGATCCTAAAAATGCAACAGAATGACTTTCTGTTCATTTATAAAAGGAGAATTTTAAAAAAATCAGATAATTTCTGATTGCTCTTCAGAGCAATGACAATATAATCCTCACCATTGTCACCTTCTGTTCACAGCCTGTCACTGAGTGGAGATAAATAACTACACACTTAATTATAAGTTATGTGCCAATTTGGGCGCACTAAGTATTCTACTGGTTGTACACTATTGGCACCAAGTTTTGAGAGTTGAGCACAGCCTTTCTTTTGTCTTTTATTGCCAAATCAGAGGCAAGATATTCAGAACACTCCAGCCTTAATTCCTATTCACTATTTCTAATTATTTAAAAACTAAGACGTCTTCTTGAAAATAAAGTAGGAAAATGTTCAGCTACTTGAGGGAACAATCTGTACACAACATCTTGTACACACTTAGGTCAAATACAAGACTGAATAATTTATATTTTCCTAGCGACAGCAAAGACTATTTTGGACTTTCTTTACAAAAAGGAATTATTCTGATGCCTACTTTCTAAACTAACACACACACACACACACGCACGCACACACACACACACACAGGAAATGTAAGTGCTTTGCTTCATAATCTCATAGCTAATATCTTAAGGTTTAATGTACATGTGAAGTAATGGTGGTGGCTAACAATAGTGGGTGTAAATAATACATAGACACACACTGCATAATGATGTGTCAGTCAACAGCAGACCACATATATGACCTTGGCCCCGAAAGACTATAATGCAGCTGCCCTATACAGGTGTACCATTCTTTCTTGTATGCTCTATTTTTACTGTACCATTTCTATGTTTAGAGATGTTTAGATACACAGACACCATTGTGTTAACAGTTGCCTATGGTATTCAGTACAGTTGTGTGCCATACAGGTTTGTAGCCTAGAAGCAGTGGGTTATACCATATAGCCTAGATGTGTAGTGGGCTATCCCATCTACATTTGTGTAACTACACTCTATGATGTTCACGCAACAGCAAAATTGCCAAATAATGCATTTCTCAGAACGTATCCCCATCCCGAAGCAAGGCATGACTGTATCTCCGAAAGTCTTCTTGATAACTTTGAGTCTTTTTAGCTGACTTCTTGGCAGACCTGATTATTTGAAGGTTGCTGTTTGTGACCTTGCAAATTGGCAGATGTGTCAGCTTTGCCATTCTCCTGTTGCTCACTTGTGCTTGCTTGTTTAGTGACATCTTTGATCCAAGGTCCCTTTGAAAGTCCAATTTTATAACGTGTCCATCTTGGGAGGGTTGCTTAGGTTAACAAGAGATGATTTAATCTGTAAATCCGTGTAACTTACCGCCCACAAACTCCAGTGCTTTTCCATGAGCTGGAAAAGAGGAAAATCTCAAGGGCATCATTGAGTCGGCCACTTGGACTTGTTGAGCCCCCTGTGGTCCCTCAGCTTTCTGGGGTTCCCATGAATAACATGTGGTTGTCACATGCTGGGGTGACAGTGCTAGTGTAAATCTTATTATTGCAAAATTGAGCTGGGGCAAAAATCCATTCAAACTGCAAGACAGACCAGTGGATTTTAACATGACAGCGTTATTAAAGTTTATTGATACGGTTTCAGATTCCACCCTACAACTAACCTTAAAAAGTGGCCACAATGATCTGTAAAGGCTCCTGAAATATTCCTCCCTCTCCAATTCCACATCGGTGTGAGCTTGGATTATCTTCAAATATTTCTGCCAACCAGCATTTCACAGCAAATTAAATGCCGAAGCAGATATAAGAATCTGGCTGTCTTCTGTTTGGCCAGACACTAAGAAGATTTATAAAGTAATGATTTAGTTTTCTCACTAAAATTTTTTTGTGTCTTGGGAAATACAGTCATTTCTAATAAAATGTATGTTTCTATGTTAACATACAATGGGTCCTTGTTATTTTAAAGCAAATAAGTAAATTTTTTTTAACAATTCCCAGATTTAATTTTTAATATCTATGTTATTGTTGGAGATAAGCTTCATACATAAAAGCTCTTAGGATTTTCAATAATTATGCAGACACCAAAAAGTGGAGAAAATGAATGTGTAACAGTGACATTAGCAATAAGGATAGGGCCGGGCGTGGTGGCTCAAGCCTGTAATCCCAGCACTTTGGGAGGCCGAGGCGGGTGGATCACGAGGTCAACAGATCGAGACCATCCTGGTCAACATAGTGAAACCCCGCCTCTACTAAAAATTACAAAAAAATTAGCTGGGCATGGTGGCGCGTGCCTGTAATCCCAGCTACTCAGGAGGCTGAGGCAGGAGAATTGCCCGAACCCAGGGGGCGGAGGTTGCGGTGAGCCGAGATCGCGCCATTGCACTCCAGCCTGGGTAACAAGAGCGAAACTCTGTCTCAAAAAAAAAACAAAAAAAAAACAACAAAAAACAATAAGGATAAATTTGATTAACATAACAAGGAGTAAAAATAAATTTTGGAAGACTACTATGATGTCCTTCTTAAAAATGACTTTATGTTTTTAGAGCCATTTTAGGTTCATAGCAATATTGAGAGGAAGGTACAGAAATGTTTCGTGTACCTTCTGCCTTGACACATACATAGCCTCCACCATTATCGTCTTCCACCAGAGTGTACATTTGTTACAACTGATGAGCTTACGCTGGCACTTCATGATTACCCAAAGTCTGTAGTTTACATCAGAGTTTGCCTCTGATGTTGTGCTTTCTATGTGTTTGGACGAACGTATAATGATAGTTATTCACCATTATAGTATCATACAAAGCATTTTCAGTTCCCTAAAAATTCTCTGTGCTCTATTTATCTATTTACCACCCTGCCTCAGGCTCTGGCAACCCCTGATCTTTTTACTGTCTCTACAATCTTGCCTTTTCCAGAATGTCCTATAGTTGGAATCATACAGATGTACCCCTTTCAGACGTCTCCTTTCACTTAGTTATATGCCTTTCAGGTTCGTCCATCGCTTAATAGCGCATTTCTTTTCAGTGCTGAATAATATTTCATTGTCTGGATGTACCACAGTTTATTCATTCACCTATGGAAAACATCTTGATTGCTTCCAAGTTTTGGCAATTATGAATGAAGCTGCTATAAACATTGTTGTGCTGGTTTTTGTGTAGACATAAGTTTTTAACATCTTTGGGTAAGTACCAAGGGCACAGTTGTGGATCCTATGATAGCAGTATGTTTAGTTTTGTAAGAAACTGCTACACTGTTTTCCAAAGTGGCCACACCAGGCTAGAGTGCAGTGCTGCCCTCACAGCTCACTGCAAGCTTGGCCTCCCCACTTCATGCAATTCTCCTGCCTCAGCCTCCCGAGTAGCTGGGAGTACAGGTGAGTGCCACCATGACCAACTACTTTTTTTTCCTTTTTGTAGGGGGGATGTGGATGGGGTTTTGACACGTTGTCCAGGGTGGTCTCAAACTGGCCTCACGTGGTCCACACATCTCGGCCTCCCATAGTGCTAGGATAACAGGCATGAGCCACTGTTCCTGGCCAATGGCATCTCATTGTTGTTCTAATTTGCATTTCCCTGTTGATATATGATGTGAGCATCTTTTCATATGTTTACCTGTCATCGGAATGTCATCTTTTGTGAGTCAACTGTCAAGGTCTTTGGACATTTTTCTTAAAAAAATTGAGAAAAATTTTGTTTATAAAGTACAACATAATATTTTGACAACGTCTATGTGTGGAATGGCTAAATCAAGCTAATTAGCATACACATTACCTCACATGCTTGGCCTTGTATACAGCCAATTAAAAAACCACATTCTGTGTGTGACGTGAAGGATGTGTGCTTTGCAGACGGTTGTCGCGGGTCTGTAAAGGTATGTCACGTCAAGTGAGGTACTGATGTGTTCTCACCTCTATCCCTTGCTGGTTTATTTGTTTGTCCTATTCGTGAGATGAGCATATTAATATCTCCCATTGAAGCTATGAGTCGTCTGTTTATCTTTGCAGTTCTGTTCACATTTGCTTTACACATTAGAAGACTGCATTATTAACGCAGCTTGCCATCTCAGGAAACAGGAAGCAGGAAGCCCCTATCTCTGCCTGATGACATGCCTGTAACCCAGGTGTCATGAAGCTTTCCCTTTAATTTGCCTTTATAATTCTGCTTCTCTCACTTTATAAGAGGAAGGTGTCTCACTTATCCATTTCACTTCTAACTATGTCTCTGCTTCTGGGGCAACAAAGAATGGTACACCGAAACATCAATTATCAATTGGAAGCAAGGCACCATAAACTTAAGGCGTGGTTTGTCATCATCCAGACATCTGTGTGTTAAGGGCACAGCATGGCACTAGATCATTATGGGATTTTCGGCATATGACTCAGAAGAAGATTCTAAAAAGTTGAATGACATTGCATAATAAAATTCCTTCCATTTCCACTCAGTGACATATGTAAACATATACATGTTTATATACATATGCTTTTACATACATACATATATATATATATATATATATATTTTTTTTTTAGACAGAGTTTCGCTCTTGTTGCCCAGGCTGGAGTGCAATGGCATCTCGGCTCACTGCAACCTCTGCCTCCTGGGTTCAAGTGATTCTCCTGCCTCAGCCTCCTGAGTAGCTGAGATTACAGACAGGTGCCCATCACCATGCCCATCTGATTTTTCTATTTTTAGTAGAGACGGGGTTTCACCATGTTGGCCAGGCTGGTTTCAAACTTTGACCTCAGGTGATCTGCCTGCCTCAGCCTCTCAAAGTGCTGGGATTACAGGCATGAGTCACCATGCCTGGTCTATAAACATATTTTCTGAGTATTAACATATAAGGAAATAACAGTAGAAATAGAATTTATTCTGAACCTTGTCTCATTTTAATAACCAGTGATATTTGCCCTGCATATATGAACTAACTGAAAAAACAAAAGCCTATTAAGGAATGCATATATAATTTAATACAATTTAAACCTGATACAGTTAATGTAATTCAACATTTTATACTTAATAAATAAAAAATATTTATAACCGTGAGATTATATTTCATTTTATACGGATGATATTTGAAATGATAACTCAATCTGGAATTTCTTAACATTTAGAATCATCTGAAAGTTTAAAATTAAAATAAAATTTCCCATATTTTAGTTATACTTAAGGATAATATGGTAATCAATTAAAAGAACTTTGAAACATAAATATATTTTTATGTAAAATTTTGAGTTGAAGGAGAAAAAAAGATGTAACATTTTTGACTGTTAAGGATGAGCTAGATCTGCTGGGCACAGTGGCTCATGCCTGTAATCCCAGCACTTAGAAAGGCCAAGGTGGGCAGATTGTCTAAGGTCAGGAGTTCGAGACTAGCCTTGCCAACATGTTGAAACCCCATCTCTACTGAAAATACACCAGCCATGGTGGTGTGCGCCTGTAACCCCAGCTACTCAGGAGGATGAGGCAGGGGTGCTTGAATCAGGGAGGTGGAGGTTGCCGTGAGCCAAGATGGTACCACTACACTTCAGCCTGAGTGACAGACTGAGACTCCATCACACACACACACACACACACACACACACACACACACACACACAGATGAACTAGCTTGTGTATGTTTTAAATAGACAATGGAAATCAAATCACATAGTAATTCTTTTCCTATTTATTTATTTTTATATGGAGTTTCACTCTGTCGCCCAGGCTGAAGCACATAACACAATCTCAGTTCACTGCAACCTCTGCCTTTTGAGTTTAAATGATTTTCCTGTCTCAGACTCCCAAGTAGCTAGGACTACAGGCATGTATCACCATGCCTGGTTAATTTTAGAGATGGGGTTTCACCATGTTGGCCAGGCTGGTCTCAAAATCCTGACCTCAAAAGTTCTCTACTATAAATACAAAAAAATAGAAGGCATGGTGCTGTGCACCTGTAATCTGGCTATTCGGGAGGCTGTGGCAGGACAATCGCTTGAACCCAAGAGCGGGAGGTTGCAGTGAGCTGAGATCACGCCACTGCACTCCAGCCTGGGCCATAAAGCAAGACTCTGTCACAAACAAATAAACAAACCCAAACTCATGCTGCCTTACTCTCGTGGGGCAGAACCCACAAGAGACACCATGTCCTCTGCAGTTCATTTTCACTTTTTTTAGTGTTATGAAGCAGGATCGTGTGTGTGTGTGTGTGTGTGTGTGTGTGTGTGTGTGTGTGTGTATACAGAGCCAGATGTAAAACTGTCACTGAAAGGACGAACTCATCTAAGAAGTCCTTAGGTAGCTCCAAGTAGCTCCCTGGAACTATTGGTGTTGTTTGTGCGCCCTCTGGTGGCCAATGGCCTTCCTTGTCAAGGTGGTTGGCACAGATCATCAGTTTCTTAACCCTGGTAGCATGAGAGGAATCACTTGGAAATTCTGATTTAAAAGCTCTACTGCTGGCCAGGCCCAGTGGCTCACTCTTGTAATCCCAGCATTTTGGGAGGCAGAGGCGAACAGATCACCTGGGGTTAGGAGTTCGAAGCCAGCCTGGCCAACTGGTGAAACCCTGTCTCTACTAAAAATACAAAAATTAGCCGGGCATGGTGGCACACATCTGTTGTCTCAGCTACGCGGGAGGCTGAGGCAGGAGAATCGCTTGAACCTGGGAGGCGGAGGTTGCAGTGAGCTGAGACTGGGCCATTGCAGCCCATCCTGGGCGATAAGAGTGAAACTCCATTAAAAAAAAAGTCTACTGCTGGGATGGACATTAGTATTTTTTTAAAAAAGAAATTTCCCAGGTGATTTAATGTGCATACAGGGATAACCAGTTCCAGGGGGACTTCATTTATTCATTTTTTTTTTTTGAGATGGAGTTTTGCTCCTTGCCCAGGCTATAGTTCAATGGTGCAATTTCTGCTCACTGCAACCTCTGCCTTCCAGGTTCAACTGATTTTCCTGCCTAAGCCTCCCAAGTAGCTGGGATATCAGGCATGAGCTACCACAGCTGGCTAATCTTGTCTTTTTAGCAGAGAATGGATTTCATCGTGTTGATCAGGCTGGTTTCCAACTCCTGACCCCAGGGGATCTGCTCACCCCGGCCTCCCAAAATGCTGGGATTACAGGTGTGAGCCACCATGCCCGACCCTGGGGATTTCATTTAGAATTACCAATTGATGGTTTTCTTTGATTCATTTTGCAAGTATTTATTGATCTCCTACTAGGTGTCAAGCACTGTGATAGGAGATGATGAGCAGCACAAAGACCAGTCCCTTGTCCTCATGTACATTACAAATATTAGTAAAATTTAAAAAAAATTAAAAAATAGTTATTGGAGCTCAGAATGGGAACACCTGGGTACATCTGGAAGTCAGCAAAGGCTTCTCTGGGGACTCGATTTTTGAAGTGAGGTCTGAAGAGTGAGCTGCAGTTAACTAGGCCAGGCTGATGCACTGACACAGCTAGTTGCCTCAAGTCTTTTTGTTCTTGTCGGGCAAGTGGCCCATGCAGTTGGAGGCAGGCCTTCTTTGATACAGCTCTGGCCTTCTGCCCAGGTGGACGATGGGATCCCTGGATGACTGAGGATGATTACCTGTTAATTACATCAGGGTAACACGAATATAAAAGGAGAAAAGTGTTGCTCTTAAGGACAGCAAAAGGTGTGTAGGTGAAGAAGGGCGAGGAGGAAGACAAGGTGGAGCACAGAAAATCCAAGAAACGCAACTTTAAACAAAAAGAAGCCACGTCTCATCAGGCCAATTGGCAAAGGCATATAATATACACAGTGCTTGATGAGAATGGAAATTCTTCTCTCTGATCCAGCAAATTCACGGTTAGGAAGTGCCCCTGGAGAATTATGGGCATAGATATGTGGAGAGTCTAGCAGAGAAATGGAGTATGGCTGAGCTTAAAGAACAGGGTCATAACCCCTTTGGGAAGAGGGGTTTATTTTAAAGATAGGAAGAGTGAGTATTGTGTGGGCCTTTGCCTCAGTGGCTGAATTACCATTGATCGCTCCATGTGGGATTACATAAAAGAAGATTCATGTGTAGAAAAATTTCCATATAACAACCTCTCTTAGCCTTTTAATTTCAACCAAGTTTGACATACCTATCGAGTACCCGCTGATGCAAGGCTTGGGTGGGTGTGAAGAACTGCATGATAATGAGGGATGGGTGACATGCCTGGCTTCCTGTCCCCCAGGATGTAGGCTAGAGGGGAAGGCTGACAAGCAACACATTGAAATGCAGTAATTATAATAAAATAAATATTATATGTATATGAATGTGTGTTTAAAGTGTTATGAGAAGAAAGGTAAAGCAGTTTTCAAAATGTAAGTGAAGAAATGTGTCTGAGGAAGATTCCCAGAGGAAAGAACATGTGAACAAAATTTAAAGAAACAATTGGATTTCACTAGATTTGGCATAGGGGTAATGGTGGGGAGAAGGCCCTTCTGCTTTACGGAGAGAATTGCATGAGGCTTTATTTACTTACTGAGTCTTTACTGAGCACATTGATAAACGCCTTCTTTATACAGAGTGGTAGAATTTGGTATTGGGAAATTTCTGAACTGATAATCCAATCAAAATAGAATGCATTACAGTTCGGTTTTCAGAGGCAGCCCAGCTTCACTCATTTTGACGATGGATTTTTCTATGTGGTACAGAAAATTAAAGATGGCTTCTCTAATTGTTGCTGTTCTAATTGTATCAAGTTTGAATCAATCACTTGGCAAGTTGAAGTATTCGAAAAGCATGTATAACCAATTGCACGCTCACATTTAAATATTTTTTACAACATATATTCAAAAATACCTTTCCCCCAGTGTTTTACAAATAGAACTTATGTTTGCAGTTTCTTTCTGAGGTAATTGTAAAATCGGATCTTGATTATCTCACATATTAAAAATGATATAAAGGCTTATGTCGTAGATGTAAAGGCTGAGTGGTTTTCTCTGTGTTCTCTGTGTTACTCAGCTCAGCACTGCTAAGGCTGCCTCGGTCAGGTACGTTGTGCCCAACATCACAGGAGCAGTCAGCCTCAAGGTTCCTGGATGTCAAAAGATACCACCACTTTTCAGATTACTGGTATACACCACTCAACAGGTTCCAGAAAGTTAAAAACATACGTACTCAACGTAATGAGCAGAAATTCATCTTACTGCGGAATTGCTTATTAAAATCAATTTTAAGTAATACGCACTATTTGAATTTGGCAAAATTGTATTTGTATTGCATCAATTTGCAAACAATTGAGGTTAAATGTATTGTTTGCCTTTTAACTAGTTTTGTTTCTTTCTTTCTTTCTTTCTTTTTCTTTTTCTTTTTTTTTGAGATGGAGTCTCTCACTCTGTGGCAAGGTTGGAGTGCAGTGGCGGATCTCTGCTTACTGCAACTTCCACCTCCCAGGTTCAAGTGATTGTCCTGCCTCGGCCTCCCTAGTAGCTGGGATTACAGGTGCCCACGACCAGGCCCAGCTAATTTTTGTATTTTTAGTAGAGACGGGGTTTCACCCCATGTTGGTCAGTCTGGTCTCGAACTCCTGACCTCAGGTGATCCACCTGCCTCGGCCTCCCAAAGTGCTGGGATTAAAGGTGAGCCACCTCACTCAGCCCTTTTGAAAAATAATTATCTATTTATATTTTTGCCCATAATTTGTTTGGACCTTGATAGCTATATATATATGAGGTCTTCACCTAGTACACATTTTAACCATTTATCATAGTTTACAATTTTTCCAATGTAGTTATATCTACTGCTGCTTTTCTTTTCTTTTGAGTTTTTTTATTTTTATTTTTATTTTTGAGACAGGGTCTCACTCCATCACCCAGGCTGGAGTGCAGTGGTACAATCTCAGCTCGCTACAGCCTCAATATTATGGACTTAAGTGATCCTCTCACCTCTGCCTCCAGAGTAGCTGGGACTACAGGTGCATGCCACCACACCTTACTAATTAAAACAATTTTTTTTTTGTAGAGATTGGATTTTCCCATGTTGCCCAGGCTGGTCTCAAACTCCTGGGCTCAAGAGATTCTCTTGCCTAGGCCTCCCAAAGTGCTGGGACTACAGGCATGAGCCACTGCACCCAGCTGAGTTTCTAAAATTGCTCTTAAACTTAGGATATTAATTATTCCCCATTGAGAGAGAGAGAGATTCTGTTTGGTGAATAGAACCTGACAGATATGTGACTTTATTTTCTCTATTTATGAACTGGAATTTACATATTTAACTATTTGGTCTACCTAGGCATTTCTGGCATATGATATGAAAAGGTAATTTAACTTATATTTTCCCCAAATAAAAAATTCTTGGCTTGAGCACCATATTGAATAATTCCTATTTTATGACTGTTGGCAAGTGAAGTTATTATATCAAGACCTCATGTTTCTTCTTTAATGTTGATCTGGAAAGACCAATTCTCTCAAAATCTGAATTTCCTTGGCCCAGATATAGTTGCTAAAGTGTGTGTGTGTGTGTGCGTGTGTGTGTGTGCGTGTGTGTGCGTGTGTGTGTGTGCGCGCGTGTGTGTGTGCGTGTGTGTGTATGTGTGCGTGTGTGTTTATATATTTTTAGTAGAGATGGGATTTCTCCATGTTGGTCAGGCTGGTCTAGAACTCCCGACCTCAGGTGATCCACCCACCTCGGCCTCCCAAAGTGCTGGGATTACAGGTGTGAGCCACCATGCTCAGCCAATTTTTTTCTTTGAGGTAAAAATGAAAGCTAGCTTTTTTCTCCTTATATTACTGAGTAACAAACAGTGTATCATCATTTGCATTTTACGCTTGTGAATATTTTGCCTGTTTATGTTTTGTAAACTGGTATCATTTGATTTTGACTAATAGCAATAAATTTTGATTTCAGTTTGCATGCGCACATCTAAAAATCAGAAAGCCAATTTCTTTAATTACTGTAAGTAAAACCCTGACTGATTCTAAATTTAAAATACATTCCTAAAGGGGAAGTACAAAATTAAGAAAAAAAAAATCAATTCACAAAACAGAGAAAATAATAACAGTCAACATGTTGATTAGACGAATAGACCATGAAGTAAATAAAGAGGAGGGGAATTTTGTCATGAGAGGAAGGAAAGAAGAGGACCCCCTCCTCCCACCCCCACTGAGGACAGTGCTGGAGTGGGTTGGCCAGACATTCCAGAGAAAATTGTGAAATCCAGCAGGAATCCAGCCAGGCTAGATCCTGGTCTGCTGCTGGAATATGTCATTTAATATATAAAACCCAGTGGTGAAATACTGGCTGCCTCCAGATACAGCGCTGGGTTTAAATATATTAAATGATGCCAAAGAAAGAATCCATGCCAAGTTTCTCTGAGCCTCACTCAGTCATTCCTGCATGTCGGAATTGGGCAACTAACAGGAGGCCACAGGTGCTAGGACTGAGCAGGTAAAGAAGCGAAGTCAGCAGAGTGGTGCTAGCAATGGCATTATTAATAAATTATTAAAACATTCCACTTTTCACACACCTGACACTGGGAATTCCTTCTACAAATTAGTAAACACACAAGCCAAATTGTTCAAGCTACGTTGTGCAACCTTTTCAAAGGCAATAGTAGAAAATGTCCACACACTATTCATTGAGGGCTCACTGCTAACTACATCAGCATGTGTCAAATTAAATATGCACCTTAGTTTACTGTGATTTAGCAATAAATATAAAGGATCTGTATTGACGTTATGTTTTATGCTTCTTCCCTATGGGGGAGAAAACCCAAACACAAAAGTTTGTCTTGAAAGCAGAGAGCAGTGACATGTGCTTCATGATACTGGTATCATTTACCACTAAAAAAGTGGAGCCAGGCTGGGAAGAAGAGTTTAGAACAACCTATGCAACATCTGCAGCTGTTATCACTAGCTGCAGAATGGACCACTCTGTGACAATACCTAAGGTCTATATAAATGTAGGACCAGTATGGCATTGGCCATACAGATGTGCAGTATCAGTACAGAATGTTCAAGTACTTGCTGTGGATCTCTCCCCATCCACTGCAGTTAACTCGCGAGGTAACTCCCTGTGTGGGTCATACCCACGAGCCTGCAGGGACACGGCGCTAACCTCTGACTATTCCTGCTTTTGGTGTGGCTCCCAACACCCTAGGCACTCGCTGAAGAACTTTCCAGAGGGGCTTTACAGTTTTCAGGGAGCTATCTGGGAAGTCTGACAGGCATTAATTTAATTTGTACTTCAGGGGAAAAAAAGGAAAAGAAAACACTTGGGAGAAACATGGCTACTTTTGTGTAAAATAAATTTTTGCCTATGAAAGACATTTTGCCTTTAAAACATATGCTCTTTTCTCCAAAGTTGCAGCTGAACTTCTAGACCCAAATTTTTCAGATCTTGAATTACACTTGAAAAATGAGCAAGAACAGGTGGTGAAAGACAATTTCACGGTTGTGGAAAGTACTGACATGTGAGTCAGAAGAACAGAGTTTAAGGTTCAGCCCAGTCAATTGCTAACTGTGTTCTTGGGCAAATTGCTTGGCATAAACAAAAGACATAAACAAATATATTTTAAAAGCAAATACATACAACTGTTAGGTTTTCTTATTATCACATCCCCCATCAAATTTGAGATCAGACCAGTATTTTATAAAGAGCTGCCTTAAAATCAGAAAATGAGCCAAGTGCAGTGGCGTACACCTGTAATCCCAGCACTCTGGGAGGCCAAGGCGGAAGGACTGCTTGAGCCCAGGAGTTCAAGGCCAACCTGGGCAACATAATGAACTCCCATCTCTACAAAAAAAAGTTTTAAGAATCAGCTGGGCATGGTGGTGTTTGCCTGTGGTCCTAGCTACTTGGGAGGCTGAGGTGAAAGGATTGCTTGAGCCTGGGAGGTTGAGGCCGCAGTCAGCTGTGATCATGCCACTGTACTCCAGCCTGGGCCACAAAGCCAGATCTTGTCTCTAAAAATAAATAAAATTTAAAAATCAAATCAGAAAATGGGTAATGAAAATACTAAACAGATAGCATTGTTTACTTAGTAACCTTTCTATGTTCATGACACAAATAGCCTGAAAGACTGACGAGCCACAGCAGCGTGTTATGGTACAGAGGAGAGAAAAGGGGAGAAGAAGTGGCCCTGGGAACTCATTGCCTTCTCTTTCCCTGGCTCAGCAGGGAGCTGGCTTCTTAGGGCTGAATTTGCTGACGAAAGAACAGGCTGATTCCAGATGTTGTTTCCTCGAGGAGCCCCCTTTCTGACAAGGTCTCATTCTCAACCTAGCAACTTCTGCAGTTACAAAGGAACATAGTATTACCTTTGCTTTGACCTCTAAGTATACATAGTGTTATGAAGATGGGGTCATTTGCCACCATGATGCTACACACAGCGTACCCAGACCTATCTCTGGGTGAAAGAATGAGAGCTTCGGTGGCCAGGTGCCTCTGATACTTCTCTACCTATGCAAATTTTCCAACCAACTATTTTATATTGGTGTTATACAGTGCTAAAGGTGTGGGTCCGTGCCCCAAATTACATTCTGGAAGATTTTCACCCCTAGTAAATATTGTCAGGATAGGCTAGTATGACGAGAGTTGGGGGTCTGGGGCCCCATACCCCAGGAATCAGAGGGGTGACCTTGGGCAGAGCGCTTCGCCTCCTGGGCCCAGTTTCCTCATCTCTGAGAGCTACTCTTAAAGACTTTTCTAATTCTTTTTTGTTGCTGTAGTTTATTTTTATTTCTGACTTTTCTAAACATCGGGTGCTTCTATTTTGACTACAGTTAACATGTGTGGTGTAAGGGATGTTTCTCACCCAACCAGAACACTCCATTAGCCAGAACCATCTCACTCCTGGCAGTGGGAGACACACAGCTCACTAGACCTGGAAAAGTTACCACAGCCAACATGTACATTGTTTTTTGCCTTATTATGGACAAATGTAAATATACAAAACATAGGATGGTATGATGCAGTGCTACTCAGAGTGTGGTTTGTAGACGGTGGTCTTACATCCATGAGAATGAGTACAGATTGAAAGTGCAGGAGAGGGAGGTGGGTGGGCTCTGGGTTGCCCTTCCAGCCTCAGTTTTGGGCTGGTCCCCTGGGCCTGGGTTTGGGAAGCGGGTGGTGCTTTCTCAACATTCCTGCCCCTCCCTCTCACAGCAGTCAAACACTGCATTTGTTGGTCTTGGGTGGGAGAGAGTTCCTCACGCCTCCCTCGTGGTAGCTAACCTATGTTGGTGTTGGTGTAGGGTACTGAACCCAGGACCATTTCCTGCCCCTCTCTCAAGGACAGAGGGGTTTTCTCCTCCCCTGTGACAGTAGGTCTGTGTCTGTGCCTTGAGGACAACAGTCTTTGCTGCCTCTACCAACCGAGGGCACTTTCTTTCTAGGCCAGGACTGAAGAAGCAGAAGCGGCTGTCACCTCTTGCCACCTGCGCCTCCAGGGGCTCTCCCACCGCCTGCCCTGCCTTCATCTCCATCTTGCCCTGCCCTCACCCCGCTCGTCTCTCTTCTGAGCACTCCGTGAGAACCTGGGAAAAAGAGCTTTTGGAGAATTGCAGACTCTCCTTGTGTCTGTTTCACATTCGGTCTTTATGAAAATTTTTGCTGATTCTTCTCGCCCTCTCGTATGACAGCTGCTCCTTCCTCCCAAGCTCAGCCTCAGCGGAGACCTTGCACGTCCCTCCCTGCCTAGGTGGGGCCCTGGCCCTCTCCGGAACTCAGGCAACTCCAGCCCTCAGACGGGCTCAAGGAAAGTTATGATTTTGTAGTTTATCTAGCTTTCCCACATTTTAGAGGCATTTCCAGCTTTCTGTATCCTAAGTAGAGGAGGAAAAAAATGGATTTGTTTTGTACGAAAATTTAAAAATGAGTATCCTGAGCTTGCTGAAATTGCTTAAAAAATGTGTTCTCCCATCTCCATTATTCAAGGACACTGGGTTCTTCAAATGTTTTCAAAACAAAATACAGAAACAATTTAGATATGCTACATTGTCTTCTGTGAGCAGTGGCATTGCTAATTCCACCTGGCTTGGATAAGGTTATAAACGAGAACGATCTCATTCTCATATTGAAAACTTTAGATATTGACATGCACAGTGTTCACTGAAAGCATTTTTATAGTGAAACATCAGAAGCTCCCTAGCAAAAGAAAGCTCCTCTTTCTTTCCACTACCCACCCACCAAGGGACAGCCATATATCTGACTGCTCAATGTCTATTTCCCAATAATTCCATGGAAATATCTCCTATTTCCCAATAATAGGAGAATGAATAAAATATGAAAAATGTAGACTCTAGGCACATTCAAAAGAGACAAAGCCTACCTTAAGGAAAGAATATGCTATTCATGTATCACGTGCTAAATAATTAAAACAGCCAGACACAGTGGCTCACACCTATAATTCCAGCACTTTGGGAGGCCAAGGCAGGAGGATTGCTTGAGCCCAGGAGTTTGAGACCAGCCTAGACAACATAGTGAGAGACAACACCTGTCTCCACAAAATACAAAAATTGGTCAGGTGTGGTGGTACATGCCTGTAGTTCCTGCTACTTGGAAGGCTGAGGTGGGAGGATCACTTGAGCCCAGAAGGTCCAGGCTGCAGTGAGCATGATTGCCCCACTGAATTCCTGCCTGGGCGACATAGCAAAACTCTGTATCAAAAAAAAAAAAAACCAAAACACCAAAACAAACAAAAAAGAATTAATGCAGTCTGAAGGGTGCAGAGGTGAGGCAGAACTGCCGCCCAAACATCTGTAGCAAATTAGCCAGTGGAAAGAAGTCAGCTAAACCTGGTAGAGGCGAATGGAGAAACAGACCACCTCTACCGCAACCTTCCCACGATATTTTTAAACCTTCTGGATGAAAAATATTTGACTTAAAAAATAAAATTACGTGCATAAAATCTGAAAACATTCTTGTTGCAAAAATGTTTAAGCAATGACAGTATAAAGAGTGCCACGTATCTTGTTTCCAATCTCTCTCCTCTCCCTAGAGAGATCATCATTCACAGCTGGCTGTATTTCCTACTGGAAGTTTTTCTCTGCATTTATATATAAATATGTCCAGAAACGAGTGAACAGGTGTTTAATTTGTCTATGTTTTTGCATACTCTTCATGTTCATCTGCAATTCCTTTTATTTTATTCAACAATATATATTATTTTGGGGCCAGGATAATGGTGAGGGGAGGGAGGCGTTTGGGCACACAGTTTAAGGGACTCCTCAAAGCAACTGGAGGAATTGCCAAAAGCTCAGTAATCAAGATAAATTTCAGTGCAGTATTTAAAAAAATCTAAATTAACACAAGACTGTGTAATGAACAAAACATCCAAGTCTTAAATAAAGACTGTATCTGTATTACTGAGTGCTCCTTTGGCTCTGGGCTTCAATACGAATGAGGAGGTGACTGTTACTGGTCCTGTCCATGCGACCTTTCTATGTCGGTATGTATAGATCTTTTTTCCTTAAAAAAATCATGTGTAGAAATCATTTCAGACTTCCAAAAATTGCAGGTAACTCCCATATTACTTTACCCAATTGCTGAGGCTACTAAATTTTCTCTTCGCTGACATTGCTTCTAGGTCCTGTCAGTGGGTAACACTAGGAAACTCTGGAGGCTGGGAAGTCCAAGATCAAGACACTAGCAGGCTCAGCTGTTTACCCGCTCTCTTTACTTATATATGCCCATTATTATGAGTCTTTTAAGGAACCATCACATATTTTCCAAAAAACTAGGATGTAAAACCAGTATACAGCCTCCAAATGAGGACATCAACATTGGTTCCTTACTGCCATCCAATCCATAGTTCTCACTCTCACTGGCCACTTGTCCTAACAGTGTCTCTGTTTCTTTCCTGGCCCAGGAAATACATGTTACATTTAATTGTGTTGTCTCCTCAGACTCATAAATCTGCAACAGGTCTTTTGCCTTTTCCTGATTTTTTAGGTCCTTGACAGAAAGTAAGTACAGGACTTCCATTCTGTGGGAGGAATTTCAATGTGGGATGTTTTCTTAAGACTAGATTCGGGTACACCAAGATCTACCACTGCGTTCTTCCTAGGGTATTCCATCCAGGAGCACACAATGTTGACCCATCCTAACCCTGGGGATGTTAGCCCTGCTCATCTAGTTGTGTCATTGCCCCATTTCTTCACCATAAGGTCACGATTCTTCCCTTGATAACATAATATTTTTGTAAAGAGGTATTCAGAGATTATTGCAATATCTTTTTTCCCATCAAACTTTCACCCAGCCTTAGCATCTGTTGACAATTCTCACTTCAACTGGGCATCCCCATGATGGTCGCCAATGCTGATTTTCTATTTCCATGATGCCTTCTACATGTATTAGATGGCATTCTACTGTAAAGAAGAGCTTTCCCCACAACTTATTTATTTGTTTATATCAGTGTGGACTCATGATCTCCTATTTTATTCAGTAGGTGTAATTCATTATTATCCTTATTTATTCTGATTGTTCAGATTGTCCCTGTTTTGGCCAACGGGAACTCTGTAAAGCTAATTCCTATGTCCTTTTGATAGATATCCATGGAACATTTTTTCACTTTCTGACACAATAAAAGTTTCCAGCCTTGTCTCATCCCTTCCCTGCTCCAGTCCTAGAACTAGCCATTTCCCCAAGGAACACTGGTACCTTTTAGTAAGAATGTAATTTAGGAACCAAGACTGGAAAATCAGATGTGCTCATTCCCACTGAGGTGCCATTGCTTTCAGGCCCTGTTGGTGGACAATACTAGGAAACAGAAATCCTAGAAACCCAATAGATGCTGGGAAATCCAAGATCAAGGCACTAGCAGGCTCAGTTGTTTAATGAGGGCTCCTCTTAGCTTTCAAGATGGCACCGTGGTGCTGGATCCTCTGGAGGTGAGGAATGCTGTGTCGTCACATGGCAGAAGGAGGGCTGAACCTGCAGGAAGCCTCTTTTATAAAGGACATTAATCTATTCATGAGGGAGGAGCCTTCATGGCCTAATCAGCTTTTGGAGGCTCCACCTCTTAGTACCATCACATTAGCCGTTAAGTTTCAACACTTAAATTTTGGAGGGAACATGTTTAAACCGCACATACATACTCACAAACATGTGAATGCACTCAAACATCTACATCTATTCCTATATCTATCTCTGTATATACATATATATATATGGTCTTCATCTGTCTATAAAATCTATAGCTAGATATCTATATGCTTCTACATGTATACTGACATCTCCATACATACTTTTGTTTTGTTTTGTTTTGAGACTGAGTCTCCTTCTGTCACCCAGGCTGGACTGTGGTGGCATGATCTCAGCTCACTGCAACCTCTGGCATCCTGGTTCAAGCGATCTTCATGCTTCAGCCACTCAAGCAGCTGGGACTACAGGTGCCCGCCACCATGCCCTGCTAATTTTTGTTATTTTTAGTAGAACGGGGTTTCACCATGTTGGCCAGGCTGGTCTCAAACTCCTGACCTTAAGTGATTCACCTGCTTTGGGCTTCCAAAGTGCTGAGATGACAGGCATGAGCCACCACGCCTGGCTGGAATATGTACTTCTTTTAAACTAATTTTCCATATTTTGGATGTACCTTAGTTATCTATGACTACATTGATGGACCAAAAAATGGGTAGCCTCTTAGGCTCTCCTTGATTTGTATAACAACATTACAAACAAGGACTAAAGCCTCCTTTTATCTAATTCTGATCCAGTTCACAGACCAAGAGGCCTTCGAAAACAGGGGAAACTGGGTAGAACGACTAACTATAATGTCGCAAGTATGTACCCAGGGTCCAACTCCAGTTCATTCCTAATGGAAAAAACAATTAACCATCTAACTGTGCTGTGAGAAAAGAGAAGTACTCAGAATTTGGGAAATACCCAGATACCTTAATTCATAGCAACCCAGGAAGCCACTGTGGTCCCCAGAGGATATGGGGTCTTATAGGGTAAACCTTAGTCTTAAAACACACATGCAGTACTTCAAAGACTTTTCCCTTGCCAATGGAGTTAGAGCTTCCCAAGTGCATCAACATATTCTTGCTTCATTCTAGGTCAGTAGAAGACTTGAAAAAGAATTGGCAGGCAGCATATACCGTTTATGACACCGTGTCACAGATGGGAAAGTAAAGTTTTGGCATGTGAAAGGAATTTTAGCATCCATGCCCTTAGGAGACCCCATTCCTCCACTTCCTTGATGCCTGTATTCCAGGTTTTTAGCAGTGAGCACTTTTTGGACAACAGTCCTGCAGCTTCCCACGCTATTCAGAGATTCTGTGTTGGGAATGGCTCAATTTCCAACATTCAGAGAGTCCTCCAGCCTCAGGTCAGCCACTCAAGGAGAAGCTGGAGCTGTCTTCTTCCTATCCCCATCTTCCTCCATCCCCCGGGCCAGCTTGCCTCCTTTAGTCATAATTAGACTCTTCTTATATCTTTCAGCTAAGAATGGTCAAGGTTCACGTTTTCATGCACAGTAGGACCAGACTGCATCGTGTGATAGTTTAAGGTTAGGTGGTTAACTGTGATGTAAAAATACACAAAAATCTGAAAATAGTAAGCATTTCAATACCTGCTTTTATAACCAGTTTAATATTTACTCGTCTACTATTTAATTTATAATATAATATTATTAGTCAATTTAGGAAAGTAAAATGTGTGTCATTTATTTTTAGCCCTAATTTACTAGAATAACTTTCAATGGAATTTTAAAAATCTAGAAAATACATGTCTTTTCTAACTGTAGCACCAGTAGTAAAAAATAATTATTATGAAAGTAATTTTGAAGACATGACAACCAAGAGTTTCTACTAGATTGACTCAGAAGTATGATCCTTTATGTACTGAGTTCTGTTGTATTGCTCTAATTAATTGAGAAGTACTAAAATTTGAATGTGTTATTTGCAGAGATATACTGGCTAATGTAAGCAATTCCACCATCAAGATGTAGGCAACATGTACACGCAAATCATTAAGACATATATTTTCAACCAAAATAATTGAAAGAAGGAATATTGAATTGAAAAGCTAACAGAAAATAATGTTCAATATTTCATATATGAAGAGTGAGGAGTACTTTTCAGGCTTCTTATCAAGTAGCACTTTGCATGACTAGGACAAAAATTAAATTGTGGAGACATTACCAAAAACTTCATCAAAAATGTTTACTTGGAAATGATGGGAAAATCTTGCACAAAGACACTGTGAAGACTATTTTCCAATTACACTATAGATCAATGTATTTTAAAACTAGCTAATTATGTGGAAGACCAATTTATGGTACAAATAAAGCCAGCATACTATTTTTTAATGAACCTGATGTACAGGTAATGCTAACAAAGCAATTCTTTTAGTGTATGTGTTATTTGAGCATGATGGTGATATGGAAGTAGAATTCTTTTTTTTCCAACTTCATTACTGCAAACACAACTAACTCAGAACTGTATAAAATGATGATAGATTACATTGTCTATGTGATTTGGAGATTAAGGGTAGAAGTATTTTTGATGCACAGATAATAAATGCACAGATGTATTACCTGTGCATCAGACAGGTAAGCATTCTGGAGTAGTTAATCCAGAGAAAAGAGCCGGGCCAGATGTAAACCAACATGTTGTTCCATCATTGAGAAAGTCTTGCTGTCAAAAAAACAAAACAAAAAATCCCCAGCTGAACCAATTGTGTCTTAGTGGCATAGATAAAACTGTGAATTACATAAAGGAGTATGTGTTAAATTTGAGGTTATTCTATTATGTGATCATATGGAAGCTAATCACAAACAAGAATTGTTGTATAATGAGGTTTGAATTCTACAAAGAATAAACATTCTTCGAAAACACCAACTCTTGCTATTTCTGCAACATAAGAAACTAATTTGATCCCAGCTTTTTAAAGATGTAAACATCTTTTTAAAGGTGTCAGAGTTGCTCACTTTTATGTTATTCTCAATATTTGGAGCTATCTCACTAATTTCATGCAAGGAGGAAATGAATTATTTTCAAATGACAGATAAGATGGAATGCCAAAATGGCAAAACAAGATAGAAGATTGGAAGGACAAAGTTTCTGCAGATGGTTATGGCATGTTTCATAATTTCACATTTACTGATAGCATAGATGAAGATCTTGACACTACACATCTGCAAAATGTCCTCATTAAATGACTGAAAGTAAATGAGCTTTGTGCGGGCAGAAGTCTACTGCACAACCAGGTAAGGGCGCCACGTGGAAGAAGTGCTTGGCTCACTGGGGGTCTGAATGTAGATGTGTACAAACATTTTGAAGAGCAACTTGACAGTGCATACTGACATTTTAAAAATATGATCTTATTGTGAAATATAATTTGCAGAGAAGTATATGAGACAGAAAGGAAGAGCTCAATGATTGGTCATAAAAGGAACACCTGTATAACTTCTACCCAGGTCAAAATAACTAGTAGCATTTCACTTTTATTAATGCAATCCATTTTGCCTTCTATTTGATGTCTAGTTGGAAAACATCCTTCCATTAATTAACGTTAATGGAATTTTTCAAAATAACTGTAACTGAAATTCTGGCCAGTTCTATATAAACATTGCATTCCTTTGAAAAGTTCAATGGTTAAAAGAAATCAAAATATTAAAAGGAAGAAGAAATAAATATCAGTCCAAAGGTTTATAGGGGTAGCAGTCTGTCAAGAAGGTAAGATGTTAAGTTCTGACTGGAGCAGGAGTTCCAGGGTTGCAGAAAGTGGGTACAGCAAGAGTGGAGGAGTGAGAGGAAGGCTGGTGTGGAAATGGTCTGGCAAAACATTTTAGAGAAGCACTGGGACTCAGGGAAAGCTCAGTGAGGCTAGATTTCAGAGTGGTTGATAACAAAATTCCAAATCTGTAAAAACGCAACTCTGAGTTTTAAATACAGTTGATCCTCAAATGATTCAGGGGTTAGGTGCGCCCACCCCTTGCTCAGTCGAAAATCCACGTGCAACTTTGGACTCCCCGAAAACTTTACTGATAGCCTTACTGATAACATAAACAGTCAATGAACACATAATTAGTAGGTTACATGTATTATATACTGTGTTCTTAAAGTAAGCTAGAACAGAAGAAAATGTTATTTAAAGAATTCTAAGGAAATCCATTGACGGTACTCTACTGTATTTATCCATATCATAATGGTAAAAGAACAAAAAGTACAGAGGCTTCATTAATCAGCCACTTAAGGCTTGGCCATTCACGGCACCAGTAAGATTTAAACTGCAAGGTCAGTCAAAACAAAGGCAACTGTAGCTCATGAATGACTGAAAATAGATCAACTTTACCAAAACGGAGAGTCAGTTAAGTCTTACTACATGGATGTGGGGAAGAGAGTACTCAGGTCTGTATTTGTGGGAAGGTAAACTGGTACAAGCTTTATGGATGGCCCATATATAAATTTGACCCATATATAAAATTTTAAATACACATATACTCTGATTGAGTAAAGTCATTTCTGAGAATCCAGTGCACTGAATATTTGCACAGATTTGCAAAAATATATGAATAAGGAAAGCTTATTGCTGAGTCTTTATAATATTTGTAATAGTTAAAAGTTGACGACCTAGATATTTAACAATAAAGTTAAAAACTTCATTGTAGAGCCAGACTGTGGAATACTATGCAGTCAGAAAAAGGAGGTGATTTGTATAAACATGGAAGTAAGTTAGGAATAAACTGGGGAGAAGAAAACAAGTCACATGTACAGTATTAAAATAAATTAAAAATTAAAAGAATCTGAATACACGTGTATATGTGTGCTCATAAATAATTCAGGAAGTACTATATTCCCAGCAAACTGTTAAGAGTGGTTAATGCTTGGGAGTGGGACTGGAAGTATCTCATTGGAAGTTTTTAGGATGCATTTATATTACTTTTTATTTTTAAGGCAGAATTTCTTTTTTCTTTTCTTTTTTTTTTTTTTTTTTTTTTTTTGAGGCAGAGTCTGACTCTTACCTAGGCTGGAGTGCAGTGGTGCAATCTTGTTTCACTGCAACCTCTGCCTCCCAGTTTCAAGTGATTCTCCTGTCTTAGCCTCCCAAGTAGCTATGATTACGGATTCTTGCCACCATGCCTGGCTAATTTTTGTATTTTTAGTAGAGATGGGGTTTCACTATGTCAGCCAGGCTGCTCTCAAACTCCTGACCTCAGGTGATCTGCCTGCTTCAGCTTCCCAAAGTGCTGAGATTGCAAGCATGAGCCACCATGCCCATACCCAACCAGAATTTCTTTAAAAACACTTTTTTTTTCAAGAATCAGAGAGCTGTTGTTAGGTCCTGACTCTGAATATCATGTACTTGCATTGTCCACATAAGAGACAAAAAGCAGTAGTGACTGTCACTGGTGAGAAACCAGGCTCTCCACACCATCCTAGGTATAGACATAGGAAAAAAAAGAAAAACACTAATCTATCCCACTATATTTTTAGGAAAAGGGTTCAGGTAGGTAATGTTGAAGTCACTTGTCAACGCTAATATATTGCCTAAAGAACTAAAGTTATATGTTTGGGCCTATTCATACTGCTCTATTTTAAATATGGAGGATAAAAAGAATAAAGAATGCTTTTCCTTCTTCCCCAAGTTATTTCTTACTCTCTTGGGTTTTCCCAAGCCTACATCTGTCTCTCTCTAGACACCATCCAAGTAAATTTTAAGATATTTTTAAAACAGGAAGCAGAAGCTGTCTGTGAATGGCGCTAAGATAAATGTTATTTCTGGAAGGTTCCAAATGGCCTGGGGGAGTGAAGTGGGTCAGAACTAATAGAAACAAATTTGAAAAAGTTGCACGGTACAAGATCAAAACACAAAATTTAGTCATATTTCTATACATAAACAATGAACAATTTGAAAAGAAAATTGAGAACAATTATATTTACAATAGCATCAAAAAATAAAATACCTAAGAATAAATTTTACCAAAAAGGTGAAAGACTTGTACACTGAAAACTATAAAACACAGCTAAAAGAAATTTTAAAAGACCTAAATAAATGAAAAGACATTTGTGTTCATGGATCATAACACACAGAGAGCCCTGAAGAGCTGAAACAATCTTGAAAAGAAAAACGAAGTTGAAGGACTCACACTTTTAGATTTCAAAACTTACTACAAAGCTACAGTAATCAAAACTGTGATACTGCCATAAGAACAGACAGATAGACCACTGGAATGCAATTAAGAGTTGAGAAATAAGCCCACACATCTATGTCCAGTTGATTTTTGGCAAGAGTGCCAAGACTGTTCAATAGGGAAAGAATAGTATCTCCAAATAGTAGTGCTAGGACAACTGGCTGTCCATATGCAAAAGAATTAAGTTGGATCCCTACCTCACACCATATTTTAAAAATCAATTTAGAATGGACTGACAATCTAAACATAAAAGCTAAAATTATAAAATCTTTAGAAGAAAATATAGAGGTAAATCTTCATGACTTCAGATCTGGTAATGGTTTCATAAATATGATATCAGAAGCATGAGCAACCAGAGGAAAAATATAGGCATATTGGACTTCATCAAATTTAAAAACTTTTGTGTATAAAAGAGGTTATCTAGAAACTGATAAGACAACCTAGAGAAAAGGAGAAAAATACCTGCAAGTCATATCTAGAAAGTGATAAGACAACCTAGAGAATGGGAGAAAAATACCTGCAAGTCATATATTTGACAAGAGTCTGCTGTCCAGAATATATAAAGAATTCTTACAACTCAGTAACAAAAAGAAAAACACCACAATTAAAAAATGGGGAAAAAACTTGAACAGGCATTTCCCCAAAAAGGGCATACAAGTGGCCAAAATGCACCTGAATAAAATGTGTAATATCATTAGTCATTTGGAAAATGCAAATCAAAATCACAATGAAACTTCATACCCACTACGGTGGCTGTAAGTAAAACAAATGAACCAGAAAATAAGGAGTCTTGGTACGGATGTGAAAAAAACCAACTCCTTGTATATTGCTGGTGGGAATGCAAAATGTCCAGCTGTTGTGGAAAAGTTTGGCAGTTCCTCAAAAAGTAATATAAAGAATTTCAGTTTGATCTAGTAATTTCAAATAACAGTCCCAATAATTGAAAACAGGTACTCAAACAAACACACTGATGTTCAAGGTCACAGCAGCACTATTCACAACAGCCAAAAGGTTGGAAAGAACCTAAATGTCCACCAACAGATAAAAGGATAAACAAATTGTGATATATACATATAATGGAATGTTATTTTACCATAAAAAGAAATTAAATGCTGATGCATGCTACAGTATGAATGAACTTCAAAAACAGTATGCTAAGTAAAAGAAGCCAGTCACAAAAGGCTACGTATTATAACATTCCATTGATATAAAATATTCACAATAGGTAAATCCAAAGAGACAAAGCAGACTGTTGTTTTCCATGGGTTACAATGAGAGGGAAATAAGAAATAACTGCTTATCAGGCATGAAGTTTTCTTTTGGGGAGATAAAATATTTGTTTGTTTGTAGAAATGGAGTCTCACTGTGTTGCCCAGGCTGGTCTTGGACTCCTGGGCTCAAGTGGTCCTCCTGCCTTGGCCTCTCAAAGTGCTGGGATTACAGGTGTGAGCCACTGTACCCTGCCAAAAAAATGTTTTGAAACTAGTTAGAAGTAGTAATTATACAACACCGTGAATGTACTAAATGCCGCCAAACTGTTCTCTTTAAAATGGCTAATTTTATGTATGTGACGTTCACCTCAGTTAAAAAAATAAGCATCAATGAGATGCTGACTTCTACTCTTCTTCAATTAACTACTCAGAGTAGGAATAAAGGGAAAAAAGACCTAAAAATCGAGTCTACCTTTGTGTGATCAACTACTGAATCGTCTCTAGGCTGCACTGACCACCTCGGAGACCACTAGCAGTATCTGCCAATTTCAACATTGAAAATTAAGCATTTATCCTTAATATGGTTCACTGACATTAAAATAAATGAAAGTGGCGGGCTAGGTGTGGTGGCTCATGCCTGTAATCCCAGTACTTTGGGAGGCCAAGGCCGGTGGGTCACTCGATACCAGGAGTTCAAGACCAGCCTGGCCAAGACGGCAAAACCCCATCTCTACTAAAAATACAAAAATTAGCTGGGAGTGGTGGTACATGCCTGTAATTCCAGCTACTCAGGAGGCTGAGGCAGGAGAATCATTTGAATCTGGAAGGTGGAGGTTGCAGTAAGCCAAGATTGTGCCACTGCAGAGCAGTGTGGGCAACAGAGCAAGATTCTGCTAAAAGAAGAGGGGAAAAAAGAAAGAGAGAGAGAGTGGCAAGTTTTTCATCTTGGTTCAAACTGCTTACTAGCGCCATCTGCTGCATTTGTCCCCCACTACAGTCCAGGGCTTCTCAGCTCTAGTTGTGTATTAGAGTTACTTATCTAAAATCTTTTGTATTCTCTAATTCTTTTTTTAAAAAGTCCCAATGTCCAGACTCCACCCGAAAAATTCTGATTCAATTGGTTGGCGATAGGGCTGGTTTTTCTTTTTTTAAATTAAACTTTTATTTTGAGATAATTGTAGATTCATATGCATTTATGTAGAAAATAATACAGTGATTCCACATACCCTTTACCCAGTGTTCTCCAATAGTAGCATCTTATAAAACAAGATGTGTACAATTTCAGCACCAGGATTAGGATTTTTTTTTTTTTTTTTTTTTTTCTGAGACAGGGTCTTGCTTTGTCACTCAGGCTGGAGTGCAGTGGTGTGATTACGGCATTCCTAGGTTCAAGCCTTTCTCCCACCTCAGACTCCCAAGTAACTGGGACTACAGGAACGGGCGGCCATACGCGGCAAATTTTTGTATTTTTTCATGGAGATGGGTTTTCATCACGTTGCCAAGGCTGGTCTTGAACTCCTGGGCTCAAGGGATCCATCCGCCTCAGCTTCCCAAAGTGCTAGGATTACAGGCATGAGCCACCATGCCTGGCTCTCCACTAGGATACAGACATTGCTACAATAAAGATAAGAACATTTCCATCACCAAAGGATACCTGTGTAGCCCATTTTTAACCACACCTGCTTACCTCCCACTCCTCTCTCCCATCCCCTACTCTTGCAACAACTAACCTTACTGTATTTCTGTGATTGTCATTTTAAGAATGTTATATAAACAGAATCATATAATATGTTATCGTTGGAGACTGACTTTTTTCACCCAGCATCATTCACTGAAGGTTCTTCTAAGTTGTTGCATGTATCGTTGCATGTGTCAGAAGTTCATTTCTTCCACTGCTGAACAGTAAGTCGTCCACGGTGTGGGTCCACCACAGTGTGTATAATCATTTGCCCACTGAAGGACAGCTGAGTTGTTTCCAGGATAGTTATGATGAATAAGGCTGCTGTGATTACTCATGCATAGGTTTTTATGTGGGCATAAGTTTTCATTTTCTTGAAGAAGTGCCCAAGAGTGCACTTGTTGAGCTGTATGGTTTTTGCATAGTTTTATAAGAAAATGCCAAACTGCCTTGCAGAGTTGGCTGCTGGAAAAATCCACCAGCAATTCATAAGTGATTCAGTTTCTCTGTATCCTCAACAGCATTTGATGTCACTCTTTTTATTTTAGTCATCCTGGTATGTGTGTAGCGATACCTCATGTAGTTTTAATTCACATCTCCTTGGTGGCTAATGATGCTGAACACCTTTTCAGGTGCATTATTTGCATCTGTATATTCTCTTCAGTGAATGTCTGTGTCTTTTGCCCATTTTCAAACTGATATTTCTCACTGTTGACTTCTGATTCTCTTTATTCTAGACACTAGTCCTTTGTGAGATTTGTGATTTGCAGATTAAAAAAAAATTGTAATTTGTCTTTCAGCCTAACAGGGCCTTTCTCAGAGCAAACCTTTTAAATTTTGATGCAGTCCAACTTATCAGTTGTTTTTCTTTTATTAATCATGCTTTTGTTGCCAAATCCAAAAACATTTCGCCTAATTGTAGATGCTGAAGATTTTAAAACCCAGGCCTTAATTTGGTCAGGTCTGCCTGCTCTGCTTGCTTTTTTTGGTAGTTTGCCTCTTGTTATTTTTTTCCCCTTCCTGTTTCCATGCAGCTGAAGGCCTCAGTAGCTGAAGCCCTTGCTGCTGAACACTGAGATTTACCCTTCACTGGCTCCTTTACCGATAACTCATGGGTCGCCATGGTAATGGTCACTTGGGTTGTTTTTCAGGAACTTGGGCCAGCTTCTGTCCAGTTTGAACTGGTTGAGACCACTTCCCCTTCAACTGGGCTTGTGCAATTGCTGTAGAGGCGGCGTTCTGATGTTAGAGGGCCAAAACTCCACCCTCGGATCATGCTAACACTGGCATTTTCTGTGCATATGTTCTATGAAATGACACTTGTGCAGAACCTGCCAGTTTATTTTTCCCCATTGTCAATCACCTTTCCCCACACCTTAGACCACCCCACTTCCCTAGCCCATAAATATCGCTGAGCCTAATCTTTGGGGAGGCAGATTTGAGAGCTGTCTCCCACCTCCTCACCCAGCAGCCTTGTAAATAAATCTTTTCTCTTTTGCAAATCCAGGTTACTGTGACTGACTTACTGTGCATGGGCAGAACAGACCTGGACTTGGCTGATAATAATTTTCTCCTATTTTTTTCTTAAAGTTTTATAGATTTACACCCGTGAGTCAATTTTGAGTTAATTTTTGTATGAAGTGTGAGATTTAGGTTGATGCTCATGTTTTTACCTGTGCATGTCCAATTGCTCCAGCACCATTTGTTGAAAAGGCAATCCTTCCTTCATTTAATTGCCTTTGCATTTTGTAAAAAATCACCTGGACATATTTGTGTGGTCTATTTCTGGATTTTAAATCTGTTCTGTTCCATTGATGTATGTGTCTATTTCTCTGCCAGTACCACACAATCTTGATTATTGGTTAAGTTAAAAAAGTTTCTGCACTAATTCTCAGTGTGGCCTGAGAACCATTTTTGAAGCTAGAAGAACATCTCCAAGGGACTGACTAGTCTAATTATCCCTTGCAATCCAGAGAGGTATAGTGAGAATGTGCTGTACTGAGACAAAAGACCTGGGTCTTGTAGTCTCAGCTCATCAGGATGATTAATGTGAAAGGAAACATATTTCCTACCCTCCCAGTGTGTGTGAAAGGAAATATATTTAATCTATATATAAGGTTTAGACTTAAGTATAATTCAAATACAAAGGGTTATTATTTTAGGCATAAGCAAAATGAGATTCAGAGATTAAGGTTCTCCTTACCCAAAGTCATCTTCTATTTGATTTGGTGATAATCATCAGAAGTTTCACATATTATTCAGCACATAAATATAGAGTCTAAACTCTGCCAGGCACTGTGAAAAGTTCCTGGTGTATGAACACAAAAAGACATGGTCTCCGTCCTTAAGAATCTTTCTACGTAGTGAGGACATAATTAATTTTATAAAAGTTAAGTGAATACAAATTAAATTTGTATTGAGTATTCCTTTAGAACTCCAGGATTCACCTAGGTGGATGAATCCACAGGACAATAAATCATTGTCACAATTCTCTGTAAGTCCCCAGCTACACTCTCAGACTCTGACGGGGATGCACATGACTTTGGTAGAGTCAATAGGAAAGAGAGGATCTTCCTGGACAGAGCTAAAAATCCTGTGAGGCTTACACACTTATAACCCCTTCCCAGCAATCGCCATCTACGCTCCAGGATTCCTCTGCCATCCGTTTATTAAATCCAAAACATCCTATGGAGGCGATTCAGAGCCCACATGTTAGGCTTAGTACCTGGGTGATGAAATAATGTGTACGACGAACACCCATGACACAAGTTTACCTATAAAACAAACCTGCACATGTATCCCCAAACACAAAAGTAAAAAAAATACAATGAATAAAAGTTTATCTAAAAATGTATATTGCCTACATCAGGTGGGGTAGAATGTGCGGAAAGTGGGCATTACCAAGGATCAGCCTTCTTCTGTGTGCTCCCAGGTTTCATTTCATGAACTGATTTCAGCCTAGGACTGTCTGTCATGTAACTGCATGTGGACTAGCTTTAACAGTCAGAGAAAGACTGGATGTTTAACGTTCTTTTAGGTAGCCAGCAGTGAAGAAAACTTTGGAGAACAAAGGCTATTACTATCAAATCATTTAAACATGATTGCATGCTATTTGGTGCATTCCAAATGCACGAGAGTAAAGCAAAACACACAATAGCGAAACATGATCTATTGCAACAAAATCAAAATCCAGTTTCTGACTCACGGTTGGAGAGATGCTCTGAAGTAACAAGTGCCATCTCAGCCACTGGTGAGGCTCTGCTGCCCCCAGGTGGCCGAAGTCCTTCTCTGACCAAGCTGCTGGTGCTCTCATGCTGATAATGTTAGGGAGGTTTGAGCTGGGCAGAGCCCACCACAGCTCCGCAAAGCTGCCTTAGCCACATTGCCTCTCTAGATTCCTCCTCTCTGGGCAGGGCATCTCTGAAAGAAAGGCAGCAGCCCCAGTCAGGGCCTGTTCCATAAGATTCTAATACTGTTTGTTCACTATACCCTTTCTTTGTTTAGATATGTTTAGAAACAAATATTGTATTACAATTGTATACAGTATTCAGTACAGTAACATGCTGTACAAATCTGTAGCTTGGGAGCAATAGGTTATCCCATAGAGCCTAGGTGTGAGGTAGGCCATACCACCTAAGTTTGCGTGCGTACACTCTATGACGTTCCCATAATGACTCATGTCTCAGAATGTGTCCCCATCGTGAAGCAACACATACTGTAGTTGCAACTGTTTGATTCCAGGATGCTGCATCTGGATTAAGCACTGGTGGAGCACATTAAAGACTTGAAAAAGTTGTCTGTAATAGCTATTACCATTTCACCACCAATTATTCTTTCCTCAACTCACTGTGTTCTGACTTCTGCCCAAGCCACTCCACTGAAACTGCTTCTGCCAAGAATCTTGCTGCTACATCCGAGTCCTTCTACTGTTTGCTCAGAAGCACTTAAGAGTCTTGAATTCCTCCTCTTCTGTGATGGGTCTGGGCTTTCCTGGTATTCCTCTCCCTACTTTTGGTCCCCTTCACTGGTCTGTCCTCCTCTCTATAGTCTGCCCATGTTTCCTAGGGTTCTGTCTTAGGTCCAGTGATCTTCTCCCTCTAAAGACTCTCCTTGGGCAGTCGCAGACATCCCTACTTCTAGATGCTGATGCCTCTCAATGCTCCATCTCCATCTCAGCTCTCTTCAGGGTCTTACATCCATCTGCTCGCTGGACAAGACACTCCCAAGTCCCAAATTCATCTCAATATAGCAATGTTGAAAATGAAACTCAACTTCTTCCACTCCCACAGATACCCTCTGTTCCAATCAATGGCTCCGCTGTACATCTAGATGCTCAAGCCAGAAGTTTCAGCATTGCCTCCTTCTTCCTCCTTTCCCACATTTAATCAATTCTCTAATCTTGTTGATGCCAGCTTTAAAGATCTCTCAGATCTGTCCCTGTGTTTCGTGTCCTCTGCCACCATGAGTCCTGGCCCCTGTCATTCCATCCTTGGATTAGGGAAACAGCCTCCTCACTTGGCTCCCGACCTTTAGTCTTCTTTCCCTCCAGCCCATTTTTGATGCTATAGGAAGAGTAAGCTTTCTGGAATACAAATCTAATTACAACCGTTCCCAGCTCAAAACCTGGCAGTACTCTCCGCTGCCTCAGACTAAAATCCAAGCCCCTTGCTTCCTGAGGCAGAGATGAGTGTATGTGAATTTTTTAAAATAACCACACAGAAAAACAGATTCTTTGGGATGTGCAGTTCTGCGATTTTTTTTTTTTTTTTTTTTTTTTGAGGTGGAGTCTCCCTCTGTTGCTCAGGCTGGAATGCAGGGGTATGATCTTGGCTCACTGCAACCTCTGCCTCCCGGGTTCAAGCCATCCTCCAACCTCGGCCTCCCAAGTAGTTGGGACTACAGGTGTGCGCCACCATGCCCAGCTAATTTTGTAGTTTTAGTAGTGACGAAGTTTCACCACGTTGGCCAGGCTGGTCTCCATCTCCTGACCTCAAGTGATCCGCCCGCCTGAGCCTCCCAAAGTACTGGGATTGCAGGCATGAGCCACGTGCCTGGCCTTCTGTGAATTTTAACACATGTATAGATTCTTGTGGCCGCCGCTATCCATCAACCCCCCCCAAACACCCTCATGTTATCCCTTCATAGTCGTACTCCCCCTCACCCCACCCTATCATTTTAAGAATGTCAAAGAGATCGAATGTGATCTTTCGAAAAGCAAAAACACCCAAATCCCTCGATGTGCTTTTCATGCCCTTGCATACCTCTCCCCCCTGGCCTCCAACAACTGCCCTCCTAGCCCCAGCAATGCAACTCGCCGGAACTATGCTCAGTTCTTGGAGCGCTCCAAGCTGTCCTCCACTTAGCCAAGCTCCCCATCTGCTTTCAGGGGGTGGTTTTCTACTGTCTGCAGCGGTACTTATTGCTTTCCCCACTACAGACCTTTCACGCTGTGGTAACTGCCAGGTTTTCTGCCTTTCTCATTACAGTTCCTTCCTCGCATGGACCGCGTTTTGGCCACGGCTGTATCCACAGCTCGCAGGATGGGCGGAGCCCCCGCCCGCCCAGAGGCTTCACCGCCCACGCAGTAGCCGGGCGTCGAGAAGTTCCCAGCGACCAAGGCGGAGCGAGCATGCGCACTGGGAAGGGGCAGGAAGCGCGGTCTCCAGCCTCCAGCACGCGGCCCCAGGCGGGGGCGGGCCTTGGCAGCTCGCGCTCCCCTCCCTCGCCCCGTTGCGCTTGCGCGCTGCGGACAACGGTTGCAGGGCGTCCCAGGGCCTGAGGCAGGGTGGTCCGCCGCTGACACTTCTCCTTTCGGCCCTGAGGTTCCCAGCCTGGTGGCCCCAGGACGTTCCGGTCGCATGGCGGAGTGCTGTGGACGGCACCCATGGAGCCCTTAGTCGTTCTAGTTGCGCTGTTGCTATGGCCTTCGTCTGTGCCGGCTTATCCGAGTGAGTGACCGGCCTGAGGCGGCAGCGGACCTGGGGGAACCTCCCGGGCTCCGCGACCCCAAAGCCTGGCCCTTCCTTCTCCGTGTTCCTACATGCCTCCCTCCCCCTGTCCAGGGTCCTGGCCTCGACGCCCAGGGTTGTCCCTCTCCTCTCCTGGTGACTCAGGCGGCGGGGCCCAGACTGACCGGAGGCGCCGGCAGGCCGTGGGCGCGGCTGGATCCCCCTCACCTGGCCAGAGGCCTGCCTCTGCCCCCCCGGCCCTTCCCCAGCCTTTGGTGGGCGTGTGACGGCGCGGGGGTTGGCTGTCTGCCGCCAGCCGGCCACGTCGCCAAGTGGCTGGCCAGCTGGGCATGCTTTTT
The DNA here is from genome assembly GCF_049354715.1 of Callithrix jacchus. NCBI lineage: Eukaryota > Metazoa > Chordata > Mammalia > Primates > Cebidae > Callithrix > Callithrix jacchus. Next base: position 16,075,364 of record NC_133509.1, read on the forward strand.
GCATTTTCAAATGTAAATGTGAAACGTGCTCCTTCATGACGCGTGGAAAAGCATGGCATTCACATTTGATTGTTCGTGAATAAAGTTTTATTGGAACACAGCCGCGCTCATTCCTTTATGTATTGCCCACGGCTGCTTTCCCACGTTGCAACAGTGGGGTTAAGTGGTTGCCACACAGTCTGGCCTCCAAAGCCTGAAGTATTCGCTATCTGGCCCTGTACAGAAAAGGGTTGACCCGTGCAGGAAAACTTGGAGAGCGTGTGGATTGTGGGCCGCGGTCTGGGACACTCACCTGATGATGCAGTCCCAGAGAGCACGCATGTGCACACGCTATTCAAAGCCTTAGTTAAGCAGGATTATAACGACTTGACAAAAAGCAATTTTGTCCCTCCCCAAAAGCTGAAAACCAATGAACTCAAATTCAGGGACACCAAGACTTTACTAACAATGTCATATGGGCACCTTGAGGCACTTAGTATTGAAGTCAGGTAGATGAGGCTTACCCATTTAGTCTAACTAGTTCACTGCGGCATTTAGTAATGTTGGAATTTGGGTTAACTTAATAAATCCAATTTAACAGGTGTGAAAAAAGTAGTATTGTGCATGCTGATTATGCAAATCTATGTTTCAGAATTGCTAAAAGATCTTAGTTAAAAATCGATTTAAAAACAAAATATGACACAATCTAAATTATCATGAATAGTAGTGGGAAAAGTTCTAGATAAAGTGTCCCAGAAAACTAAAGTTAGCTCTGTAAATACTAGCACTTATAATTTGTAGCTGTTTTTAATAAGTTTTGTAAAACTTTTCTTCCTTGGCATAAAGGACGAGAACATAATGAAGCTGCTACTGTCTTTTCTTGGTGTCCAATGATCATTATTACTGACACCAGTTATTGCATTTTGATAGTTGTAGATCAGCAAGTCACAAGTGACTAACATATATGGAGACTTTAATTGAAGTGATTTTAACACTGTCACACAGTACTCAGGGGCTGCTGGGTAGGAGTCCGTGGACACCCACTTAACTTAGCACTTTCTCTTGCCTAACACCGTAATTTCACGGCCTGTTCTCTTTCTTTGCACCATGTTCCCTACGTCTTCTCGGGAAGAAAGAAAAGGGTTGTAGGAAATGAAAAAACACTTCTCAGAAAAAAAGGTGATTTTGTGTTGAATATATAGATGTTATAAGACATGAGGAAACTCTATACAGATTGTAATCATAGAAGATGTCATGGAAAATGTAGTTTACCTCTCTTTTCCAGAGTGGATTAAGAAATATATAGAGCAGGCTGTGGTACATGGCTCTTTCTCTGTATCTGTCTCTCTTTTCTCTATAAATAATTTTGTTTTTAAAATAAGTATACAAAAATACGTATATAATTGAGCTTGATGTAAATCAGCTATGCATTCTTTCATATGGCCACTATTAGAACAATTGTTGGCAAGATGCAAAAGATAAGGCACATAGGTTTTATAATGAAAAGTGCAGCTTTGACACATTGTTTCTAGACTACTAGCCAGTTTGGAGGTTATGTTACACAAACATCATGGGTATATTAAGTAACTGCATTTGTTGAAACCTCCGTACTTCTTGTATTGGCCCAATCCAAGTTTGGCTAGTATTTGTTTAATTTAAATTCAGTTAGACATAAATACCACTTGGGTATACAGAAGTTGGCACTCCTTTACATACACACACACACACACACACATACACACACACACACACACACACACACACACTGATGGGGCTGGATAAACAGCTTTTTACTATATAAAACTTTATATGTTCAGTTTCCTGGACCTGATTTTTCCATAGTTTTAAATGCTTTCTCATTTTTAAAATCATGCCTCTTTAATGTATTTATACTGTGCAACTTACTTCTTAATGAGAATTCTTTTTGCTTTAAAAAAAAGTGTACAGGCTGGGTGTGGTGGCTTATGCCTGTAATCCCAGCACTTTGGGAGTCCAAGGCAGGCAGATTACTTGAGCCCAGAAATTCAAGACCAGCTTTGGTAACATGGCAAAACCCCTTCTTTACAAAAAATACAAAAATTAGCCATATGTGGTGAGGCACGCCTGTAGTCCCAGCTATTTAGGAGGCTGAGGTGGGAGGATCACCTGAGCCCAGGAGGTAGAGGTTGCAGTGACCTGAGATGGCACCACTGCATTCCAGCCTGGGTGACAGAGTGAGACCTCATCTCAAAAAAAAGAAAAGCACAGTAACTTCTAAAGTAATATTAACTTAATAGTTACGTATTTAAATGATATCAACTACTATTAAAATTATATAATTTGTCTTTTATAATTTTAACTCATCAAATATGGGCTGGGAGTGCAAACTAATATTAAAAATAAAATTAAAGTATATTATATGTTAACATTTAAATCAGAATTTGCATAATTTAACATTTTAAATATAAATAAAATATTAATTTCAGGGATATCTCCCAAATAAATTGGATCATCTAGATCATCTCTTGGTATAGACTAGGAAAAATAGGGTTAATGGCACTGGTTTTAGTCTAGGATTACAAAAGCTCTTATTTCTAGATTGGTATTATAAGGCTCAATATGTCAGTCTTTGGCTTCTGTCATTGTCATTAGGAAGGATTTTGTCCTAATGAACCAGACAAGGCAAGGGAAATAATAAGGCAGCAACCAGCAACAATTGTTTGACTCTATCACCAAATAAATTCAAAGGAAAAGCAGATTTCTTTTATTTCAAATACATTCCAAAGATAACACTGGGTTCTGGTGCTGCAAGTTCACTTTACACTGTTAGTGGCCAAGGCTATAGCACTTAGGAGGGTCTCTCAGACCTGTGAATGAAATGTCATGACACACTTCATTAATGTCTGAGATAATGAGGAGCATGTCATCTAATAGGTGAGTGTCCAAAGATAACCTGTGGGGCAGTAGCAGGAAGTTTCATTATCCTGCCCATTAGTGTTTTATGGGGAAAAAAAGTCCTGCCTTTCTGTTCTTTTGACCATATTACCCCTTAAATGGATATACTTTAATCTCTTGATAATATATGTGAAATTAAACTTAACAATTTTTCATAACCAAATAAAATACTAGTGACTTGAAAAAATTTCTCTTAGTATCACTATATAATATATTTGAAGCACTTTAAAAATGTACAATTTATTTAACCTAAGTATAATTTTTTTCTGAGGCTCAAATATTCATATCTTGACCATTTAAAGCCATTGTGAGCTGTCCTCTCTTGTTCTTTTGATAGGATCCCATATATTTATAAAGACTTCTTGTTTTCTGACATTAACTGATTGTTCCAAGCCCACTATGTGTCTTTCCCACTCTGTGTCTTTCTCACTCTGAATGGAATAAATCGTCTTTCTAGGGGGTTGTAGAACATGGTATTAGAGACCAAAGTGCCTGTGAGACATACTAGACTAGTGCAGTGGGGTAATACTGTTATTTTTGTCATTTTAGTGAACAGAACTAGAAGAGAAATATTTAAAGTCATGAGTTTATTTTGGTTCCAATTATAACATTACTCATAGGATATGTCTTTTTTTTTTGAGACGGAGTTTCGCTCTTGTTAACCAGGCTGGACTGCAATGGCGTGATCTCGGGTCACCGCAACCTCCGCCACCTGGGTTCAGGCAATTCTCCTGCCTCAGACTCCCGAGTAGCTGGGATTACAGGCACGTGCTACCACGCCCAGCTAATTTTTTGTATTTTTAATAGAGATGGGGTTTCACCATGTTGACCAGGATGGTCTAGATCTCTTGACCTCGTGATCCACCCGCCTCGGACTCCCAAAGTGCTGGGATTACACCCAGCCACCACACCTAGCAGGATATGTCTTAATTTTTAACTCTTTATCCAAACTAGAATTGAAACATAATTTAATGAGGCTATTTTGGTTGTCTATTGTGGCATAAAAGACTGCTCCCCCAGCTGTCACGCCTGTAATCCCAGCACTTTGGGAGGCCGGGGCGGGCGGATCACAAGGTCAAGAGATCAAGACCATCCTGGCCAACATGGCGAAACCCCGTCTCTACTAACATATACAAAAATTAGCTGGGCCTAGTGGCGTGCACCTGTAGTCTCAGCTACTCGGGAGACGGAGGCAGGAGACTTGCTTGAACAAGGGAGGCGGAGGTTGCAGGGAGCCGAGATCATGCCACTGCACTCCAGCCTGGCGACAGAGTGAGACTCCGTCTCAAAAAAAAAAAGACTGCTCCCCAAATTTATCATTTTTCATGATTCTATGGGTTCACTAGATTGAATTGGGCAGCTCTGCTTCAAATGGTATAGGTGAGGTTATTCATGCAGCTGCATTCAGCTGGATGATCAAATGGATAGAAATATCCAATATAGCCTCTCATTCTCCAAGGTATTTACATGACTTCTTATCTTTTAGTCCGCTAGCCCAAGGTTCTTTACACCGTGGAAGTTTGCTTCCAAGAGGGAGATTTATAAGCCCCAACATGGATGCTCTTACTAAGCCTATGCTGTATCAGACTTGCTAATATCCTGTAGGCCAAGACGAGTCACATGCGGCAAGCCCATATCCAGTGTGAGAAGACACAACCCAAGGACATGAATACCAGGAAGTTCGAAGTCATAAAGTTACATTTCTTTAACTGGAACACCTGAGTAATATGAACATAATTACTTGTTTGTTTACCTGTCAGCAAAAATTAAGATTTGAATAATAATAAATTATAGGAAAATTGCTGGATGAATAACAAGGTTTAGTATTTCCTTTTATGACCATTTCTTGAGTACACCTCAGTAATCAAGTACAATTATTACGACTTTGAGTTGGAAATACAGTACTTCTTCAGCTCAGTTCATTTAAAAATTTTAACCTTCATTAAAGTTCATTTTAATTTGAAGATGTTCATGTTTTAACTGGTATTTCTTACATGATGACAGCTTTCAGTTATTCTTACTTTGGCACTTAACTGCTGTTGAATAAGGGAAGTTTATTCTTTGTGAGTCCACTTCATGGCATATATAGAAAATACAAGCAATTTGTTCTCCAAAGTTATGGACATTTAGCCAGAGTGTGGACCATCTATAAGTGATGGATGCTTGGGTATATGTTTAAGTCTTACATACATGAGTTCTTTATGGATAAAGCCATTCTGTTTTCACTATTGTTGTAATAAAAATCCTAGTTATAGTCAAATCTTTAACAAAATGAGCATCTGTAATTCTTGGTTAAATTTTGGGTGCAATCAGCAGTTGCCATATCAAGGTTATTGGCCAAGGGCAAAGTAGAAACGTATGTATATCTATGCAGTGGAATATTATTTGGCCACAAAAATGAATGAAGTACTGATACATGCTACAACATGGATGATCTTGAAGACATTGTGCTAAGTATAGGAAGCCACTCATAAAAGGACATGTATCATATGATTCCATTTATATGAAATGTTTAGCATAGGCAAATACATAGGTACAGAAAGTAGATTAGTGGTTGTCCAGGGATTGGGCCATAGGGGTTATGGGAAATGGGTTTTATTGTGGGGTGACAGTAGAACTTAGATTGTGGTGGTGATTGGACCACTCTATGAACATACTGAAAACCATTGAATTGTATATTTTAAGACAAATAAAAGGTAAATTGTGAAGGTATTTTAATATTAAGATTGTGACTTACATTAAAATTATGTTAATGCAGTGTTAACTTTAGAGATTGATAGAATTTAATGAAAGATAATTAGTAGGACTTAAGTTTATGTGATCTAAACTTATATTAGGTATTTAGTAAGGGGCAGTTATAGGAAGTATGAGGGCTCTTTGAGAACTGGAACTATTTCACCATGATGTTTATGATGTTATTTTATATAAACTTATCACTTAGAAATTTAGAAAGACATAGTAAGCTGTGTCTTTTATTATTTTAAAAACTGCCTACTTTGCCTAAAACAAAAGAAAATTCTTATTATTCATTTAAAAATTTCTCTCTAATAATTACTGGACAATGAGGGTAGGGAAACTGCACCCCCATGTGATAGTTTTTAGACTAGCAGATTTATTTTTTAAACATAACGTGAAGTCTAGTTTTCCTCCTCTGTATTCTTCTACAGAAATGTTTGTACCCGTGATTGTTTTCTTAAGATAAATTACTAGAGGTGCAATTAATTTACATATTTTCCAGCATTCTGTTCATTCAGTTAATCATTTAACAAATACTTTTTGACTGTCTAGTATGGTTCTAAGCATGGGTAGAACAGAGGAAATAATGAACAAAGTAGATGTGTCACAGCTCTCAAAAGAGCCTACTAAGTGTAGCAGTTAACAAACATTAAACAAACAAATACAGTTAGAACTGTCTAAATTCTATAAAGAACAGGTCAGTGTGCTAGAGAGAGACTAAAGAAGGATTTAGGGATCAAAAGGGGAGTAAGGATGTAATTTATTTTTTTTTCTTTATTTCTTAAAAAAAAAAACAACAACCAGGATACATGTGCGGAATGTGCAGTTTTGTTACATAGGTATATGTGCGCCATGGTGGTTTGCTGCACCTATTGACCCATCCTCTAAGTTCCCTTCCCTCACCCCCAACCCCTCAACAGGCCATGCTGTGTGTTCTCCAGGGGCTAGACAATAGGGGATATGGGAAATGGGTTTTATTGTTCCCCTGTCTGTGTAGGATGGAACTTACTTCACTAAGGAAGTAACATATACACATGCCAATCTAGGTTTTATAATTAAAGAAATATTTGCCTACTTGACTGGCAAAACCAAAATTGTTTTTAATTTGTATATCTTTTATGAACAGTGAGTTTTAGCAAGTTTTCACGCAAATTTGCTTTTACATTATTCTTCGTACCCTTCTCCTCCTCTTTTAATTGGTCATTCTATGAAAAGAAAATATATTTCACATGTATTATTTACTGAATGAAGTTTTCAAATTTTATTTATTTTATTTATTTATTTTTTGAAACGGAGTTTTACTCTTGTACCCCAGGCTGGAGTGCAATGGCGCAATCTCAGCTCACCACAACCTCTGCCTCCTGGGTTCAGGCAATTCTCCTGCCTCACCCTCCTGAGAAGCTGGGATTACAGGCATGCACCACCATGCCCAGCTAATTTTTTGTATTTTTAGTAGAGACGGGGTTTCACCGTGTTGACCAGGATGGTCTCGATCTCTTGACCTCGTGATCCACCCACCTTGGCCTCCCAAAGTGCTGGGATTACAGGCTTGAGTCACTGTGCCCGGCCGGCAATGTCTTTTTAAAAGCATTGAAAACTTTGTTGGTTATACATTTTAGATTTGCTTATGATGGTTGTTCAGAATTAATATATTTTTCATAGTAAAAAACTTACTATGGAAAAATTTATATACACGAGTACAAAGAATTGTATAATCTCCACATATTTATAATAGCGTCAGTTATTATTATTATCATCATTTCAATAATTTTTGGGAAACAGGTGGTTTTTGGTTACATGGGTAAGTTCTTTAGTGGTGATTTCTAGCTTTAGTTATTATTAATTCATGATTAAGCCTATTTCATTGACAGTTCTACCCACATTCCTTTTCCTCTCACCTCCCTGAACACCCTTCTCAATTTCTTGGGCTTGGATTGTTTAGAAGCAAATTCTAGACATTATATAATTTTATCAGCAAATATTTCAGCAAGAAGCACTAAAATATAAGGACTTTACAAAATACAAAAATGTAATTGTTTACTTATAATGGTAATTCCTTAATATTATCAAATATCTGGTTAGTGTTTGCTGATTGTCCTTCTCTTTTTCCAGTTTGATAGAATTGGAATTCAAGTAAGATTTATACATATAATTTACTAATATACCTGTTCATTCTCTTTGAATCTATAGTTCTTCCTCCATCTCTGTTTTTCCCCTTGCAATTTGTTGAAGAAACTGGGCCATACATCCTTTAGTTTCTCACAGTCTAGGTTTTGCTGATTATATCCCCATGGTGTAGTTTAATATCTCCCTTGCTGTCCTATGTGTTTTCTGTATTGTTAGTTATATCTAGGGAGACCTACTGGATTCAGATTTGACTTTTTTTTTTTTGCAAGACTGCTTCATAGGTGGTAGTGTGTTTTTCCATTAGGAAACACATAATGTCTGATTTTGTACCTTTTTAGACATGCCATAGAAAATTACTGCAAAGGCTGGGCACGATGGCTAATGCCTGTAATCCCAGCACTTTGCGGGGCCAAGGCAAGTGGATTACCTAAGGTCAGGAGTTCAGGATTAGCCTGGCCAACATGGTGAAACCCCATCTCTACTAAAAAATACAAAAATTAGCTGGGCATGGTGGTGGGTGCCTGTAGTTCCAGCTACTCTGGGAAGCAGAGGTTGTAGTGGGCTGAGATTGCACCATTGCACTCCAGCCTGGGCAACAAGAGCAAAACTCCATCTCAAAAAAAAAATTATTGCAAAATGATCACATTTTAATTATAAACGGCTTCTTTAATTATTAACTGGAATAGTTCATAAATTGTGAGCTATTTTTCCACATGCATTGGGTCTGTTTCTGTATTTTCCATTCTGTTCCATTCATCTATTCATGGCCAATGCTATACTATTTTTCATAATAGAGACTTTGTAACATATTTAAATATTTGATAAGGCTAGGGTTTGTTTTCCTGGCTGTTCTTATTTGTTCTTCCAAATAAACTTTATAATAAGTTTTTCTAACTCCAGAAAAAAATTACTGACATTTTAAGGAACATATTAAATGTATAAATTAAAAGAGAGGATATGACATATAAGCATCTTTATGATGTTGAATCTTCTCATCTGAGATCATGGTATAACTATTTGTTATTTATGTCTTTCAGAAGATTTTATTATATTCCTATATTAGTTTGCTGTAGCTGCTATAACAAATTACCACAAACTTGGTAGTTTAAAACAGCAGAAAATTTATTCTTAGAGTTCTAGAGGCCAGAAGTCTTGAATCCATTTTCCTGAGCCAAAATCAAGGCATAGGCTGAGCCATGCTCCCCCTGGAAGCTCAAGGGAACATATGTGCCTTGCCTCTTCTAATTTCTGGTGTCTGCCCACATTCCTTGACTGTGACCACATCAGTCTGATCTCTGCCTCTTCCTCTATATTACTTCTTCGTCTTCTGCATGTGTGTCAAATCTCTTTGTGTCTCTCTAAGAATATTTGTGATTGGATTTAGAATCCACTGAGGTAATCCAGAATAATCGCCCCATATCAAGAAAGTTAACTTAACCACATCTGCAAAGACCCTTCTTTCTTAAGGTAATATTTACAGGTTCTAGGCTGATATCTTTGAATATTCATTATTTAGCCTACTATAACTCTTCATATTGATTTTGGCATTTGAAAATTGTTTTGTTATTATATATATATAATCTATTTTAAATAAATTTAAAATAAAGTAGAGTGGAAAGATGACTCACTGCAGCCTCAACGTCCCCAGGCTCAAGTGATCCTTTCACGTCAGCCTTCTCAGTAGCTGGGACTACAGGTGTATGCCACTGTACCCAGCTTATTCTTGTATTTTCATAGAGTTGGTGTTTTACCATATTTCCCAGGCTGGTCTCAAACTCCTGGGCTCAAGCCATCTGTCCCCCTCCGCCTCCCAAAGTGCTGGAATTGCAGGTATGAGTCACTGCACACAGCCAATATTTTGTTTCATTTTTTTTCTATTATGTAAACAGCATCTTTTTTCTCATCTCTTATAACTAGTTTATATTTGTATATTCATTTTAATATATTGATGTTCATGACTTGCTATTTATGAAATTCTCTAATGGTGGCAGCTTTTCAATGGATTCTTTTGTGTTGTCTGTATTTATAATTACATCGTCTGTATATGAACGTAGTTTTACCTCTTTCTTTCCAATTCTCATGTCCCCAATTATTTTCCCTTGTCTAATTGCATTGACTAGTATCTCCATGTTAAATATTAATAGTAATGAAGATATTAGGTATTCTTACCTTGTTCCTGTCTTTAGCGGAAAAGCTTCTACTGTTTCCCACTAAATAAGATACAAAGCATATTTTAATGTTCTTTTTAGGGACCATGTTTTTTCTACATAATTTTAAAGAAAATTTATATTTAAAATGAGAAATATAAGCAGTTACTTTTATAAAGAATAATATCTTATTAGTGCTCTGTAGCTTTGAAAATGCTTTAAAATATCTAATTTATTTGGTTCTAAAAAGGCAAATGTAGTATCTTAGTTTTATAGTTAAGTGAATGTTCAGATAAGTTAAATAATTACCTAAGGTCATGCTGCTATAAATTGGTAGATCCAGGACCAGGATCAAATATTTTATTTTCACTGCACAAGGGATATTCATTTTACTCAATATTTACCTTCATGAAGGCTCTGAACAATGCATTTTATAAATATGAGTTTACATAAATAAGTTATTTTTCTTTTTAAAATGTGATTTTCATACAATTTTTGTCATTAAAAAATAAAGGAGAAAAAATACTTGAAACTGAAAAAGTAAATGTGACTTTTAATGGTTTACTGTAATAAATGATTGAGGTGTGTGTGTGTGTGTGGTTTAGGGAGTAAAACATTATAAAGCCCCCTCTACTGACCAAATGGAGTCCTACTCCCTCTCCTCAGAGGCAACTGCCCATATGGGTTTAGTTTATCATTCCAGTTCATTAAAAAAATCTGCAGTTCACAGACAAAATATATGATACTATGTGAGTGATTTTTAAAAAGTATAATAAGGATAGCATCAAACTCTACTTTATGTTCTGTGCTTTCTTTTTCACCTATTGCCATCATTTGGATCTTAGGAGTATACAAGGCTTTTCTAAGCATTACGTAAAATGCAGAATTTACTTTTAGAATCAAGATCTCCAGACAACTGTGGTATCTTTCCACTACCACACTGGCTCACTAAACTGTTCTCATTAAGAATTTTTTAAAACTTAGAAATATGCTTTTAATTTTGATTAAATGTTTATCTGGTCTAAGTTGTAACAATAAAGAAGGGAGGAGAAACATGTAAATACAAGGCAAGTTTTGAGTACTTTGTGCTTATCAAAAAGCTAAATAAAAGTGCCTCCCGGCCGGGCGCAGTGGCTCAAGCCTGTAATCCCAGCACTTTGGGAGGCCGAGGTGGGTGGATCACGAGGTCAAGAGATTGAGACCATCCTGGTCAACATAGTGAAACCCCGTCTCTACTAAATACAAAAAAATTAGCGGGGCATGGTGGCACATGCTTGTAATCCCAACTGCTTGGGAGGCTGAGACAGGAGAATGGTTTGAACCCAGGAGGCAGAGGATGCGGTGAGCCGAGAATGCGCCATTGCACTCCAGCCTGGGTAACAAGAGCCTCCTGAACAGAAAGTTTATTACTTTAGCCTGCAGGGGGATGGTTCAGGTAGGAGTAATACATTAGCGTTTGGTAAAAAGCGACTTCCTTCCCTGGGTTAAATCAATTTGTATACTTGAAAATGGCAAACCTTAAAACTGCACATAGTAAAATATCATAGCACTTAAAATACTCTGGTTCGGGAGTATTTTAGTACAGTAAACCATTAAATACAGTAAACCATTAAAAGTCACATTTAGTTGAACAGAATTCCAGAATATCTTAATATCTTACTGTCTTTTCTCATTTCTCCACCTTAGAAATAGGCTTTACTGCTCAGATGCTGCAAAATAGGAGTATAAATATAACTACCGGTTTTTTTTTTTTTGGCTTATCAAAATATTTTATTTTAGGAGATCCCTCAAAAAAAAGACCCTGCATATTAGATAGAGGCCCTAACAGTACCCTTGGACTTCTTTTGGTCCTTTCTGTATTTTTCCTTTTTAAATCAACTAAAACAATTGGATGCTTAAAATAAAACTACTCCCAGAATTCCAGAATATCTTATTATCTTTTCTGTTCTCTATGTTGAAAATGAGAGGCTTTACTGCTCAGATGCTGCAAAACGGGAGTATAAATAGAACTACCATTTTTTAAATTTTGCTTATCAAAATATTTTAGGAGACTCCTCAAAAACCCTCCACATTAGATGCCCCAACAATACCCTTGGCCTTTTTTTTTGGTGTTTTCTGTATTTTTTCCTTTTTAAGTCAACTAAAACAATTTGATGCTTAAAATAGGAGGCCAATGCCTTATCCATTAGGTGACTGGGGCTTCTGATGCTTAAAATAAAAGACAGGAAATATTTCCTGATCAGACTTTATTCAAGAATATATATATATTTTTGATACAGGAATGGGTGAGGAGAAGGAAGGTGCAGTCAGTGGTTCACGAAATAGAACTACCATTTTGTTGTTAAGAGTGAAATGTTGATGATTTAGACCAGGAATTGGCAAACTTTTTCTGTAAAGGGTCAGATAGTATTTTCAGCTTTGCAGGCCATGTGGTCTCTTATGGCTACTCTACCGTTGCAGGCAAAATCACCTATAGATAATACATAAACAAATGGACAAGACTAATTGGGTTCTAGTAAAACATTACTTAGTTAGATCTTTGTTGAATTTAAGGCAGTAGTATACTGGTAAATATTTAAAACTGGCTTTTGAGAGAGAGGAGGAAACTCTGATTTGTAGCATTTGCTCATTTACATGGCGTAGATGGTCTCACCATGGTTGATTTCAAACTATCAAGTTGACATCACTGAGCAGGGAGGTAGAGATGCACGATAGCACAGCATCTATATTACATTTTCATCATACAGATACACTAGATGTAAATAACCTCACCAGCAGAGAAAATAGTGAAATAATTAGAAAGTGATGAGTTTGGGGTATTTATTACATTTGTTTTTAATATAATTTATTTGTAAATGTAAATAAGTTAATTTTTTAAAATGTCTGTGTGTAACATCTGGCTCACAAGATTCATAAAAATCTAACAATGGGCTCTAGTGAACCAGTATAAGCCTACTCCAGCACACCGTTGTGTCAGAGGACATAATCAAGAATTTTGGTTTAATAAGTTGCCTGTTGAACCATAAGTTGTGTGGGAGAATAAAAGCAAAACTGTAGAGGAAATGGTGTTAATATGCAACTTCTGCAATAAGCTTACTCAACTGTTTTAATAAGAACCTGAAGAAATAATTTTGTTTATTTAAGTGAAAGTTAACTGTGTCAAAAGTGCTTTGCTTATTTGTTCTTTATTTCAATTTTTAAGTGATAGCATATGAAATAAATTTTGGTCAGTAGATTCTGTCAATGTGTCATATATAATAATAAATGTTACTTATTATTTATTTGATTTTTTTCCCTTAAGGCATAACTGTGACACCTGATGAAGAACAAAACTTGAATCATTATATACAAGCTTTAGAGAACCTAATACCAACTGTTCCCACTAGGGAGCCAGGTCTTGAGAAAAGATCTAATTCTCCAAAACATGTTTATTCTATAAGATCGAAGGGATCAAAATTTAAGGAGATAATTACACATGGAGACACTTCAACTGAGAATGATGGTTTAATCAGTCCTGTGAGTGAAGAAACTACGACTTTCCCTACTAGAGGCTTCACACCAGAAACAGGAAGGGAAAAACACACGGAAAGTACCCCGTTCTGGTCGATAAAACCAAACAATGTTTCCATTGTTTTACGCACAGAGGAACCTTATATTGAAAATGAAGAGCCAGAGCCGGAGCCAGAGCTGGAGCCAACTGCAAGACAAACTAAGGCACCAAAAATATTGCCAGTTGTTACTGAATCATCTACAAGTCCATATTTCACCTCATGCAAATCACCTGTCACCTCTTTTTATAGGAGCACGGGGACTGAGATGTCTACAGAATCAGAAGATGTTCCTCAGCTCTCTGGTGAAACCGCAGTAGAAAAACCTGAAGAACCAACATTTGGAAGACACCCACAGAGTTGGAATAATGATGACATTTTGAAAAAAATTTTAGATATTAATTCACGAGTGCAACAGGCACTTAGTGACACCAGCAAACCAGAATATAGAGAAGATATTCAAGCCTCTAAAGATTACCTAAAACGAAGCCTTGCTCTAGCAGCAGCAGCAGAACATAAATTAAAAACAATGTATAAATCCCAGTTATTGTCACTAGGACAAACGAGTAATAAAATTGATGACATTGAAACTGTTATTAACATGCTGTATAATTCTAGATTTAAGCTCTATGAATATTTAGATATTAAATGTGTTCCACCAGAGATGAGAGAAAAAGCTGCTACAGTATTCAATACATTAAAAAATATATTATGTGTAGATCAAGGGGAGACTCACAACCTTATTAAAAAGTTATTAAACAATAATATAAAAATTTTAAACCTACTTGATATTCCGTGACGAAGTTGATTTAAACAAACTGCATTTTTTCCACAGGAGAAATAAGTGTATTAGTAATTTCAAAAGTTGTATAAAAATATTTTCTCTTGTAGTTCAGTGTGACAACATCTTTATGTGTCGTGTTATGAACAATTGTCATATGCACTAAAAATCTAATTTAAAATAAAAATTTGGTTCAGGACTTTGTAGTTTTTTTCTCATTAATTTTAAATGTTGTGAAGATCTTTAAAATGTTTAAGCTTAGATTTTACTTGAATAGATTAAATTTACTCATTTTATGAGTTAAGAGACTGTGATCTCTATAGTTTCAAATAATTGTATATACATAAAGTATAAAATTTTGGATTGTATGGTTTTTATTATTTTT